>NW_026961252.1:0-717064 GCF_963924245.1 Chroicocephalus ridibundus
ATGTGGGAGATATAGCAGGATGTATATTGGTTTTGAGGACAACTCAATGGACAGTGTAGGGAGAAAAGGTCCTGGCTCCTTGAATGCCGTTTCTGGAGACACTGCGATCAATGTGGGAGATATGTCAAGACGTGTGTTGGTTTTGAGGACGGCTCTCTGGAGAGTCTTAGCAAAGAGGTCACAGGGATAATCAGAGCAATTCTCAGAGACACTGAGAACAAGCTCCACAATTCCCTCCTGGCACTTTCCCTGTAGGAGATACCGCAAGACGTTTCTGTATATTGGGCACAGCGCTCTGCACGGTGTTAGCAGAGACTTTCCGGGACAGTGAAACCCTATGTCAGAGACACTGAGAAGAAGCCCAATGTTCCCTCCAGGCACTTTCAGTGTGGGTGCCTTCTCCACGCGGTTCCTGGTTTCACTGCAGCTCTGAAGAGAATGTTAGCAAAGAGGTAACCGGGACAGTGAAAACAGTACTCAAAGACAGGGAGAGCAAGCTCTCTCTTGGCACTTTGGATGTGGGACGTACAGCGAGATGTTTGCTGCTTTTGCGTTTGGCTGTTGGGAGATTTACAGCACAAAGATATCTAGTTGATTTGAAGCAGTTCCGAGAAAGTCTAAACATAATCCCCACTTCTCCCTCCCTGGCACTTTCCATGTGGGAGATATAGCAGGATGTATATTGGTTTTGAGGACAACTCAATGGACAGTGTAGGGAGAAAAGGTCCTGGCTCCTTGAATGCCGTTTCTGGAGACACTGCGATCAATGTGGGAGATATGTCAAGATGTGTGTTTGTTTTGAGGACGGCTCTCTGGAGAGTCTTAGCAAAGAGGTCACAGGGATAATCAGAGCAATTCTCAGAGACACTGAGAACAAGCTCCACAATTCCCTCTGGCACTTTCCCTGTAGGAGATACCGCAAGACGTTTCTGTATATTGGGCACAGCGCTCTGCACGGTGTTAGCAGAGACTTTCCCGGGACAGTGAAACCCTATGTCAGAGACACTGAGAAGAAGCCCCAATGTTCCCTCCAGGCACTTTCAGTGTGGGTGCCTTCTCCACGCGGTTCCTGGTTTCACTGCAGCTCTGAAGAGAATGTTAGCAAAGAGGTAACCGGGACAGTGAAAACAGTACTCAAAGACAGGGAGAGCAAGCTCTCTCTTGGCACTTTGGATGTGGGACGTACAGCGAGATGTTTGCTGCTTTTGCGTTTGGCTGTTGGGAGATTTACAGCACAAAGATATCTAGTTGATTTGAAGCAGTTCCGAGAAAGTCTAAACATAATCCCCACTTCTCCCTCCTGGCACTTTCCATGTGGGAGATATAGCAGGATGTATATTGGTTTTTGAGGACAACTCAATGACAGTGTAGGGAGAAAAGGTCCTGGCTCCTTGAATGCCGTTTCTGGAGACACTGCGATCAATGTGGGAGATATGTCAAGACGTGTGTTGGTTTTGAGGACGGCTCTCTGGAGAGTCTTAGCAAAGAGGTCACACAGATAATCAGAGCAATTCTCAGAGACACTGAGAACAAGCTCCACAATTCCCTCCTGGCACTTTCCCTGTAGGAGATACCGCAAGACGTTTCTGTATATTGGGCACAGCGCTCTGCACGGTGTTAGCAGAGACTTTCCCGGACAGTGAAACCCTATGTCAGAGACACTGAGAAGAAGCCCCAATGTTCCCTCCAGGCACTTTCAGTGTGGGTGCCTTCTCCACGCGGTACCTGGTTTCACTGCAGCTCTGAAGAGAATGTTAGCAAAGAGGTAACCGGGACAGTGAAAACAGTACTCAAAGACAGGGAGAGCAAGCTCTCTCTTGGCACTTTGGATGTGGGACGTACAGCGAGATGTTTGCTGCTTTTGCGTTTGGCTGTTGGGAGATTTACAGCACAAAGATATCTAGTTGATTTGAAGCAGTTCCGAGAAAGTCTAAACATAATCCCCACTTCTCCTCCTGGCACTTTCCATGTGGGAGATATAGCAGGATGTATATTGGTTTTGAGGACAACTCAATGGACAGTGTAGGAGAAAAGGTCCTGGCTCCTTGAATGCCGTTTCTGGAGACACTGCGATCAATGTGGGAGATATGTCAAGACGTGTGTTGGTTTTGAGGACGGCTCTCTGGAGAGTCTTAGCAAAGAGGTCACAGGGATAATCAGAGCAATTCTCAGAGACACTGAGAACAAGCTCCACAATTCCCTCCTGGCACTTTCCCTGTAGGAGATACCGCAAGACGTTTCTGTATATTGGGCACAGCGCTCTGCACGGTGTTAGCAGAGACTTTCCCGGGACAGTGAAACCCTATGTCAGAGACACTGAGAGAAGCCCCAATGTTCCCTCCAGGCACTTTCAGTGTGGGTGCCTTCTCCACGCGGTTCCTGGTTTCACTGCAGCTCTGAAGAGAATGTTAGCAAAGAGGTAACCGGGACAGTGAAAACAGTACTCAAAGACAGGGAGAGCAAGCTCTCTCTTGGCACTTTGGATGTGGGACGTACAGCGAGATGTTTGCTGCTTTTGCGTTTGGCTGTTGGGAGATTTACAGCACAAAGATATCTAGTTGATTTGAAGCAGTTCCGAGAAGTCTAAACATAATCCCCACTTCTCCCTCCTGGCACTTTCCATGTGGGAGATATAGCAGGATGTATATTGGTTTTGAGGACAACTCAATGGACAGTGTAGGGAGAAAAGGTCCTGGCTCCTTGAATGCCGTTTCTGGAGACACTGCGATCAATGTGGGAGATATGTCAAGACGTGTGTTGGTTTTGAGGACGGCTCTCTGGAGAGTCTTAGCAAAGAGGTCACAGGGATAATCAGAGCAATTCTCAGAGACACTGAGAACAAGCTCCACAATTCCCTCCTGGCACTTTCCCTGTAGGAGATACCGCAAGACGTTTCTGTATATTGGGCACAGCGCTCTGCACGTGTTAGCAGAGACTTTCCCGGGACAGTGAAACCCTATGTCAGAGGACACTGAGAAGAAGCCCCAATGTTCCCTCCAGGCACTTTCAGTGTGGGTGCCTTCTCCACGCGGTTCCTGGTTTCACTGCAGCTCTGAAGAGAATGTTAGCAAAGAGGTAACCGGGACAGTGAAAACAGTACTCAAAGACAGGGAGAGCAAGCTCTCTCTTGGCACTTTGGATGTGGGACGTACAGCGAGATGTTTGCTGCTTTGCGTTTGGCTGTTGGGAGATTTACAGCACAAAGATATCTAGTTGATTTGAAGCAGTTCCGAGAAAGTCTAAACATAATCCCCACTTCTCCCTCCTGGCACTTCCATGTGGGAGATATAGCAGGATGTATATTGGTTTTGAGGACAACTCAATGGACAGTGTAGGGAGAAAAGGTCCTGGGCTCCTTGAATGCCGTTTCTGGAGACACTGCGATCAATGTGGAGATATGTCAAGACGTGTGTTGGTTTTGAGGACGGCTCTCTGGAGAGTCTTAGCAAAGAGGTCACAGGGATAATCAGAGCAATTCTCAGAGACACTGAGAACAAGCTCCACAATTCCCTCCTGGCACTTTCCCTGTAGGAGATACCGCAAGACGTTTCTGTATATTGGCACAGCGCTCTGCACGGTGTTAGCAGAGACTTTCCCGGACAGTGAAACCCTATGTCAGAGACACTGAGAAGAAGCCCCAATGTTCCCTCCAGGCACTTTCAGTGTGGGTGCCTTCTCCACGCGGTTCCTGGTTTCACTGCAGCTCTGAAGAGAATGTTAGCAAAGAGGTAACCGGGACAGTGAAAACAGTACTCAAAGACAGGGAGAGCAAGCTCTCTCTTGGCACTTTGGATGTGGGACGTACAGCGAGATGTTTGCTGCTTTTGCGTTTGGCTGTTGGGAGATTTACAGCACAAAGATATCTAGTTGATTTGAAGCAGTTCCGAGAAAGTCTAAACATAATCCCCACTTCTCCCTCCTGGCACTTTCCATGTGGGAGATATAGCAGGATGTATATTGGTTTTGAGGACAACTCAATGGACAGTGTAGGGAGAAAAGGTCCTGGCTCCTTGAATGCCGTTTCTGGAGACACTGCGATCAATGTGGGAGATATGTCAAGACGTGTGTTGGTTTTGAGGACGGCTCTCTGGAGAGTCTTAGCAAAGAGGTCACAGGGATAATCAGAGCAATTCTCAGAGACACTGAGAACAAGCTCCACAATTCCCTCCTGGCACTTTCCCTGTAGGAGATACCGCAAGACGTTTCTGTATATTGGGCACAGCGCTCTGCACGGTGTTAGCAGAGACTTTCCCGGGACAGTGAAACCCTATGTCAGAGACACTGAGAAGAAGCCCCAATGTTCCCTCCAGGCACTTTCAGTGTGGGTGCCTTCTCCACGCGGTTCCTGGTTTCACTGCAGCTCTGAAGAGAATGTTAGCAAAGAGGTAACCGGGACAGTGAAAACAGTACTCAAAGACAGGGAGAGCAAGCTCTCTCTTGGCACTTTGGATGTGGGACGTACAGCGAGATGTTTGCTGCTTTTGCGTTTGGCTGTTGGGAGATTTACAGCACAAAGATATCTAGTTGATTTGAAGCAGTTCCGAGAAAGTCTAAACATAATCCCCACTTCTCCCTCCTGGCACTTTCCATGTGGGAGATATAGCAGGATGTATATTGGTTTTGAGGACAACTCAATGGACAGTGTAGGGAGAAAAGGTCCTGGCTCCTTGAATGCCGTTTCTGGAGACACTGCGATCAATGTGGGAGATATGTCAAGACGTGTGTTGGTTTTGAGGACGGCTCTCTGGAGAGTCTTAGCAAAGAGGTCACAGGGATAATCAGAGCAATTCTCAGAGACACTGAGAACAAGCTCCACAATTCCCTCCTGGCACTTTCCCTGTAGGAGATACCGCAAGACGTTTCTGTATATTGGGCACAGCGCTCTGCACGGTGTTAGCAGAGACTTTCCCGGGACAGTGAAACCCTATGTCAGAGACACTGAGAAGAAGCCCCAATGTTCCCTCCAGGCACTTTCAGTGTGGGTGCCTTCTCCACGCGGTTCCTGGTTTCACTGCAGCTCTGAAGAGAATGTTAGCAAAGAGGTAACCGGGACAGTGAAAACAGTACTCAAAGACAGGGAGAGCAAGCTCTCTCTTGGCACTTTGGATGTGGGACGTACAGCGAGATGTTTGCTGCTTTTGCGTTTGGCTGTTGGGAGATTTACAGCACAAAGATATCTAGTTGATTTGAAGCAGTTCCGAGAAAGTCTAAACATAATCCCCACTTCTCCCTCCTGGCACTTTCCATGTGGGAGATATAGCAGGATGTATATTGGTTTTGAGGACAACTCAATGGACAGTGTAGGGAGAAAAGGTCCTGGCTCCTTGAATGCCGTTTCTGGAGACACTGCGATCAATGTGGGAGATATGTCAAGACGTGTGTTGGTTTTGAGGACGGCTCTCTGGAGAGTCTTAGCAAAGAGGTCACAGGGATAATCAGAGCAATTCTCAGAGACACTGAGAACAAGCTCCACAATTCCCTCCTGGCACTTTCCCTGTAGGAGATACCGCAAGACGTTTCTGTATATTGGGCACAGCGCTCTGCACGGTGTTAGCAGAGACTTTCCCGGGACAGTGAAACCCTATGTCAGAGACACTGAGAAGAAGCCCCAATGTTCCCTCCAGGCACTTTCAGTGTGGGTGCCTTCTCCACGCGGTTCCTGGTTTCACTGCAGCTCTGAAGAGAATGTTAGCAAAGAGGTAACCGGGACAGTGAAAACAGTACTCAAAGACAGGGAGAGCAAGCTCTCTCTTGGCACTTTGGATGTGGGACGTACAGCGAGATGTTTGCTGCTTTTGCGTTTGGCTGTTGGGAGATTTACAGCACAAAGATATCTAGTTGATTTGAAGCAGTTCCGAGAAAGTCTAAACATAATCCCCACTTCTCCCTCCTGGCACTTTCCATGTGGGAGATATAGCAGGATGTATATTGGTTTTGAGGACAACTCAATGGACAGTGTAGGGAGAAAAGGTCCTGGCTCCTTGAATGCCGTTTCTGGAGACACTGCGATCAATGTGGGAGATATGTCAAGATGTGTGTTTGTTTTGAGGACGGCTCTCTGGAGAGTCTTAGCAAAGAGGTCACACAGATAATCAGAGCAATTCTCAGAGACACTGAGAACAAGCTCCACAATTCCCTCCTGGCACTTTCCCTGTAGGAGATACCGCAAGACGTTTCTGTATATTGGGCACAGCGCTCTGCACGGTGTTAGCAGAGACTTTCCCGGGACAGTGAAACCCTATGTCAGAGACACTGAGAAGAAGCCCCAGTGTTCCCTCCAGGCACTTTCAGTGTGGGTGCCTTCTCCACGCGGTTCCTGGTTTCACTGCAGCTCTGAAGAGAATGTTAGCCAAGAGGTAACCGGGACAGTGAAAACAGTACTCAAAGACAGGGAGAGCAAGCTCTCTCTTGGCACTTTGGATGTGGGACGTACAGCGAGATGTTTGCTGCTTTTGCGTTTGGCTGTTGGGAGATTTACAGCACAAAGATATCTAGTTGATTTGAAGCAGTTCCGAGAAAGTCTAAACATAATCCCCACTTCTCCCTCCTGGCACTTTCCATGTGGGAGATATAGCAGGATGTATATTGGTTTTGAGGACAACTCAATGGACAGTGTAGGGAGAAAAGGTCCTGGCTCCTTGAATGCCGTTTCTGGAGACACTGCGATCAATGTGGGAGATATGTCAAGATGTGTGTTTGTTTTGAGGACGGCTCTCTGGAGAGTCTTAGCAAAGAGGTCACACAGATAATCAGAGCAATTCTCAGAGACACTGAGAACAAGCTCCACAATTCCCTCCTGGCACTTTCCCTGTAGGAGATACCGCAAGACGTTTCTGTATATTGGGCACAGCGCTCTGCACGGTGTTAGCAGAGACTTTCCCGGGACAGTGAAACCCTATGTCAGAGACACTGAGAAGAAGCCCCAATGTTCCCTCCAGGCACTTTCAGTGTGGGTGCCTTCTCCACGCGGTTCCTGGTTTCACTGCAGCTCTGAAGAGAATGTTAGCAAAGAGGTAACCGGGACAGTGAAAACAGTACTCAAAGACAGGGAGAGCAAGCTCTCTCTTGGCACTTTGGATGTGGGACGTACAGCGAGATGTTTGCTGCTTTTGCGTTTGGCTGTTGGGAGATTTACAGCACAAAGATATCTAGTTGATTTGAAGCAGTTCCGAGAAAGTCTAAACATAATCCCCACTTCTCCCTCCTGGCACTTTCCATGTGGGAGATATAGCAGGATGTATATTGGTTTTGAGGACAACTCAATGGACAGTGTAGGGAGAAAAGGTCCTGGCTACTTGAATGCCGTTTCTGGAGACACTGCGATCAATGTGGGAGATATGTCAAGATGTGTGTTTGTTTTGAGGACGGCTCTCTGGAGAGTCTTAGCAAAGAGGTCACAGGGATAATCAGAGCAATTCTCAGAGACACTGAGAACAAGCTCCACAATTCCCTCCTGGCACTTTCCCTGTAGGAGATACCGCAAGACGTTTCTGTATATTGGGCACAGCGCTCTGCACGGTGTTAGCAGAGACTTTCCCGGGACAGTGAAACCCTATGTCAGAGACACTGAGAAGAAGCCCCAATGTTCCCTCCAGGCACTTTCAGTGTGGGTGCCTTCTCCACGCGGTTCCTGGTTTCACTGCAGCTCTGAAGAGAATGTTAGCAAAGAGGTAACCGGGACAGTGAAAACAGTACTCAAAGACAGGGAGAGCAAGCTCTCTCTTGGCACTTTGGATGTGGGACGTACAGCGAGATGTTTGCTGCTTTTGCGTTTGGCTGTTGGGAGATTTACAGCACAAAGATATCTAGTTGATTTGAAGCAGTTCCGAGAAAGTCTAAACATAATCCCCACTTCTCCCTCCTGGCACTTTCCATGTGGGAGATATAGCAGGATGTATATTGGTTTTGAGGACAACTCAATGGACAGTGTAGGGAGAAAAGGTCCTGGCTCCTTGAATGCCGTTTCTGGAGACACTGCGATCAATGTGGGAGATATGTCAAGACGTGTGTTGGTTTTGAGGACGGCTCTCTGGAGAGTCTTAGCAAAGAGGTCACAGGGATAATCAGAGCAATTCTCAGAGACACTGAGAACAAGCTCCACAATTCCCTCCTGGCACTTTCCCTGTAGGAGATACCGCAAGACGTTTCTGTATATTGGGCACAGCGCTCTGCACGGTGTTAGCAGAGACTTTCCCGGGACAGTGAAACCCTATGTCAGAGACACTGAGAAGAAGCCCCAATGTTCCCTCCAGGCACTTTCAGTGTGGGTGCCTTCTCCACGCGGTTCCTGGTTTCACTGCAGCTCTGAAGAGAATGTTAGCAAAGAGGTAACCGGGACAGTGAAAACAGTACTCAAAGACAGGGAGAGCAAGCTCTCTCTTGGCACTTTGGATGTGGGACGTACAGCGAGATGTTTGCTGCTTTTGCGTTTGGCTGTTGGGAGATTTACAGCACAAAGATATCTAGTTGATTTGAAGCAGTTCCGAGAAAGTCTAAACATAATCCCCACTTCTCCCTCCTGGCACTTTCCATGTGGGAGATATAGCAGGATGTATATTGGTTTTGAGGACAACTCAATGGACAGTGTAGGGAGAAAAGGTCCTGGCTCCTTGAATGCCGTTTCTGGAGACACTGCGATCAATGTGGGAGATATGTCAAGATGTGTGTTTGTTTTGAGGACGGCTCTCTGGAGAGTCTTAGCAAAGAGGTCACAGGGATAATCAGAGCAATTCTCAGAGACACTGAGAACAAGCTCCACAATTCCCTCCTGGCACTTTCCCTGTAGGAGATACCGCAAGACGTTTCTGTATATTGGGCACAGCGCTCTGCACGGTGTTAGCAGAGACTTTCCCGGGACAGTGAAACCCTATGTCAGAGACACTGAGAAGAAGCCCCAATGTTCCCTCCAGGCACTTTCAGTGTGGGTGCCTTCTCCACGCGGTTCCTGGTTTCACTGCAGCTCTGAAGAGAATGTTAGCAAAGAGGTAACCGGGACAGTGAAAACAGTACTCAAAGACAGGGAGAGCAAGCTCTCTCTTGGCACTTTGGATGTGGGACGTACAGCGAGATGTTTGCTGCTTTTGCGTTTGGCTGTTGGGAGATTTACAGCACAAAGATATCTAGTTGATTTGAAGCAGTTCCGAGAAAGTCTAAACATAATCCCCACTTCTCCCTCCTGGCACTTTCCATGTGGGAGATATAGCAGGATGTATATTGGTTTTGAGGACAACTCAATGGACAGTGTAGGGAGAAAAGGTCCTGGCTCCTTGAATGCCGTTTCTGGAGACACTGCGATCAATGTGGGAGATATGTCAAGACGTGTGTTGGTTTTGAGGACGGCTCTCTGGAGAGTCTTAGCAAAGAGGTCACAGGGATAATCAGAGCAATTCTCAGAGACACTGAGAACAAGCTCCACAATTCCCTCCTGGCACTTTCCCTGTAGGAGATACCGCAAGACGTTTCTGTATATTGGGCACAGCGCTCTGCACGGTGTTAGCAGAGACTTTCCCGGGACAGTGAAACCCTATGTCAGAGACACTGAGAAGAAGCCCCAATGTTCCCTCCAGGCACTTTCAGTGTGGGTGCCTTCTCCACGCGGTTCCTGGTTTCACTGCAGCTCTGAAGAGAATGTTAGCAAAGAGGTAACCGGGACAGTGAAAACAGTACTCAAAGACAGGGAGAGCAAGCTCTCTCTTGGCACTTTGGATGTGGGACGTACAGCGAGATGTTTGCTGCTTTTGCGTTTGGCTGTTGGGAGATTTACAGCACAAAGATATCTAGTTGATTTGAAGCAGTTCCGAGAAAGTCTAAACATAATCCCCACTTCTCCCTCCTGGCACTTTCCATGTGGGAGATATAGCAGGATGTATATTGGTTTTGAGGACAACTCAATGGACAGTGTAGGGAGAAAAGGTCCTGGCTCCTTGAATGCCGTTTCTGGAGACACTGCGATCAATGTGGGAGATATGTCAAGACGTGTGTTGGTTTTGAGGACGGCTCTCTGGAGAGTCTTAGCAAAGAGGTCACAGGGATAATCAGAGCAATTCTCAGAGACACTGAGAACAAGCTCCACAATTCCCTCCTGGCACTTTCCCTGTAGGAGATACCGCAAGACGTTTCTGTATATTGGGCACAGCGCTCTGCACGGTGTTAGCAGAGACTTTCCCGGGACAGTGAAACCCTATGTCAGAGACACTGAGAAGAAGCCCCAATGTTCCCTCCAGGCACTTTCAGTGTGGGTGCCTTCTCCACGCGGTTCCTGGTTTCACTGCAGCTCTGAAGAGAATGTTAGCAAAGAGGTAACCGGGACAGTGAAAACAGTACTCAAAGACAGGGAGAGCAAGCTCTCTCTTGGCACTTTGGATGTGGGACGTACAGCGAGATGTTTGCTGCTTTTGCGTTTGGCTGTTGGGAGATTTACAGCACAAAGATATCTAGTTGATTTGAAGCAGTTCCGAGAAAGTCTAAACATAATCCCCACTTCTCCCTCCTGGCACTTTCCATGTGGGAGATATAGCAGGATGTATATTGGTTTTGAGGACAACTCAATGGACAGTGTAGGGAGAAAAGGTCCTGGCTCCTTGAATGCCGTTTCTGGAGACACTGCGATCAATGTGGGAGATATGTCAAGACGTGTGTTGGTTTTGAGGACGGCTCTCTGGAGAGTCTTAGCAAAGAGGTCACAGGGATAATCAGAGCAATTCTCAGAGACACTGAGAACAAGCTCCACAATTCCCTCCTGGCACTTTCCCTGTAGGAGATACCGCAAGACGTTTCTGTATATTGGGCACAGCGCTCTGCACGGTGTTAGCAGAGACTTTCCCGGGACAGTGAAACCCTATGTCAGAGACACTGAGAAGAAGCCCCAATGTTCCCTCCAGGCACTTTCAGTGTGGGTGCCTTCTCCACGCGGTTCCTGGTTTCACTGCAGCTCTGAAGAGAATGTTAGCAAAGAGGTAACCGGGACAGTGAAAACAGTACTCAAAGACAGGGAGAGCAAGCTCTCTCTTGGCACTTTGGATGTGGGACGTACAGCGAGATGTTTGCTGCTTTTGCGTTTGGCTGTTGGGAGATTTACAGCACAAAGATATCTAGTTGATTTGAAGCAGTTCCGAGAAAGTCTAAACATAATCCCCACTTCTCCCTCCTGGCACTTTCCATGTGGGAGATATAGCAGGATGTATATTGGTTTTGAGGACAACTCAATGGACAGTGTAGGGAGAAAAGGTCCTGGCTCCTTGAATGCCGTTTCTGGAGACACTGCGATCAATGTGGGAGATATGTCAAGATGTGTGTTTGTTTTGAGGACGGCTCTCTGGAGAGTCTTAGCAAAGAGGTCACAGGGATAATCAGAGCAATTCTCAGAGACACTGAGAACAAGCTCCACAATTCCCTCCTGGCACTTTCCCTGTAGGAGATACCGCAAGACGTTTCTGTATATTGGGCACAGCGCTCTGCACGGTGTTAGCAGAGACTTTCCCGGGACAGTGAAACCCTATGTCAGAGACACTGAGAAGAAGCCCCAATGTTCCCTCCAGGCACTTTCAGTGTGGGTGCCTTCTCCACGCGGTTCCTGGTTTCACTGCAGCTCTGAAGAGAATGTTAGCAAAGAGGTAACCGGGACAGTGAAAACAGTACTCAAAGACAGGGAGAGCAAGCTCTCTCTTGGCACTTTGGATGTGGGACGTACAGCGAGATGTTTGCTGCTTTTGCGTTTGGCTGTTGGGAGATTTACAGCACAAAGATATCTAGTTGATTTGAAGCAGTTCCGAGAAAGTCTAAACATAATCCCCACTTCTCCCTCCTGGCACTTTCCATGTGGGAGATATAGCAGGATGTATATTGGTTTTGAGGACAACTCAATGGACAGTGTAGGGAGAAAAGGTCCTGGCTCCTTGAATGCCGTTTCTGGAGACACTGCGATCAATGTGGGAGATATGTCAAGATGTGTGTTTGTTTTGAGGACGGCTCTCTGGAGAGTCTTAGCAAAGAGGTCACAGGGATAATCAGAGCAATTCTCAGAGACACTGAGAACAAGCTCCACAATTCCCTCCTGGCACTTTCCCTGTAGGAGATACCGCAAGACGTTTCTGTATATTGGGCACAGCGCTCTGCACGGTGTTAGCAGAGACTTTCCCGGGACAGTGAAACCCTATGTCAGAGACACTGAGAAGAAGCCCCAATGTTCCCTCCAGGCACTTTCAGTGTGGGTGCCTTCTCCACGCGGTTCCTGGTTTCACTGCAGCTCTGAAGAGAATGTTAGCAAAGAGGTAACCGGGACAGTGAAAACAGTACTCAAAGACAGGGAGAGCAAGCTCTCTCTTGGCACTTTGGATGTGGGACGTACAGCGAGATGTTTGCTGCTTTTGCGTTTGGCTGTTGGGAGATTTACAGCACAAAGATATCTAGTTGATTTGAAGCAGTTCCGAGAAAGTCTAAACATAATCCCCACTTCTCCCTCCTGGCACTTTCCATGTGGGAGATATAGCAGGATGTATATTGGTTTTGAGGACAACTCAATGGACAGTGTAGGGAGAAAAGGTCCTGGCTCCTTGAATGCCGTTTCTGGAGACACTGCGATCAATGTGGGAGATATGTCAAGACGTGTGTTGGTTTTGAGGACGGCTCTCTGGAGAGTCTTAGCAAAGAGGTCACAGGGATAATCAGAGCAATTCTCAGAGACACTGAGAACAAGCTCCACAGTTCCCTCCTGGCACTTTCCCTGTAGGAGATACCGCAAGACGTTTCTGTATATTGGGCACAGCGCTCTGCACGGTGTTAGCAGAGACTTTCCCGGGACAGTGAAACCCTATGTCAGAGACACTGAGAAGAAGCCCCAATGTTCCCTCCAGGCACTTTCAGTGTGGGTGCCTTCTCCACGCGGTTCCTGGTTTCACTGCAGCTCTGAAGAGAATGTTAGCAAAGAGGTAACCGGGACAGTGAAAACAGTACTCAAAGACAGGGAGAGCAAGCTCTCTCTTGGCACTTTGGATGTGGGACGTACAGCGAGATGTTTGCTGCTTTTGCGTTTGGCTGTTGGGAGATTTACAGCACAAAGATATCTAGTTGATTTGAAGCAGTTCCGAGAAAGTCTAAACATAATCCCCACTTCTCCCTCCTGGCACTTTCCATGTGGGAGATATAGCAGGATGTATATTGGTTTTGAGGACAACTCAATGGACAGTGTAGGGAGAAAAGTTCCTGGCTACTTGAATGCCGTTTCTGGAGACACTGCGATCAATGTGGGAGATATGTCAAGACGTGTGTTGGTTTTGAGGACGGCTCTCTGGAGAGTCTTAGCAAAGAGGTCACAGGGATAATCAGAGCAATTCTCAGAGACACTGAGAACAAGCTCCACAATTCCCTCCTGGCACTTTCCCTGTAGGAGATACCGCAAGACGTTTCTGTATATTGGGCACAGCGCTCTGCACGGTGTTAGCAGAGACTTTCCCGGGACAGTGAAACCCTATGTCAGAGACACTGAGAAGAAGCCCCAATGTTCCCTCCAGGCACTTTCAGTGTGGGTGCCTTCTCCACGCGGTTCCTGGTTTCACTGCAGCTCTGAAGAGAATGTTAGCAAAGAGGTAACCGGGACAGTGAAAACAGTACTCAAAGACAGGGAGAGCAAGCTCTCTCTTGGCACTTTGGATGTGGGACGTACAGCGAGATGTTTGCTGCTTTTGCGTTTGGCTGTTGGGAGATTTACAGCACAAAGATATCTAGTTGATTTGAAGCAGTTCCGAGAAAGTCTAAACATAATCCCCACTTCTCCCTCCTGGCACTTTCCATGTGGGAGATATAGCAGGATGTATATTGGTTTTGAGGACAACTCAATGGACAGTGTAGGGAGAAAAGTTCCTGGCTACTTGAATGCCGTTTCTGGAGACACTGCGATCAATGTGGGAGATATGTCAAGACGTGTGTTGGTTTTGAGGACGGCTCTCTGGAGAGTCTTAGCAAAGAGGTCACACAGATAATCAGAGCAATTCTCAGAGACACTGAGAACAAGCTCCACAATTCCCTCCTGGCACTTTCCCTGTAGGAGATACCGCAAGACGTTTCTGTATATTGGGCACAGCGCTCTGCACGGTGTTAGCAGAGACTTTCCCGGGACAGTGAAACCCTATGTCAGAGACACTGAGAAGAAGCCCCAATGTTCCCTCCAGGCACTTTCAGTGTGGGTGCCTTCTCCACGCGGTTCCTGGTTTCACTGCAGCTCTGAAGAGAATGTTAGCAAAGAGGTAACCGGGACAGTGAAAACAGTACTCAAAGACAGGGAGAGCAAGCTCTCTCTTGGCACTTTGGATGTGGGACGTACAGCGAGATGTTTGCTGCTTTTGCGTTTGGCTGTTGGGAGATTTACAGCACAAAGATATCTAGTTGATTTGAAGCAGTTCCGAGAAAGTCTAAACATAATCCCCACTTCTCCCTCCTGGCACTTTCCATGTGGGAGATATAGCAGGATGTATATTGGTTTTGAGGACAACTCAATGGACAGTGTAGGGAGAAAAGGTCCTGGCTCCTTGAATGCCGTTTCTGGAGACACTGCGATCAATGTGGGAGATATGTCAAGACGTGTGTTGGTTTTGAGGACGGCTCTCTGGAGAGTCTTAGCAAAGAGGTCACAGGGATAATCAGAGCAATTCTCAGAGACACTGAGAACAAGCTCCACAATTCCCTCCTGGCACTTTCCCTGTAGGAGATACCGCAAGACGTTTCTGTATATTGGGCACAGCGCTCTGCACGGTGTTAGCAGAGACTTTCCCGGGACAGTGAAACCCTATGTCAGAGACACTGAGAAGAAGCCCCAATGTTCCCTCCAGGCACTTTCAGTGTGGGTGCCTTCTCCACGCGGTTCCTGGTTTCACTGCAGCTCTGAAGAGAATGTTAGCAAAGAGGTAACCGGGACAGTGAAAACAGTACTCAAAGACAGGGAGAGCAAGCTCTCTCTTGGCACTTTGGATGTGGGACGTACAGCGAGATGTTTGCTGCTTTTGCGTTTGGCTGTTGGGAGATTTACAGCACAAAGATATCTAGTTGATTTGAAGCAGTTCCGAGAAAGTCTAAACATAATCCCCACTTCTCCCTCCTGGCACTTTCCATGTGGGAGATATAGCAGGATGTATATTGGTTTTGAGGACAACTCAATGGACAGTGTAGGGAGAAAAGGTCCTGGCTCCTTGAATGCCGTTTCTGGAGACACTGCGATCAATGTGGGAGATATGTCAAGACGTGTGTTGGTTTTGAGGACGGCTCTCTGGAGAGTCTTAGCAAAGAGGTCACAGGGATAATCAGAGCAATTCTCAGAGACACTGAGAACAAGCTCCACAATTCCCTCCTGGCACTTTCCCTGTAGGAGATACCGCAAGACGTTTCTGTATATTGGGCACAGCGCTCTGCACGGTGTTAGCAGAGACTTTCCCGGGACAGTGAAACCCTATGTCAGAGACACTGAGAAGAAGCCCCAATGTTCCCTCCAGGCACTTTCAGTGTGGGTGCCTTCTCCACGCGGTTCCTGGTTTCACTGCAGCTCTGAAGAGAATGTTAGCAAAGAGGTAACCGGGACAGTGAAAACAGTACTCAAAGACAGGGAGAGCAAGCTCTCTCTTGGCACTTTGGATGTGGGACGTACAGCGAGATGTTTGCTGCTTTTGCGTTTGGCTGTTGGGAGATTTACAGCACAAAGATATCTAGTTGATTTGAAGCAGTTCCGAGAAAGTCTAAACATAATCCCCACTTCTCCCTCCTGGCACTTTCCATGTGGGAGATATAGCAGGATGTATATTGGTTTTGAGGACAACTCAATGGACAGTGTAGGGAGAAAAGGTCCTGGCTCCTTGAATGCCGTTTCTGGAGACACTGCGATCAATGTGGGAGATATGTCAAGACGTGTGTTGGTTTTGAGGACGGCTCTCTGGAGAGTCTTAGCAAAGAGGTCACAGGGATAATCAGAGCAATTCTCAGAGACACTGAGAACAAGCTCCACAATTCCCTCCTGGCACTTTCCCTGTAGGAGATACCGCAAGACGTTTCTGTATATTGGGCACAGCGCTCTGCACGGTGTTAGCAGAGACTTTCCCGGGACAGTGAAACCCTATGTCAGAGACACTGAGAAGAAGCCCCAATGTTCCCTCCAGGCACTTTCAGTGTGGGTGCCTTCTCCACGCGGTTCCTGGTTTCACTGCAGCTCTGAAGAGAATGTTAGCAAACAGGTAACCGGGACAGTGAAAACAGTACTCAAAGACAGGGAGAGCAAGCTCTCTCTTGGCACTTTGGATGTGGGACGTACAGCGAGATGTTTGCTGCTTTTGCGTTTGGCTGTTGGGAGATTTACAGCACAAAGATATCTAGTTGATTTGAAGCAGTTCCGAGAAAGTCTAAACATAATCCCCACTTCTCCCTCCTGGCACTTTCCATGTGGGAGATATAGCAGGATGTATATTGGTTTTGAGGACAACTCAATGGACAGTGTAGGGAGAAAAGGTCCTGGCTCCTTGAATGCCGTTTCTGGAGACACTGCGATCAATGTGGGAGATATGTCAAGACGTGTGTTGGTTTTGAGGACGGCTCTCTGGAGAGTCTTAGCAAAGAGGTCACAGGGATAATCAGAGCAATTCTCAGAGACACTGAGAACAAGCTCCACAATTCCCTCCTGGCACTTTCCCTGTAGGAGATACCGCAAGACGTTTCTGTATATTGGGCACAGCGCTCTGCACGGTGTTAGCAGAGACTTTCCCGGGACAGTGAAACCCTATGTCAGAGACACTGAGAAGAAGCCCCAATGTTCCCTCCAGGCACTTTCAGTGTGGGTGCCTTCTCCACGCGGTACCTGGTTTCACTGCAGCTCTGAAGAGAATGTTAGCAAAGAGGTAACCGGGACAGTGAAAACAGTACTCAAAGACAGGGAGAGCAAGCTCTCTCTTGGCACTTTGGATGTGGGACGTACAGTGAGATGTTTGCTGCTTTTGCGTTTGGCTGTTGGGAGATTTACAGCACAAAGATATCTAGTTGATTTGAAGCAGTTCTGAGAAAGTCTAAACATAATCCCCACTTCTCCCTCCTGGCACTTTCCATGTGGGAGATATAGCAGGATGTATATTGGTTTTGAGGACAACTCAATGGACAGTGTAGGGAGAAAAGGTCCTGGCTCCTTGAATGCCGTTTCTGGAGACACTGCGATCAATGTGGGAGATATGTCAAGACGTGTGTTGGTTTTGAGGACGGCTCTCTGGAGAGTCTTAGCAAAGAGGTCACAGGGATAATCAGAGCAATTCTCAGAGACACTGAGAACAAGCTCCACAATTCCCTCCTGGCACTTTCCCTGTAGGAGATACCGCAAGACGTTTCTGTATATTGGGCACAGCGCTCTGCACGGTGTTAGCAGAGACTTTCCCGGGACAGTGAAACCCTATGTCAGAGACACTGAGAAGAAGCCCCAATGTTCCCTCCAGGCACTTTCAGTGTGGGTGCCTTCTCCACGCGGTTCCTGGTTTCACTGCAGCTCTGAAGAGAATGTTAGCAAACAGGTAACCGGGACAGTGAAAACAGTACTCAAAGACAGGGAGAGCAAGCTCTCTCTTGGCACTTTGGATGTGGGACGTACAGCGAGATGTTTGCTGCTTTTGCGTTTGGCTGTTGGGAGATTTACAGCACAAAGATATCTAGTTGATTTGAAGCAGTTCCGAGAAAGTCTAAACATAATCCCCACTTCTCCCTCCTGGCACTTTCCATGTGGGAGATATAGCAGGATGTATATTGGTTTTGAGGACAACTCAATGGACAGTGTAGGGAGAAAAGGTCCTGGCTCCTTGAATGCCGTTTCTGGAGACACTGCGATCAATGTGGGAGATATGTCAAGACGTGTGTTGGTTTTGAGGACGGCTCTCTGGAGAGTCTTAGCAAAGAGGTCACAGGGATAATCAGAGCAATTCTCAGAGACACTGAGAACAAGCTCCACAATTCCCTCCTGGCACTTTCCCTGTAGGAGATACCGCAAGACGTTTCTGTATATTGGGCACAGCGCTCTGCACGGTGTTAGCAGAGACTTTCCCGGGACAGTGAAACCCTATGTCAGAGACACTGAGAAGAAGCCCCAATGTTCCCTCCAGGCACTTTCAGTGTGGGTGCCTTCTCCACGCGGTTCCTGGTTTCACTGCAGCTCTGAAGAGAATGTTAGCAAACAGGTAACCGGGACAGTGAAAACAGTACTCAAAGACAGGGAGAGCAAGCTCTCTCTTGGCACTTTGGATGTGGGACGTACAGCGAGATGTTTGCTGCTTTTGCGTTTGGCTGTTGGGAGATTTACAGCACAAAGATATCTAGTTGATTTGAAGCAGTTCCGAGAAAGTCTAAACATAATCCCCACTTCTCCCTCCTGGCACTTTCCATGTGGGAGATATAGCAGGATGTATATTGGTTTTGAGGACAACTCAATGGACAGTGTAGGGAGAAAAGGTCCTGGCTCCTTGAATGCCGTTTCTGGAGACACTGCGATCAATGTGGGAGATATGTCAAGACGTGTGTTGGTTTTGAGGACGGCTCTCTGGAGAGTCTTAGCAAAGAGGTCACAGGGATAATCAGAGCAATTCTCAGAGACACTGAGAACAAGCTCCACAATTCCCTCCTGGCACTTTCCCTGTAGGAGATACCGCAAGACGTTTCTGTATATTGGGCACAGCGCTCTGCACGGTGTTAGCAGAGACTTTCCCGGGACAGTGAAACCCTATGTCAGAGACACTGAGAAGAAGCCCCAATGTTCCCTCCAGGCACTTTCAGTGTGGGTGCCTTCTCCACGCGGTTCCTGGTTTCACTGCAGCTCTGAAGAGAATGTTAGCAAAGAGGTAACCGGGACAGTGAAAACAGTACTCAAAGACAGGGAGAGCAAGCTCTCTCTTGGCACTTTGGATGTGGGACGTACAGCGAGATGTTTGCTGCTTTTGCGTTTGGCTGTTGGGAGATTTACAGCACAAAGATATCTAGTTGATTTGAAGCAGTTCCGAGAAAGTCTAAACATAATCCCCACTTCTCCCTCCTGGCACTTTCCATGTGGGAGATATAGCAGGATGTATATTGGTTTTGAGGACAACTCAATGGACAGTGTAGGGAGAAAAGGTCCTGGCTCCTTGAATGCCGTTTCTGGAGACACTGCGATCAATGTGGGAGATATGTCAAGACGTGTGTTGGTTTTGAGGACGGCTCTCTGGAGAGTCTTAGCAAAGAGGTCACAGGGATAATCAGAGCAATTCTCAGAGACACTGAGAACAAGCTCCACAATTCCCTCCTGGCACTTTCCCTGTAGGAGATACCGCAAGACGTTTCTGTATATTGGGCACAGCGCTCTGCACGGTGTTAGCAGAGACTTTCCCGGGACAGTGAAACCCTATGTCAGAGACACTGAGAAGAAGCCCCAATGTTCCCTCCAGGCACTTTCAGTGTGGGTGCCTTCTCCACGCGGTTCCTGGTTTCACTGCAGCTCTGAAGAGAATGTTAGCAAACAGGTAACCGGGACAGTGAAAACAGTACTCAAAGACAGGGAGAGCAAGCTCTCTCTTGGCACTTTGGATGTGGGACGTACAGCGAGATGTTTGCTGCTTTTGCGTTTGGCTGTTGGGAGATTTACAGCACAAAGATATCTAGTTGATTTGAAGCAGTTCCGAGAAAGTCTAAACATAATCCCCACTTCTCCCTCCTGGCACTTTCCATGTGGGAGATATAGCAGGATGTATATTGGTTTTGAGGACAACTCAATGGACAGTGTAGGGAGAAAAGGTCCTGGCTCCTTGAATGCCGTTTCTGGAGACACTGCGATCAATGTGGGAGATATGTCAAGACGTGTGTTGGTTTTGAGGACGGCTCTCTGGAGAGTCTTAGCAAAGAGGTCACAGGGATAATCAGAGCAATTCTCAGAGACACTGAGAACAAGCTCCACAATTCCCTCCTGGCACTTTCCCTGTAGGAGATACCGCAAGACGTTTCTGTATATTGGGCACAGCGCTCTGCACGGTGTTAGCAGAGACTTTCCCGGGACAGTGAAACCCTATGTCAGAGACACTGAGAAGAAGCCCCAATGTTCCCTCCAGGCACTTTCAGTGTGGGTGCCTTCTCCACGCGGTTCCTGGTTTCACTGCAGCTCTGAAGAGAATGTTAGCAAAGAGGTAACCGGGACAGTGAAAACAGTACTCAAAGACAGGGAGAGCAAGCTCTCTCTTGGCACTTTGGATGTGGGACGTACAGCGAGATGTTTGCTGCTTTTGCGTTTGGCTGTTGGGAGATTTACAGCACAAAGATATCTAGTTGATTTGAAGCAGTTCCGAGAAAGTCTAAACATAATCCCCACTTCTCCCTCCTGGCACTTTCCATGTGGGAGATATAGCAGGATGTATATTGGTTTTGAGGACAACTCAATGGACAGTGTAGGGAGAAAAGGTCCTGGCTCCTTGAATGCCGTTTCTGGAGACACTGCGATCAATGTGGGAGATATGTCAAGATGTGTGTTTGTTTTGAGGACGGCTCTCTGGAGAGTCTTAGCAAAGAGGTCACAGGGATAATCAGAGCAATTCTCAGAGACACTGAGAACAAGCTCCACAATTCCCTCCTGGCACTTTCCCTGTAGGAGATACCGCAAGACGTTTCTGTATATTGGGCACAGCGCTCTGCACGGTGTTAGCAGAGACTTTCCCGGGACAGTGAAACCCTATGTCAGAGACACTGAGAAGAAGCCCCAATGTTCCCTCCAGGCACTTTCAGTGTGGGTGCCTTCTCCACGCGGTTCCTGGTTTCACTGCAGCTCTGAAGAGAATGTTAGCAAAGAGGTAACCGGGACAGTGAAAACAGTACTCAAAGACAGGGAGAGCAAGCTCTCTCTTGGCACTTTGGATGTGGGACGTACAGCGAGATGTTTGCTGCTTTTGCGTTTGGCTGTTGGGAGATTTACAGCACAAAGATATCTAGTTGATTTGAAGCAGTTCCGAGAAAGTCTAAACATAATCCCCACTTCTCCCTCCTGGCACTTTCCATGTGGGAGATATAGCAGGATGTATATTGGTTTTGAGGACAACTCAATGGACAGTGTAGGGAGAAAAGGTCCTGGCTCCTTGAATGCCGTTTCTGGAGACACTGCGATCAATGTGGGAGATATGTCAAGATGTGTGTTTGTTTTGAGGACGGCTCTCTGGAGAGTCTTAGCAAAGAGGTCACAGGGATAATCAGAGCAATTCTCAGAGACACTGAGAACAAGCTCCACAATTCCCTCCTGGCACTTTCCCTGTAGGAGATACCGCAAGACGTTTCTGTATATTGGGCACAGCGCTCTGCACGGTGTTAGCAGAGACTTTCCCGGGACAGTGAAACCCTATGTCAGAGACACTGAGAAGAAGCCCCAATGTTCCCTCCAGGCACTTTCAGTGTGGGTGCCTTCTCCACGCGGTTCCTGGTTTCACTGCAGCTCTGAAGAGAATGTTAGCAAAGAGGTAACCGGGACAGTGAAAACAGTACTCAAAGACAGGGAGAGCAAGCTCTCTCTTGGCACTTTGGATGTGGGACGTACAGCGAGATGTTTGCTGCTTTTGCGTTTGGCTGTTGGGAGATTTACAGCACAAAGATATCTAGTTGATTTGAAGCAGTTCCGAGAAAGTCTAAACATAATCCCCACTTCTCCCTCCTGGCACTTTCCATGTGGGAGATATAGCAGGATGTATATTGGTTTTGAGGACAACTCAATGGACAGTGTAGGGAGAAAAGGTCCTGGCTCCTTGAATGCCGTTTCTGGAGACACTGCGATCAATGTGGGAGATATGTCAAGACGTGTGTTGGTTTTGAGGACGGCTCTCTGGAGAGTCTTAGCAAAGAGGTCACAGGGATAATCAGAGCAATTCTCAGAGACACTGAGAACAAGCTCCACAGTTCCCTCCTGGCACTTTCCCTGTAGGAGATACCGCAAGACGTTTCTGTATATTGGGCACAGCGCTCTGCACGGTGTTAGCAGAGACTTTCCCGGGACAGTGAAACCCTATGTCAGAGACACTGAGAAGAAGCCCCAATGTTCCCTCCAGGCACTTTCAGTGTGGGTGCCTTCTCCACGCGGTTCCTGGTTTCACTGCAGCTCTGAAGAGAATGTTAGCAAAGAGGTAACCGGGACAGTGAAAACAGTACTCAAAGACAGGGAGAGCAAGCTCTCTCTTGGCACTTTGGATGTGGGACGTACAGCGAGATGTTTGCTGCTTTTGCGTTTGGCTGTTGGGAGATTTACAGCACAAAGATATCTAGTTGATTTGAAGCAGTTCCGAGAAAGTCTAAACATAATCCCCACTTCTCCCTCCTGGCACTTTCCATGTGGGAGATATAGCAGGATGTATATTGGTTTTGAGGACAACTCAATGGACAGTGTAGGGAGAAAAGTTCCTGGCTACTTGAATGCCGTTTCTGGAGACACTGCGATCAATGTGGGAGATATGTCAAGACGTGTGTTGGTTTTGAGGACGGCTCTCTGGAGAGTCTTAGCAAAGAGGTCACAGGGATAATCAGAGCAATTCTCAGAGACACTGAGAACAAGCTCCACAATTCCCTCCTGGCACTTTCCCTGTAGGAGATACCGCAAGACGTTTCTGTATATTGGGCACAGCGCTCTGCACGGTGTTAGCAGAGACTTTCCCGGGACAGTGAAACCCTATGTCAGAGACACTGAGAAGAAGCCCCAATGTTCCCTCCAGGCACTTTCAGTGTGGGTGCCTTCTCCACGCGGTTCCTGGTTTCACTGCAGCTCTGAAGAGAATGTTAGCAAAGAGGTAACCGGGACAGTGAAAACAGTACTCAAAGACAGGGAGAGCAAGCTCTCTCTTGGCACTTTGGATGTGGGACGTACAGCGAGATGTTTGCTGCTTTTGCGTTTGGCTGTTGGGAGATTTACAGCACAAAGATATCTAGTTGATTTGAAGCAGTTCCGAGAAAGTCTAAACATAATCCCCACTTCTCCCTCCTGGCACTTTCCATGTGGGAGATATAGCAGGATGTATATTGGTTTTGAGGACAACTCAATGGACAGTGTAGGGAGAAAAGGTCCTGGCTCCTTGAATGCCGTTTCTGGAGACACTGCGATCAATGTGGGAGATATGTCAAGACGTGTGTTGGTTTTGAGGACGGCTCTCTGGAGAGTCTTAGCAAAGAGGTCACAGGGATAATCAGAGCAATTCTCAGAGACACTGAGAACAAGCTCCACAATTCCCTCCTGGCACTTTCCCTGTAGGAGATACCGCAAGACGTTTCTGTATATTGGGCACAGCGCTCTGCACGGTGTTAGCAGAGACTTTCCCGGGACAGTGAAACCCTATGTCAGAGACACTGAGAAGAAGCCCCAATGTTCCCTCCAGGCACTTTCAGTGTGGGTGCCTTCTCCACGCGGTTCCTGGTTTCACTGCAGCTCTGAAGAGAATGTTAGCAAACAGGTAACCGGGACAGTGAAAACAGTACTCAAAGACAGGGAGAGCAAGCTCTCTCTTGGCACTTTGGATGTGGGACGTACAGCGAGATGTTTGCTGCTTTTGCGTTTGGCTGTTGGGAGATTTACAGCACAAAGATATCTAGTTGATTTGAAGCAGTTCCGAGAAAGTCTAAACATAATCCCCACTTCTCCCTCCTGGCACTTTCCATGTGGGAGATATAGCAGGATGTATATTGGTTTTGAGGACAACTCAATGGACAGTGTAGGGAGAAAAGGTCCTGGCTCCTTGAATGCCGTTTCTGGAGACACTGCGATCAATGTGGGAGATATGTCAAGACGTGTGTTGGTTTTGAGGACGGCTCTCTGGAGAGTCTTAGCAAAGAGGTCACAGGGATAATCAGAGCAATTCTCAGAGACACTGAGAACAAGCTCCACAATTCCCTCCTGGCACTTTCCCTGTAGGAGATACCGCAAGACGTTTCTGTATATTGGGCACAGCGCTCTGCACGGTGTTAGCAGAGACTTTCCCGGGACAGTGAAACCCTATGTCAGAGACACTGAGAAGAAGCCCCAATGTTCCCTCCAGGCACTTTCAGTGTGGGTGCCTTCTCCACGCGGTTCCTGGTTTCACTGCAGCTCTGAAGAGAATGTTAGCAAAGAGGTAACCGGGACAGTGAAAACAGTACTCAAAGACAGGGAGAGCAAGCTCTCTCTTGGCACTTTGGATGTGGGACGTACAGCGAGATGTTTGCTGCTTTTGCGTTTGGCTGTTGGGAGATTTACAGCACAAAGATATCTAGTTGATTTGAAGCAGTTCCGAGAAAGTCTAAACATAATCCCCACTTCTCCCTCCTGGCACTTTCCATGTGGGAGATATAGCAGGATGTATATTGGTTTTGAGGACAACTCAATGGACAGTGTAGGGAGAAAAGGTCCTGGCTCCTTGAATGCCGTTTCTGGAGACACTGCGATCAATGTGGGAGATATGTCAAGATGTGTGTTTGTTTTGAGGACGGCTCTCTGGAGAGTCTTAGCAAAGAGGTCACAGGGATAATCAGAGCAATTCTCAGAGACACTGAGAACAAGCTCCACAATTCCCTCCTGGCACTTTCCCTGTAGGAGATACCGCAAGACGTTTCTGTATATTGGGCACAGCGCTCTGCACGGTGTTAGCAGAGACTTTCCCGGGACAGTGAAACCCTATGTCAGAGACACTGAGAAGAAGCCCCAATGTTCCCTCCAGGCACTTTCAGTGTGGGTGCCTTCTCCACGCGGTTCCTGGTTTCACTGCAGCTCTGAAGAGAATGTTAGCAAAGAGGTAACCGGGACAGTGAAAACAGTACTCAAAGACAGGGAGAGCAAGCTCTCTCTTGGCACTTTGGATGTGGGACGTACAGCGAGATGTTTGCTGCTTTTGCGTTTGGCTGTTGGGAGATTTACAGCACAAAGATATCTAGTTGATTTGAAGCAGTTCCGAGAAAGTCTAAACATAATCCCCACTTCTCCCTCCTGGCACTTTCCATGTGGGAGATATAGCAGGATGTATATTGGTTTTGAGGACAACTCAATGGACAGTGTAGGGAGAAAAGG
The DNA here is from genome assembly GCF_963924245.1 of Chroicocephalus ridibundus. Classification (NCBI taxonomy): domain Eukaryota; kingdom Metazoa; phylum Chordata; class Aves; order Charadriiformes; family Laridae; genus Chroicocephalus; species Chroicocephalus ridibundus. Next base: position 25,025 of record NW_026961252.1, read on the forward strand.
TCCTGGCTCCTTGAATGCCGTTTCTGGAGACACTGCGATCAATGTGGGAGATATGTCAAGATGTGTGTTTGTTTTGAGGACGGCTCTCTGGAGAGTCTTAGCAAAGAGGTCACAGGGATAATCAGAGCAATTCTCAGAGACACTGAGAACAAGCTCCACAATTCCCTCCTGGCACTTTCCCTGTAGGAGATACCGCAAGACGTTTCTGTATATTGGGCACAGCGCTCTGCACGGTGTTAGCAGAGACTTTCCCGGGACAGTGAAACCCTATGTCAGAGACACTGAGAAGAAGCCCCAATGTTCCCTCCAGGCACTTTCAGTGTGGGTGCCTTCTCCACGCGGTTCCTGGTTTCACTGCAGCTCTGAAGAGAATGTTAGCAAAGAGGTAACCGGGACAGTGAAAACAGTACTCAAAGACAGGGAGAGCAAGCTCTCTCTTGGCACTTTGGATGTGGGACGTACAGCGAGATGTTTGCTGCTTTTGCGTTTGGCTGTTGGGAGATTTACAGCACAAAGATATCTAGTTGATTTGAAGCAGTTCCGAGAAAGTCTAAACATAATCCCCACTTCTCCCTCCTGGCACTTTCCATGTGGGAGATATAGCAGGATGTATATTGGTTTTGAGGACAACTCAATGGACAGTGTAGGGAGAAAAGGTCCTGGCTCCTTGAATGCCGTTTCTGGAGACACTGCGATCAATGTGGGAGATATGTCAAGACGTGTGTTGGTTTTGAGGACGGCTCTCTGGAGAGTCTTAGCAAAGAGGTCACAGGGATAATCAGAGCAATTCTCAGAGACACTGAGAACAAGCTCCACAGTTCCCTCCTGGCACTTTCCCTGTAGGAGATACCGCAAGACGTTTCTGTATATTGGGCACAGCGCTCTGCACGGTGTTAGCAGAGACTTTCCCGGGACAGTGAAACCCTATGTCAGAGACACTGAGAAGAAGCCCCAATGTTCCCTCCAGGCACTTTCAGTGTGGGTGCCTTCTCCACGCGGTTCCTGGTTTCACTGCAGCTCTGAAGAGAATGTTAGCAAAGAGGTAACCGGGACAGTGAAAACAGTACTCAAAGACAGGGAGAGCAAGCTCTCTCTTGGCACTTTGGATGTGGGACGTACAGCGAGATGTTTGCTGCTTTTGCGTTTGGCTGTTGGGAGATTTACAGCACAAAGATATCTAGTTGATTTGAAGCAGTTCCGAGAAAGTCTAAACATAATCCCCACTTCTCCCTCCTGGCACTTTCCATGTGGGAGATATAGCAGGATGTATATTGGTTTTGAGGACAACTCAATGGACAGTGTAGGGAGAAAAGTTCCTGGCTACTTGAATGCCGTTTCTGGAGACACTGCGATCAATGTGGGAGATATGTCAAGACGTGTGTTGGTTTTGAGGACGGCTCTCTGGAGAGTCTTAGCAAAGAGGTCACAGGGATAATCAGAGCAATTCTCAGAGACACTGAGAACAAGCTCCACAATTCCCTCCTGGCACTTTCCCTGTAGGAGATACCGCAAGACGTTTCTGTATATTGGGCACAGCGCTCTGCACGGTGTTAGCAGAGACTTTCCCGGGACAGTGAAACCCTATGTCAGAGACACTGAGAAGAAGCCCCAATGTTCCCTCCAGGCACTTTCAGTGTGGGTGCCTTCTCCACGCGGTTCCTGGTTTCACTGCAGCTCTGAAGAGAATGTTAGCAAAGAGGTAACCGGGACAGTGAAAACAGTACTCAAAGACAGGGAGAGCAAGCTCTCTCTTGGCACTTTGGATGTGGGACGTACAGCGAGATGTTTGCTGCTTTTGCGTTTGGCTGTTGGGAGATTTACAGCACAAAGATATCTAGTTGATTTGAAGCAGTTCCGAGAAAGTCTAAACATAATCCCCACTTCTCCCTCCTGGCACTTTCCATGTGGGAGATATAGCAGGATGTATATTGGTTTTGAGGACAACTCAATGGACAGTGTAGGGAGAAAAGGTCCTGGCTCCTTGAATGCCGTTTCTGGAGACACTGCGATCAATGTGGGAGATATGTCAAGACGTGTGTTGGTTTTGAGGACGGCTCTCTGGAGAGTCTTAGCAAAGAGGTCACACAGATAATGAGAGCAATTCTCAGAGACACTGAGAACAAGCTCCACAATTCCCTCCTGGCACTTTCCCTGTAGGAGATACCGCAAGACGTTTCTGTATATTGGGCACAGCGCTCTGCACGGTGTTAGCAGAGACTTTCCCGGGACAGTGAAACCCTATGTCAGAGACACTGAGAAGAAGCCCCAGTGTTCCCTCCAGGCACTTTCAGTGTGGGTGCCTTCTCCACGCGGTTCCTGGTTTCACTGCAGCTCTGAAGAGAATGTTAGCAAAGAGGTAACCGGGACAGTGAAAACAGTACTCAAAGACAGGGAGAGCAAGCTCTCTCTTGGCACTTTGGATGTGGGACGTACAGCGAGATGTTTGCTGCTTTTGCGTTTGGCTGTTGGGAGATTTACAGCACAAAGATATCTAGTTGATTTGAAGCAGTTCCGAGAAAGTCTAAACATAATCCCCACTTCTCCCTCCTGGCACTTTCCATGTGGGAGATATAGCAGGATGTATATTGGTTTTGAGGACAACTCAATGGACAGTGTAGGGAGAAAAGGTCCTGGCTCCTTGAATGCCGTTTCTGGAGACACTGCGATCAATGTGGGAGATATGTCAAGACGTGTGTTGGTTTTGAGGACGGCTCTCTGGAGAGTCTTAGCAAAGAGGTCACAGGGATAATCAGAGCAATTCTCAGAGACACTGAGAACAAGCTCCACAATTCCCTCCTGGCACTTTCCCTGTAGGAGATACCGCAAGACGTTTCTGTATATTGGGCACAGCGCTCTGCACGGTGTTAGCAGAGACTTTCCCGGGACAGTGAAACCCTATGTCAGAGACACTGAGAAGAAGCCCCAATGTTCCCTCCAGGCACTTTCAGTGTGGGTGCCTTCTCCACGCGGTTCCTGGTTTCACTGCAGCTCTGAAGAGAATGTTAGCAAAGAGGTAACCGGGACAGTGAAAACAGTACTCAAAGACAGGGAGAGCAAGCTCTCTCTTGGCACTTTGGATGTGGGACGTACAGCGAGATGTTTGCTGCTTTTGCGTTTGGCTGTTGGGAGATTTACAGCACAAAGATATCTAGTTGATTTGAAGCAGTTCCGAGAAAGTCTAAACATAATCCCCACTTCTCCCTCCTGGCACTTTCCATGTGGGAGATATAGCAGGATGTATATTGGTTTTGAGGACAACTCAATGGACAGTGTAGGGAGAAAAGGTCCTGGCTCCTTGAATGCCGTTTCTGGAGACACTGCGATCAATGTGGGAGATATGTCAAGACGTGTGTTGGTTTTGAGGACGGCTCTCTGGAGAGTCTTAGCAAAGAGGTCACAGGGATAATCAGAGCAATTCTCAGAGACACTGAGAACAAGCTCCACAATTCCCTCCTGGCACTTTCCCTGTAGGAGATACCGCAAGACGTTTCTGTATATTGGGCACAGCGCTCTGCACGGTGTTAGCAGAGACTTTCCCGGGACAGTGAAACCCTATGTCAGAGACACTGAGAAGAAGCCCCAATGTTCCCTCCAGGCACTTTCAGTGTGGGTGCCTTCTCCACGCGGTTCCTGGTTTCACTGCAGCTCTGAAGAGAATGTTAGCAAAGAGGTAACCGGGACAGTGAAAACAGTACTCAAAGACAGGGAGAGCAAGCTCTCTCTTGGCACTTTGGATGTGGGACGTACAGCGAGATGTTTGCTGCTTTTGCGTTTGGCTGTTGGGAGATTTACAGCACAAAGATATCTAGTTGATTTGAAGCAGTTCCGAGAAAGTCTAAACATAATCCCCACTTCTCCCTCCTGGCACTTTCCATGTGGGAGATATAGCAGGATGTATATTGGTTTTGAGGACAACTCAATGGACAGTGTAGGGAGAAAAGGTCCTGGCTCCTTGAATGCCGTTTCTGGAGACACTGCGATCAATGTGGGAGATATGTCAAGACGTGTGTTGGTTTTGAGGACGGCTCTCTGGAGAGTCTTAGCAAAGAGGTCACAGGGATAATCAGAGCAATTCTCAGAGACACTGAGAACAAGCTCCACAATTCCCTCCTGGCACTTTCCCTGTAGGAGATACCGCAAGACGTTTCTGTATATTGGGCACAGCGCTCTGCACGGTGTTAGCAGAGACTTTCCCGGGACAGTGAAACCCTATGTCAGAGACACTGAGAAGAAGCCCCAATGTTCCCTCCAGGCACTTTCAGTGTGGGTGCCTTCTCCACGCGGTTCCTGGTTTCACTGCAGCTCTGAAGAGAATGTTAGCAAACAGGTAACCGGGACAGTGAAAACAGTACTCAAAGACAGGGAGAGCAAGCTCTCTCTTGGCACTTTGGATGTGGGACGTACAGCGAGATGTTTGCTGCTTTTGCGTTTGGCTGTTGGGAGATTTACAGCACAAAGATATCTAGTTGATTTGAAGCAGTTCCGAGAAAGTCTAAACATAATCCCCACTTCTCCCTCCTGGCACTTTCCATGTGGGAGATATAGCAGGATGTATATTGGTTTTGAGGACAACTCAATGGACAGTGTAGGGAGAAAAGGTCCTGGCTCCTTGAATGCCGTTTCTGGAGACACTGCGATCAATGTGGGAGATATGTCAAGACGTGTGTTGGTTTTGAGGACGGCTCTCTGGAGAGTCTTAGCAAAGAGGTCACAGGGATAATCAGAGCAATTCTCAGAGACACTGAGAACAAGCTCCACAATTCCCTCCTGGCACTTTCCCTGTAGGAGATACCGCAAGACGTTTCTGTATATTGGGCACAGCGCTCTGCACGGTGTTAGCAGAGACTTTCCCGGGACAGTGAAACCCTATGTCAGAGACACTGAGAAGAAGCCCCAATGTTCCCTCCAGGCACTTTCAGTGTGGGTGCCTTCTCCACGCGGTACCTGGTTTCACTGCAGCTCTGAAGAGAATGTTAGCAAAGAGGTAACCGGGACAGTGAAAACAGTACTCAAAGACAGGGAGAGCAAGCTCTCTCTTGGCACTTTGGATGTGGGACGTACAGTGAGATGTTTGCTGCTTTTGCGTTTGGCTGTTGGGAGATTTACAGCACAAAGATATCTAGTTGATTTGAAGCAGTTCCGAGAAAGTCTAAACATAATCCCCACTTCTCCCTCCTGGCACTTTCCATGTGGGAGATATAGCAGGATGTATATTGGTTTTGAGGACAACTCAATGGACAGTGTAGGGAGAAAAGGTCCTGGCTCCTTGAATGCCGTTTCTGGAGACACTGCGATCAATGTGGGAGATATGTCAAGACGTGTGTTGGTTTTGAGGACGGCTCTCTGGAGAGTCTTAGCAAAGAGGTCACAGGGATAATCAGAGCAATTCTCAGAGACACTGAGAACAAGCTCCACAATTCCCTCCTGGCACTTTCCCTGTAGGAGATACCGCAAGACGTTTCTGTATATTGGGCACAGCGCTCTGCACGGTGTTAGCAGAGACTTTCCCGGGACAGTGAAACCCTATGTCAGAGACACTGAGAAGAAGCCCCAATGTTCCCTCCAGGCACTTTCAGTGTGGGTGCCTTCTCCACGCGGTTCCTGGTTTCACTGCAGCTCTGAAGAGAATGTTAGCAAACAGGTAACCGGGACAGTGAAAACAGTACTCAAAGACAGGGAGAGCAAGCTCTCTCTTGGCACTTTGGATGTGGGACGTACAGCGAGATGTTTGCTGCTTTTGCGTTTGGCTGTTGGGAGATTTACAGCACAAAGATATCTAGTTGATTTGAAGCAGTTCCGAGAAAGTCTAAACATAATCCCCACTTCTCCCTCCTGGCACTTTCCATGTGGGAGATATAGCAGGATGTATATTGGTTTTGAGGACAACTCAATGGACAGTGAAGGGAGAAAAGGTCCTGGCTCCTTGAATGCCGTTTCTGGAGACACTGCGATCAATGTGAGAGATATGTCAAGATGTGTGTTGGTTTTGAGGACGGCTCTCTGGAGAGTCTTAGCAAAGAGGTCACAGGGATAATCAGAGCAATTCTCAGAGACACTGAGAACAAGCTCCACAATTCCCTCCTGGCACTTTCCCTGTAGGAGATACCGCAAGACGTTTCTGTATATTGGGCACAGCGCTCTGCACGGTGTTAGCAGAGACTTTCCCGGGACAGTGAAACCCTATGTCAGAGACACTGAGAAGAAGCCCCAATGTTCCCTCCAGGCACTTTCAGTGTGGGTGCCTTCTCCACGCGGTTCCTGGTTTCACTGCAGCTCTGAAGAGAATGTTAGCAAACAGGTAACCGGGACAGTGAAAACAGTACTCAAAGACAGGGAGAGCAAGCTCTCTCTTGGCACTTTGGATGTGGGACGTACAGCGAGATGTTTGCTGCTTTTGCGTTTGGCTGTTGGGAGATTTACAGCACAAAGATATCTAGTTGATTTGAAGCAGTTCCGAGAAAGTCTAAACATAATCCCCACTTCTCCCTCCTGGCACTTTCCATGTGGGAGATATAGCAGGATGTATATTGGTTTTGAGGACAACTCAATGGACAGTGTAGGGAGAAAAGGTCCTGGCTCCTTGAATGCCGTTTCTGGAGACACTGCGATCAATGTGGGAGATATGTCAAGACGTGTGTTGGTTTTGAGGACGGCTCTCTGGAGAGTCTTAACAAAGAGGTCACAGGGATAATCAGAGCAATTCTCAGAGACACTGAGAACAAGCTCCACAGTTCCCTCCTGGCACTTTCCCTGTAGGAGATACCGCAAGACGTTTCTGTATATTGGGCACAGCGCTCTGCACGGTGTTAGCAGAGACTTTCCCGGGACAGTGAAACCCTATGTCAGAGACACTGAGAAGAAGCCCCAATGTTCCCTCCAGGCACTTTCAGTGTGGGTGCCTTCTCCACGCGGTTCCTGGTTTCACTGCAGCTCTGAAGAGAATGTTAGCAAAGAGGTAACCGGGACAGTGAAAACATTACTCAAAGACAGGGAGAGCAAGCTCTCTCTTGGCACTTTGGATGTGGGACGTACAGCGAGATGTTTGCTGCTTTTGCGTTTGGCTGTTGGGAGATTTACAGCACAAAGATATCTAGTTGATTTGAAGCAGTTCCGAGAAAGTCTAAACATAATCCCCACTTCTCCCTCCTGGCACTTTCCATGTGGGAGATATAGCAGGATGTATATTGGTTTTGAGGACAACTCAATGGACAGTGTAGGGAGAAAAGTTCCTGGCTACTTGAATGCCGTTTCTGGAGACACTGCGATCAATGTGGGAGATATGTCAAGACGTGTGTTGGTTTTGAGGACGGCTCTCTGGAGAGTCTTAGCAAAGAGGTCACAGGGATAATCAGAGCAATTCTCAGAGACACTGAGAACAAGCTCCACAATTCCCTCCTGGCACTTTCCCTGTAGGAGATACCGCAAGACGTTTCTGTATATTGGGCACAGCGCTCTGCACGGTGTTAGCAGAGACTTTCCCGGGACAGTGAAACCCTATGTCAGAGACACTGAGAAGAAGCCCCAATGTTCCCTCCAGGCACTTTCAGTGTGGGTGCCTTCTCCACGCGGTTCCTGGTTTCACTGCAGCTCTGAAGAGAATGTTAGCAAAGAGGTAACCGGGACAGTGAAAACAGTACTCAAAGACAGGGAGAGCAAGCTCTCTCTTGGCACTTTGGATGTGGGACGTACAGCGAGATGTTTGCTGCTTTTGCGTTTGGCTGTTGGGAGATTTACAGCACAAAGATATCTAGTTGATTTGAAGCAGTTCCGAGAAAGTCTAAACATAATCCCCACTTCTCCCTCCTGGCACTTTCCATGTGGGAGATATAGCAGGATGTATATTGGTTTTGAGGACAACTCAATGGACAGTGTAGGGAGAAAAGGTCCTGGCTCCTTGAATGCCGTTTCTGGAGACACTGCGATCAATGTGGGAGATATGTCAAGACGTGTGTTGGTTTTGAGGACGGCTCTCTGGAGAGTCTTAGCAAAGAGGTCACACAGATAATCAGAGCAATTCTCAGAGACACTGAGAACAAGCTCCACAATTCCCTCCTGGCACTTTCCCTGTAGGAGATACCGCAAGACGTTTCTGTATATTGGGCACAGCGCTCTGCACGGTGTTAGCAGAGACTTTCCCGGGACAGTGAAACCCTATGTCAGAGACACTGAGAAGAAGCCCCAGTGTTCCCTCCAGGCACTTTCAGTGTGGGTGCCTTCTCCACGCGGTTCCTGGTTTCACTGCAGCTCTGAAGAGAATGTTAGCAAAGAGGTAACCGGGACAGTGAAAACAGTACTCAAAGACAGGGAGAGCAAGCTCTCTCTTGGCACTTTGGATGTGGGACGTACAGCGAGATGTTTGCTGCTTTTGCGTTTGGCTGTTGGGAGATTTACAGCACAAAGATATCTAGTTGATTTGAAGCAGTTCCGAGAAAGTCTAAACATAATCCCCACTTCTCCCTCCTGGCACTTTCCATGTGGGAGATATAGCAGGATGTATATTGGTTTTGAGGACAACTCAATGGACAGTGTAGGGAGAAAAGGTCCTGGCTCCTTGAATGCCGTTTCTGGAGACACTGCGATCAATGTGGGAGATATGTCAAGACGTGTGTTGGTTTTGAGGACGGCTCTCTGGAGAGTCTTAGCAAAGAGGTCACAGGGATAATCAGAGCAATTCTCAGAGACACTGAGAACAAGCTCCACAATTCCCTCCTGGCACTTTCCCTGTAGGAGATACCGCAAGACGTTTCTGTATATTGGGCACAGCGCTCTGCACGGTGTTAGCAGAGACTTTCCCGGGACAGTGAAACCCTATGTCAGAGACACTGAGAAGAAGCCCCAATGTTCCCTCCAGGCACTTTCAGTGTGGGTGCCTTCTCCACGCGGTTCCTGGTTTCACTGCAGCTCTGAAGAGAATGTTAGCAAAGAGGTAACTGGGACAGTGAAAACAGTACTCAAAGACAGGGAGAGCAAGCTCTCTCTTGGCACTTTGGATGTGGGACGTACAGCGAGATGTTTGCTGCTTTTGCGTTTGGCTGTTGGGAGATTTACAGCACAAAGATATCTAGTTGATTTGAAGCAGTTCCGAGAAAGTCTAAACATAATCCCCACTTCTCCCTCCTGGCACTTTCCATGTGGGAGATATAGCAGGATGTATATTGGTTTTGAGGACAACTCAATGGACAGTGTAGGGAGAAAAGGTCCTGGCTCCTTGAATGCCGTTTCTGGAGACACTGCGATCAATGTGGGAGATATGTCAAGACGTGTGTTGGTTTTGAGGACGGCTCTCTGGAGAGTCTTAGCAAAGAGGTCACAGGGATAATCAGAGCAATTCTCAGAGACACTGAGAACAAGCTCCACAATTCCCTCCTGGCACTTTCCCTGTAGGAGATACCGCAAGACGTTTCTGTATATTGGGCACAGCGCTCTGCACGGTGTTAGCAGAGACTTTCCCGGGACAGTGAAACCCTATGTCAGAGACACTGAGAAGAAGCCCCAATGTTCCCTCCAGGCACTTTCAGTGTGGGTGCCTTCTCCACGCGGTTCCTGGTTTCACTGCAGCTCTGAAGAGAATGTTAGCAAAGAGGTAACCGGGACAGTGAAAACAGTACTCAAAGACAGGGAGAGCAAGCTCTCTCTTGGCACTTTGGATGTGGGACGTACAGCGAGATGTTTGCTGCTTTTGCGTTTGGCTGTTGGGAGATTTACAGCACAAAGATATCTAGTTGATTTGAAGCAGTTCCGAGAAAGTCTAAACATAATCCCCACTTCTCCCTCCTGGCACTTTCCATGTGGGAGATATAGCAGGATGTATATTGGTTTTGAGGACAACTCAATGGACAGTGTAGGGAGAAAAGGTCCTGGCTCCTTGAATGCCGTTTCTGGAGACACTGCGATCAATGTGGGAGATATGTCAAGACGTGTGTTGGTTTTGAGGACGGCTCTCTGGAGAGTCTTAGCAAAGAGGTCACAGGGATAATCAGAGCAATTCTCAGAGACACTGAGAACAAGCTCCACAATTCCCTCCTGGCACTTTCCCTGTAGGAGATACCGCAAGACGTTTCTGTATATTGGGCACAGCGCTCTGCACGGTGTTAGCAGAGACTTTCCCGGGACAGTGAAACCCTATGTCAGAGACACTGAGAAGAAGCCCCAATGTTCCCTCCAGGCACTTTCAGTGTGGGTGCCTTCTCCACGCGGTTCCTGGTTTCACTGCAGCTCTGAAGAGAATGTTAGCAAACAGGTAACCGGGACAGTGAAAACAGTACTCAAAGACAGGGAGAGCAAGCTCTCTCTTGGCACTTTGGATGTGGGACGTACAGCGAGATGTTTGCTGCTTTTGCGTTTGGCTGTTGGGAGATTTACAGCACAAAGATATCTAGTTGATTTGAAGCAGTTCCGAGAAAGTCTAAACATAATCCCCACTTCTCCCTCCTGGCACTTTCCATGTGGGAGATATAGCAGGATGTATATTGGTTTTGAGGACAACTCAATGGACAGTGTAGGGAGAAAAGGTCCTGGCTCCTTGAATGCCGTTTCTGGAGACACTGCGATCAATGTGGGAGATATGTCAAGACGTGTGTTGGTTTTGAGGACGGCTCTCTGGAGAGTCTTAGCAAAGAGGTCACAGGGATAATCAGAGCAATTCTCAGAGACACTGAGAACAAGCTCCACAATTCCCTCCTGGCACTTTCCCTGTAGGAGATACCGCAAGACGTTTCTGTATATTGGGCACAGCGCTCTGCACGGTGTTAGCAGAGACTTTCCCGGGACAGTGAAACCCTATGTCTCAGTGTCAGAGACACTGAGAAGAAGCCCCAATGTTCCCTCCAGGCACTTTCAGTGTGGGTGCCTTCTCCACGCGGTACCTGGTTTCACTGCAGCTCTGAAGAGAATGTTAGCAAAGAGGTAACCGGGACAGTGAAAACAGTACTCAAAGACAGGGAGAGCAAGCTCTCTCTTGGCACTTTGGATGTGGGACGTACAGTGAGATGTTTGCTGCTTTTGCGTTTGGCTGTTGGGAGATTTACAGCACAAAGATATCTAGTTGATTTGAAGCAGTTCCGAGAAAGTCTAAACATAATCCCCACTTCTCCCTCCTGGCACTTTCCATGTGGGAGATATAGCAGGATGTATATTGGTTTTGAGGACAACTCAATGGACAGTGTAGGGAGAAAAGGTCCTGGCTCCTTGAATGCCGTTTCTGGAGACACTGCGATCAATGTGGGAGATATGTCAAGACGTGTGTTGGTTTTGAGGACGGCTCTCTGGAGAGTCTTAGCAAAGAGGTCACAGGGATAATCAGAGCAATTCTCAGAGACACTGAGAACAAGCTCCACAATTCCCTCCTGGCACTTTCCCTGTAGGAGATACCGCAAGACGTTTCTGTATATTGGGCACAGCGCTCTGCACGGTGTTAGCAGAGACTTTCCCGGGACAGTGAAACCCTATGTCAGAGACACTGAGAAGAAGCCCCAATGTTCCCTCCAGGCACTTTCAGTGTGGGTGCCTTCTCCACGCGGTTCCTGGTTTCACTGCAGCTCTGAAGAGAATGTTAGCAAAGAGGTAACCGGGACAGTGAAAACAGTACTCAAAGACAGGGAGAGCAAGCTCTCTCTTGGCACTTTGGATGTGGGACGTACAGCGAGATGTTTGCTGCTTTTGCGTTTGGCTGTTGGGAGATTTACAGCACAAAGATATCTAGTTGATTTGAAGCAGTTCCGAGAAAGTCTAAACATAATCCCCACTTCTCCCTCCTGGCACTTTCCATGTGGGAGATATAGCAGGATGTATATTGGTTTTGAGGACAACTCAATGGACAGTGAAGGGAGAAAAGGTCCTGGCTCCTTGAATGCCGTTTCTGGAGACACTGCGATCAATGTGAGAGATATGTCAAGATGTGTGTTTGTTTTGAGGACGGCTCTCTGGAGAGTCTTAGCAAAGAGGTCACAGGGATAATCAGAGCAATTCTCAGAGACACTGAGAACAAGCTCCACAATTCCCTCCTGGCACTTTCCCTGTAGGAGATACCGCAAGACGTTTCTGTATATTGGGCACAGCGCTCTGCACGGTGTTAGCAGAGACTTTCCCGGGACAGTGAAACCCTATGTCAGAGACACTGAGAAGAAGCCCCAATGTTCCCTCCAGGCACTTTCAGTGTGGGTGCCTTCTCCACGCGGTTCCTGGTTTCACTGCAGCTCTGAAGAGAATGTTAGCAAAGAGGTAACCGGGACAGTGAAAACAGTACTCAAAGACAGGGAGAGCAAGCTCTCTCTTGGCACTTTGGATGTGGGACGTACAGCGAGATGTTTGCTGCTTTTGCGTTTGGCTGTTGGGAGATTTACAGCACAAAGATATCTAGTTGATTTGAAGCAGTTCCGAGAAAGTCTAAACATAATCCCCACTTCTCCCTCCTGGCACTTTCCATGTGGGAGATATAGCAGGATGTATATTGGTTTTGAGGACAACTCAATGGACAGTGTAGGGAGAAAAGGTCCTGGCTCCTTGAATGCCGTTTCTGGAGACACTGCGATCAATGTGGGAGATATGTCAAGATGTGTGTTTGTTTTGAGGACGGCTCTCTGGAGAGTCTTAGCAAAGAGGTCACAGGGATAATCAGAGCAATTCTCAGAGACACTGAGAACAAGCTCCACAATTCCCTCCTGGCACTTTCCCTGTAGGAGATACCGCAAGACGTTTCTGTATATTGGGCACAGCGCTCTGCACGGTGTTAGCAGAGACTTTCCCGGGACAGTGAAACCCTATGTCAGAGACACTGAGAAGAAGCCCCAGTGTTCCCTCCAGGCACTTTCAGTGTGGGTGCCTTCTCCACGCGGTTCCTGGTTTCACTGCAGCTCTGAAGAGAATGTTAGCAAAGAGGTAACCGGGACAGTGCAAACAGTACTCAAAGACAGGGAGAGCAAGCTCTCTCTTGGCACTTTGGATGTGGGACGTACAGCGAGATGTTTGCTGCTTTTGCGTTTGGCTGTTGGGAGATTTACAGCACAAAGATATCTAGTTGATTTGAAGCAGTTCCGAGAAAGTCTAAACATAATCCCCACTTCTCCCTCCTGGCACTTTCCATGTGGGAGATATAGCAGGATGTATATTGGTTTTGAGGACAACTCAATGGACAGTGTAGGGAGAAAAGGTCCTGGCTCCTTGAATGCCGTTTCTGGAGACACTGCGATCAATGTGGGAGATATGTCAAGACGTGTGTTGGTTTTGAGGACGGCTCTCTGGAGAGTCTTAGCAAAGAGGTCACAGGGATAATCAGAGCAATTCTCAGAGACACTGAGAACAAGCTCCACAGTTCCCTCCTGGCACTTTCCCTGTAGGAGATACCGCAAGACGTTTCTGTATATTGGGCACAGCGCTCTGCACGGTGTTAGCAGAGACTTTCCCGGGACAGTGAAACCCTATGTCAGAGACACTGAGAAGAAGCCCCAATGTTCCCTCCAGGCACTTTCAGTGTGGGTGCCTTCTCCACGCGGTTCCTGGTTTCACTGCAGCTCTGAAGAGAATGTTAGCAAAGAGGTAACCGGGACAGTGAAAACATTACTCAAAGACAGGGAGAGCAAGCTCTCTCTTGGCACTTTGGATGTGGGACGTACAGCGAGATGTTTGCTGCTTTTGCGTTTGGCTGTTGGGAGATTTACAGCACAAAGATATCTAGTTGATTTGAAGCAGTTCCGAGAAAGTCTAAACATAATCCCCACTTCTCCCTCCTGGCACTTTCCATGTGGGAGATATAGCAGGATGTATATTGGTTTTGAGGACAACTCAATGGACAGTGTAGGGAGAAAAGTTCCTGGCTACTTGAATGCCGTTTCTGGAGACACTGCGATCAATGTGGGAGATATGTCAAGACGTGTGTTGGTTTTGAGGACGGCTCTCTGGAGAGTCTTAGCAAAGAGGTCACAGGGATAATCAGAGCAATTCTCAGAGACACTGAGAACAAGCTCCACAATTCCCTCCTGGCACTTTCCCTGTAGGAGATACCGCAAGACGTTTCTGTATATTGGGCACAGCGCTCTGCACGGTGTTAGCAGAGACTTTCCCGGGACAGTGAAACCCTATGTCAGAGACACTGAGAAGAAGCCCCAATGTTCCCTCCAGGCACTTTCAGTGTGGGTGCCTTCTCCACGCGGTTCCTGGTTTCACTGCAGCTCTGAAGAGAATGTTAGCAAAGAGGTAACCGGGACAGTGAAAACAGTACTCAAAGACAGGGAGAGCAAGCTCTCTCTTGGCACTTTGGATGTGGGACGTACAGCGAGATGTTTGCTGCTTTTGCGTTTGGCTGTTGGGAGATTTACAGCACAAAGATATCTAGTTGATTTGAAGCAGTTCCGAGAAAGTCTAAACATAATCCCCACTTCTCCCTCCTGGCACTTTCCATGTGGGAGATATAGCAGGATGTATATTGGTTTTGAGGACAACTCAATGGACAGTGTAGGGAGAAAAGGTCCTGGCTCCTTGAATGCCGTTTCTGGAGACACTGCGATCAATGTGGGAGATATGTCAAGACGTGTGTTGGTTTTGAGGACGGCTCTCTGGAGAGTCTTAGCAAAGAGGTCACACAGATAATCAGAGCAATTCTCAGAGACACTGAGAACAAGCTCCACAATTCCCTCCTGGCACTTTCCCTGTAGGAGATACCGCAAGACGTTTCTGTATATTGGGCACAGCGCTCTGCACGGTGTTAGCAGAGACTTTCCCGGGACAGTGAAACCCTATGTCAGAGACACTGAGAAGAAGCCCCAGTGTTCCCTCCAGGCACTTTCAGTGTGGGTGCCTTCTCCACGCGGTTCCTGGTTTCACTGCAGCTCTGAAGAGAATGTTAGCAAAGAGGTAACCGGGACAGTGAAAACAGTACTCAAAGACAGGGAGAGCAAGCTCTCTCTTGGCACTTTGGATGTGGGACGTACAGCGAGATGTTTGCTGCTTTTGCGTTTGGCTGTTGGGAGATTTACAGCACAAAGATATCTAGTTGATTTGAAGCAGTTCCGAGAAAGTCTAAACATAATCCCCACTTCTCCCTCCTGGCACTTTCCATGTGGGAGATATAGCAGGATGTATATTGGTTTTGAGGACAACTCAATGGACAGTGTAGGGAGAAAAGGTCCTGGCTCCTTGAATGCCGTTTCTGGAGACACTGCGATCAATGTGGGAGATATGTCAAGACGTGTGTTGGTTTTGAGGACGGCTCTCTGGAGAGTCTTAGCAAAGAGGTCACACAGATAATCAGAGCAATTCTCAGAGACACTGAGAACAAGCTCCACAATTCCCTCCTGGCACTTTCCCTGTAGGAGATACCGCAAGACGTTTCTGTATATTGGGCACAGCGCTCTGCACGGTGTTAGCAGAGACTTTCCCGGGACAGTGAAACCCTATGTCAGAGACACTGAGAAGAAGCCCCAATGTTCCCTCCAGGCACTTTCAGTGTGGGTGCCTTCTCCACGCGGTTCCTGGTTTCACTGCAGCTCTGAAGAGAATGTTAGCAAAGAGGTAACTGGGACAGTGAAAACAGTACTCAAAGACAGGGAGAGCAAGCTCTCTCTTGGCACTTTGGATGTGGGACGTACAGCGAGATGTTTGCTGCTTTTGCGTTTGGCTGTTGGGAGATTTACAGCACAAAGATATCTAGTTGATTTGAAGCAGTTCCGAGAAAGTCTAAACATAATCCCCACTTCTCCCTCCTGGCACTTTCCATGTGGGAGATATAGCAGGATGTATATTGGTTTTGAGGACAACTCAATGGACAGTGTAGGGAGAAAAGGTCCTGGCTCCTTGAATGCCGTTTCTGGAGACACTGCGATCAATGTGGGAGATATGTCAAGACGTGTGTTGGTTTTGAGGACGGCTCTCTGGAGAGTCTTAGCAAAGAGGTCACAGGGATAATCAGAGCAATTCTCAGAGACACTGAGAACAAGCTCCACAATTCCCTCCTGGCACTTTCCCTGTAGGAGATACCGCAAGACGTTTCTGTATATTGGGCACAGCGCTCTGCACGGTGTTAGCAGAGACTTTCCCGGGACAGTGAAACCCTATGTCAGAGACACTGAGAAGAAGCCCCAATGTTCCCTCCAGGCACTTTCAGTGTGGGTGCCTTCTCCACGCGGTTCCTGGTTTCACTGCAGCTCTGAAGAGAATGTTAGCAAAGAGGTAACCGGGACAGTGAAAACAGTACTCAAAGACAGGGAGAGCAAGCTCTCTCTTGGCACTTTGGATGTGGGACGTACAGCGAGATGTTTGCTGCTTTTGCGTTTGGCTGTTGGGAGATTTACAGCACAAAGATATCTAGTTGATTTGAAGCAGTTCCGAGAAAGTCTAAACATAATCCCCACTTCTCCCTCCTGGCACTTTCCATGTGGGAGATATAGCAGGATGTATATTGGTTTTGAGGACAACTCAATGGACAGTGTAGGGAGAAAAGGTCCTGGCTCCTTGAATGCCGTTTCTGGAGACACTGCGATCAATGTGGGAGATATGTCAAGACGTGTGTTGGTTTTGAGGACGGCTCTCTGGAGAGTCTTAGCAAAGAGGTCACAGGGATAATCAGAGCAATTCTCAGAGACACTGAGAACAAGCTCCACAATTCCCTCCTGGCACTTTCCCTGTAGGAGATACCGCAAGACGTTTCTGTATATTGGGCACAGCGCTCTGCACGGTGTTAGCAGAGACTTTCCCGGGACAGTGAAACCCTATGTCAGAGACACTGAGAAGAAGCCCCAATGTTCCCTCCAGGCACTTTCAGTGTGGGTGCCTTCTCCACGCGGTTCCTGGTTTCACTGCAGCTCTGAAGAGAATGTTAGCAAACAGGTAACCGGGACAGTGAAAACAGTACTCAAAGACAGGGAGAGCAAGCTCTCTCTTGGCACTTTGGATGTGGGACGTACAGCGAGATGTTTGCTGCTTTTGCGTTTGGCTGTTGGGAGATTTACAGCACAAAGATATCTAGTTGATTTGAAGCAGTTCCGAGAAAGTCTAAACATAATCCCCACTTCTCCCTCCTGGCACTTTCCATGTGGGAGATATAGCAGGATGTATATTGGTTTTGAGGACAACTCAATGGACAGTGTAGGGAGAAAAGGTCCTGGCTCCTTGAATGCCGTTTCTGGAGACACTGCGATCAATGTGGGAGATATGTCAAGACGTGTGTTGGTTTTGAGGACGGCTCTCTGGAGAGTCTTAGCAAAGAGGTCACAGGGATAATCAGAGCAATTCTCAGAGACACTGAGAACAAGCTCCACAATTCCCTCCTGGCACTTTCCCTGTAGGAGATACCGCAAGACGTTTCTGTATATTGGGCACAGCGCTCTGCACGGTGTTAGCAGAGACTTTCCCGGGACAGTGAAACCCTATGTCTCAGTGTCAGAGACACTGAGAAGAAGCCCCAATGTTCCCTCCAGGCACTTTCAGTGTGGGTGCCTTCTCCACGCGGTACCTGGTTTCACTGCAGCTCTGAAGAGAATGTTAGCAAAGAGGTAACCGGGACAGTGAAAACAGTACTCAAAGACAGGGAGAGCAAGCTCTCTCTTGGCACTTTGGATGTGGGACGTACAGTGAGATGTTTGCTGCTTTTGCGTTTGGCTGTTGGGAGATTTACAGCACAAAGATATCTAGTTGATTTGAAGCAGTTCCGAGAAAGTCTAAACATAATCCCCACTTCTCCCTCCTGGCACTTTCCATGTGGGAGATATAGCAGGATGTATATTGGTTTTGAGGACAACTCAATGGACAGTGTAGGGAGAAAAGGTCCTGGCTCCTTGAATGCCGTTTCTGGAGACACTGCGATCAATGTGGGAGATATGTCAAGACGTGTGTTGGTTTTGAGGACGGCTCTCTGGAGAGTCTTAGCAAAGAGGTCACAGGGATAATCAGAGCAATTCTCAGAGACACTGAGAACAAGCTCCACAATTCCCTCCTGGCACTTTCCCTGTAGGAGATACCGCAAGACGTTTCTGTATATTGGGCACAGCGCTCTGCACGGTGTTAGCAGAGACTTTCCCGGGACAGTGAAACCCTATGTCAGAGACACTGAGAAGAAGCCCCAATGTTCCCTCCAGGCACTTTCAGTGTGGGTGCCTTCTCCACGCGGTTCCTGGTTTCACTGCAGCTCTGAAGAGAATGTTAGCAAAGAGGTAACCGGGACAGTGAAAACAGTACTCAAAGACAGGGAGAGCAAGCTCTCTCTTGGCACTTTGGATGTGGGACGTACAGCGAGATGTTTGCTGCTTTTGCGTTTGGCTGTTGGGAGATTTACAGCACAAAGATATCTAGTTGATTTGAAGCAGTTCCGAGAAAGTCTAAACATAATCCCCACTTCTCCCTCCTGGCACTTTCCATGTGGGAGATATAGCAGGATGTATATTGGTTTTGAGGACAACTCAATGGACAGTGAAGGGAGAAAAGGTCCTGGCTCCTTGAATGCCGTTTCTGGAGACACTGCGATCAATGTGAGAGATATGTCAAGATGTGTGTTTGTTTTGAGGACGGCTCTCTGGAGAGTCTTAGCAAAGAGGTCACAGGGATAATCAGAGCAATTCTCAGAGACACTGAGAACAAGCTCCACAATTCCCTCCTGGCACTTTCCCTGTAGGAGATACCGCAAGACGTTTCTGTATATTGGGCACAGCGCTCTGCACGGTGTTAGCAGAGACTTTCCCGGGACAGTGAAACCCTATGTCAGAGACACTGAGAAGAAGCCCCAATGTTCCCTCCAGGCACTTTCAGTGTGGGTGCCTTCTCCACGCGGTTCCTGGTTTCACTGCAGCTCTGAAGAGAATGTTAGCAAAGAGGTAACCGGGACAGTGAAAACAGTACTCAAAGACAGGGAGAGCAAGCTCTCTCTTGGCACTTTGGATGTGGGACGTACAGCGAGATGTTTGCTGCTTTTGCGTTTGGCTGTTGGGAGATTTACAGCACAAAGATATCTAGTTGATTTGAAGCAGTTCCGAGAAAGTCTAAACATAATCCCCACTTCTCCCTCCTGGCACTTTCCATGTGGGAGATATAGCAGGATGTATATTGGTTTTGAGGACAACTCAATGGACAGTGTAGGGAGAAAAGGTCCTGGCTCCTTGAATGCCGTTTCTGGAGACACTGCGATCAATGTGGGAGATATGTCAAGATGTGTGTTTGTTTTGAGGACGGCTCTCTGGAGATTCTTAGCAAAGAGGTCACAGGGATAATCAGAGCAATTCTCAGAGACACTGAGAACAAGCTCCACAATTCCCTCCTGGCACTTTCCCTGTAGGAGATACCGCAAGACGTTTCTGTATATTGGGCACAGCGCTCTGCACGGTGTTAGCAGAGACTTTCCCGGGACAGTGAAACCCTATGTCAGAGACACTGAGAAGAAGCCCCAGTGTTCCCTCCAGGCACTTTCAGTGTGGGTGCCTTCTCCACGCGGTTCCTGGTTTCACTGCAGCTCTGAAGAGAATGTTAGCAAAGAGGTAACCGGGACAGTGCAAACAGTACTCAAAGACAGGGAGAGCAAGCTCTCTCTTGGCACTTTGGATGTGGGACGTACAGCGAGATGTTTGCTGCTTTTGCGTTTGGCTGTTGGGAGATTTACAGCACAAAGATATCTAGTTGATTTGAAGCAGTTCCGAGAAAGTCTAAACATAATCCCCACTTCTCCCTCCTGGCACTTTCCATGTGGGAGATATAGCAGGATGTATATTGGTTTTGAGGACAACTCAATGGACAGTGTAGGGAGAAAAGGTCCTGGCTCCTTGAATGCCCTTTCTGGAGACACTGCGATCAATGTGGGAGATATGTCAAGACGTGTGTTGGTTTTGAGGACGGCTCTCTGGAGAGTCTTAGCAAAGAGGTCACACAGATAATCAGAGCAATTCTCAGAGACACTGAGAACAAGCTCCACAATTCCCTCCTGGCACTTTCCCTGTAGGAGATACCGCAAGACGTTTCTGTATATTGGGCACAGCGCTCTGCACGGTGTTAGCAGAGACTTTCCCGGGACAGTGAAACCCTATGTCAGAGACACTGAGAAGAAGCCCCAGTGTTCCCTCCAGGCACTTTCAGTGTGGGTGCCTTCTCCACGCGGTTCCTGGTTTCACTGCAGCTCTGAAGAGAATGTTAGCAAAGAGGTAACCGGGACAGTGAAAACAGTACTCAAAGACAGGGAGAGCAAGCTCTCTCTTGGCACTTTGGATGTGGGACGTACAGTGAGATGTTTGCTGCTTTTGCGTTTGGCTGTTGGGAGATTTACAGCACAAAGATATCTAGTTGATTTGAAGCAGTTCCGAGAAAGTCTAAACATAATCCCCACTTCTCCCTCCTGGCACTTTCCATGTGGGAGATATAGCAGGATGTATATTGGTTTTGAGGACAACTCAATGGACAGTGTAGGGAGAAAAGGTCCTGGCTCCTTGAATGCCGTTTCTGGAGACACTGCGATCAATGTGGGAGATATGTCAAGACGTGTGTTGGTTTTGAGGACGGCTCTCTGGAGAGTCTTAGCAAAGAGGTCACAGGGATAATCAGAGCAATTCTCAGAGACACTGAGAACAAGCTCCACAATTCCCTCCTGGCACTTTCCCTGTAGGAGATACCGCAAGACGTTTCTGTATATTGGGCACAGCGCTCTGCACGGTGTTAGCAGAGACTTTCCCGGGACAGTGAAACCCTATGTCAGAGACACTGAGAAGAAGCCCCAATGTTCCCTCCAGGCACTTTCAGTGTGGGTGCCTTCTCCACGCGGTTCCTGGTTTCACTGCAGCTCTGAAGAGAATGTTAGCAAAGAGGTAACCGGGACAGTGAAAACAGTACTCAAAGACAGGGAGAGCAAGCTCTCTCTTGGCACTTTGGATGTGGGACGTACAGCGAGATGTTTGCTGCTTTTGCGTTTGGCTGTTGGGAGATTTACAGCACAAAGATATCTAGTTGATTTGAAGCAGTTCCGAGAAAGTCTAAACATAATCCCCACTTCTCCCTCCTGGCACTTTCCATGTGGGAGATATAGCAGGATGTATATTGGTTTTGAGGACAACTCAATGGACAGTGAAGGGAGAAAAGGTCCTGGCTCCTTGAATGCCGTTTCTGGAGAC
Organism: Chroicocephalus ridibundus; assembly: GCF_963924245.1. NCBI lineage: Eukaryota > Metazoa > Chordata > Aves > Charadriiformes > Laridae > Chroicocephalus > Chroicocephalus ridibundus. The sequence goes on from NW_026961252.1 coordinate 46,096, forward strand.
ACTGCGATCAATGTGGGAGATATGTCAAGACGTGTGTTTGTTTTGAGGACGGCTCTCTGGAGAGTCTTAGCAAAGAGGTCACAGGGATAATCAGAGCAATTCTCAGAGACACTGAGAACAAGCTCCACAATTCCCTCCTGGCACTTTCCCTGTAGGAGATACCGCAAGACGTTTCTGTATATTGGGCACAGCGCTCTGCACGGTGTTAGCAGAGACTTTCCCGGGACAGTGAAACCCTATGTCAGAGACACTGAGAAGAAGCCCCAGTGTTCCCTCCAGGCACTTTCAGTGTGGGTGCCTTCTCCACGCGGTTCCTGGTTTCACTGCAGCTCTGAAGAGAATGTTAGCAAAGAGGTAACCGGGACAGTGCAAACAGTACTCAAAGACAGGGAGAGCAAGCTCTCTCTTGGCACTTTGGATGTGGGACGTACAGCGAGATGTTTGCTGCTTTTGCGTTTGGCTGTTGGGAGATTTACAGCACAAAGATATCTAGTTGATTTGAAGCAGTTCCGAGAAAGTCTAAACATAATCCCCACTTCTCCCTCCTGGCACTTTCCATGTGGGAGATATAGCAGGATGTATATTGGTTTTGAGGACAACTCAATGGACAGTGTAGGGAGAAAAGGTCCTGGCTCCTTGAATGCCCTTTCTGGAGACACTGCGATCAATGTGGGAGATATGTCAAGACGTGTGTTGGTTTTGAGGACGGCTCTCTGGAGAGTCTTAGCAAAGAGGTCACACAGATAATCAGAGCAATTCTCAGAGACACTGAGAACAAGCTCCACAATTCCCTCCTGGCACTTTCCCTGTAGGAGATACCGCAAGACGTTTCTGTATATTGGGCACAGCGCTCTGCACGGTGTTAGCAGAGACTTTCCCGGGACAGTGAAACCCTATGTCAGAGACACTGAGAAGAAGCCCCAGTGTTCCCTCCAGGCACTTTCAGTGTGGGTGCCTTCTCCACGCGGTTCCTGGTTTCACTGCAGCTCTGAAGAGAATGTTAGCAAAGAGGTAACCGGGACAGTGAAAACAGTACTCAAAGACAGGGAGAGCAAGCTCTCTCTTGGCACTTTGGATGTGGGACGTACAGTGAGATGTTTGCTGCTTTTGCGTTTGGCTGTTGGGAGATTTACAGCACAAAGATATCTAGTTGATTTGAAGCAGTTCCGAGAAAGTCTAAACATAATCCCCACTTCTCCCTCCTGGCACTTTCCATGTGGGAGATATAGCAGGATGTATATTGGTTTTGAGGACAACTCAATGGACAGTGTAGGGAGAAAAGGTCCTGGCTCCTTGAATGCCGTTTCTGGAGACACTGCGATCAATGTGGGAGATATGTCAAGACGTGTGTTGGTTTTGAGGACGGCTCTCTGGAGAGTCTTAGCAAAGAGGTCACAGGGATAATCAGAGCAATTCTCAGAGACACTGAGAACAAGCTCCACAATTCCCTCCTGGCACTTTCCCTGTAGGAGATACCGCAAGACGTTTCTGTATATTGGGCACAGCGCTCTGCACGGTGTTAGCAGAGACTTTCCCGGGACAGTGAAACCCTATGTCAGAGACACTGAGAAGAAGCCCCAATGTTCCCTCCAGGCACTTTCAGTGTGGGTGCCTTCTCCACGCGGTTCCTGGTTTCACTGCAGCTCTGAAGAGAATGTTAGCAAAGAGGTAACCGGGACAGTGAAAACAGTACTCAAAGACAGGGAGAGCAAGCTCTCTCTTGGCACTTTGGATGTGGGACGTACAGCGAGATGTTTGCTGCTTTTGCGTTTGGCTGTTGGGAGATTTACAGCACAAAGATATCTAGTTGATTTGAAGCAGTTCCGAGAAAGTCTAAACATAATCCCCACTTCTCCCTCCTGGCACTTTCCATGTGGGAGATATAGCAGGATGTATATTGGTTTTGAGGACAACTCAATGGACAGTGAAGGGAGAAAAGGTCCTGGCTCCTTGAATGCCGTTTCTGGAGACACTGCGATCAATGTGGGAGATATGTCAAGACGTGTGTTGGTTTTGAGGACGGCTCTCTGGAGAGTCTTAGCAAAGAGGTCACAGGGATAATCAGAGCAATTCTCAGAGACACTGAGAACAAGCTCCACAATTCCCTCCTGGCACTTTCCCTGTAGGAGATACCGCAAGACGTTTCTGTATATTGGGCACAGCGCTCTGCACGGTGTTAGCAGAGACTTTCCCGGGACAGTGAAACCCTATGTCAGAGACACTGAGAAGAAGCCCCAATGTTCCCTCCAGGCACTTTCAGTGTGGGTGCCTTCTCCACGCGGTTCCTGGTTTCACTGCAGCTCTGAAGAGAATGTTAGCAAAGAGGTAACCGGGACAGTGAAAACAGTACTCAAAGACAGGGAGAGCAAGCTCTCTCTTGGCACTTTGGATGTGGGACGTACAGCGAGATGTTTGCTGCTTTTGCGTTTGGCTGTTGGGAGATTTACAGCACAAAGATATCTAGTTGATTTGAAGCAGTTCCGAGAAAGTCTAAACATAATCCCCACTTCTCCCTCCTGGCACTTTCCATGTGGGAGATATAGCAGGATGTATATTGGTTTCGAGGACAACTCAATGGACAGTGTAGGGAGAAAAGGTCCTGGCTCCTTGAATGCCGTTTCTGGAGACACTGCGATCAATGTGGGAGATATGTCAAGATGTGTGTTTGTTTTGAGGACGGCTCTCTGGAGAGTCTTAGCAAAGAGGTCACAGGGATAATCAGAGCAATTCTCAGAGACACTGAGAACAAGCTCCACAATTCCCTCCTGGCACTTTCCCTGTAGGAGATACCGCAAGACGTTTCTGTATATTGGGCACAGCGCTCTGCACGGTGTTAGCAGAGACTTTCCCGGGACAGTGAAACCCTATGTCAGAGACACTGAGAAGAAGCCCCAGTGTTCCCTCCAGGCACTTTCAGTGTGGGTGCCTTCTCCACGCGGTTCCTGGTTTCACTGCAGCTCTGAAGAGAATGTTAGCAAAGAGGTAACCGGGACAGTGCAAACAGTACTCAAAGACAGGGAGAGCAAGCTCTCTCTTGGCACTTTGGATGTGGGACGTACAGCGAGATGTTTGCTGCTTTTGCGTTTGGCTGTTGGGAGATTTACAGCACAAAGATATCTAGTTGATTTGAAGCAGTTCCGAGAAAGTCTAAACATAATCCCCACTTCTCCCTCCTGGCACTTTCCATGTGGGAGATATAGCAGGATGTATATTGGTTTTGAGGACAACTCAATGGACAGTGTAGGGAGAAAAGGTCCTGGCTCCTTGAATGCCGTTTCTGGAGACACTGCGATCAATGTGGGAGATATGTCAAGACGTGTGTTGGTTTTGAGGACGGCTCTCTGGAGAGTCTTAGCAAAGAGGTCACACAGATAATCAGAGCAATTCTCAGAGACACTGAGAACAAGCTCCACAATTCCCTCCTGGCACTTTCCCTGTAGGAGATACCGCAAGACGTTTCTGTATATTGGGCACAGCGCTCTGCACGGTGTTAGCAGAGACTTTCCCGGGACAGTGAAACCCTATGTCAGAGACACTGAGAAGAAGCCCCAATGTTCCCTCCAGGCACTTTCAGTGTGGGTGCCTTCTCCACGCGGTTCCTGGTTTCACTGCAGCTCTGAAGAGAATGTTAGCAAAGAGGTAACCGGGACAGTGAAAACAGTACTCAAAGACAGGGAGAGCAAGCTCTCTCTTGGCACTTTGGATGTGGGACGTACAGCGAGATGTTTGCTGCTTTTGCGTTTGGCTGTTGGGAGATTTACAGCACAAAGATATCTAGTTGATTTGAAGCAGTTCCGAGAAAGTCTAAACATAATCCCCACTTCTCCCTCCTGGCACTTTCCATGTGGGAGATATAGCAGGATGTATATTGGTTTTGAGGACAACTCAATGGACAGTGTAGGGAGAAAAGGTCCTGGCTCCTTGAATGCCGTTTCTGGAGACACTGCGATCAATGTGGGAGATATGTCAAGACGTGTGTTGGTTTTGAGGACGGCTCTCTGGAGAGTCTTAGCAAAGAGGTCACAGGGATAATCAGAGCAATTCTCAGAGACACTGAGAACAAGCTCCACAATTCCCTCCTGGCACTTTCCCTGTAGGAGATACCGCAAGACGTTTCTGTATATTGGGCACAGCGCTCTGCACGGTGTTAGCAGAGACTTTCCCGGGACAGTGAAACCCTATGTCAGAGACACTGAGAAGAAGCCCCAATGTTCCCTCCAGGCACTTTCAGTGTGGGTGCCTTCTCCACGCGGTTCCTGGTTTCACTGCAGCTCTGAAGAGAATGTTAGCAAAGAGGTAACCGGGACAGTGAAAACAGTACTCAAAGACAGGGAGAGCAAGCTCTCTCTTGGCACTTTGGATGTGGGACGTACAGCGAGATGTTTGCTGCTTTTGCGTTTGGCTGTTGGGAGATTTACAGTACAAAGATATCTAGTTGATTTGAAGCAGTTCCGAGAAAGTCTAAACATAATCCCCACTTCTCCTTCCTGGCACTTTCCATGTGGGAGATATAGCAGGATGTATATTGGTTTTGAGGACAACTCAATGGACAGTGAAGGGAGAAAAGGTCCTGGCTCCTTGAATGCCGTTTCTGGAGACACTGCGATCAATGTGGGAGATATGTCAAGATGTGTGTTTGTTTTGAGGACGGCTCTCTGGAGAGTCTTAGCAAAGAGGTCACAGGGATAATCAGAGCAATTCTCAGAGACACTGAGAACAAGCTCCACAATTCCCTCCTGGCACTTTCCCTGTAGGAGATACCGCAAGACGTTTCTGTATATTGGGCACAGCGCTCTGCACGGTGTTAGCAGAGACTTTCCCGGGACAGTGAAACCCTATGTCAGAGACACTGAGAAGAAGCCCCAATGTTCCCTCCAGGCACTTTCAGTGTGGGTGCCTTCTCCACGCGGTTCCTGGTTTCACTGCAGCTCTGAAGAGAATGTTAGCAAAGAGGTAACCGGGACAGTGCAAACAGTACTCAAAGACAGGGAGAGCAAGCTCTCTCTTGGCACTTTGGATGTGGGACGTACAGCGAGATGTTTGCTGCTTTTGCGTTTGGCTGTTGGGAGATTTACAGCACAAAGATATCTAGTTGATTTGAAGCAGTTCCGAGAAAGTCTAAACATAATCCCCACTTCTCCCTCCTGGCACTTTCCATGTGGGAGATATAGCAGGATGTATATTGGTTTCGAGGACAACTCAATGGACAGTGTAGGGAGAAAAGGTCCTGGCTCCTTGAATGCCGTTTCTGGAGACACTGCGATCAATGTGGGAGATATGTCAAGACGTGTGTTGGTTTTGAGGACGGCTCTCTGGAGAGTCTTAGCAAAGAGGTCACACAGATAATCAGAGCAATTCTCAGAGACACTGAGAACAAGCTCCACAATTCCCTCCTGGCACTTTCCCTGTAGGAGATACCGCAAGACGTTTCTGTATATTGGGCACAGCGCTCTGCACGGTGTTAGCAGAGACTTTCCCGGGACAGTGAAACCCTATGTCAGAGACACTGAGAAGAAGCCCCAATGTTCCCTCCAGGCACTTTCAGTGTGGGTGCCTTCTCCACGCGGTTCCTGGTTTCACTGCAGCTCTGAAGAGAATGTTAGCAAAGAGGTAACCGGGACAGTGAAAACAGTACTCAAAGACAGGGAGAGCAAGCTCTCTCTTGGCACTTTGGATGTGGGACGTACAGCGAGATGTTTGCTGCTTTTGCGTTTGGCTGTTGGGAGATTTACAGCACAAAGATATCTAGTTGATTTGAAGCAGTTCCGAGAAAGTCTAAACATAATCCCCACTTCTCCCTCCTGGCACTTTCCATGTGGGAGATATAGCAGGATGTATATTGGTTTCGAGGACAACTCAATGGACAGTGTAGGGAGAAAAGGTCCTGGCTCCTTGAATGCCGTTTCTGGAGACACTGCGATCAATGTGGGAGATATGTCAAGATGTGTGTTGGTTTTGAGGACGGCTCTCTGGAGAGTCTTAGCAAAGAGGTCACACAGATAATCAGAGCAATTCTCAGAGACACTGAGAACAAGCTCCACAATTCCCTCCTGGCACTTTCCCTGTAGGAGATACCGCAAGACGTTTCTGTATATTGGGCACAGCGCTCTGCACGGTGTTAGCAGAGACTTTCCCGGGACAGTGAAACCCTATGTCAGAGACACTGAGAAGAAGCCCCAATGTTCCCTCCAGGCACTTTCAGTGTGGGTGCCTTCTCCACGCGGTTCCTGGTTTCACTGCAGCTCTGAAGAGAATGTTAGCAAAGAGGTAACCGGGACAGTGAAAACAGTACTCAAAGACAGGGAGAGCAAGCTCTCTCTTGGCACTTTGGATGTGGGACGTACAGCGAGATGTTTGCTGCTTTTGCGTTTGGCTGTTGGGAGATTTACAGCACAAAGATATCTAGTTGATTTGAAGCAGTTCCGAGAAAGTCTAAACATAATCCCCACTTCTCCCTCCTGGCACTTTCCATGTGGGAGATATAGCAGGATGTATATTGGTTTTGAGGACAACTCAATGGACAGTGTAGGGAGAAAAGGTCCTGGCTCCTTGAATGCCGTTTCTGGAGACACTGCGATCAATGTGGGAGATATGTCAAGACGTGTGTTTGTTTTGAGGACGGCTCTCTGGAGAGTCTTAGCAAAGAGGTCACAGGGATAATCAGAGCAATTCTCAGAGACACTGAGAACAAGCTCCACAATTCCCTCCTGGCACTTTCCCTGTAGGAGATACCGCAAGACGTTTCTGTATATTGGGCACAGCGCTCTGCACGGTGTTAGCAGAGACTTTCCCGGGACAGTGAAACCCTATGTCAGAGACACTGAGAAGAAGCCCCAGTGTTCCCTCCAGGCACTTTCAGTGTGGGTGCCTTCTCCACGCGGTTCCTGGTTTCACTGCAGCTCTGAAGAGAATGTTAGCAAAGAGGTAACCGGGACAGTGAAAACAGTACTCAAAGACAGGGAGAGCAAGCTCTCTCTTGGCACTTTGGATGTGGGACGTACAGCGAGATGTTTGCTGCTTTTGCGTTTGGCTGTTGGGAGATTTACAGCACAAAGATATCTAGTTGATTTGAAGCAGTTCCGAGAAAGTCTAAACATAATCCCCACTTCTCCCTCCTGGCACTTTCCATGTGGGAGATATAGCAGGATGTATATTGGTTTTGAGGACAACTCAATGGACAGTGTAGGGAGAAAAGGTCCTGGCTCCTTGAATGCCGTTTCTGGAGACACTGCGATCAATGTGGGAGATATGTCAAGACGTGTGTTTGTTTTGAGGACGGCTCTCTGGAGAGTCTTAGCAAAGAGGTCACAGGGATAATCAGAGCAATTCTCAGAGACACTGAGAACAAGCTCCACAATTCCCTCCTGGCACTTTCCCTGTAGGAGATACCGCAAGACGTTTCTGTATATTGGGCACAGCGCTCTGCACGGTGTTAGCAGAGACTTTCCCGGGACAGTGAAACCCTATGTCAGAGACACTGAGAAGAAGCCCCAGTGTTCCCTCCAGGCACTTTCAGTGTGGGTGCCTTCTCCACGCGGTTCCTGGTTTCACTGCAGCTCTGAAGAGAATGTTAGCAAAGAGGTAACCGGGACAGTGAAAACAGTACTCAAAGACAGGGAGAGCAAGCTCTCTCTTGGCACTTTGGATGTGGGACGTACAGCGAGATGTTTGCTGCTTTTGCGTTTGGCTGTTGGGAGATTTACAGCACAAAGATATCTAGTTGATTTGAAGCAGTTCCGAGAAAGTCTAAACATAATCCCCACTTCTCCCTCCTGGCACTTTCCATGTGGGAGATATAGCAGGATGTATATTGGTTTTGAGGACAACTCAATGGACAGTGTAGGGAGAAAAGGTCCTGGCTCCTTGAATGCCGTTTCTGGAGACACTGCGATCAATGTGGGAGATATGTCAAGACGTGTGTTGGTTTTGAGGACGGCTCTCTGGAGAGTCTTAGCAAAGAGGTCACAGGGATAATCAGAGCAATTCTCAGAGACACTGAGAACAAGCTCCACAATTCCCTCCTGGCACTTTCCCTGTAGGAGATACCGCAAGACGTTTCTGTATATTGGGCACAGCGCTCTGCACGGTGTTAGCAGAGACTTTCCCGGGACAGTGAAACCCTATGTCAGAGACACTGAGAAGAAGCCCCAATGTTCCCTCCAGGCACTTTCAGTGTGGGTGCCTTCTCCACGCGGTTCCTGGTTTCACTGCAGCTCTGAAGAGAATGTTAGCAAAGAGGTAACCGGGACAGTGAAAACAGTACTCAAAGACAGGGAGAGCAAGCTCTCTCTTGGCACTTTGGATGTGGGACGTACAGCGAGATGTTTGCTGCTTTTGCGTTTGGCTGTTGGGAGATTTACAGCACAAAGATATCTAGTTGATTTGAAGCAGTTCCGAGAAAGTCTAAACATAATCCCCACTTCTCCCTCCTGGCACTTTCCATGTGGGAGATATAGCAGGATGTATATTGGTTTTGAGGACAACTCAATGGACAGTGTAGGGAGAAAAGGTCCTGGCTCCTTGAATGCCGTTTCTGGAGACACTGCGATCAATGTGGGAGATATGTCAAGATGTGTGTTGGTTTTGAGGACGGCTCTCTGGAGAGTCTTAGCAAAGAGGTCACAGGGATAATCAGAGCAATTCTCAGAGACACTGAGAACAAGCTCCACAATTCCCTCCTGGCACTTTCCCTGTAGGAGATACCGCAAGACGTTTCTGTATATTGGGCACAGCGCTCTGCACGGTGTTAGCAGAGACTTTCCCGGGACAGTGAAACCCTATGTCAGAGACACTGAGAAGAAGCCCCAATGTTCCCTCCAGGCACTTTCAGTGTGGGTGCCTTCTCCACGCGGTTCCTGGTTTCACTGCAGCTCTGAAGAGAATGTTAGCAAAGAGGTAACCGGGACAGTGAAAACAGTACTCAAAGACAGGGAGAGCAAGCTCTCTCTTGGCACTTTGGATGTGGGACGTACAGCGAGATGTTTGCTGCTTTTGCGTTTGGCTGTTGGGAGATTTACAGCACAAAGATATCTAGTTGATTTGAAGCAGTTCCGAGAAAGTCTAAACATAATCCCCACTTCTCCCTCCTGGCACTTTCCATGTGGGAGATATAGCAGGAAGTATATTGGTTTTGAGGACAACTCAATGGACAGTGTAGGGAGAAAAGGTCCTGGCTCCTTGAATGCCGTTTCTGGAGACACTGCGATCAATGTGGGAGATATGTCAAGACGTGTGTTGGTTTTGAGGACGGCTCTCTGGAGAGTCTTAGCAAAGAGGTCACAGGGATAATCAGAGCAATTCTCAGAGACACTGAGAACAAGCTCCACAATTCCCTCCTGGCACTTTCCCTGTAGGAGATACCGCAAGACGTTTCTGTATATTGGGCACAGCGCTCTGCACGGTGTTAGCAGAGACTTTCCCGGGACAGTGAAACCCTATGTCAGAGACACTGAGAAGAAGCCCCAGTGTTCCCTCCAGGCACTTTCAGTGTGGGTGCCTTCTCCACGCGGTTCCTGGTTTCACTGCAGCTCTGAAGAGAATGTTAGCAAAGAGGTAACCGGGACAGTGAAAACAGTACTCAAAGACAGGGAGAGCAAGCTCTCTCTTGGCACTTTGGATGTGGGACGTACAGCGAGATGTTTGCTGCTTTTGCGTTTGGCTGTTGGGAGATTTACAGCACAAAGATATCTAGTTGATTTGAAGCAGTTCCGAGAAAGTCTAAACATAATCCCCACTTCTCCCTCCTGGCACTTTCCATGTGGGAGATATAGCAGGATGTATATTGGTTTTGAGGACAACTCAATGGACAGTGTAGGGAGAAAAGGTCCTGGCTCCTTGAATGCCGTTTCTGGAGACACTGCGATCAATGTGGGAGATATGTCAAGACGTGTGTTTGTTTTGAGGACGGCTCTCTGGAGAGTCTTAGCAAAGAGGTCACAGGGATAATCAGAGCAATTCTCAGAGACACTGAGAACAAGCTCCACAATTCCCTCCTGGCACTTTCCCTGTAGGAGATACCGCAAGACGTTTCTGTATATTGGGCACAGCGCTCTGCACGGTGTTAGCAGAGACTTTCCCGGGACAGTGAAACCCTATGTCAGAGACACTGAGAAGAAGCCCCAGTGTTCCCTCCAGGCACTTTCAGTGTGGGTGCCTTCTCCACGCGGTTCCTGGTTTCACTGCAGCTCTGAAGAGAATGTTAGCAAAGAGGTAACCGGGACAGTGAAAACAGTACTCAAAGACAGGGAGAGCAAGCTCTCTCTTGGCACTTTGGATGTGGGACGTACAGCGAGATGTTTGCTGCTTTTGCGTTTGGCTGTTGGGAGATTTACAGCACAAAGATATCTAGTTGATTTGAAGCAGTTCCGAGAAAGTCTAAACATAATCCCCACTTCTCCCTCCTGGCACTTTCCATGTGGGAGATATAGCAGGATGTATATTGGTTTTGAGGACAACTCAATGGACAGTGTAGGGAGAAAAGGTCCTGGCTCCTTGAATGCCGTTTCTGGAGACACTGCGATCAATGTGGGAGATATGTCAAGACGTGTGTTTGTTTTGAGGACGGCTCTCTGGAGAGTCTTAGCAAAGAGGTCACAGGGATAATCAGAGCAATTCTCAGAGACACTGAGAACAAGCTCCACAATTCCCTCCTGGCACTTTCCCTGTAGGAGATACCGCAAGACGTTTCTGTATATTGGGCACAGCGCTCTGCACGGTGTTAGCAGAGACTTTCCCGGGACAGTGAAACCCTATGTCAGAGACACTGAGAAGAAGCCCCAATGTTCCCTCCAGGCACTTTCAGTGTGGGTGCCTTCTCCACGCGGTTCCTGGTTTCACTGCAGCTCTGAAGAGAATGTTAGCAAAGAGGTAACCGGGACAGTGAAAACAGTACTCAAAGACAGGGAGAGCAAGCTCTCTCTTGGCACTTTGGATGTGGGACGTACAGCGAGATGTTTGCTGCTTTTGCGTTTGGCTGTTGGGAGATTTACAGCACAAAGATATCTAGTTGATTTGAAGCAGTTCCGAGAAAGTCTAAACATAATCCCCACTTCTCCCTCCTGGCACTTTCCATGTGGGAGATATAGCAGGATGTATATTGGTTTTGAGGACAACTCAATGGACAGTGTAGGGAGAAAAGGTCCTGGCTCCTTGAATGCCGTTTCTGGAGACACTGCGATCAATGTGGGAGATATGTCAAGACGTGTGTTGGTTTTGAGGACGGCTCTCTGGAGAGTCTTAGCAAAGAGGTCACAGGGATAATCAGAGCAATTCTCAGAGACACTGAGAACAAGCTCCACAATTCCCTCCTGGCACTTTCCCTGTAGGAGATACCGCAAGACGTTTCTGTATATTGGGCACAGCGCTCTGCACGGTGTTAGCAGAGACTTTCCCGGGACAGTGAAACCCTATGTCAGAGACACTGAGAAGAAGCCCCAATGTTCCCTCCAGGCACTTTCAGTGTGGGTGCCTTCTCCACGCGGTTCCTGGTTTCACTGCAGCTCTGAAGAGAATGTTAGCAAAGAGGTAACCGGGACAGTGAAAACAGTACTCAAAGACAGGGAGAGCAAGCTCTCTCTTGGCACTTTGGATGTGGGACGTACAGCGAGATGTTTGCTGCTTTTGCGTTTGGCTGTTGGGAGATTTACAGCACAAAGATATCTAGTTGATTTGAAGCAGTTCCGAGAAAGTCTAAACATAATCCCCACTTCTCCCTCCTGGCACTTTCCATGTGGGAGATATAGCAGGATGTATATTGGTTTTGAGGACAACTCAATGGACAGTGTAGGGAGAAAAGGTCCTGGCTCCTTGAATGCCGTTTCTGGAGACACTGCGATCAATGTGGGAGATATGTCAAGACGTGTGTTTGTTTTGAGGACGGCTCTCTGGAGAGTCTTAGCAAAGAGGTCACAGGGATAATCAGAGCAATTCTCAGAGACACTGAGAACAAGCTCCACAATTCCCTCCTGGCACTTTCCCTGTAGGAGATACCGCAAGACGTTTCTGTATATTGGGCACAGCGCTCTGCACGGTGTTAGCAGAGACTTTCCCGGGACAGTGAAACCCTATGTCAGAGACACTGAGAAGAAGCCCCAATGTTCCCTCCAGGCACTTTCAGTGTGGGTGCCTTCTCCACGCGGTTCCTGGTTTCACTGCAGCTCTGAAGAGAATGTTAGCAAAGAGGTAACCGGGACAGTGAAAACAGTACTCAAAGACAGGGAGAGCAAGCTCTCTCTTGGCACTTTGGATGTGGGACGTACAGCGAGATGTTTGCTGCTTTTGCGTTTGGCTGTTGGGAGATTTACAGCACAAAGATATCTAGTTGATTTGAAGCAGTTCCGAGAAAGTCTAAACATAATCCCCACTTCTCCCTCCTGGCACTTTCCATGTGGGAGATATAGCAGGATGTATATTGGTTTTGAGGACAACTCAATGGACAGTGTAGGGAGAAAAGGTCCTGGCTACTTGAATGCCGTTTCTGGAGACACTGCGATCAATGTGGGAGATATGTCAAGATGTGTGTTTGTTTTGAGGACGGCTCTCTGGAGAGTCTTAGCAAAGAGGTCACACAGATAATCAGAGCAATTCTAGAGACACTGAGAACAAGCTCCACAATTCCCTCCTGGCACTTTCCCTGTAGGAGATACCGCAAGACGTTTCTGTATATTGGGCACAGCGCTCTGCACGGTGTTAGCAGAGACTTTCCCGGGACAGTGAAACCCTATGTCAGAGACACTGAGAAGAAGCCCCAATGTTCCCTCCAGGCACTTTCAGTGTGGGTGCCTTCTCCACGCGGTTCCTGGTTTCACTGCAGCTCTGAAGAGAATGTTAGCAAAGAGGTAACCGGGACAGTGAAAACAGTACTCAAAGACAGGGAGAGCAAGCTCTCTCTTGGCACTTTGGATGTGGGACGTACAGCGAGATGTTTGCTGCTTTTGCGTTTGGCTGTTGGGAGATTTACAGCACAAAGATATCTAGTTGATTTGAAGCAGTTCCGAGAAAGTCTAAACATAATCCCCACTTCTCCCTCCTGGCACTTTCCATGTGGGAGATATAGCAGGATGTATATTGGTTTTGAGGACAACTCAATGGACAGTGTAGGGAGAAAAGGTCCTGGCTCCTTGAATGCCGTTTCTGGAGACACTGCGATCAATGTGGGAGATATGTCAAGACGTGTGTTGGTTTTGAGGACGGCTCTCTGGAGAGTCTTAGCAAAGAGGTCACAGGGATAATCAGAGCAATTCTCAGAGACACTGAGAACAAGCTCCACAATTCCCTCCTGGCACTTTCCCTGTAGGAGATACCGCAAGACGTTTCTGTATATTGGGCACAGCGCTCTGCACGGTGTTAGCAGAGACTTTCCCGGGACAGTGAAACCCTATGTCAGAGACACTGAGAAGAAGCCCCAATGTTCCCTCCAGGCACTTTCAGTGTGGGTGCCTTCTCCACGCGGTTCCTGGTTTCACTGCAGCTCTGAAGAGAATGTTAGCAAAGAGGTAACCGGGACAGTGAAAACAGTACTCAAAGACAGGGAGAGCAAGCTCTCTCTTGGCACTTTGGATGTGGGACGTACAGCGAGATGTTTGCTGCTTTTGCGTTTGGCTGTTGGGAGATTTACAGCACAAAGATATCTAGTTGATTTGAAGCAGTTCCGAGAAAGTCTAAACATAATCCCCACTTCTCCCTCCTGGCACTTTCCATGTGGGAGATATAGCAGGATGTATATTGGTTTTGAGGACAACTCAATGGACAGTGTAGGGAGAAAAGGTCCTGGCTCCTTGAATGCCGTTTCTGGAGACACTGCGATCAATGTGGGAGATATGTCAAGATGTGTGTTTGTTTTGAGGACGGCTCTCTGGAGAGTCTTAGCAAAGAGGTCACAGGGATAATCAGAGCAATTCTCAGAGACACTGAGAACAAGCTCCACAATTCCCTCCTGGCACTTTCCCTGTAGGAGATACCGCAAGACGTTTCTGTATATTGGGCACAGCGCTCTGCACGGTGTTAGCAGAGACTTTCCCGGGACAGTGAAACCCTATGTCAGAGACACTGAGAAGAAGCCCCAGTGTTCCCTCCAGGCACTTTCAGTGTGGGTGCCTTCTCCACGCGGTTCCTGGTTTCACTGCAGCTCTGAAGAGAATGTTAGCAAAGAGGTAACCGGGACAGTGAAAACAGTACTCAAAGACAGGGAGAGCAAGCTCTCTCTTGGCACTTTGGATGTGGGACGTACAGCGAGATGTTTGCTGCTTTTGCGTTTGGCTGTTGGGAGATTTACAGCACAAAGATATCTAGTTGATTTGAAGCAGTTCCGAGAAAGTCTAAACATAATCCCCACTTCTCCCTCCTGGCACTTTCCATGTGGGAGATATAGCAGGATGTATATTGGTTTTGAGGACAACTCAATGGACAGTGTAGGGAGAAAAGGTCCTGGCTCCTTGAATGCCGTTTCTGGAGACACTGCGATCAATGTGGGAGATATGTCAAGACGTGTGTTGGTTTTGAGGACGGCTCTCTGGAGAGTCTTAGCAAAGAGGTCACAGGGATAATCAGAGCAATTCTCAGAGACACTGAGAACAAGCTCCACAATTCCCTCCTGGCACTTTCCCTGTAGGAGATACCGCAAGACGTTTCTGTATATTGGGCACAGCGCTCTGCACGGTGTTAGCAGAGACTTTCCCGGGACAGTGAAACCCTATGTCAGAGACACTGAGAAGAAGCCCCAATGTTCCCTCCAGGCACTTTCAGTGTGGGTGCCTTCTCCACGCGGTTCCTGGTTTCACTGCAGCTCTGAAGAGAATGTTAGCAAAGAGGTAACCGGGACAGTGAAAACAGTACTCAAAGACAGGGAGAGCAAGCTCTCTCTTGGCACTTTGGATGTGGGACGTACAGCGAGATGTTTGCTGCTTTTGCGTTTGGCTGTTGGGAGATTTACAGCACAAAGATATCTAGTTGATTTGAAGCAGTTCCGAGAAAGTCTAAACATAATCCCCACTTCTCCCTCCTGGCACTTTCCATGTGGGAGATATAGCAGGATGTATATTGGTTTTGAGGACAACTCAATGGACAGTGTAGGGAGAAAAGGTCCTGGCTCCTTGAATGCCGTTTCTGGAGACACTGCGATCAATGTGGGAGATATGTCAAGACGTGTGTTGGTTTTGAGGACGGCTCTCTGGAGAGTCTTAGCAAAGAGGTCACAGGGATAATCAGAGCAATTCTCAGAGACACTGAGAACAAGCTCCACAATTCCCTCCTGGCACTTTCCCTGTAGGAGATACCGCAAGACGTTTCTGTATATTGGGCACAGCGCTCTGCACGGTGTTAGCAGAGACTTTCCCGGGACAGTGAAACCCTATGTCAGAGACACTGAGAAGAAGCCCCAGTGTTCCCTCCAGGCACTTTCAGTGTGGGTGCCTTCTCCACGCGGTTCCTGGTTTCACTGCAGCTCTGAAGAGAATGTTAGCAAAGAGGTAACCGGGACAGTGAAAACAGTACTCAAAGACAGGGAGAGCAAGCTCTCTCTTGGCACTTTGGATGTGGGACGTACAGCGAGATGTTTGCTGCTTTTGCGTTTGGCTGTTGGGAGATTTACAGCACAAAGATATCTAGTTGATTTGAAGCAGTTCCGAGAAAGTCTAAACATAATCCCCACTTCTCCCTCCTGGCACTTTCCATGTGGGAGATATAGCAGGATGTATATTGGTTTTGAGGACAACTCAATGGACAGTGTAGGGAGAAAAGGTCCTGGCTCCTTGAATGCCGTTTCTGGAGACACTGCGATCAATGTGGGAGATATGTCAAGACGTGTGTTGGTTTTGAGGACGGCTCTCTGGAGAGTCTTAGCAAAGAGGTCACAGGGATAATCAGAGCAATTCTCAGAGACACTGAGAACAAGCTCCACAATTCCCTCCTGGCACTTTCCCTGTAGGAGATACCGCAAGACGTTTCTGTATATTGGGCACAGCGCTCTGCACGGTGTTAGCAGAGACTTTCCCGGGACAGTGAAACCCTATGTCAGAGACACTGAGAAGAAGCCCCAATGTTCCCTCCAGGCACTTTCAGTGTGGGTGCCTTCTCCACGCGGTTCCTGGTTTCACTGCAGCTCTGAAGAGAATGTTAGCAAAGAGGTAACCGGGACAGTGAAAACAGTACTCAAAGACAGGGAGAGCAAGCTCTCTCTTGGCACTTTGGATGTGGGACGTACAGCGAGATGTTTGCTGCTTTTGCGTTTGGCTGTTGGGAGATTTACAGCACAAAGATATCTAGTTGATTTGAAGCAGTTCCGAGAAAGTCTAAACATAATCCCCACTTCTCCCTCCTGGCACTTTCCATGTGGGAGATATAGCAGGATGTATATTGGTTTTGAGGACAACTCAATGGACAGTGTAGGGAGAAAAGGTCCTGGCTCCTTGAATGCCGTTTCTGGAGACACTGCGATCAATGTGGGAGATATGTCAAGACGTGTGTTGGTTTTGAGGACGGCTCTCTGGAGAGTCTTAGCAAAGAGGTCACAGGGATAATCAGAGCAATTCTCAGAGACACTGAGAACAAGCTCCACAATTCCCTCCTGGCACTTTCCCTGTAGGAGATACCGCAAGACGTTTCTGTATATTGGGCACAGCGCTCTGCACGGTGTTAGCAGAGACTTTCCCGGGACAGTGAAACCCTATGTCAGAGACACTGAGAAGAAGCCCCAATGTTCCCTCCAGGCACTTTCAGTGTGGGTGCCTTCTCCACGCGGTTCCTGGTTTCACTGCAGCTCTGAAGAGAATGTTAGCAAAGAGGTAACCGGGACAGTGAAAACAGTACTCAAAGACAGGGAGAGCAAGCTCTCTCTTGGCACTTTGGATGTGGGACGTACAGCGAGATGTTTGCTGCTTTTGCGTTTGGCTGTTGGGAGATTTACAGCACAAAGATATCTAGTTGATTTGAAGCAGTTCCGAGAAAGTCTAAACATAATCCCCACTTCTCCCTCCTGGCACTTTCCATGTGGGAGATATAGCAGGATGTATATTGGTTTTGAGGACAACTCAATGGACAGTGTAGGGAGAAAAGGTCCTGGCTCCTTGAATGCCGTTTCTGGAGACACTGCGATCAATGTGGGAGATATGTCAAGACGTGTGTTTGTTTTGAGGACGGCTCTCTGGAGAGTCTTAGCAAAGAGGTCACAGGGATAATCAGAGCAATTCTCAGAGACACTGAGAACAAGCTCCACAATTCCCTCCTGGCACTTTCCCTGTAGGAGATACCGCAAGACGTTTCTGTATATTGGGCACAGCGCTCTGCACGGTGTTAGCAGAGACTTTCCCGGGACAGTGAAACCCTATGTCAGAGACACTGAGAAGAAGCCCCAATGTTCCCTCCAGGCACTTTCAGTGTGGGTGCCTTCTCCACGCGGTTCCTGGTTTCACTGCAGCTCTGAAGAGAATGTTAGCAAAGAGGTAACCGGGACAGTGAAAACAGTACTCAAAGACAGGGAGAGCAAGCTCTCTCTTGGCACTTTGGATGTGGGACGTACAGCGAGATGTTTGCTGCTTTTGCGTTTGGCTGTTGGGAGATTTACAGCACAAAGATATCTAGTTGATTTGAAGCAGTTCCGAGAAAGTCTAAACATAATCCCCACTTCTCCCTCCTGGCACTTTCCATGTGGGAGATATAGCAGGATGTATATTGGTTTTGAGGACAACTCAATGGACAGTGTAGGGAGAAAAGGTCCTGGCTCCTTGAATGCCGTTTCTGGAGACACTGCGATCAATGTGGGAGATATGTCAAGATGTGTGTTGGTTTTGAGGACGGCTCTCTGGAGAGTCTTAGCAAAGAGGTCACAGGGATAATCAGAGCAATTCTCAGAGACACTGAGAACAAGCTCCACAATTCCCTCCTGGCACTTTCCCTGTAGGAGATACCGCAAGACGTTTCTGTAGATTGGGCACAGCGCTCTGCACGGTGTTAGCAGAGACTTTCCCGGGACAGTGAAACCCTATATCAGAGACACTGAGAAGAAGCCCCAACGTTCCTTCCAGGCACTTTCAGTGTGGGTGCCTTCTCCACGTGGTTCCTGGTTTCACTGCAGCTCTGAAGAGAATGTTAGCAAAGAGGTAACCGGGACAGTGAAAACAGTACTCAAAGACAGGGAGAGCAAGCTCTCTCTTGGCACTTTGGATGTGGGACGTACAGCGAGATGTTTGCTGCTTTTGCGTTTGGCTGTTGGGAGATTTACAGCACAAAGATATCTAGTTGATTTGAAGCAGTTCCGAGAAAGTCTAAACATAATCCCCACTTCTCCCTCCTGGCACTTTCCATGTGGGAGATATAGCAGGATGTATATTGGTTTTGAGGACAACTCAATGGACAGTGTAGGGAGAAAAGGTCCTGGCTCCTTGAATGCCGTTTCTGGAGACACTGCGATCAATGTGGGAGATATGTCAAGACGTGTGTTGGTTTTGAGGACGGCTCTCTGGAGAGTCTTAGCAAAGAGGTCACACAGATAATCAGAGCAATTCTCAGAGACACTGAGAACAAGCTCCACAATTCCCTCCTGGCACTTTCCCTGTAGGAGATACCGCAAGACGTTTCTGTATATTGGGCACAGCGCTCTGCACGGTGTTAGCAGAGACTTTCCCGGGACAGTGAAACCCTATGTCAGAGACACTGAGAAGAAGCCCCAATGTTCCCTCCAGGCACTTTCAGTGTGGGTGCCTTCTCCACGCGGTTCCTGGTTTCACTGCAGCTCTGAAGAGAATGTTAGCAAAGAGGTAACCGGGACAGTGAAAACAGTACTCAAAGACAGGGAGAGCAAGCTCTCTCTTGGCACTTTGGATGTGGGACGTACAGCGAGATGTTTGCTGCTTTTGCGTTTGGCTGTTGGGAGATTTACAGCACAAAGATATCTAGTTGATTTGAAGCAGTTCCGAGAAAGTCTAAACATAATCCCCACTTCTCCCTCCTGGCACTTTCCATGTGGGAGATATAGCAGGATGTATATTGGTTTTGAGGACAACTCAATGGACAGTGTAGGGAGAAAAGGTCCTGGCTCCTTGAATGCCGTTTCTGGAGACACTGCGATCAATGTGGGAGATATGTCAAGACGTGTGTTGGTTTTGAGGACGGCTCTCTGGAGAGTCTTAGCAAAGAGGTCACACAGATAATCAGAGCAATTCTCAGAGACACTGAGAACAAGCTCCACAATTCCCTCCTGGCACTTTCCCTGTAGGAGATACCGCAAGACGTTTCTGTATATTGGGCACAGCGCTCTGCACGGTGTTAGCAGAGACGTTCCCGGGACAGTGAAACCCTATGTCAGAGACACTGAGAAGAAGCCCCAGTGTTCCCTCCAGGCACTTTCAGTGTGGGTGCCTTCTCCACGCGGTTCCTGGTTTCACTGCAGCTCTGAAGAGAATGTTAGCAAAGAGGTAACCGGGACAGTGAAAACAGTACTCAAAGACAGGGAGAGCAAGCTCTCTCTTGGCACTTTGGATGTGGGACGTACAGCGAGATGTTTGCTGCTTTTGCGTTTGGCTGTTGGGAGATTTACAGCACAAAGATATCTAGTTGATTTGAAGCAGTTCCGAGAAAGTCTAAACATAATCCCCACTTCTCCCTCCTGGCACTTTCCATGTGGGAGATATAGCAGGATGTATATTGGTTTTGAGGACAACTCAATGGACAGTGTAGGGAGAAAAGGTCCTGGCTCCTTGAATGCCCTTTCTGGAGACACTGCGATCAATGTGGGAGATATGTCAAGATGTGTGTTTGTTTTGAGGACGGCTCTCTGGAGAGTCTTAGCAAAGAGGTCACACAGATAATCAGAGCAATTCTCAGAGACACTGAGAACAAGCTCCACAATTCCCTCCTGGCACTTTCCCTGTAGGAGATACCGCAAGACGTTTCTGTATATTGGGCACAGCGCTCTGCACGGTGTTAGCAGAGACTTTCCCGGGACAGTGAAACCCTATGTCAGAGACACTGAGAAGAAGCCCCAGTGTTCCCTCCAGGCACTTTCAGTGTGGGTGCCTTCTCCACGCGGTTCCTGGTTTCACTGCAGCTCTGAAGAGAATGTTAGCAAAGAGGTAACCGGGACAGTGAAAACAGTACTCAAAGACAGGGAGAGCAAGCTCTCTCTTGGCACTTTGGATGTGGGACGTACAGCGAGATGTTTGCTGCTTTTGCGTTTGGCTGTTGGGAGATTTACAGCACAAAGATATCTAGTTGATTTGAAGCAGTTCCGAGAAAGTCTAAACATAATCCCCACTTCTCCCTCCTGGCACTTTCCATGTGGGAGATATAGCAGGATGTATATTGGTTTTGAGGACAACTCAATGGACAGTGTAGGGAGAAAAGGTCCTGGCTCCTTGAATGCCCTTTCTGGAGACACTGCGATCAATGTGGGAGATATGTCAAGATGTGTGTTTGTTTTGAGGACGGCTCTCTGGAGAGTCTTAGCAAAGAGGTCACACAGATAATCAGAGCAATTCTCAGAGACACTGAGAACAAGCTCCACAATTCCCTCCTGGCACTTTCCCTGTAGGAGATACCGCAAGACGTTTCTGTATATTGGGCACAGCGCTCTGCACGGTGTTAGCAGAGACTTTCCCGGGACAGTGAAACCCTATGTCAGAGACACTGAGAAGAAGCCCCAGTGTTCCCTCCAGGCACTTTCAGTGTGGGTGCCTTCTCCACGCGGTTCCTGGTTTCACTGCAGCTCTGAAGAGAATGTTAGCAAAGAGGTAACCGGGACAGTGAAAACAGTACTCAAAGACAGGGAGAGCAAGCTCTCTCTTGGCACTTTGGATGTGGGACGTACAGCGAGATGTTTGCTGCTTTTGCGTTTGGCTGTTGGGAGATTTACAGCACAAAGATATCTAGTTGATTTGAAGCAGTTCCGAGAAAGTCTAAACATAATCCCCACTTCTCCCTCCTGGCACTTTCCATGTGGGAGATATAGCAGGATGTATATTGGTTTTGAGGACAACTCAATGGACAGTGTAGGGAGAAAAGGTCCTGGCTCCTTGAATGCCGTTTCTGGAGACACTGCGATCAATGTGGGAGATATGTCAAGACGTGTGTTGGTTTTGAGGACGGCTCTCTGGAGAGTCTTAGCAAAGAGGTCACAGGGATAATCAGAGCAATTCTCAGAGACACTGAGAACAAGCTCCACAATTCCCTCCTGGCACTTTCCCTGTAGGAGATACCGCAAGACGTTTCTGTATATTGGGCACAGCGCTCTGCACGGTGTTAGCAGAGACTTTCCCGGGACAGTGAAACCCTATGTCAGAGACACTGAGAAGAAGCCCCAATGTTCCCTCCAGGCACTTTCAGTGTGGGTGCCTTCTCCACGCGGTTCCTGGTTTCACTGCAGCTCTGAAGAGAATGTTAGCAAAGAGGTAACCGGGACAGTGAAAACAGTACTCAAAGACAGGGAGAGCAAGCTCTCTCTTGGCACTTTGGATGTGGGACGTACAGCGAGATGTTTGCTGCTTTTGCGTTTGGCTGTTGGGAGATTTACAGCACAAAGATATCTAGTTGATTTGAAGCAGTTCCGAGAAAGTCTAAACATAATCCCCACTTCTCCCTCCTGGCACTTTCCATGTGGGAGATATAGCAGGATGTATATTGGTTTTGAGGACAACTCAATGGACAGTGTAGGGAGAAAAGGTCCTGGCTCCTTGAATGCCGTTTCTGGAGACACTGCGATCAATGTGGGAGATATGTCAAGACGTGTGTTGGTTTTGAGGACGGCTCTCTGGAGAGTCTTAGCAAAGAGGTCACAGGGATAATCAGAGCAATTCTCAGAGACACTGAGAACAAGCTCCACAATTCCCTCCTGGCACTTTCCCTGTAGGAGATACCGCAAGACGTTTCTGTATATTGGGCACAGCGCTCTGCACGGTGTTAGCAGAGACTTTCCCGGGACAGTGAAACCCTATGTCAGAGACACTGAGAAGAAGCCCCAATGTTCCCTCCAGGCACTTTCAGTGTGGGTGCCTTCTCCACGCGGTTCCTGGTTTCACTGCAGCTCTGAAGAGAATGTTAGCAAAGAGGTAACCGGGACAGTGAAAACAGTACTCAAAGACAGGGAGAGCAAGCTCTCTCTTGGCACTTTGGATGTGGGACGTACAGCGAGATGTTTGCTGCTTTTGCGTTTGGCTGTTGGGAGATTTACAGCACAAAGATATCTAGTTGATTTGAAGCAGTTCCGAGAAAGTCTAAACATAATCCCCACTTCTCCCTCCTGGCACTTTCCATGTGGGAGATATAGCAGGATGTATATTGGTTTTGAGGACAACTCAATGGACAGTGTAGGGAGAAAAGGTCCTGGCTCCTTGAATGCCGTTTCTGGAGACACTGCGATCAATGTGGGAGATATGTCAAGACGTGTGTTGGTTTTGAGGACGGCTCTCTGGAGAGTCTTAGCAAAGAGGTCACACAGATAATCAGAGCAATTCTCAGAGACACTGAGAACAAGCTCCACAATTCCCTCCTGGCACTTTCCCTGTAGGAGATACCGCAAGACGTTTCTGTATATTGGGCACAGCGCTCTGCACGGTGTTAGCAGAGACTTTCCCGGGACAGTGAAACCCTATGTCAGAGACACTGAGAAGAAGCCCCAATGTTCCCTCCAGGCACTTTCAGTGTGGGTGCCTTCTCCACGCGGTTCCTGGTTTCACTGCAGCTCTGAAGAGAATGTTAGCAAAGAGGTAACCGGGACAGTGAAAACAGTACTCAAAGACAGGGAGAGCAAGCTCTCTCTTGGCACTTTGGATGTGGGACGTACAGCGAGATGTTTGCTGCTTTTGCGTTTGGCTGTTGGGAGATTTACAGCACAAAGATATCTAGTTGATTTGAAGCAGTTCCGAGAAAGTCTAAACATAATCCCCACTTCTCCCTCCTGGCACTTTCCATGTGGGAGATATAGCAGGATGTATATTGGTTTTGAGGACAACTCAATGGACAGTGTAGGGAGAAAAGGTCCTGGCTCCTTGAATGCCGTTTCTGGAGACACTGCGATCAATGTGGGAGATATGTCAAGATGTGTGTTGGTTTTGAGGACGGCTCTCTGGAGAGTCTTAGCAAAGAGGTCACAGGGATAATCAGAGCAATTCTCAGAGACACTGAGAACAAGCTCCACAATTCCCTCCTGGCACTTTCCCTGTAGGAGATACCGCAAGACGTTTCTGTATATTGGGCACAGCGCTCTGCACGGTGTTAGCAGAGACTTTCCCGGGACCTTGAAACCCTATATCAGAGACACTGAGAAGAAGCCCCAACGTTCCTTCCAGGCACTTTCAGTGTGGGTGCCTTCTCCACGTGGTTCCTGGTTTCACTGCAGCTCTGAAGAGAATGTTAGCAAAGAGGTAACCGGGACAGTGCAAACAGTACTCAAAGACAGGGAGAGCAAGCTCTCTCTTGGCACTTTGGATGTGGGACGTACAGCGAGATGTTTGCTTCTTTTGCGTTTGGCTGTTGGGAGATTTACAGCACAAAGATATCTAGTTGATTTGAAGCAGTTCCGAGAAAGTCTAAACATAATCCCCACTTCTCCCTCCTGGCACTTTCCATGTGGGAGATATAGCAGGATGTATATTGGTTTTGAGGACAACTCAATGGACAGTGTAGGGAGAAAAGGTCCTGGCTCCTTGAATGCCGTTTCTGGAGACACTGCGATCAATGTGGGAGATATGTCAAGACGTGTGTTGGTTTTGAGGACGGCTCTCTGGAGAGTCTTAGCAAAGAGGTCACAGGGATAATCAGAGCAATTCTCAGAGACACTGAGAACAAGCTCCACAATTCCCTCCTGGCACTTTCCCTGTAGGAGATACCGCAAGACGTTTCTGTATATTGGGCACAGCGCTCTGCACGGTGTTAGCAGAGACTTTCCCGGGACAGTGAAACCCTATGTCAGAGACACTGAGAAGAAGCCCCAATGTTCCCTCCAGGCACTTTCAGTGTGGGTGCCTTCTCCACGCGGTTCCTGGTTTCACTGTAGCTCTGAAGAGAATGTTAGCAAAGAGGTAACCGGGACAGTGAAAACAGTACTCAAAGACAGGGAGAGCAAGCTCTCTCTTGGCACTTTGGATGTGGGACGTACAGCGAGATGTTTGCTGCTTTTGCGTTTGGCTGTTGGGAGATTTACAGCACAAAGATATCTAGTTGATTTGAAGCAGTTCCGAGAAAGTCTAAACATAATCCCCACTTCTCCCTCCTGGCACTTTCCATGTGGGAGATATAGCAGGATGTATATTGGTTTTGAGGACAACTCAATGGACAGTGTAGGGAAAAAAAGGTCCTGGCTCCTTGAATGCCGTTTCTGGAGACACTGCGATCAATGTGGGAGATATGTCAAGACGTGTGTTGGTTTTGAGGACGGCTCTCTGGAGAGTCTTAGCAAAGAGGTCACACAGATAATCAGAGCAATTCTCAGAGACACTGAGAACAAGCTCCACAATTCCCTCCTGGCACTTTCCCTGTAGGAGATACCGCAAGACGTTTCTGTATATTGGGCACAGCGCTCTGCACGGTGTTAGCAGAGACTTTCCCGGGACAGTGAAACCCTATGTCAGAGACACTGAGAAGAAGCCCCAATGTTCCCTCCAGGCACTTTCAGTGTGGGTGCCTTCTCCACGCGGTTCCTGGTTTCACTGCAGCTCTGAAGAGAATGTTAGCAAAGAGGTAACCGGGACAGTGAAAACAGTACTCAAAGACAGGGAGAGCAAGCTCTCTCTTGGCACTTTGGATGTGGGACGTACAGCGAGATGTTTGCTGCTTTTGCGTTTGGCTGTTGGGAGATTTACAGCACAAAGATATCTAGTTGATTTGAAGCAGTTCCGAGAAAGTCTAAACATAATCCCCACTTCTCCCTCCTGGCACTTTCCATGTGGGAGATATAGCAGGATGTATATTGGTTTTGAGGACAACTCAATGGACAGTGTAGGGAGAAAAGGTCCTGGCTCCTTGAATGCCGTTTCTGGAGACACTGCGATCAATGTGGGAGATATGTCAAGACGTGTGTTGGTTTTGAGGACGGCTCTCTGGAGAGTCTTAGCAAAGAGGTCACACAGATAATCAGAGCAATTCTCAGAGACACTGAGAACAAGCTCCACAATTCCCTCCTGGCACTTTCCCTGTAGGAGATACCGCAAGACGTTTCTGTATATTGGGCACAGCGCTCTGCACGGTGTTAGCAGAGACGTTCCCGGGACAGTGAAACCCTATGTCAGAGACACTGAGAAGAAGCCCCAGTGTTCCCTCCAGGCACTTTCAGTGTGGGTGCCTTCTCCACGCGGTTCCTGGTTTCACTGCAGCTCTGAAGAGAATGTTAGCAAAGAGGTAACCGGGACAGTGAAAACAGTACTCAAAGACAGGGAGAGCAAGCTCTCTCTTGGCACTTTGGATGTGGGACGTACAGCGAGATGTTTGCTGCTTTTGCGTTTGGCTGTTGGGAGATTTACAGCACAAAGATATCTAGTTGATTTGAAGCAGTTCCGAGAAAGTCTAAACATAATCCCCACTTCTCCCTCCTGGCACTTTCCATGTGGGAGATATAGCAGGATGTATATTGGTTTTGAGGACAACTCAATGGACAGTGTAGGGAGAAAAGGTCCTGGCTCCTTGAATGCCGTTTCTGGAGACACTGAGATCAATGTGGGAGATATGTCAAGATGTGTGTTTGTTTTGAGGACGGCTCTCTGGAGAGTCTTAGCAAAGAGGTCACACAGATAATCAGAGCAATTCTCAGAGACACTGAGAACAAGCTCCACAATTCCCTCCTGGCACTTTCCCTGTAGGAGATACCGCAAGACGTTTCTGTATATTGGGCACAGCGCTCTGCACGGTGTTAGCAGAGACTTTCCCGGGACAGTGAAACCCTATGTCAGAGACACTGAGAAGAAGCCCCAGTGTTCCCTCCAGGCACTTTCAGTGTGGGTGCCTTCTCCAAGCGGTTCCTGGTTTCACTGCAGCTCTGAAGAGAATGTTAGCAAAGAGGTAACCGGGACAGTGAAAACAGTACTCAAAGACAGGGAGAGCAAGCTCTCTCTTGGCACTTTGGATGTGGGACGTACAGCGAGATGTTTGCTGCTTTTGCGTTTGGCTGTTGGGAGATTTACAGCACAAAGATATCTAGTTGATTTGAAGCAGTTCCGAGAAAGTCTAAACATAATCCCCACTTCTCCCTCCTGGCACTTTCCATGTGGGAGATATAGCAGGATGTATATTGGTTTTGAGGACAACTCAATGGACAGTGTAGGGAGAAAAGGTCCTGGCTCCTTGAATGCCGTTTCTGGAGACACTGCGATCAATGTGGGAGATATGTCAAGATGTGTGTTTGTTTTGAGGACGGCTCTCTGGAGAGTCTTAGCAAAGAGGTCACAGGGATAATCAGAGCAATTCTCAGAGACACTGAGAACAAGCTCCACAATTCCCTCCTGGCACTTTCCCTGTAGGAGATACCGCAAGACGTTTCTGTATATTGGGCACAGCGCTCTGCACGGTGTTAGCAGAGACTTTCCCGGGACAGTGAAACCCTATGTCAGAGACACTGAGAAGAAGCCCCAATGTTCCCTCCAGGCACTTTCAGTGTGGGTGCCTTCTCCACGCGGTTCCTGGTTTCACTGCAGCTCTGAAGAGAATGTTAGCAAAGAGGTAACCGGGACAGTGAAAACAGTACTCAAAGACAGGGAGAGCAAGCTCTCTCTTGGCACTTTGGATGTGGGACGTACAGCGAGATGTTTGCTGCTTTTGCGTTTGGCTGTTGGGAGATTTACAGCACAAAGATATCTAGTTGATTTGAAGCAGTTCCGAGAAAGTCTAAACATAATCCCCACTTCTCCCTCCTGGCACTTTCCATGTGGGAGATATAGCAGGATGTATATTGGTTTTGAGGACAACTCAATGGACAGTGTAGGGAGAAAAGGTCCTGGCTCCTTGAATGCCCTTTCTGGAGACACTGCGATCAATGTGGGAGATATGTCAAGACGTGTGTTGGTTTTGAGGACGGCTCTCTGGAGAGTCTTAGCAAAGAGGTCACAGGGATAATCAGAGCAATTCTCAGAGACACTGAGAACAAGCTCCACAATTCCCTCCTGGCACTTTCCCTGTAGGAGATACCGCAAGACGTTTCTGTAGATTGGGCACAGCGCTCTGCACGGTGTTAGCAGAGACTTTCCCGGGACAGTGAAACCCTATGTCAGAGACACTGAGAAGAAGCCCCAATGTTCCCTCCAGGCACTTTCAGTGTGGGTGCCTTCTCCACGCGGTTCCTGGTTTCACTGCAGCTCTGAAGAGAATGTTAGCAAAGAGGTAACCGGGACAGTGAAAACAGTACTCAAAGACAGGGAGAGCAAGCTCTCTCTTGGCACTTTGGATGTGGGACGTACAGCGAGATGTTTGCTGCTTTTGCGTTTGGCTGTTGGGAGATTTACAGCACAAAGATATCTAGTTGATTTGAAGCAGTTCCGAGAAAGTCTAAACATAATCCCCACTTCTCCCTCCTGGCACTTTCCATGTGGGAGATATAGCAGGATGTATATTGGTTTTGAGGACAACTCAATGGACAGTGTAGGGAGAAAAGGTCCTGGCTCCTTGAATGCCGTTTCTGGAGACACTGCGATCAATGTGGGAGATATGTCAAGACGTGTGTTGGTTTTGAGGACGGCTCTCTGGAGAGTCTTAGCAAAGAGGTCACACAGATAATCAGAGCAATTCTCAGAGACACTGAGAACAAGCTCCACAATTCCCTCCTGGCACTTTCCCTGTAGGAGATACCGCAAGACGTTTCTGTATATTGGGCACAGCGCTCTGCACGGTGTTAGCAGAGACGTTCCCGGGACAGTGAAACCCTATGTCAGAGACACTGAGAAGAAGCCCCAGTGTTCCCTCCAGGCACTTTCAGTGTGGGTGCCTTCTCCACGCGGTTCCTGGTTTCACTGCAGCTCTGAAGAGAATGTTAGCAAAGAGGTAACCGGGACAGTGAAAACAGTACTCAAAGACAGGGAGAGCAAGCTCTCTCTTGGCACTTTGGATGTGGGACGTACAGCGAGATGTTTGCTGCTTTTGCGTTTGGCTGTTGGGAGATTTACAGCACAAAGATATCTAGTTGATTTGAAGCAGTTCCGAGAAAGTCTAAACATAATCCCCACTTCTCCCTCCTGGCACTTTCCATGTGGGAGATATAGCAGGATGTATATTGGTTTTGAGGACAACTCAATGGACAGTGTAGGGAGAAAAGGTCCTGGCTCCTTGAATGCCCTTTCTGGAGACACTGCGATCAATGTGGGAGATATGTCAAGATGTGTGTTTGTTTTGAGGACGGCTCTCTGGAGAGTCTTAGCAAAGAGGTCACACAGATAATCAGAGCAATTCTCAGAGACACTGAGAACAAGCTCCACAATTCCCTCCTGGCACTTTCCCTGTAGGAGATACCGCAAGACGTTTCTGTATATTGGGCACAGCGCTCTGCACGGTGTTAGCAGAGACTTTCCCGGGACAGTGAAACCCTATGTCAGAGACACTGAGAAGAAGCCCCAGTGTTCCCTCCAGGCACTTTCAGTGTGGGTGCCTTCTCCACGCGGTTCCTGGTTTCACTGCAGCTCTGAAGAGAATGTTAGCAAAGAGGTAACCGGGACAGTGAAAACAGTACTCAAAGACAGGGAGAGCAAGCTCTCTCTTGGCACTTTGGATGTGGGACGTACAGCGAGATGTTTGCTGCTTTTGCGTTTGGCTGTTGGGAGATTTACAGCACAAAGATATCTAGTTGATTTGAAGCAGTTCCGAGAAAGTCTAAACATAATCCCCACTTCTCCCTCCTGGCACTTTCCATGTGGGAGATATAGCAGGATGTATATTGGTTTTGAGGACAACTCAATGGACAGTGTAGGGAGAAAAGGTCCTGGCTCCTTGAATGCCGTTTCTGGAGACACTGCGATCAATGTGGGAGATATGTCAAGACGTGTGTTGGTTTTGAGGACGGCTCTCTGGAGAGTCTTAGCAAAGAGGTCACAGGGATAATCAGAGCAATTCTCAGAGACACTGAGAACAAGCTCCACAATTCCCTCCTGGCACTTTCCCTGTAGGAGATACCGCAAGACGTTTCTGTATATTGGGCACAGCGCTCTGCACGGTGTTAGCAGAGACTTTCCCGGGACAGTGAAACCCTATGTCAGAGACACTGAGAAGAAGCCCCAATGTTCCCTCCAGGCACTTTCAGTGTGGGTGCCTTCTCCACGCGGTTCCTGGTTTCACTGCAGCTCTGAAGAGAATGTTAGCAAAGAGGTAACCGGGACAGTGAAAACAGTACTCAAAGACAGGGAGAGCAAGCTCTCTCTTGGCACTTTGGATGTGGGACGTACAGCGAGATGTTTGCTGCTTTTGCGTTTGGCTGTTGGGAGATTTACAGCACAAAGATATCTAGTTGATTTGAAGCAGTTCCGAGAAAGTCTAAACATAATCCCCACTTCTCCCTCCTGGCACTTTCCATGTGGGAGATATAGCAGGATGTATATTGGTTTTGAGGACAACTCAATGGACAGTGTAGGGAGAAAAGGTCCTGGCTCCTTGAATGCCGTTTCTGGAGACACTGCGATCAATGTGGGAGATATGTCAAGACGTGTGTTTGTTTTGAGGACGGCTCTCTGGAGAGTCTTAGCAAAGAGGTCACAGGGATAATCAGAGCAATTCTCAGAGACACTGAGAACAAGCTCCACAATTCCCTCCTGGCACTTTCCCTGTAGGAGATACCGCAAGACGTTTCTGTATATTGGGCACAGCGCTCTGCACGGTGTTAGCAGAGACTTTCCCGGGACAGTGAAACCCTATGTCAGAGACACTGAGAAGAAGCCCCAATGTTCCCTCCAGGCACTTTCAGTGTGGGTGCCTTCTCCACGCGGTTCCTGGTTTCACTGCAGCTCTGAAGAGAATGTTAGCAAAGAGGTAACCGGGACAGTGAAAACAGTACTCAAAGACAGGGAGAGCAAGCTCTCTCTTGGCACTTTGGATGTGGGACGTACAGCGAGATGTTTGCTGCTTTTGCGTTTGGCTGTTGGGAGATTTACAGCACAAAGATATCTAGTTGATTTGAAGCAGTTCCGAGAAAGTCTAAACATAATCCCCACTTCTCCCTCCTGGCACTTTCCATGTGGGAGATATAGCAGGATGTATATTGGTTTTGAGGACAACTCAATGGACAGTGTAGGGAGAAAAGGTCCTGGCTCCTTGAATGCCGTTTCTGGAGACACTGCGATCAATGTGGGAGATATGTCAAGACGTGTGTTGGTTTTGAGGACGGCTCTCTGGAGAGTCTTAGCAAAGAGGTCACAGGGATAATCAGAGCAATTCTCAGAGACACTGAGAACAAGCTCCACAATTCCCTCCTGGCACTTTCCCTGTAGGAGATACCGCAAGACGTTTCTGTATATTGGGCACAGCGCTCTGCACGGTGTTAGCAGAGACTTTCCCGGGACAGTGAAACCCTATGTCAGAGACACTGAGAAGAAGCCCCAATGTTCCCTCCAGGCACTTTCAGTGTGGGTGCCTTCTCCACGCGGTTCCTGGTTTCACTGCAGCTCTGAAGAGAATGTTAGCAAAGAGGTAACCGGGACAGTGAAAACAGTACTCAAAGACAGGGAGAGCAAGCTCTCTCTTGGCACTTTGGATGTGGGACGTACAGCGAGATGTTTGCTGCTTTTGCGTTTGGCTGTTGGGAGATTTACAGCACAAAGATATCTAGTTGATTTGAAGCAGTTCCGAGAAAGTCTAAACATAATCCCCACTTCTCCCTCCTGGCACTTTCCATGTGGGAGATATAGCAGGATGTATATTGGTTTTGAGGACAACTCAATGGACAGTGTAGGGAGAAAAGGTCCTGGCTCCTTGAATGCCGTTTCTGGAGACACTGCGATCAATGTGGGAGATATGTCAAGACGTGTGTTGGTTTTGAGGACGGCTCTCTGGAGAGTCTTAGCAAAGAGGTCACACAGATAATCAGAGCAATTCTCAGAGACACTGAGAACAAGCTCCACAATTCCCTCCTGGCACTTTCCCTGTAGGAGATACCGCAAGACGTTTCTGTATATTGGGCACAGCGCTCTGCACGGTGTTAGCAGAGACGTTCCCGGGACAGTGAAACCCTATGTCAGAGACACTGAGAAGAAGCCCCAGTGTTCCCTCCAGGCACTTTCAGTGTGGGTGCCTTCTCCACGCGGTTCCTGGTTTCACTGCAGCTCTGAAGAGAATGTTAGCAAAGAGGTAACCGGGACAGTGAAAACAGTACTCAAAGACAGGGAGAGCAAGCTCTCTCTTGGCACTTTGGATGTGGGACGTACAGCGAGATGTTTGCTGCTTTTGCGTTTGGCTGTTGGGAGATTTACAGCACAAAGATATCTAGTTGATTTGAAGCAGTTCCGAGAAAGTCTAAACATAATCCCCACTTCTCCCTCCTGGCACTTTCCATGTGGGAGATATAGCAGGATGTATATTGGTTTTGAGGACAACTCAATGGACAGTGTAGGGAGAAAAGGTCCTGGCTCCTTGAATGCCGTTTCTGGAGACACTGCGATCAATGTGGGAGATATGTCAAGATGTGTGTTGGTTTTGAGGACGGCTCTCTGGAGAGTCTTAGCAAAGAGGTCACACAGATAATCAGAGCAATTCTCAGAGACACTGAGAACAAGCTCCACAATTCCCTCCTGGCACTTTCCCTGTAGGAGATACCGCAAGACGTTTCTGTATATTGGGCACAGCGCTCTGCACGGTGTTAGCAGAGACTTTCCCGGGACAGTGAAACCCTATGTCAGAGACACTGAGAAGAAGCCCCAGTGTTCCCTCCAGGCACTTTCAGTGTGGGTGCCTTCTCCACGCGGTTCCTGGTTTCACTGCAGCTCTGAAGAGAATGTTAGCAAAGAGGTAACCGGGACAGTGAAAACAGTACTCAAAGACAGGGAGAGCAAGCTCTCTCTTGGCACTTTGGATGTGGGACGTACAGCGAGATGTTTGCTGCTTTTGCGTTTGGCTGTTGGGAGATTTACAGCACAAAGATATCTAGTTGATTTGAAGCAGTTCCGAGAAAGTCTAAACATAATCCCCACTTCTCCCTCCTGGCACTTTCCATGTGGGAGATATAGCAGGATGTATATTGGTTTTGAGGACAACTCAATGGACAGTGTAGGGAGAAAAGGTCCTGGCTCCTTGAATGCCGTTTCTGGAGACACTGCGATCAATGTGGGAGATATGTCAAGATGTGTGTTTGTTTTGAGGACGGCTCTCTGGAGAGTCTTAGCAAAGAGGTCACAGGGATAATCAGAGCAATTCTCAGAGACACTGAGAACAAGCTCCACAATTCCCTCCTGGCACTTTCCCTGTAGGAGATACCGCAAGACGTTTCTGTATATTGGGCACAGCGCTCTGCACGGTGTTAGCAGAGACTTTCCCGGGACAGTGAAACCCTATGTCAGAGACACTGAGAAGAAGCCCCAATGTTCCCTCCAGGCACTTTCAGTGTGGGTGCCTTCTCCACGCGGTTCCTGGTTTCACTGCAGCTCTGAAGAGAATGTTAGCAAAGAGGTAACCGGGACAGTGAAAACAGTACTCAAAGACAGGGAGAGCAAGCTCTCTCTTGGCACTTTGGATGTGGGACGTACAGCGAGATGTTTGCTGCTTTTGCGTTTGGCTGTTGGGAGATTTACAGCACAAAGATATCTAGTTGATTTGAAGCAGTTCCGAGAAAGTCTAAACATAATCCCCACTTCTCCCTCCTGGCACTTTCCATGTGGGAGATATAGCAGGATGTATATTGGTTTTGAGGACAACTCAATGGACAGTGTAGGGAGAAAAGGTCCTGGCTCCTTGAATGCCGTTTCTGGAGACACTGCGATCAATGTGGGAGATATGTCAAGACGTGTGTTGGTTTTGAGGACGGCTCTCTGGAGAGTCTTAGCAAAGAGGTCACAGGGATAATCAGAGCAATTCTCAGAGACACTGAGAACAAGCTCCACAATTCCCTCCTGGCACTTTCCCTGTAGGAGATACCGCAAGACGTTTCTGTATATTGGGCACAGCGCTCTGCACGGTGTTAGCAGAGACTTTCCCGGGACAGTGAAACCCTATGTCAGAGACACTGAGAAGAAGCCCCAGTGTTCCCTCCAGGCACTTTCAGTGTGGGTGCCTTCTCCACGCGGTTCCTGGTTTCACTGCAGCTCTGAAGAGAATGTTAGCAAAGAGGTAACCGGGACAGTGAAAACAGTACTCAAAGACAGGGAGAGCAAGCTCTCTCTTGGCACTTTGGATGTGGGACGTACAGCGAGATGTTTGCTGC
This sequence comes from Chroicocephalus ridibundus, assembly GCF_963924245.1. Classification (NCBI taxonomy): domain Eukaryota; kingdom Metazoa; phylum Chordata; class Aves; order Charadriiformes; family Laridae; genus Chroicocephalus; species Chroicocephalus ridibundus. The sequence goes on from NW_026961252.1 coordinate 79,394, forward strand.
TTTTGCGTTTGGCTGTTGGGAGATTTACAGCACAAAGATATCTAGTTGATTTGAAGCAGTTCCGAGAAAGTCTAAACATAATCCCCACTTCTCCCTCCTGGCACTTTCCATGTGGGAGATATAGCAGGATGTATATTGGTTTCGAGGACAACTCAATGGACAGTGTAGGGAGAAAAGGTCCTGGCTCCTTGAATGCCGTTTCTGGAGACACTGCGATCAATGTGGGAGATATGTCAAGACGTGTGTTTGTTTTGAGGACGGCTCTCTGGAGAGTCTTAGCAAAGAGGTCACAGGGATAATCAGAGCAATTCTCAGAGACACTGAGAACAAGCTCCACAATTCCCTCCTGGCACTTTCCCTGTAGGAGATACCGCAAGACGTTTCTGTATATTGGGCACAGCGCTCTGCACGGTGTTAGCAGAGACTTTCCCGGGACAGTGAAACCCTATGTCAGAGACACTGAGAAGAAGCCCCAGTGTTCCCTCCAGGCACTTTCAGTGTGGGTGCCTTCTCCACGCGGTTCCTGGTTTCACTGCAGCTCTGAAGAGAATGTTAGCAAAGAGGTAACCGGGACAGTGAAAACAGTACTCAAAGACAGGGAGAGCAAGCTCTCTCTTGGCACTTTGGATGTGGGACGTACAGCGAGATGTTTGCTGCTTTTGCGTTTGGCTGTTGGGAGATTTACAGCACAAAGATATCTAGTTGATTTGAAGCAGTTCCGAGAAAGTCTAAACATAATCCCCACTTCTCCCTCCTGGCACTTTCCATGTGGGAGATATAGCAGGATGTATATTGGTTTTGAGGACAACTCAATGGACAGTGTAGGGAGAAAAGGTCCTGGCTCCTTGAATGCCGTTTCTGGAGACACTGCGATCAATGTGGGAGATATGTCAAGACGTGTGTTGGTTTTGAGGACGGCTCTCTGGAGAGTCTTAGCAAAGAGGTCACAGGGATAATCAGAGCAATTCTCAGAGACACTGAGAACAAGCTCCACAATTCCCTCCTGGCACTTTCCCTGTAGGAGATACCGCAAGACGTTTCTGTATATTGGGCACAGCGCTCTGCACGGTGTTAGCAGAGACTTTCCCGGGACAGTGAAACCCTATGTCAGAGACACTGAGAAGAAGCCCCAGTGTTCCCTCCAGGCACTTTCAGTGTGGGTGCCTTCTCCACGCGGTTCCTGGTTTCACTGCAGCTCTGAAGAGAATGTTAGCAAAGAGGTAACCGGGACAGTGAAAACAGTACTCAAAGACAGGGAGAGCAAGCTCTCTCTTGGCACTTTGGATGTGGGACGTACAGCGAGATGTTTGCTGCTTTTGCGTTTGGCTGTTGGGAGATTTACAGCACAAAGATATCTAGTTGATTTGAAGCAGTTCCGAGAAAGTCTAAACATAATCCCCACTTCTCCCTCCTGGCACTTTCCATGTGGGAGATATAGCAGGATGTATATTGGTTTTGAGGACAACTCAATGGACAGTGTAGGGAGAAAAGGTCCTGGCTCCTTGAATGCCGTTTCTGGAGACACTGCGATCAATGTGGGAGATATGTCAAGATGTGTGTTGGTTTTGAGGACGGCTCTCTGGAGAGTCTTAGCAAAGAGGTCACAGGGATAATCAGAGCAATTCTCAGAGACACTGAGAACAAGCTCCACAATTCCCTCCTGGCACTTTCCCTGTAGGAGATACCGCAAGACGTTTCTGTATATTGGGCACAGCGCTCTGCACGGTGTTAGCAGAGACTTTCCCGGGACAGTGAAACCCTATGTCAGAGACACTGAGAAGAAGCCCCAATGTTCCCTCCAGGCACTTTCAGTGTGGGTGCCTTCTCCACGCGGTTCCTGGTTTCACTGCAGCTCTGAAGAGAATGTTAGCAAAGAGGTAACCGGGACAGTGCAAACAGTACTCAAAGACAGGGAGAGCAAGCTCTCTCTTGGCACTTTGGATGTGGGACGTACAGCGAGATGTTTGCTGCTTTTGCGTTTGGCTGTTGGGAGATTTACAGCACAAAGATATCTAGTTGATTTGAAGCAGTTCCGAGAAAGTCTAAACATAATCCCCACTTCTCCCTCCTGGCACTTTCCATGTGGGAGATATAGCAGGAAGTATATTGGTTTTGAGGACAACTCAATGGACAGTGTAGGGAGAAAAGGTCCTGGCTCCTTGAATGCCGTTTCTGGAGACACTGCGATCAATGTGGGAGATATGTCAAGACGTGTGTTGGTTTTGAGGACGGCTCTCTGGAGAGTCTTAGCAAAGAGGTCACACAGATAATCAGAGCAATTCTCAGAGACACTGAGAACAAGCTCCACAATTCCCTCCTGGCACTTTCCCTGTAGGAGATACCGCAAGACGTTTCTGTATATTGGGCACAGCGCTCTGCACGGTGTTAGCAGAGACTTTCCCGGGACAGTGAAACCCTATGTCAGAGACACTGAGAAGAAGCCCCAGTGTTCCCTCCAGGCACTTTCAGTGTGGGTGCCTTCTCCACGCGGTTCCTGGTTTCACTGCAGCTCTGAAGAGAATGTTAGCAAAGAGGTAACCGGGACAGTGAAAACAGTACTCAAAGACAGGGAGAGCAAGCTCTCTCTTGGCACTTTGGATGTGGGACGTACAGCGAGATGTTTGCTGCTTTTGCGTTTGGCTGTTGGGAGATTTACAGCACAAAGATATCTAGTTGATTTGAAGCAGTTCCGAGAAAGTCTAAACATAATCCCCACTTCTCCCTCCTGGCACTTTCCATGTGGGAGATATAGCAGGATGTATATTGGTTTTGAGGACAACTCAATGGACAGTGTAGGGAGAAAAGGTCCTGGCTCCTTGAATGCCGTTTCTGGAGACACTGCGATCAATGTGGGAGATATGTCAAGACGTGTGTTGGTTTTGAGGACGGCTCTCTGGAGAGTCTTAGCAAAGAGGTCACAGGGATAATCAGAGCAATTCTCAGAGACACTGAGAACAAGCTCCACAATTCCCTCCTGGCACTTTCCCTGTAGGAGATACCGCAAGACGTTTCTGTATATTGGGCACAGCGCTCTGCACGGTGTTAGCAGAGACTTTCCCGGGACAGTGAAACCCTATGTCAGAGACACTGAGAAGAAGCCCCAATGTTCCCTCCAGGCACTTTCAGTGTGGGTGCCTTCTCCACGCGGTTCCTGGTTTCACTGCAGCTCTGAAGAGAATGTTAGCAAAGAGGTAACCGGGACAGTGAAAACAGTACTCAAAGACAGGGAGAGCAAGCTCTCTCTTGGCACTTTGGATGTGGGACGTACAGCGAGATGTTTGCTGCTTTTGCGTTTGGCTGTTGGGAGATTTACAGCACAAAGATATCTAGTTGATTTGAAGCAGTTCCGAGAAAGTCTAAACATAATCCCCACTTCTCCCTCCTGGCACTTTCCATGTGGGAGATATAGCAGGATGTATATTGGTTTTGAGGACAACTCAATGGACAGTGTAGGGAGAAAAGGTCCTGGCTCCTTGAATGCCGTTTCTGGAGACACTGCGATCAATGTGGGAGATATGTCAAGACGTGTGTTGGTTTTGAGGACGGCTCTCTGGAGAGTCTTAGCAAAGAGGTCACAGGGATAATCAGAGCAATTCTCAGAGACACTGAGAACAAGCTCCACAATTCCCTCCTGGCACTTTCCCTGTAGGAGATACCGCAAGACGTTTCTGTATATTGGGCACAGCGCTCTGCACGGTGTTAGCAGAGACTTTCCCGGGACAGTGAAACCCTATGTCAGAGACACTGAGAAGAAGCCCCAATGTTCCCTCCAGGCACTTTCAGTGTGGGTGCCTTCTCCACGCGGTTCCTGGTTTCACTGCAGCTCTGAAGAGAATGTTAGCAAAGAGGTAACCGGGACAGTGAAAACAGTACTCAAAGACAGGGAGAGCAAGCTCTCTCTTGGCACTTTGGATGTGGGACGTACAGCGAGATGTTTGCTGCTTTTGCGTTTGGCTGTTGGGAGATTTACAGCACAAAGATATCTAGTTGATTTGAAGCAGTTCCGAGAAAGTCTAAACATAATCCCCACTTCTCCCTCCTGGCACTTTCCATGTGGGAGATATAGCAGGATGTATATTGGTTTTGAGGACAACTCAATGGACAGTGTAGGGAGAAAAGGTCCTGGCTCCTTGAATGCCGTTTCTGGAGACACTGCGATCAATGTGGGAGATATGTCAAGACGTGTGTTGGTTTTGAGGACGGCTCTCTGGAGAGTCTTAGCAAAGAGGTCACAGGGATAATCAGAGCAATTCTCAGAGACACTGAGAACAAGCTCCACAATTCCCTCCTGGCACTTTCCCTGTAGGAGATACCGCAAGACGTTTCTGTATATTGGGCACAGCGCTCTGCACGGTGTTAGCAGAGACTTTCCCGGGACAGTGAAACCCTATGTCAGAGACACTGAGAAGAAGCCCCAATGTTCCCTCCAGGCACTTTCAGTGTGGGTGCCTTCTCCACGCGGTTCCTGGTTTCACTGCAGCTCTGAAGAGAATGTTAGCAAAGAGGTAACCGGGACAGTGAAAACAGTACTCAAAGACAGGGAGAGCAAGCTCTCTCTTGGCACTTTGGATGTGGGACGTACAGCGAGATGTTTGCTGCTTTTGCGTTTGGCTGTTGGGAGATTTACAGCACAAAGATATCTAGTTGATTTGAAGCAGTTCCGAGAAAGTCTAAACATAATCCCCACTTCTCCCTCCTGGCACTTTCCATGTGGGAGATATAGCAGGATGTATATTGGTTTTGAGGACAACTCAATGGACAGTGTAGGGAGAAAAGGTCCTGGCTCCTTGAATGCCGTTTCTGGAGACACTGCGATCAATGTGGGAGATATGTCAAGACGTGTGTTTGTTTTGAGGACGGCTCTCTGGAGAGTCTTAGCAAAGAGGTCACAGGGATAATCAGAGCAATTCTCAGAGACACTGAGAACAAGCTCCACAATTCCCTCCTGGCACTTTCCCTGTAGGAGATACCGCAAGACGTTTCTGTATATTGGGCACAGCGCTCTGCACGGTGTTAGCAGAGACTTTCCCGGGACAGTGAAACCCTATGTCAGAGACACTGAGAAGAAGCCCCAATGTTCCCTCCAGGCACTTTCAGTGTGGGTGCCTTCTCCACGCGGTTCCTGGTTTCACTGCAGCTCTGAAGAGAATGTTAGCAAAGAGGTAACCGGGACAGTGAAAACAGTACTCAAAGACAGGGAGAGCAAGCTCTCTCTTGGCACTTTGGATGTGGGACGTACAGCGAGATGTTTGCTGCTTTTGCGTTTGGCTGTTGGGAGATTTACAGCACAAAGATATCTAGTTGATTTGAAGCAGTTCCGAGAAAGTCTAAACATAATCCCCACTTCTCCCTCCTGGCACTTTCCATGTGGGAGATATAGCAGGATGTATATTGGTTTTGAGGACAACTCAATGGACAGTGTAGGGAGAAAAGGTCCTGGCTCCTTGAATGCCGTTTCTGGAGACACTGCGATCAATGTGGGAGATATGTCAAGATGTGTGTTTGTTTTGAGGACGGCTCTCTGGAGAGTCTTAGCAAAGAGGTCACACAGATAATCAGAGCAATTCTAGAGAAACTGAGAACAAGCTCCACAATTCCCTCCTGGCACTTTCCCTGTAGGAGATACCGCAAGACGTTTCTGTATATTGGGCACAGCGCTCTGCACGGTGTTAGCAGAGACTTTCCCGGGACAGTGAAACCCTATGTCAGAGACACTGAGAAGAAGCCCCAATGTTCCCTCCAGGCACTTTCAGTGTGGGTGCCTTCTCCACGCGGTTCCTGGTTTCACTGCAGCTCTGAAGAGAATGTTAGCAAAGAGGTAACCGGGACAGTGAAAACAGTACTCAAAGACAGGGAGAGCAAGCTCTCTCTTGGCACTTTGGATGTGGGACGTACAGCGAGATGTTTGCTGCTTTTGCGTTTGGCTGTTGGGAGATTTACAGCACAAAGATATCTAGTTGATTTGAAGCAGTTCCGAGAAAGTCTAAACATAATCCCCACTTCTCCCTCCTGGCACTTTCCATGTGGGAGATATAGCAGGATGTATATTGGTTTTGAGGACAACTCAATGGACAGTGTAGGGAGAAAAGGTCCTGGCTCCTTGAATGCCGTTTCTGGAGACACTGCGATCAATGTGGGAGATATGTCAAGACGTGTGTTGGTTTTGAGGACGGCTCTCTGGAGAGTCTTAGCAAAGAGGTCACAGGGATAATCAGAGCAATTCTCAGAGACACTGAGAACAAGCTCCACAATTCCCTCCTGGCACTTTCCCTGTAGGAGATACCGCAAGACGTTTCTGTATATTGGGCACAGCGCTCTGCACGGTGTTAGCAGAGACTTTCCCGGGACAGTGAAACCCTATGTCAGAGACACTGAGAAGAAGCCCCAATGTTCCCTCCAGGCACTTTCAGTGTGGGTGCCTTCTCCACGCGGTTCCTGGTTTCACTGCAGCTCTGAAGAGAATGTTAGCAAAGAGGTAACCGGGACAGTGAAAACAGTACTCAAAGACAGGGAGAGCAAGCTCTCTCTTGGCACTTTGGATGTGGGACGTACAGCGAGATGTTTGCTGCTTTTGCGTTTGGCTGTTGGGAGATTTACAGCACAAAGATATCTAGTTGATTTGAAGCAGTTCCGAGAAAGTCTAAACATAATCCCCACTTCTCCCTCCTGGCACTTTCCATGTGGGAGATATAGCAGGATGTATATTGGTTTTGAGGACAACTCAATGGACAGTGTAGGGAGAAAAGGTCCTGGCTCCTTGAATGCCGTTTCTGGAGACACTGCGATCAATGTGGGAGATATGTCAAGATGTGTGTTTGTTTTGAGGACGGCTCTCTGGAGAGTCTTAGCAAAGAGGTCACAGGGATAATCAGAGCAATTCTCAGAGACACTGAGAACAAGCTCCACAATTCCCTCCTGGCACTTTCCCTGTAGGAGATACCGCAAGACGTTTCTGTATATTGGGCACAGCGCTCTGCACGGTGTTAGCAGAGACTTTCCCGGGACAGTGAAACCCTATGTCAGAGACACTGAGAAGAAGCCCCAGTGTTCCCTCCAGGCACTTTCAGTGTGGGTGCCTTCTCCACGCGGTTCCTGGTTTCACTGCAGCTCTGAAGAGAATGTTAGCAAAGAGGTAACCGGGACAGTGAAAACAGTACTCAAAGACAGGGAGAGCAAGCTCTCTCTTGGCACTTTGGATGTGGGACGTACAGCGAGATGTTTGCTGCTTTTGCGTTTGGCTGTTGGGAGATTTACAGCACAAAGATATCTAGTTGATTTGAAGCAGTTCCGAGAAAGTCTAAACATAATCCCCACTTCTCCCTCCTGGCACTTTCCATGTGGGAGATATAGCAGGATGTATATTGGTTTTGAGGACAACTCAATGGACAGTGTAGGGAGAAAAGGTCCTGGCTCCTTGAATGCCGTTTCTGGAGACACTGCGATCAATGTGGGAGATATGTCAAGACGTGTGTTGGTTTTGAGGACGGCTCTCTGGAGAGTCTTAGCAAAGAGGTCACACAGATAATCAGAGCAATTCTCAGAGACACTGAGAACAAGCTCCACAATTCCCTCCTGGCACTTTCCCTGTAGGAGATACCGCAAGACGTTTCTGTATATTGGGCACAGCGCTCTGCACGGTGTTAGCAGATACTTTCCCGGGACAGTGAAACCCTATGTCAGAGACACTGAGAAGAAGCCCCAATGTTCCCTCCAGGCACTTTCAGTGTGGGTGCCTTCTCCACGCGGTTCCTGGTTTCACTGCAGCTCTGAAGAGAATGTTAGCAAAGAGGTAACCGGGACAGTGAAAACAGTACTCAAAGACAGGGAGAGCAAGCTCTCTCTTGGCACTTTGGATGTGGGACGTACAGCGAGATGTTTGCTGCTTTTGCGTTTGGCTGTTGGGAGATTTACAGCACAAAGATATCTAGTTGATTTGAAGCAGTTCCGAGAAAGTCTAAACATAATCCCCACTTCTCCCTCCTGGCACTTTCCATGTGGGAGATATAGCAGGATGTATATTGGTTTTGAGGACAACTCAATGGACAGTGTAGGGAGAAAAGGTCCTGGCTCCTTGAATGCCGTTTCTGGAGACACTGCGATCAATGTGGGAGATATGTCAAGACGTGTGTTGGTTTTGAGGACGGCTCTCTGGAGAGTCTTAGCAAAGAGGTCACAGGGATAATCAGAGCAATTCTCAGAGACACTGAGAACAAGCTCCACAATTCCCTCCTGGCACTTTCCCTGTAGGAGATACCGCAAGACGTTTCTGTATATTGGGCACAGCGCTCTGCACGGTGTTAGCAGAGACTTTCCCGGGACAGTGAAACCCTATGTCAGAGACACTGAGAAGAAGCCCCAGTGTTCCCTCCAGGCACTTTCAGTGTGGGTGCCTTCTCCACGCGGTTCCTGGTTTCACTGCAGCTCTGAAGAGAATGTTAGCAAAGAGGTAACCGGGACAGTGAAAACAGTACTCAAAGACAGGGAGAGCAAGCTCTCTCTTGGCACTTTGGATGTGGGACGTACAGCGAGATGTTTGCTGCTTTTGCGTTTGGCTGTTGGGAGATTTACAGCACAAAGATATCTAGTTGATTTGAAGCAGTTCCGAGAAAGTCTAAACATAATCCCCACTTCTCCCTCCTGGCACTTTCCATGTGGGAGATATAGCAGGATGTATATTGGTTTTGAGGACAACTCAATGGACAGTGTAGGGAGAAAAGGTCCTGGCTCCTTGAATGCCGTTTCTGGAGACACTGCGATCAATGTGGGAGATATGTCAAGATGTGTGTTGGTTTTGAGGACGGCTCTCTGGAGAGTCTTAGCAAAGAGGTCACAGGGATAATCAGAGCAATTCTCAGAGACACTGAGAACAAGCTCCACAATTCCCTCCTGGCACTTTCCCTGTAGGAGATACCGCAAGACGTTTCTGTAGATTGGGCACAGCGCTCTGCACGGTGTTAGCAGAGACTTTCCCGGGACAGTGAAACCCTATATCAGAGACACTGAGAAGAAGCCCCAACGTTCCTTCCAGGCACTTTCAGTGTGGGTGCCTTCTCCACGTGGTTCCTGGTTTCACTGCAGCTCTGAAGAGAATGTTAGCAAAGAGGTAACCGGGACAGTGCAAACAGTACTCAAAGACAGGGAGAGCAAGCTCTCTCTTGGCACTTTGGATGTGGGACGTACAGCGAGATGTTTGCTGCTTTTGCGTTTGGCTGTTGGGAGATTTACAGCACAAAGATATCTAGTTGATTTGAAGCAGTTCCGAGAAAGTCTAAACATAATCCCCACTTCTCCCTCCTGGCACTTTCCATGTGGGAGATATAGCAGGATGTATATTGGTTTTGAGGACAACTCAATGGACAGTGTAGGGAGAAAAGGTCCTGGCTCCTTGAATGCCGTTTCTGGAGACACTGCGATCAATGTGGGAGATATGTCAAGACGTGTGTTGGTTTTGAGGACGGCTCTCTGGAGAGTCTTAGCAAAGAGGTCACAGGGATAATCAGAGCAATTCTCAGAGACACTGAGAACAAGCTCCACAATTCCCTCCTGGCACTTTCCCTGTAGGAGATACCGCAAGACGTTTCTGTATATTGGGCACAGCGCTCTGCACGGTGTTAGCAGAGACGTTCCCGGGACAGTGAAACCCTATGTCAGAGACACTGAGAAGAAGCCCCAATGTTCCCTCCAGGCACTTTCAGTGTGGGTGCCTTCTCCACGCGGTTCCTGGTTTCACTGCAGCTCTGAAGAGAATGTTAGCAAAGAGGTAACCGGGACAGTGAAAACAGTACTCAAAGACAGGGAGAGCAAGCTCTCTCTTGGCACTTTGGATGTGGGACGTACAGCGAGATGTTTGCTGCTTTTGCGTTTGGCTGTTGGGAGATTTACAGCACAAAGATATCTAGTTGATTTGAAGCAGTTCCGAGAAAGTCTAAACATAATCCCCACTTCTCCCTCCTGGCACTTTCCATGTGGGAGATATAGCAGGATGTATATTGGTTTTGAGGACAACTCAATGGACAGTGTAGGGAGAAAAGGTCCTGGCTCCTTGAATGCCCTTTCTGGAGACACTGCGATCAATGTGGGAGATATGTCAAGATGTGTGTTTGTTTTGAGGACGGCTCTCTGGAGAGTCTTAGCAAAGAGGTCACACAGATAATCAGAGCAATTCTCAGAGACACTGAGAACAAGCTCCACAATTCCCTCCTGGCACTTTCCCTGTAGGAGATACCGCAAGACGTTTCTGTATATTGGGCACAGCGCTCTGCACGGTGTTAGCAGAGACTTTCCCGGGACAGTGAAACCCTATGTCAGAGACACTGAGAAGAAGCCCCAGTGTTCCCTCCAGGCACTTTCAGTGTGGGTGCCTTCTCCACGCGGTTCCTGGTTTCACTGCAGCTCTGAAGAGAATGTTAGCAAAGAGGTAACCGGGACAGTGAAAACAGTACTCAAAGACAGGGAGAGCAAGCTCTCTCTTGGCACTTTGGATGTGGGACGTACAGCGAGATGTTTGCTGCTTTTGCGTTTGGCTGTTGGGAGATTTACAGCACAAAGATATCTAGTTGATTTGAAGCAGTTCCGAGAAAGTCTAAACATAATCCCCACTTCTCCCTCCTGGCACTTTCCATGTGGGAGATATAGCAGGATGTATATTGGTTTTGAGGACAACTCAATGGACAGTGTAGGGAGAAAAGGTCCTGGCTCCTTGAATGCCGTTTCTGGAGACACTGCGATCAATGTGGGAGATATGTCAAGATGTGTGTTTGTTTTGAGGACGGCTCTCTGGAGAGTCTTAGCAAAGAGGTCACAGGGATAATCAGAGCAATTCTCAGAGACACTGAGAACAAGCTCCACAATTCCCTCCTGGCACTTTCCCTGTAGGAGATACCGCAAGACGTTTCTGTATATTGGGCACAGCGCTCTGCACGGTGTTAGCAGAGACTTTCCCGGGACAGTGAAACCCTATGTCAGAGACACTGAGAAGAAGCCCCAATGTTCCCTCCAGGCACTTTCAGTGTGGGTGCCTTCTCCACGCGGTTCCTGGTTTCACTGCAGCTCTGAAGAGAATGTTAGCAAAGAGGTAACCGGGACAGTGAAAACAGTACTCAAAGACAGGGAGAGCAAGCTCTCTCTTGGCACTTTGGATGTGGGACGTACAGCGAGATGTTTGCTGCTTTTGCGTTTGGCTGTTGGGAGATTTACAGCACAAAGATATCTAGTTGATTTGAAGCAGTTCCGAGAAAGTCTAAACATAATCCCCACTTCTCCCTCCTGGCACTTTCCATGTGGGAGATATAGCAGGATGTATATTGGTTTTGAGGACAACTCAATGGACAGTGTAGGGAGAAAAGGTCCTGGCTCCTTGAATGCCGTTTCTGGAGACACTGCGATCAATGTGGGAGATATGTCAAGACGTGTGTTGGTTTTGAGGACGGCTCTCTGGAGAGTCTTAGCAAAGAGGTCACAGGGATAATCAGAGCAATTCTCAGAGACACTGAGAACAAGCTCCACAATTCCCTCCTGGCACTTTCCCTGTAGGAGATACCGCAAGACGTTTCTGTATATTGGGCACAGCGCTCTGCACGGTGTTAGCAGAGACTTTCCCGGGACAGTGAAACCCTATGTCAGAGACACTGAGAAGAAGCCCCAATGTTCCCTCCAGGCACTTTCAGTGTGGGTGCCTTCTCCACGCGGTTCCTGGTTTCACTGCAGCTCTGAAGAGAATGTTAGCAAAGAGGTAACCGGGACAGTGAAAACAGTACTCAAAGACAGGGAGAGCAAGCTCTCTCTTGGCACTTTGGATGTGGGACGTACAGCGAGATGTTTGCTGCTTTTGCGTTTGGCTGTTGGGAGATTTACAGCACAAAGATATCTAGTTGATTTGAAGCAGTTCCGAGAAAGTCTAAACATAATCCCCACTTCTCCCTCCTGGCACTTTCCATGTGGGAGATATAGCAGGATGTATATTGGTTTTGAGGACAACTCAATGGACAGTGTAGGGAGAAAAGGTCCTGGCTCCTTGAATGCCGTTTCTGGAGACACTGCGATCAATGTGGGAGATATGTCAAGATGTGTGTTGGTTTTGAGGACGGCTCTCTGGAGAGTCTTAGCAAAGAGGTCACAGGGATAATCAGAGCAATTCTCAGAGACACTGAGAACAAGCTCCACAATTCCCTCCTGGCACTTTCCCTGTAGGAGATACCGCAAGACGTTTCTGTAGATTGGGCACAGCGCTCTGCACGGTGTTAGCAGAGACGTTCCCGGGACAGTGAAACCCTATGTCAGAGACACTGAGAAGAAGCCCCAGTGTTCCCTCCAGGCACTTTCAGTGTGGGTGCCTTCTCCACGCGGTTCCTGGTTTCACTGCAGCTCTGAAGAGAATGTTAGCAAAGAGGTAACCGGGACAGTGAAAACAGTACTCAAAGACAGGGAGAGCAAGCTCTCTCTTGGCACTTTGGATGTGGGACGTACAGCGAGATGTTTGCTGCTTTTGCGTTTGGCTGTTGGGAGATTTACAGCACAAAGATATCTAGTTGATTTGAAGCAGTTCCGAGAAAGTCTAAACATAATCCCCACTTCTCCCTCCTGGCACTTTCCATGTGGGAGATATAGCAGGATGTATATTGGTTTTGAGGACAACTCAATGGACAGTGTAGGGAGAAAAGGTCCTGGCTCCTTGAATGCCGTTTCTGGAGACACTGCGATCAATGTGGGAGATATGTCAAGATGTGTGTTTGTTTTGAGGACGGCTCTCTGGAGAGTCTTAGCAAAGAGGTCACAGGGATAATCAGAGCAATTCTCAGAGACACTGAGAACAAGCTCCACAATTCCCTCCTGGCACTTTCCCTGTAGGAGATACCGCAAGACGTTTCTGTATATTGGGCACAGCGCTCTGCACGGTGTTAGCAGAGACTTTCCCGGGACAGTGAAACCCTATGTCAGAGACACTGAGAAGAAGCCCCAGTGTTCCCTCCAGGCACTTTCAGTGTGGGTGCCTTCTCCACGCGGTTCCTGGTTTCACTGCAGCTCTGAAGAGAATGTTAGCAAAGAGGTAACCGGGACAGTGAAAACAGTACTCAAAGACAGGGAGAGCAAGCTCTCTCTTGGCACTTTGGATGTGGGACGTACAGCGAGATGTTTGCTGCTTTTGCGTTTGGCTGTTGGGAGATTTACAGCACAAAGATATCTAGTTGATTTGAAGCAGTTCCGAGAAAGTCTAAACATAATCCCCACTTCTCCCTCCTGGCACTTTCCATGTGGGAGATATAGCAGGATGTATATTGGTTTTGAGGACAACTCAATGGACAGTGTAGGGAGAAAAGGTCCTGGCTCCTTGAATGCCCTTTCTGGAGACACTGCGATCAATGTGGGAGATATGTCAAGATGTGTGTTTGTTTTGAGGACGGCTCTCTGGAGAGTCTTAGCAAAGAGGTCACACAGATAATCAGAGCAATTCTCAGAGACACTGAGAACAAGCTCCACAATTCCCTCCTGGCACTTTCCCTGTAGGAGATACCGCAAGACGTTTCTGTATATTGGGCACAGCGCTCTGCACAGTGTTAGCAGAGACTTTCCCGGGACAGTGAAACCATATGTCAGAGACACTGAGAAGAAGCCCCAGTGTTCCCTCCAGGCACTTTCAGTGTGGGTGCCTTCTCCACGCGGTTCCTGGTTTCACTGCAGCTCTGAAGAGAATGTTAGCAAAGAGGTAACCGGGACAGTGAAAACAGTACTCAAAGACAGGGAGAGCAAGCTCTCTCTTGGCACTTTGGATGTGGGACGTACAGCGAGATGTTTGCTGCTTTTGCGTTTGGCTGTTGGGAGATTTACAGCACAAAGATATCTAGTTGATTTGAAGCAGTTCCGAGAAAGTCTAAACATAATCCCCACTTCTCCCTCCTGGCACTTTCCATGTGGGAGATATAGCAGGATGTATATTGGTTTTGAGGACAACTCAATGGACAGTGTAGGGAGAAAAGGTCCTGGCTCCTTGAATGCCGTTTCTGGAGACACTGCGATCAATGTGGGAGATATGTCAAGACGTGTGTTGGTTTTGAGGACGGCTCTCTGGAGAGTCTTAGCAAAGAGGTCACAGGGATAATCAGAGCAATTCTCAGAGACACTGAGAACAAGCTCCACAATTCCCTCCTGGCACTTTCCCTGTAGGAGATACCGCAAGACGTTTCTGTATATTGGGCACAGCGCTCTGCACGGTGTTAGCAGAGACTTTCCCGGGACAGTGAAACCCTATGTCAGAGACACTGAGAAGAAGCCCCAATGTTCCCTCCAGGCACTTTCAGTGTGGGTGCCTTCTCCACGCGGTTCCTGGTTTCACTGCAGCTCTGAAGAGAATGTTAGCAAAGAGGTAACCGGGACAGTGAAAACAGTACTCAAAGACAGGGAGAGCAAGCTCTCTCTTGGCACTTTGGATGTGGGACGTACAGCGAGATGTTTGCTGCTTTTGCGTTTGGCTGTTGGGAGATTTACAGCACAAAGATATCTAGTTGATTTGAAGCAGTTCCGAGAAAGTCTAAACATAATCCCCACTTCTCCCTCCTGGCACTTTCCATGTGGGAGATATAGCAGGATGTATATTGGTTTTGAGGACAACTCAATGGACAGTGTAGGGAGAAAAGGTCCTGGCTCCTTGAATGCCGTTTCTGGAGACACTGCGATCAATGTGGGAGATATGTCAAGACGTGTGTTGGTTTTGAGGACGGCTCTCTGGAGAGTCTTAGCAAAGAGGTCACAGGGATAATCAGAGCAATTCTCAGAGACACTGAGAACAAGCTCCACAATTCCCTCCTGGCACTTTCCCTGTAGGAGATACCGCAAGACGTTTCTGTATATTGGGCACAGCGCTCTGCACGGTGTTAGCAGAGACTTTCCCGGGACAGTGAAACCCTATGTCAGAGACACTGAGAAGAAGCCCCAATGTTCCCTCCAGGCACTTTCAGTGTGGGTGCCTTCTCCACGCGGTTCCTGGTTTCACTGCAGCTCTGAAGAGAATGTTAGCAAAGAGGTAACCGGGACAGTGAAAACAGTACTCAAAGACAGGGAGAGCAAGCTCTCTCTTGGCACTTTGGATGTGGGACGTACAGCGAGATGTTTGCTGCTTTTGCGTTTGGCTGTTGGGAGATTTACAGCACAAAGATATCTAGTTGATTTGAAGCAGTTCCGAGAAAGTCTAAACATAATCCCCACTTCTCCCTCCTGGCACTTTCCATGTGGGAGATATAGCAGGATGTATATTGGTTTTGAGGACAACTCAATGGACAGTGTAGGGAGAAAAGGTCCTGGCTCCTTGAATGCCGTTTCTGGAGACACTGCGATCAATGTGGGAGATATGTCAAGACGTGTGTTGGTTTTGAGGACGGCTCTCTGGAGAGTCTTAGCAAAGAGGTCACAGGGATAATCAGAGCAATTCTCAGAGACACTGAGAACAAGCTCCACAATTCCCTCCTGGCACTTTCCCTGTAGGAGATACCGCAAGACGTTTCTGTATATTGGGCACAGCGCTCTGCACGGTGTTAGCAGAGACTTTCCCGGGACAGTGAAACCCTATGTCAGAGACACTGAGAAGAAGCCCCAATGTTCCCTCCAGGCACTTTCAGTGTGGGTGCCTTCTCCACGCGGTTCCTGGTTTCACTGCAGCTCTGAAGAGAATGTTAGCAAAGAGGTAACCGGGACAGTGAAAACAGTACTCAAAGACAGGGAGAGCAAGCTCTCTCTTGGCACTTTGGATGTGGGACGTACAGCGAGATGTTTGCTGCTTTTGCGTTTGGCTGTTGGGAGATTTACAGCACAAAGATATCTAGTTGATTTGAAGCAGTTCCGAGAAAGTCTAAACATAATCCCCACTTCTCCCTCCTGGCACTTTCCATGTGGGAGATATAGCAGGATGTATATTGGTTTTGAGGACAACTCAATGGACAGTGTAGGGAGAAAAGGTCCTGGCTCCTTGAATGCCCTTTCTGGAGACACTGCGATCAATGTGGGAGATATGTCAAGATGTGTGTTTGTTTTGAGGACGGCTCTCTGGAGAGTCTTAGCAAAGAGGTCACACAGATAATCAGAGCAATTCTCAGAGACACTGAGAACAAGCTCCACAATTCCCTCCTGGCACTTTCCCTGTAGGAGATACCGCAAGACGTTTCTGTATATTGGGCACAGCGCTCTGCACGGTGTTAGCAGAGACTTTCCCGGGACAGTGAAACCCTATGTCAGAGACACTGAGAAGAAGCCCCAGTGTTCCCTCCAGGCACTTTCAGTGTGGGTGCCTTCTCCACGCGGTTCCTGGTTTCACTGCAGCTCTGAAGAGAATGTTAGCAAAGAGGTAACCGGGACAGTGAAAACAGTACTCAAAGACAGGGAGAGCAAGCTCTCTCTTGGCACTTTGGATGTGGGACGTACAGCGAGATGTTTGCTGCTTTTGCGTTTGGCTGTTGGGAGATTTACAGCACAAAGATATCTAGTTGATTTGAAGCAGTTCCGAGAAAGTCTAAACATAATCCCCACTTCTCCCTCCTGGCACTTTCCATGTGGGAGATATAGCAGGATGTATATTGGTTTTGAGGACAACTCAATGGACAGTGTAGGGAGAAAAGGTCCTGGCTCCTTGAATGCCCTTTCTGGAGACACTGCGATCAATGTGGGAGATATGTCAAGATGTGTGTTTGTTTTGAGGACGGCTCTCTGGAGAGTCTTAGCAAAGAGGTCACACAGATAATCAGAGCAATTCTCAGAGACACTGAGAACAAGCTCCACAATTCCCTCCTGGCACTTTCCCTGTAGGAGATACCGCAAGACGTTTCTGTATATTGGGCACAGCGCTCTGCACAGTGTTAGCAGAGACTTTCCCGGGACAGTGAAACCCTATGTCAGAGACACTGAGAAGAAGCCCCAGTGTTCCCTCCAGGCACTTTCAGTGTGGGTGCCTTCTCCACGCGGTTCCTGGTTTCACTGCAGCTCTGAAGAGAATGTTAGCAAAGAGGTAACCGGGACAGTGAAAACAGTACTCAAAGACAGGGAGAGCAAGCTCTCTCTTGGCACTTTGGATGTGGGACGTACAGCGAGATGTTTGCTGCTTTTGCGTTTGGCTGTTGGGAGATTTACAGCACAAAGATATCTAGTTGATTTGAAGCAGTTCCGAGAAAGTCTAAACATAATCCCCACTTCTCCCTCCTGGCACTTTCCATGTGGGAGATATAGCAGGATGTATATTGGTTTTGAGGACAACTCAATGGACAGTGTAGGGAGAAAAGGTCCTGGCTCCTTGAATGCCGTTTCTGGAGACACTGCGATCAATGTGGGAGATATGTCAAGACGTGTGTTGGTTTTGAGGACGGCTCTCTGGAGAGTCTTAGCAAAGAGGTCACAGGGATAATCAGAGCAATTCTCAGAGACACTGAGAACAAGCTCCACAATTCCCTCCTGGCACTTTCCCTGTAGGAGATACCGCAAGACGTTTCTGTATATTGGGCACAGCGCTCTGCACGGTGTTAGCAGAGACTTTCCCGGGACAGTGAAACCCTATGTCAGAGACACTGAGAAGAAGCCCCAATGTTCCCTCCAGGCACTTTCAGTGTGGGTGCCTTCTCCACGCGGTTCCTGGTTTCACTGCAGCTCTGAAGAGAATGTTAGCAAAGAGGTAACCGGGACAGTGAAAACAGTACTCAAAGACAGGGAGAGCAAGCTCTCTCTTGGCACTTTGGATGTGGGACGTACAGCGAGATGTTTGCTGCTTTTGCGTTTGGCTGTTGGGAGATTTACAGCACAAAGATATCTAGTTGATTTGAAGCAGTTCCGAGAAAGTCTAAACATAATCCCCACTTCTCCCTCCTGGCACTTTCCATGTGGGAGATATAGCAGGATGTATATTGGTTTTGAGGACAACTCAATGGACAGTGTAGGGAGAAAAGGTCCTGGCTCCTTGAATGCCCTTTCTGGAGACACTGCGATCAATGTGGGAGATATGTCAAGACGTGTGTTGGTTTTGAGGACGGCTCTCTGGAGAGTCTTAGCAAAGAGGTCACAGGGATAATCAGAGCAATTCTCAGAGACACTGAGAACAAGCTCCACAATTCCCTCCTGGCACTTTCCCTGTAGGAGATACCGCAAGACGTTTCTGTAGATTGGGCACAGCGCTCTGCACGGTGTTAGCAGAGACTTTCCCGGGACAGTGAAACCCTATGTCAGAGACACTGAGAAGAAGCCCCAATGTTCCCTCCAGGCACTTTCAGTGTGGGTGCCTTCTCCACGCGGTTCCTGGTTTCACTGCAGCTCTGAAGAGAATGTTAGCAAAGAGGTAACCGGGACAGTGAAAACAGTACTCAAAGACAGGGAGAGCAAGCTCTCTCTTGGCACTTTGGATGTGGGACGTACAGCGAGATGTTTGCTGCTTTTGCGTTTGGCTGTTGGGAGATTTACAGCACAAAGATATCTAGTTGATTTGAAGCAGTTCCGAGAAAGTCTAAACATAATCCCCACTTCTCCCTCCTGGCACTTTCCATGTGGGAGATATAGCAGGATGTATATTGGTTTTGAGGACAACTCAATGGACAGTGTAGGGAGAAAAGGTCCTGGCTCCTTGAATGCCGTTTCTGGAGACACTGCGATCAATGTGGGAGATATGTCAAGACGTGTGTTGGTTTTGAGGACGGCTCTCTGGAGAGTCTTAGCAAAGAGGTCACAGGGATAATCAGAGCAATTCTCAGAGACACTGAGAACAAGCTCCACAATTCCCTCCTGGCACTTTCCCTGTAGGAGATACCGCAAGACGTTTCTGTATATTGGGCACAGCGCTCTGCACGGTGTTAGCAGAGACTTTCCCGGGACAGTGAAACCCTATGTCAGAGACACTGAGAAGAAGCCCCAATGTTCCCTCCAGGCACTTTCAGTGTGGGTGCCTTCTCCACGCGGTTCCTGGTTTCACTGCAGCTCTGAAGAGAATGTTAGCAAAGAGGTAACCGGGACAGTGAAAACAGTACTCAAAGACAGGGAGAGCAAGCTCTCTCTTGGCACTTTGGATGTGGGACGTACAGCGAGATGTTTGCTGCTTTTGCGTTTGGCTGTTGGGAGATTTACAGCACAAAGATATCTAGTTGATTTGAAGCAGTTCCGAGAAAGTCTAAACATAATCCCCACTTCTCCCTCCTGGCACTTTCCATGTGGGAGATATAGCAGGATGTATATTGGTTTTGAGGACAACTCAATGGACAGTGTAGGGAGAAAAGGTCCTGGCTCCTTGAATGCCGTTTCTGGAGACACTGCGATCAATGTGGGAGATATGTCAAGATGTGTGTTGGTTTTGAGGACGGCTCTCTGGAGAGTCTTAGCAAAGAGGTCACAGGGATAATCAGAGCAATTCTCAGAGACACTGAGAACAAGCTCCACAATTCCCTCCTGGCACTTTCCCTGTAGGAGATACCGCAAGACGTTTCTGTAGATTGGGCACAGCGCTCTGCACGGTGTTAGCAGAGACTTTCCCGGGACAGTGAAACCCTATGTCAGAGACACTGAGAAGAAGCCCCAATGTTCCCTCCAGGCACTTTCAGTGTGGGTGCCTTCTCCACGCGGTTCCTGGTTTCACTGCAGCTCTGAAGAGAATGTTAGCAAAGAGGTAACCGGGACAGTGAAAACAGTACTCAAAGACAGGGAGAGCAAGCTCTCTCTTGGCACTTTGGATGTGGGACGTACAGCGAGATGTTTGCTGCTTTTGCGTTTGGCTGTTGGGAGATTTACAGCACAAAGATATCTAGTTGATTTGAAGCAGTTCCGAGAAAGTCTAAACATAATCCCCACTTCTCCCTCCTGGCACTTTCCATGTGGGAGATATAGCAGGATGTATATTGGTTTTGAGGACAACTCAATGGACAGTGTAGGGAGAAAAGGTCCTGGCTCCTTGAATGCCGTTTCTGGAGACACTGCGATCAATGTGGGAGATATGTCAAGACGTGTGTTGGTTTTGAGGACGGCTCTCTGGAGAGTCTTAGCAAAGAGGTCACACAGATAATCAGAGCAATTCTCAGAGACACTGAGAACAAGCTCCACAATTCCCTCCTGGCACTTTCCCTGTAGGAGATACCGCAAGACGTTTCTGTATATTGGGCACAGCGCTCTGCACGGTGTTAGCAGAGACTTTCCCGGGACAGTGAAACCCTATGTCAGAGACACTGAGAAGAAGCCCCAATGTTCCCTCCAGGCACTTTCAGTGTGGGTGCCTTCTCCACGCGGTTCCTGGTTTCACTGCAGCTCTGAAGAGAATGTTAGCAAAGAGGTAACCGGGACAGTGAAAACAGTACTCAAAGACAGGGAGAGCAAGCTCTCTCTTGGCACTTTGGATGTGGGACGTACAGCGAGATGTTTGCTGCTTTTGCGTTTGGCTGTTGGGAGATTTACAGCACAAAGATATCTAGTTGATTTGAAGCAGTTCCGAGAAAGTCTAAACATAATCCCCACTTCTCCCTCCTGGCACTTTCCATGTGGGAGATATAGCAGGATGTATATTGGTTTTGAGGACAACTCAATGGACAGTGTAGGGAGAAAAGGTCCTGGCTCCTTGAATGCCGTTTCTGGAGACACTGCGATCAATGTGGGAGATATGTCAAGATGTGTGTTGGTTTTGAGGACGGCTCTCTGGAGAGTCTTAGCAAAGAGGTCACAGGGATAATCAGAGCAATTCTCAGAGACACTGAGAACAAGCTCCACAATTCCCTCCTGGCACTTTCCCTGTAGGAGATACCGCAAGACGTTTCTGTAGATTGGGCACAGCGCTCTGCACGGTGTTAGCAGAGACTTTCCCGGGACCTTGAAACCCTATATCAGAGACACTGAGAAGAAGCCCCAACGTTCCTTCCAGGCACTTTCAGTGTGGGTGCCTTCTCCACGTGGTTCCTGGTTTCACTGCAGCTCTGAAGAGAATGTTAGCAAAGAGGTAACCGGGACAGTGCAAACAGTACTCAAAGACAGGGAGAGCAAGCTCTCTCTTGGCACTTTGGATGTGGGACGTACAGCGAGATGTTTGCTGCTTTTGCGTTTGGCTGTTGGGAGATTTACAGCACAAAGATATCTAGTTGATTTGAAGCAGTTCCGAGAAAGTCTAAACATAATCCCCACTTCTCCCTCCTGGCACTTTCCATGTGGGAGATATAGCAGGATGTATATTGGTTTTGAGGACAACTCAATGGACAGTGTAGGGAGAAAAGGTCCTGGCTCCTTGAATGCCGTTTCTGGAGACACTGCGATCAATGTGGGAGATATGTCAAGACGTGTGTTGGTTTTGAGGACGGCTCTCTGGAGAGTCTTAGCAAAGAGGTCACAGGGATAATCAGAGCAATTCTCAGAGACACTGAGAACAAGCTCCACAATTCCCTCCTGGCACTTTCCCTGTAGGAGATACCGCAAGACGTTTCTGTATATTGGGCACAGCGCTCTGCACGGTGTTAGCAGAGACTTTCCCGGGACAGTGAAACCCTATGTCAGAGACACTGAGAAGAAGCCCCAATGTTCCCTCCAGGCACTTTCAGTGTGGGTGCCTTCTCCACGCGGTTCCTGGTTTCACTGCAGCTCTGAAGAGAATGTTAGCAAAGAGGTAACCGGGACAGTGAAAACAGTACTCAAAGACAGGGAGAGCAAGCTCTCTCTTGGCACTTTGGATGTGGGACGTACAGCGAGATGTTTGCTGCTTTTGCGTTTGGCTGTTGGGAGATTTACAGCACAAAGATATCTAGTTGATTTGAAGCAGTTCCGAGAAAGTCTAAACATAATCCCCACTTCTCCCTCCTGGCACTTTCCATGTGGGAGATATAGCAGGATGTATATTGGTTTTGAGGACAACTCAATGGACAGTGTAGGGAGAAAAGGTCCTGGCTCCTTGAATGCCGTTTCTGGAGACACTGCGATCAATGTGGGAGATATGTCAAGACGTGTGTTGGTTTTGAGGACGGCTCTCTGGAGAGTCTTAGCAAAGAGGTCACAGGGATAATCAGAGCAATTCTCAGAGACACTGAGAACAAGCTCCACAATTCCCTCCTGGCACTTTCCCTGTAGGAGATACCGCAAGACGTTTCTGTATATTGGGCACAGCGCTCTGCACGGTGTTAGCAGAGACGTTCCCGGGACAGTGAAACCCTATGTCAGAGACACTGAGAAGAAGCCCCAGTGTTCCCTCCAGGCACTTTCAGTGTGGGTGCCTTCTCCACGCGGTTCCTGGTTTCACTGCAGCTCTGAAGAGAATGTTAGCAAAGAGGTAACCGGGACAGTGAAAACAGTACTCAAAGACAGGGAGAGCAAGCTCTCTCTTGGCACTTTGGATGTGGGACGTACAGCGAGATGTTTGCTGCTTTTGCGTTTGGCTGTTGGGAGATTTACAGCACAAAGATATCTAGTTGATTTGAAGCAGTTCCGAGAAAGTCTAAACATAATCCCCACTTCTCCCTCCTGGCACTTTCCATGTGGGAGATATAGCAGGATGTATATTGGTTTTGAGGACAACTCAATGGACAGTGTAGGGAGAAAAGGTCCTGGCTCCTTGAATGCCCTTTCTGGAGACACTGAGATCAATGTGGGAGATATGTCAAGATGTGTGTTTGTTTTGAGGACGGCTCTCTGGAGAGTCTTAGCAAAGAGGTCACACAGATAATCAGAGCAATTCTCAGAGACACTGAGAACAAGCTCCACAATTCCCTCCTGGCACTTTCCCTGTAGGAGATACCGCAAGACGTTTCTGTATATTGGGCACAGCGCTCTGCACGGTGTTAGCAGAGACTTTCCCGGGACAGTGAAACCCTATGTCAGAGACACTGAGAAGAAGCCCCAGTGTTCCCTCCAGGCACTTTCAGTGTGGGTGCCTTCTCCACGCGGTTCCTGGTTTCACTGCAGCTCTGAAGAGAATGTTAGCAAAGAGGTAACCGGGACAGTGAAAACAGTACTCAAAGACAGGGAGAGCAAGCTCTCTCTTGGCACTTTGGATGTGGGACGTACAGCGAGATGTTTGCTGCTTTTGCGTTTGGCTGTTGGGAGATTTACAGCACAAAGATATCTAGTTGATTTGAAGCAGTTCCGAGAAAGTCTAAACATAATCCCCACTTCTCCCTCCTGGCACTTTCCATGTGGGAGATATAGCAGGATGTATATTGGTTTTGAGGACAACTCAATGGACAGTGTAGGGAGAAAAGGTCCTGGCTCCTTGAATGCCGTTTCTGGAGACACTGCGATCAATGTGGGAGATATGTCAAGATGTGTGTTTGTTTTGAGGACGGCTCTCTGGAGAGTCTTAGCAAAGAGGTCACAGGGATAATCAGAGCAATTCTCAGAGACACTGAGAACAAGCTCCACAATTCCCTCCTGGCACTTTCCCTGTAGGAGATACCGCAAGACGTTTCTGTATATTGGGCACAGCGCTCTGCACGGTGTTAGCAGAGACTTTCCCGGGACAGTGAAACCCTATGTCAGAGACACTGAGAAGAAGCCCCAATGTTCCCTCCAGGCACTTTCAGTGTGGGGGCCTTCTCCACGCGGTTCCTGGTTTCACTGCAGCTCTGAAGAGAATGTTAGCAAAGAGGTAACCGGGACAGTGAAAACAGTACTCAAAGACAGGGAGAGCAAGCTCTCTCTTGGCACTTTGGATGTGGGACGTACAGCGAGATGTTTGCTGCTTTTGCGTTTGGCTGTTGGGAGATTTACAGCACAAAGATATCTAGTTGATTTGAAGCAGTTCCGAGAAAGTCTAAACATAATCCCCACTTCTCCCTCCTGGCACTTTCCATGTGGGAGATATAGCAGGATGTATATTGGTTTTGAGGACAACTCAATGGACAGTGTAGGGAGAAAAGGTCCTGGCTCCTTGAATGCCGTTTCTGGAGACACTGCGATCAATGTGGGAGATATGTCAAGACGTGTGTTGGTTTTGAGGACGGCTCTCTGGAGAGTCTTAGCAAAGAGGTCACACAGATAATCAGAGCAATTCTCAGAGACACTGAGAACAAGCTCCACAATTCCCTCCTGGCACTTTCCCTGTAGGAGATACCGCAAGACGTTTCTGTATATTGGGCACAGCGCTCTGCACGGTGTTAGCAGAGACGTTCCCGGGACAGTGAAACCCTATGTCAGAGACACTGAGAAGAAGCCCCAGTGTTCCCTCCAGGCACTTTCAGTGTGGGTGCCTTCTCCACGCGGTTCCTGGTTTCACTGCAGCTCTGAAGAGAATGTTAGCAAAGAGGTAACCGGGACAGTGAAAACAGTACTCAAAGACAGGGAGAGCAAGCTCTCTCTTGGCACTTTGGATGTGGGACGTACAGCGAGATGTTTGCTGCTTTTGCGTTTGGCTGTTGGGAGATTTACAGCACAAAGATATCTAGTTGATTTGAAGCAGTTCCGAGAAAGTCTAAACATAATCCCCACTTCTCCCTCCTGGCACTTTCCATGTGGGAGATATAGCAGGATGTATATTGGTTTTGAGGACAACTCAATGGACAGTGTAGGGAGAAAAGGTCCTGGCTCCTTGAATGCCGTTTCTGGAGACACTGCGATCAATGTGGGAGATATGTCAAGACGTGTGTTGGTTTTGAGGACGGCTCTCTGGAGAGTCTTAGCAAAGAGGTCACACAGATAATCAGAGCAATTCTCAGAGACACTGAGAACAAGCTCCACAATTCCCTCCTGGCACTTTCCCTGTAGGAGATACCGCAAGACGTTTCTGTATATTGGGCACAGCGCTCTGCACGGTGTTAGCAGAGACTTTCCCGGGACAGTGAAACCCTATGTCAGAGACACTGAGAAGAAGCCCCAATGTTCCCTCCAGGCACTTTCAGTGTGGGTGCCTTCTCCACGCGGTTCCTGGTTTCACTGCAGCTCTGAAGAGAATGTTAGCAAAGAGGTAACCGGGACAGTGAAAACAGTACTCAAAGACAGGGAGAGCAAGCTCTCTCTTGGCACTTTGGATGTGGGACGTACAGCGAGATGTTTGCTGCTTTTGCGTTTGGCTGTTGGGAGATTTACAGCACAAAGATATCTAGTTGATTTGAAGCAGTTCCGAGAAAGTCTAAACATAATCCCCACTTCTCCCTCCTGGCACTTTCCATGTGGGAGATATAGCAGGATGTATATTGGTTTTGAGGACAACTCAATGGACAGTGTAGGGAGAAAAGGTCCTGGCTCCTTGAATGCCGTTTCTGGAGACACTGCGATCAATGTGGGAGATATGTCAAGATGTGTGTTGGTTTTGAGGACGGCTCTCTGGAGAGTCTTAGCAAAGAGGTCACAGGGATAATCAGAGCAATTCTCAGAGACACTGAGAACAAGCTCCACAATTCCCTCCTGGCACTTTCCCTGTAGGAGATACCGCAAGACGTTTCTGTAGATTGGGCACAGCGCTCTGCACGGTGTTAGCAGAGACTTTCCCGGGACCTTGAAACCCTATATCAGAGACACTGAGAAGAAGCCCCAACGTTCCTTCCAGGCACTTTCAGTGTGGGTGCCTTCTCCACGTGGTTCCTGGTTTCACTGCAGCTCTGAAGAGAATGTTAGCAAAGAGGTAACCGGGACAGTGCAAACAGTACTCAAAGACAGGGAGAGCAAGCTCTCTCTTGGCACTTTGGATGTGGGACGTACAGCGAGATGTTTGCTGCTTTTGCGTTTGGCTGTTGGGAGATTTACAGCACAAAGATATCTAGTTGATTTGAAGCAGTTCCGAGAAAGTCTAAACATAATCCCCACTTCTCCCTCCTGGCACTTTCCATGTGGGAGATATAGCAGGATGTATATTGGTTTTGAGGACAACTCAATGGACAGTGTAGGGAGAAAAGGTCCTGGCTCCTTGAATGCCGTTTCTGGAGACACTGCGATCAATGTGGGAGATATGTCAAGACGTGTGTTGGTTTTGAGGACGGCTCTCTGGAGAGTCTTAGCAAAGAGGTCACAGGGATAATCAGAGCAATTCTCAGAGACACTGAGAACAAGCTCCACAATTCCCTCCTGGCACTTTCCCTGTAGGAGATACCGCAAGACGTTTCTGTATATTGGGCACAGCGCTCTGCACGGTGTTAGCAGAGACTTTCCCGGGACAGTGAAACCCTATGTCAGAGACACTGAGAAGAAGCCCCAATGTTCCCTCCAGGCACTTTCAGTGTGGGTGCCTTCTCCACGCGGTTCCTGGTTTCACTGCAGCTCTGAAGAGAATGTTAGCAAAGAGGTAACCGGGACAGTGAAAACAGTACTCAAAGACAGGGAGAGCAAGCTCTCTCTTGGCACTTTGGATGTGGGACGTACAGCGAGATGTTTGCTGCTTTTGCGTTTGGCTGTTGGGAGATTTACAGCACAAAGATATCTAGTTGATTTGAAGCAGTTCCGAGAAAGTCTAAACATAATCCCCACTTCTCCCTCCTGGCACTTTCCATGTGGGAGATATAGCAGGATGTATATTGGTTTTGAGGACAACTCAATGGACAGTGTAGGGAGAAAAGGTCCTGGCTCCTTGAATGCCGTTTCTGGAGACACTGCGATCAATGTGGGAGATATGTCAAGACGTGTGTTGGTTTTGAGGACGGCTCTCTGGAGAGTCTTAGCAAAGAGGTCACAGGGATAATCAGAGCAATTCTCAGAGACACTGAGAACAAGCTCCACAATTCCCTCCTGGCACTTTCCCTGTAGGAGATACCGCAAGACGTTTCTGTATATTGGGCACAGCGCTCTGCACGGTGTTAGCAGAGACGTTCCCGGGACAGTGAAACCCTATGTCAGAGACACTGAGAAGAAGCCCCAGTGTTCCCTCCAGGCACTTTCAGTGTGGGTGCCTTCTCCACGCGGTTCCTGGTTTCACTGCAGCTCTGAAGAGAATGTTAGCAAAGAGGTAACCGGGACAGTGAAAACAGTACTCAAAGACAGGGAGAGCAAGCTCTCTCTTGGCACTTTGGATGTGGGACGTACAGCGAGATGTTTGCTGCTTTTGCGTTTGGCTGTTGGGAGATTTACAGCACAAAGATATCTAGTTGATTTGAAGCAGTTCCGAGAAAGTCTAAACATAATCCCCACTTCTCCCTCCTGGCACTTTCCATGTGGGAGATATAGCAGGATGTATATTGGTTTTGAGGACAACTCAATGGACAGTGTAGGGAGAAAAGGTCCTGGCTCCTTGAATGCCCTTTCTGGAGACACTGAGATCAATGTGGGAGATATGTCAAGATGTGTGTTTGTTTTGAGGACGGCTCTCTGGAGAGTCTTAGCAAAGAGGTCACACAGATAATCAGAGCAATTCTCAGAGACACTGAGAACAAGCTCCACAATTCCCTCCTGGCACTTTCCCTGTAGGAGATACCGCAAGACGTTTCTGTATATTGGGCACAGCGCTCTGCACGGTGTTAGCAGAGACTTTCCCGGGACAGTGAAACCCTATGTCAGAGACACTGAGAAGAAGCCCCAGTGTTCCCTCCAGGCACTTTCAGTGTGGGTGCCTTCTCCACGCGGTTCCTGGTTTCACTGCAGCTCTGAAGAGAATGTTAGCAAAGAGGTAACCGGGACAGTGAAAACAGTACTCAAAGACAGGGAGAGCAAGCTCTCTCTTGGCACTTTGGATGTGGGACGTACAGCGAGATGTTTGCTGCTTTTGCGTTTGGCTGTTGGGAGATTTACAGCACAAAGATATCTAGTTGATTTGAAGCAGTTCCGAGAAAGTCTAAACATAATCCCCACTTCTCCCTCCTGGCACTTTCCATGTGGGAGATATAGCAGGATGTATATTGGTTTTGAGGACAACTCAATGGACAGTGTAGGGAGAAAAGGTCCTGGCTCCTTGAATGCCGTTTCTGGAGACACTGCGATCAATGTGGGAGATATGTCAAGATGTGTGTTTGTTTTGAGGACGGCTCTCTGGAGAGTCTTAGCAAAGAGGTCACAGGGATAATCAGAGCAATTCTCAGAGACACTGAGAACAAGCTCCACAATTCCCTCCTGGCACTTTCCCTGTAGGAGATACCGCAAGACGTTTCTGTATATTGGGCACAGCGCTCTGCACGGTGTTAGCAGAGACTTTCCCGGGACAGTGAAACCCTATGTCAGAGACACTGAGAAGAAGCCCCAATGTTCCCTCCAGGCACTTTCAGTGTGGGGGCCTTCTCCACGCGGTTCCTGGTTTCACTGCAGCTCTGAAGAGAATGTTAGCAAAGAGGTAACCGGGACAGTGAAAACAGTACTCAAAGACAGGGAGAGCAAGCTCTCTCTTGGCACTTTGGATGTGGGACGTACAGCGAGATGTTTGCTGCTTTTGCGTTTGGCTGTTGGGAGATTTACAGCACAAAGATATCTAGTTGATTTGAAGCAGTTCCGAGAAAGTCTAAACATAATCCCCACTTCTCCCTCCTGGCACTTTCCATGTGGGAGATATAGCAGGATGTATATTGGTTTTGAGGACAACTCAATGGACAGTGTAGGGAGAAAAGGTCCTGGCTCCTTGAATGCCGTTTCTGGAGACACTGCGATCAATGTGGGAGATATGTCAAGACGTGTGTTGGTTTTGAGGACGGCTCTCTGGAGAGTCTTAGCAAAGAGGTCACACAGATAATCAGAGCAATTCTCAGAGACACTGAGAACAAGCTCCACAATTCCCTCCTGGCACTTTCCCTGTAGGAGATACCGCAAGACGTTTCTGTATATTGGGCACAGCGCTCTGCACGGTGTTAGCAGAGACGTTCCCGGGACAGTGAAACCCTATGTCAGAGACACTGAGAAGAAGCCCCAGTGTTCCCTCCAGGCACTTTCAGTGTGGGTGCCTTCTCCACGCGGTTCCTGGTTTCACTGCAGCTCTGAAGAGAATGTTAGCAAAGAGGTAACCGGGACAGTGAAAACAGTACTCAAAGACAGGGAGAGCAAGCTCTCTCTTGGCACTTTGGATGTGGGACGTACAGCGAGATGTTTGCTGCTTTTGCGTTTGGCTGTTGGGAGATTTACAGCACAAAGATATCTAGTTGATTTGAAGCAGTTCCGAGAAAGTCTAAACATAATCCCCACTTCTCCCTCCTGGCACTTTCCATGTGGGAGATATAGCAGGATGTATATTGGTTTTGAGGACAACTCAATGGACAGTGTAGGGAGAAAAGGTCCTGGCTCCTTGAATGCCGTTTCTGGAGACACTGAGATCAATGTGGGAGATATGTCAAGATGTGTGTTTGTTTTGAGGACGGCTCTCTGGAGAGTCTTAGCAAAGAGGTCACACAGATAATCAGAGCAATTCTCAGAGACACTGAGAACAAGCTCCACAATTCCCTCCTGGCACTTTCCCTGTAGGAGATACCGCAAGACGTTTCTGTATATTGGGCACAGCGCTCTGCACGGTGTTAGCAGAGACGTTCCCGGGACAGTGAAACCCTATGTCAGAGACACTGAGAAGAAGCCCCAGTGTTCCCTCCAGGCACTTTCAGTGTGGGTGCCTTCTCCACGCGGTTCCTGGTTTCACTGCAGCTCTGAAGAGAATGTTAGCAAAGAGGTAACCGGGACAGTGAAAACAGTACTCAAAGACAGGGAGAGCAAGCTCTCTCTTGGCACTTTGGATGTGGGACGTACAGCGAGATGTTTGCTGCTTTTGCGTTTGGCTGTTGGGAGATTTACAGCACAAAGATATCTAGTTGATTTGAAGCAGTTCCGAGAAAGTCTAAACATAATCCCCACTTCTCCCTCCTGGCACTTTCCATGTGGGAGATATAGCAGGATGTATATTGGTTTTGAGGACAACTCAATGGACAGTGTAGGGAGAAAAGGTCCTGGCTCCTTGAATGCCGTTTCTGGAGACACTGCGATCAATGTGGGAGATATGTCAAGATGTGTGTTTGTTTTGAGGACGGCTCTCTGGAGAGTCTTAGCAAAGAGGTCACAGGGATAATCAGAGCAATTCTCAGAGACACTGAGAACAAGCTCCACAATTCCCTCCTGGCACTTTCCCTGTAGGAGATACCGCAAGACGTTTCTGTATATTGGGCACAGCGCTCTGCACGGTGTTAGCAGAGACTTTCCCGGGACAGTGAAACCCTATGTCAGAGACACTGAGAAGAAGCCCCAATGTTCCCTCCAGGCACTTTCAGTGTGGGGGCCTTCTCCACGCGGTTCCTGGTTTCACTGCAGCTCTGAAGAGAATGTTAGCAAAGAGGTAACCGGGACAGTGAAAACAGTACTCAAAGACAGGGAGAGCAAGCTCTCTCTTGGCACTTTGGATGTGGGACGTACAGCGAGATGTTTGCTGCTTTTGCGTTTGGCTGTTGGGAGATTTACAGCACAAAGATATCTAGTTGATTTGAAGCAGTTCCGAGAAAGTCTAAACATAATCCCCACTTCTCCCTCCTGGCACTTTCCATGTGGGAGATATAGCAGGATGTATATTGGTTTTGAGGACAACTCAATGGACAGTGTAGGGAGAAAAGGTCCTGGCTCCTTGAATGCCGTTTCTGGAGACACTGCGATCAATGTGGGAGATATGTCAAGACGTGTGTTGGTTTTGAGGACGGCTCTCTGGAGAGTCTTAGCAAAGAGGTCACACAGATAATCAGAGCAATTCTCAGAGACACTGAGAACAAGCTCCACAATTCCCTCCTGGCACTTTCCCTGTAGGAGATACCGCAAGACGTTTCTGTATATTGGGCACAGCGCTCTGCACGGTGTTAGCAGAGACTTTCCCGGGACAGTGAAACCCTATGTCAGAGACACTGAGAAGAAGCCCCAATGTTCCCTCCAGGCACTTTCAGTGTGGGTGCCTTCTCCACGCGGTTCCTGGTTTCACTGCAGCTCTGAAGAGAATGTTAGCAAAGAGGTAACCGGGACAGTGAAAACAGTACTCAAAGACAGGGAGAGCAAGCTCTCTCTTGGCACTTTGGATGTGGGACGTACAGCGAGATGTTTGCTGCTTTTGCGTTTGGCTGTTGGGAGATTTACAGCACAAAGATATCTAGTTGATTTGAAGCAGTTCCGAGAAAGTCTAAACATAATCCCCACTTCTCCCTCCTGGCACTTTCCATGTGGGAGATATAGCAGGATGTATATTGGTTTTGAGGACAACTCAATGGACAGTGTAGGGAGAAAAGGTCCTGGCTCCTTGAATGCCGTTTCTGGAGACACTGCGATCAATGTGGGAGATATGTCAAGATGTGTGTTGGTTTTGAGGACGGCTCTCTGGAGAGTCTTAGCAAAGAGGTCACAGGGATAATCAGAGCAATTCTCAGAGACACTGAGAACAAGCTCCACAATTCCCTCCTGGCACTTTCCCTGTAGGAGATACCGCAAGACGTTTCTGTAGATTGGGCACAGCGCTCTGCACGGTGTTAGCAGAGACTTTCCCGGGACCTTGAAACCCTATATCAGAGACACTGAGAAGAAGCCCCAACGTTCCTTCCAGGCACTTTCAGTGTGGGTGCCTTCTCCACGTGGTTCCTGGTTTCACTGCAGCTCTGAAGAGAATGTTAGCAAAGAGGTAACCGGGACAGTGCAAACAGTACTCAAAGACAGGGAGAGCAAGCTCTCTCTTGGCACTTTGGATGTGGGACGTACAGTGAGATGTTTGCTGCTTTTGCGTTTGGCTGTTGGGAGATTTACAGCACAAAGATATCTAGTTGATTTGAAGCAGTTCCGAGAAAGTCTAAACATAATCCCCACTTCTCCCTCCTGGCACTTTCCATGTGGGAGATATAGCAGGATGTATATTGGTTTTGAGGACAACTCAATGGACAGTGTAGGGAGAAAAGGTCCTGGCTCCTTGAATGCCGTTTCTGGAGACACTGCGATCAATGTGGGAGATATGTCAAGACGTGTGTTGGTTTTGAGGACGGCTCTCTGGAGAGTCTTAGCAAAGAGGTCACACAGATAATCAGAGCAATTCTCAGAGACACTGAGAACAAGCTCCACAATTCCCTCCTGGCACTTTCCCTGTAGGAGATACCGCAAGACGTTTCTGTATATTGGGCACAGCGCTCTGCACGGTGTTAGCAGAGACTTTCCCGGGACAGTGAAACCCTATGTCAGAGACACTGAGAAGAAGCCCCAATGTTCCCTCCAGGCACTTTCAGTGTGGGTGCCTTCTCCACGCGGTTCCTGGTTTCACTGCAGCTCTGAAGAGAATGTTAGCAAAGAGGTAACCGGGACAGTGAAAACAGTACTCAAAGACAGGGAGAGCAAGCTCTCTCTTGGCACTTTGGATGTGGGACGTACAGCGAGATGTTTGCTGCTTTTGCGTTTGGCTGTTGGGAGATTTACAGCACAAAGATATCTAGTTGATTTGAAGCAGTTCCGAGAAAGTCTAAACATAATCCCCACTTCTCCCTCCTGGCACTTTCCATGTGGGAGATATAGCAGGATGTATATTGGTTTTGAGGACAACTCAATGGACAGTGTAGGGAGAAAAGGTCCTGGCTCCTTGAATGCCGTTTCTGGAGACACTGCGATCAATGTGGGAGATATGTCAAGACGTGTGTTGGTTTTGAGGACGGCTCTCTGGAGAGTCTTAGCAAAGAGGTCACAGGGATAATCAGAGCAATTCTCAGAGACACTGAGAACAAGCTCCACAATTCCCTCCTGGCACTTTCCCTGTAGGAGATACCGCAAGACGTTTCTGTATATTGGGCACAGCGCTCTGCACGGTGTTAGCAGAGACGTTCCCGGGACAGTGAAACCCTATGTCAGAGACACTGAGAAGAAGCCCCAGTGTTCCCTCCAGGCACTTTCAGTGTGGGTGCCTTCTCCACGCGGTTCCTGGTTTCACTGCAGCTCTGAAGAGAATGTTAGCAAAGAGGTAACCGGGACAGTGAAAACAGTACTCAAAGACAGGGAGAGCAAGCTCTCTCTTGGCACTTTGGATGTGGGACGTACAGCGAGATGTTTGCTGCTTTTGCGTTTGGCTGTTGGGAGATTTACAGCACAAAGATATCTAGTTGATTTGAAGCAGTTCCGAGAAAGTCTAAACATAATCCCCACTTCTCCCTCCTGGCACTTTCCATGTGGGAGATATAGCAGGATGTATATTGGTTTTGAGGACAACTCAATGGACAGTGTAGGGAGAAAAGGTCCTGGCTCCTTGAATGCCCTTTCTGGAGACACTGCGATCAATGTGGGAGATATGTCAAGATGTGTGTTTGTTTTGAGGACGGCTCTCTGGAGAGTCTTAGCAAAGAGGTCACACAGATAATCAGAGCAATTCTCAGAGACACTGAGAACAAGCTCCACAATTCCCTCCTGGCACTTTCCCTGTAGGAGATACCGCAAGACGTTTCTGTATATTGGGCACAGCGCTCTGCACGGTGTTAGCAGAGACTTTCCCGGGACAGTGAAACCCTATGTCAGAGACACTGAGAAGAAGCCCCAGTGTTCCCTCCAGGCACTTTCAGTGTGGGTGCCTTCTCCACGCGGTTCCTGGTTTCACTGCAGCTCTGAAGAGAATGTTAGCAAAGAGGTAACCGGGACAGTGAAAACAGTACTCAAAGACAGGGAGAGCAAGCTCTCTCTTGGCACTTTGGATGTGGGACGTACAGCGAGATGTTTGCTGCTTTTGCGTTTGGCTGTTGGGAGATTTACAGCACAAAGATATCTAGTTGATTTGAAGCAGTTCCGAGAAAGTCTAAACATAATCCCCACTTCTCCCTCCTGGCACTTTCCATGTGGGAGATATAGCAGGATGTATATTGGTTTTGAGGACAACTCAATGGACAGTGTAGGGAGAAAAGGTCCTGGCTCCTTGAATGCCGTTTCTGGAGACACTGCGATCAATGTGGGAGATATGTCAAGACGTGTGTTGGTTTTGAGGACGGCTCTCTGGAGAGTCTTAGCAAAGAGGTCACACAGATAATCAGAGCAATTCTCAGAGACACTGAGAACAAGCTCCACAATTCCCTCCTGGCACTTTCCCTGTAGGAGATACCGCAAGACGTTTCTGTATATTGGGCACAGCGCTCTGCACGGTGTTAGCAGAGACGTTCCCGGGACAGTGAAACCCTATGTCAGAGACACTGAGAAGAAGCCCCAGTGTTCCCTCCAGGCACTTTCAGTGTGGGTGCCTTCTCCACGCGGTTCCTGGTTTCACTGCAGCTCTGAAGAGAATGTTAGCAAAGAGGTAACCGGGACAGTGAAAACAGTACTCAAAGACAGGGAGAGCAAGCTCTCTCTTGGCACTTTGGATGTGGGACGTACAGCGAGATGTTTGCTGCTTTTGTGTTTGGCTGTTGGGAGATTTACAGCACAAAGATATCTAGTTGATTTGAAGCAGTTCCGAGAAAGTCTAAACATAATCCCCACTTCTCCCTCCTGGCACTTTCCATGTGGGAGATATAGCAGGATGTATATTGGTTTTGAGGACAACTCAATGGACAGTGTAGGGAGAAAAGGTCCTGGCTCCTTGAATGCCCTTTCTGGAGACACTGAGATCAATGTGGGAGATATGTCAAGATGTGTGTTTGTTTTGAGGACGGCTCTCTGGAGAGTCTTAGCAAAGAGGTCACACAGATAATCAGAGCAATTCTCAGAGACACTGAGAACAAGCTCCACAATTCCCTCCTGGCACTTTCCCTGTAGGAGATACCGCAAGACGTTTCTGTATATTGGGCACAGCGCTCTGCACGGTGTTAGCAGAGACTTTCCCGGGACAGTGAAACCCTATGTCAGAGACACTGAGAAGAAGCCCCAGTGTTCCCTCCAGGCACTTTCAGTGTGGGTGCCTTCTCCACGCGGTTCCTGGTTTCACTGCAGCTCTGAAGAGAATGTTAGCAAAGAGGTAACCGGGACAGTGAAAACAGTACTCAAAGACAGGGAGAGCAAGCTCTCTCTTGGCACTTTGGATGTGGGACGTACAGCGAGATGTTTGCTGCTTTTGCGTTTGGCTGTTGGGAGATTTACAGCACAAAGATATCTAGTTGATTTGAAGCAGTTCCGAGAAAGTCTAAACATAATCCCCACTTCTCCCTCCTGGCACTTTCCATGTGGGAGATATAGCAGGATGTATATTGGTTTTGAGGACAACTCAATGGACAGTGTAGGGAGAAAAGGTCCTGGCTCCTTGAATGCCGTTTCTGGAGACACTGCGATCAATGTGGGAGATATGTCAAGATGTGTGTTTGTTTTGAGGACGGCTCTCTGGAGAGTCTTAGCAAAGAGGTCACAGGGATAATCAGAGCAATTCTCAGAGACACTGAGAACAAGCTCCACAATTCCCTCCTGGCACTTTCCCTGTAGGAGATACCGCAAGACGTTTCTGTATATTGGGCACAGCGCTCTGCACGGTGTTAGCAGAGACTTTCCCGGGACAGTGAAACCCTATGTCAGAGACACTGAGAAGAAGCCCCAATGTTCCCTCCAGGCACTTTCAGTGTGGGTGCCTTCTCCACGCGGTTCCTGGTTTCACTGCAGCTCTGAAGAGAATGTTAGCAAAGAGGTAACCGGGACAGTGAAAACAGTACTCAAAGACAGGGAGAGCAAGCTCTCTCTTGGCACTTTGGATGTGGGACGTACAGCGAGATGTTTGCTGCTTTTGCGTTTGGCTGTTGGGAGATTTACAGCACAAAGATATCTAGTTGATTTGAAGCAGTTCCGAGAAAGTCTAAACATAATCCCCACTTCTCCCTCCTGGCACTTTCCATGTGGGAGATATAGCAGGATGTATATTGGTTTTGAGGACAACTCAATGGACAGTGTAGGGAGAAAAGGTCCTGGCTCCTTGAATGCCGTTTCTGGAGACACTGCGATCAATGTGGGAGATATGTCAAGACGTGTGTTGGTTTTGAGGACGGCTCTCTGGAGAGTCTTAGCAAAGAGGTCACACAGATAATCAGAGCAATTCTCAGAGACACTGAGAACAAGCTCCACAATTCCCTCCTGGCACTTTCCCTGTAGGAGATACCGCAAGACGTTTCTGTATATTGGGCACAGCGCTCTGCACGGTGTTAGCAGAGACTTTCCCGGGACAGTGAAACCCTATGTCAGAGACACTGAGAAGAAGCCCCAATGTTCCCTCCAGGCACTTTCAGTGTGGGTGCCTTCTCCACGCGGTTCCTGGTTTCACTGCAGCTCTGAAGAGAATGTTAGCAAAGAGGTAACCGGGACAGTGAAAACAGTACTCAAAGACAGGGAGAGCAAGCTCTCTCTTGGCACTTTGGATGTGGGACGTACAGCGAGATGTTTGCTGCTTTTGCGTTTGGCTGTTGGGAGATTTACAGCACAAAGATATCTAGTTGATTTGAAGCAGTTCCGAGAAAGTCTAAACATAATCCCCACTTCTCCCTCCTGGCACTTTCCATGTGGGAGATATAGCAGGATGTATATTGGTTTTGAGGACAACTCAATGGACAGTGTAGGGAGAAAAGGTCCTGGCTCCTTGAATGCCGTTTCTGGAGACACTGCGATCAATGTGGGAGATATGTCAAGATGTGTGTTGGTTTTGAGGACGGCTCTCTGGAGAGTCTTAGCAAAGAGGTCACAGGGATAATCAGAGCAATTCTCAGAGACACTGAGAACAAGCTCCACAATTCCCTCCTGGCACTTTCCCTGTAGGAGATACCGCAAGACGTTTCTGTAGATTGGGCACAGCGCTCTGCACGGTGTTAGCAGAGACTTTCCCGGGACCTTGAAACCCTATATCAGAGACACTGAGAAGAAGCCCCAACGTTCCTTCCAGGCACTTTCAGTGTGGGTGCCTTCTCCACGTGGTTCCTGGTTTCACTGCAGCTCTGAAGAGAATGTTAGCAAAGAGGTAACCGGGACAGTGCAAACAGTACTCAAAGACAGGGAGAGCAAGCTCTCTCTTGGCACTTTGGATGTGGGACGTACAGCGAGATGTTTGCTGCTTTTGCGTTTGGCTGTTGGGAGATTTACAGCACAAAGATATCTAGTTGATTTGAAGCAGTTCCGAGAAAGTCTAAACATAATCCCCACTTCTCCCTCCTGGCACTTTCCATGTGGGAGATATAGCAGGATGTATATTGGTTTTGAGGACAACTCAATGGACAGTGTAGGGAGAAAAGGTCCTGGCTCCTTGAATGCCGTTTCTGGAGACACTGCGATCAATGTGGGAGATATGTCAAGACGTGTGTTGGTTTTGAGGACGGCTCTCTGGAGAGTCTTAGCAAAGAGGTCACAGGGATAATCAGAGCAATTCTCAGAGACACTGAGAACAAGCTCCACAATTCCCTCCTGGCACTTTCCCTGTAGGAGATACCGCAAGACGTTTCTGTATATTGGGCACAGCGCTCTGCACGGTGTTAGCAGAGACTTTCCCGGGACAGTGAAACCCTATGTCAGAGACACTGAGAAGAAGCCCCAATGTTCCCTCCAGGCACTTTCAGTGTGGGTGCCTTCTCCACGCGGTTCCTGGTTTCACTGCAGCTCTGAAGAGAATGTTAGCAAAGAGGTAACCGGGACAGTGAAAACAGTACTCAAAGACAGGGAGAGCAAGCTCTCTCTTGGCACTTTGGATGTGGGACGTACAGCGAGATGTTTGCTGCTTTTGCGTTTGGCTGTTGGGAGATTTACAGCACAAAGATATCTAGTTGATTTGAAGCAGTTCCGAGAAAGTCTAAACATAATCCCCACTTCTCCCTCCTGGCACTTTCCATGTGGGAGATATAGCAGGATGTATATTGGTTTTGAGGACAACTCAATGGACAGTGTAGGGAGAAAAGGTCCTGGCTCCTTGAATGCCGTTTCTGGAGACACTGCGATCAATGTGGGAGATATGTCAAGATGTGTGTTTGTTTTGAGGACGGCTCTCTGGAGAGTCTTAGCAAAGAGGTCACAGGGATAATCAGAGCAATTCTCAGAGACACTGAGAACAAGCTCCACAATTCCCTCCTGGCACTTTCCCTGTAGGAGATACCGCAAGACGTTTCTGTATATTGGGCACAGCGCTCTGCACGGTGTTAGCAGAGACTTTCCCGGGACAGTGAAACCCTATGTCAGAGACACTGAGAAGAAGCCCCAATGTTCCCTCCAGGCACTTTCAGTGTGGGTGCCTTCTCCACGCGGTTCCTGGTTTCACTGCAGCTCTGAAGAGAATGTTAGCAAAGAGGTAACCGGGACAGTGCAAACAGTACTCAAAGACAGGGAGAGCAAGCTCTCTCTTGGCACTTTGGATGTGGGACGTACAGCGAGATGTTTGCTGCTTTTGCGTTTGGCTGTTGGGAGATTTACAGCACAAAGATATCTAGTTGATTTGAAGCAGTTCCGAGAAAGTCTAAACATAATCCCCACTTCTCCCTCCTGGCACTTTCCATGTGGGAGATATAGCAGGATGTATATTGGTTTTGAGGACAACTCAATGGACAGTGTAGGGAGAAAAGGTCCTGGCTCCTTGAATGCCGTTTCTGGAGACACTGCGATCAATGTGGGAGATATGTCAAGACGTGTGTTGGTTTTGAGGACGGCTCTCTGGAGAGTCTTAGCAAAGAGGTCACACAGATAATCAGAGCAATTCTCAGAGACACTGAGAACAAGCTCCACAATTCCCTCCTGGCACTTTCCCTGTAGGAGATACCGCAAGACGTTTCTGTATATTGGGCACAGCGCTCTGCACGGTGTTAGCAGAGACTTTCCCGGGACAGTGAAACCCTATGTCAGAGACACTGAGAAGAAGCCCCAATGTTCCCTCCAGGCACTTTCAGTGTGGGTGCCTTCTCCACGCGGTTCCTGGTTTCACTGCAGCTCTGAAGAGAATGTTAGCAAAGAGGTAACCGGGACAGTGAAAACAGTACTCAAAGACAGGGAGAGCAAGCTCTCTCTTGGCACTTTGGATGTGGGACGTACAGCGAGATGTTTGCTGCTTTTGCGTTTGGCTGTTGGGAGATTTACAGCACAAAGATATCTAGTTGATTTGAAGCAGTTCCGAGAAAGTCTAAACATAATCCCCACTTCTCCCTCCTGGCACTTTCCATGTGGGAGATATAGCAGGATGTATATTGGTTTTGAGGACAACTCAATGGACAGTGTAGGGAGAAAAGGTCCTGGCTCCTTGAATGCCGTTTCTGGAGACACTGCGATCAATGTGGGAGATATGTCAAGACGTGTGTTGGTTTTGAGGACGGCTCTCTGGAGAGTCTTAGCAAAGAGGTCACACAGATAATCAGAGCAATTCTCAGAGACACTGAGAACAAGCTCCACAATTCCCTCCTGGCACTTTCCCTGTAGGAGATACCGCAAGACGTTTCTGTATATTGGGCACAGCGCTCTGCACGGTGTTAGCAGAGACGTTCCCGGGACAGTGAAACCCTATGTCAGAGACACTGAGAAGAAGCCCCAGTGTTCCCTCCAGGCACTTTCAGTGTGGGTGCCTTCTCCACGCGGTTCCTGGTTTCACTGCAGCTCTGAAGAGAATGTTAGCAAAGAGGTAACCGGGACAGTGAAAACAGTACTCAAAGACAGGGAGAGCAAGCTCTCTCTTGGCACTTTGGATGTGGGACGTACAGCGAGATGTTTGCTGCTTTTGCGTTTGGCTGTTGGGAGATTTACAGCACAAAGATATCTAGTTGATTTGAAGCAGTTCCGAGAAAGTCTAAACATAATCCCCACTTCTCCCTCCTGGCACTTTCCATGTGGGAGATATAGCAGGATGTATATTGGTTTTGAGGACAACTCAATGGACAGTGTAGGGAGAAAAGGTCCTGGCTCCTTGAATGCCCTTTCTGGAGACACTGCGATCAATGTGGGAGATATGTCAAGATGTGTGTTTGTTTTGAGGACGGCTCTCTGGAGAGTCTTAGCAAAGAGGTCACACAGATAATCAGAGCAATTCTCAGAGACACTGAGAACAAGCTCCACAATTCCCTCCTGGCACTTTCCCTGTAGGAGATACCGCAAGACGTTTCTGTATATTGGGCACAGCGCTCTGCACGGTGTTAGCAGAGACTTTCCCGGGACAGTGAAACCCTATGTCAGAGACACTGAGAAGAAGCCCCAGTGTTCCCTCCAGGCACTTTCAGTGTGGGTGCCTTCTCCACGCGGTTCCTGGTTTCACTGCAGCTCTGAAGAGAATGTTAGCAAAGAGGTAACCGGGACAGTGAAAACAGTACTCAAAGACAGGGAGAGCAAGCTCTCTCTTGGCACTTTGGATGTGGGACGTACAGCGAGATGTTTGCTGCTTTTGCGTTTGGCTGTTGGGAGATTTACAGCACAAAGATATCTAGTTGATTTGAAGCAGTTCCGAGAAAGTCTAAACATAATCCCCACTTCTCCCTCCTGGCACTTTCCATGTGGGAGATATAGCAGGATGTATATTGGTTTTGAGGACAACTCAATGGACAGTGTAGGGAGAAAAGGTCCTGGCTCCTTGAATGCCGTTTCTGGAGACACTGCGATCAATGTGGGAGATATGTCAAGACGTGTGTTGGTTTTGAGGACGGCTCTCTGGAGAGTCTTAGCAAAGAGGTCACAGGGATAATCAGAGCAATTCTCAGAGACACTGAGAACAAGCTCCACAATTCCCTCCTGGCACTTTCCCTGTAGGAGATACCGCAAGACGTTTCTGTATATTGGGCACAGCGCTCTGCACGGTGTTAGCAGAGACTTTCCCGGGACAGTGAAACCCTATGTCAGAGACACTGAGAAGAAGCCCCAATGTTCCCTCCAGGCACTTTCAGTGTGGGTGCCTTCTCCACGCGGTTCCTGGTTTCACTGCAGCTCTGAAGAGAATGTTAGCAAAGAGGTAACCGGGACAGTGAAAACAGTACTCAACGACAGGGAGAGCAAGCTCTCTCTTGGCACTTTGGATGTGGGACGTACAGCGAGATGTTTGC
This sequence comes from Chroicocephalus ridibundus, assembly GCF_963924245.1. Classification (NCBI taxonomy): domain Eukaryota; kingdom Metazoa; phylum Chordata; class Aves; order Charadriiformes; family Laridae; genus Chroicocephalus; species Chroicocephalus ridibundus. Next base: position 120,124 of record NW_026961252.1, read on the forward strand.
TGCTTTTGCGTTTGGCTGTTGGGAGATTTACAGCACAAAGATATCTAGTTGATTTGAAGCAGTTCCGAGAAAGTCTAAACATAATCCCCACTTCTCCCTCCTGGCACTTTCCATGTGGGAGATATAGCAGGATGTATATTGGTTTTGAGGACAACTCAATGGACAGTGTAGGGAGAAAAGGTCCTGGCTCCTTGAATGCCGTTTCTGGAGACACTGCGATCAATGTGGGAGATATGTCAAGACGTGTGTTGGTTTTGAGGACGGCTCTCTGGAGAGTCTTAGCAAAGAGGTCACACGGATAATCAGAGCAATTCTCAGAGACACTGAGAACAAGCTCCACAATTCCCTCCTGGCACTTTCCCTGTAGGAGATACCGCAAGACGTTTCTGTATATTGGGCACAGCGCTCTGCACGGTGTTAGCAGAGACTTTCCCGGGACAGTGAAACCCTATGTCAGAGACACTGAGAAGAAGCCCCAATGTTCCCTCCAGGCACTTTCAGTGTGGGTGCCTTCTCCACGCGGTTCCTGGTTTCACTGCAGCTCTGAAGAGAATGTTAGCAAAGAGGTAACCGGGACAGTGAAAACAGTACTCAAAGACAGGGAGAGCAAGCTCTCTCTTGGCACTTTGGATGTGGGACGTACAGCGAGATGTTTGCTGCTTTTGCGTTTGGCTGTTGGGAGATTTACAGCACAAAGATATCTAGTTGATTTGAAGCAGTTCCGAGAAAGTCTAAACATAATCCCCACTTCTCCCTCCTGGCACTTTCCATGTGGGAGATATAGCAGGATGTATATTGGTTTTGAGGACAACTCAATGGACAGTGTAGGGAGAAAAGGTCCTGGCTCCTTGAATGCCGTTTCTGGAGACACTGCGATCAATGTGGGAGATATGTCAAGACGTGTGTTGGTTTTGAGGACGGCTCTCTGGAGAGTCTTAGCAAAGAGGTCACAGGGATAATCAGAGCAATTCTCAGAGACACTGAGAACAAGCTCCACAATTCCCTCCTGGCACTTTCCCTGTAGGAGATACCGCAAGACGTTTCTGTATATTGGGCACAGCGCTCTGCACGGTGTTAGCAGAGACTTTCCCGGGACAGTGAAACCCTGTGTCAGAGACACTGAGAAGAAGCCCCAATGTTCCCTCCAGGCACTTTCAGTGTGGGTGCCTTCTCCACGCGGTTCCTGGTTTCACTGCAGCTCTGAAGAGAATGTTAGCAAAGAGGTAACCGGGACAGTGAAAACAGTACTCAAAGACAGGGAGAGCAAGCTCTCTCTTGGCACTTTGGATGTGGGACGTACAGCGAGATGTTTGCTGCTTTTGCGTTTGGCTGTTGGGAGATTTACAGCACAAAGATATCTAGTTGATTTGAAGCAGTTCCGAGAAAGTCTAAACATAATCCCCACTTCTCCCTCCTGGCACTTTCCATGTGGGAGATATAGCAGGATGTATATTGGTTTTGAGGACAACTCAATGGACAGTGTAGGGAGAAAAGGTCCTGGCTCCTTGAATGCCGTTTCTGGAGACACTGCGATCAATGTGGGAGATATGTCAAGATGTGTGTTGGTTTTGAGGACGGCTCTCTGGAGAGTCTTAGCAAAGAGGTCACAGGGATAATCAGAGCAATTCTCAGAGACACTGAGAACAAGCTCCACAATTCCCTCCTGGCACTTTCCCTGTAGGAGATACCGCAAGACGTTTCTGTAGATTGGGCACAGCGCTCTGCACGGTGTTAGCAGAGACTTTCCCGGGACCTTGAAACCCTATATCAGAGACACTGAGAAGAAGCCCCAACGTTCCTTCCAGGCACTTTCAGTGTGGGTGCCTTCTCCACGTGGTTCCTGGTTTCACTGCAGCTCTGAAGAGAATGTTAGCAAAGAGGTAACCGGGACAGTGCAAACAGTACTCAAAGACAGGGAGAGCAAGCTCTCTCTTGGCACTTTGGATGTGGGACGTACAGCGAGATGTTTGCTGCTTTTGCGTTTGGCTGTTGGGAGATTTACAGCACAAAGATATCTAGTTGATTTGAAGCAGTTCCGAGAAAGTCTAAACATAATCCCCACTTCTCCCTCCTGGCACTTTCCATGTGGGAGATATAGCAGGATGTATATTGGTTTTGAGGACAACTCAATGGACAGTGTAGGGAGAAAAGGTCCTGGCTCCTTGAATGCCCTTTCTGGAGACACTGCGATCAATGTGGGAGATATGTCAAGACGTGTGTTGGTTTTGAGGACGGCTCTCTGGAGAGTCTTAGCAAAGAGGTCACAGGGATAATCAGAGCAATTCTCAGAGACACTGAGAACAAGCTCCACAATTCCCTCCTGGCACTTTCCCTGTAGGAGATACCGCAAGACGTTTCTGTATATTGGGCACAGCGCTCTGCACGGTGTTAGCAGAGACTTTCCCGGGACAGTGAAACCCTATGTCAGAGACACTGAGAAGAAGCCCCAATGTTCCCTCCAGGCACTTTCAGTGTGGGTGCCTTCTCCACGCGGTTCCTGGTTTCACTGCAGCTCTGAAGAGAATGTTAGCAAAGAGGTAACCGGGACAGTGAAAACAGTACTCAAAGACAGGGAGAGCAAGCTCTCTCTTGGCACTTTGGATGTGGGACGTACAGCGAGATGTTTGCTGCTTTTGCGTTTGGCTGTTGGGAGATTTACAGCACAAAGATATCTAGTTGATTTGAAGCAGTTCCGAGAAAGTCTAAACATAATCCCCACTTCTCCCTCCTGGCACTTTCCATGTGGGAGATATAGCAGGATGTATATTGGTTTTGAGGACAACTCAATGGACAGTGTAGGGAGAAAAGGTCCTGGCTCCTTGAATGCCGTTTCTGGAGACACTGCGATCAATGTGGGAGATATGTCAAGACGTGTGTTGGTTTTGAGGACGGCTCTCTGGAGAGTCTTAGCAAAGAGGTCACACAGATAATCAGAGCAATTCTCAGAGACACTGAGAACAAGCTCCACAATTCCCTCCTGGCACTTTCCCTGTAGGAGATACCGCAAGACGTTTCTGTATATTGGGCACAGCGCTCTGCACGGTGTTAGCAGAGACGTTCCCGGGACAGTGAAACCCTATGTCAGAGACACTGAGAAGAAGCCCCAGTGTTCCCTCCAGGCACTTTCAGTGTGGGTGCCTTCTCCACGCGGTTCCTGGTTTCACTGCAGCTCTGAAGAGAATGTTAGCAAAGAGGTAACCGGGACAGTGAAAACAGTACTCAAAGACAGGGAGAGCAAGCTCTCTCTTGGCACTTTGGATGTGGGACGTACAGCGAGATGTTTGCTGCTTTTGCGTTTGGCTGTTGGGAGATTTACAGCACAAAGATATCTAGTTGATTTGAAGCAGTTCCGAGAAAGTCTAAACATAATCCCCACTTCTCCCTCCTGGCACTTTCCATGTGGGAGATATAGCAGGATGTATATTGGTTTTGAGGACAACTCAATGGACAGTGTAGGGAGAAAAGGTCCTGGCTCCTTGAATGCCCTTTCTGGAGACACTGCGATCAATGTGGGAGATATGTCAAGATGTGTGTTTGTTTTGAGGACGGCTCTCTGGAGAGTCTTAGCAAAGAGGTCACAGGGATAATCAGAGCAATTCTCAGAGACACTGAGAACAAGCTCCACAATTCCCTCCTGGCACTTTCCCTGTAGGAGATACCGCAAGACGTTTCTGTATATTGGGCACAGCGCTCTGCACGGTGTTAGCAGAGACTTTCCCGGGACAGTGAAACCCTATGTCAGAGACACTGAGAAGAAGCCCCAATGTTCCCTCCAGGCACTTTCAGTGTGGGTGCCTTCTCCACGCGGTTCCTGGTTTCACTGCAGCTCTGAAGAGAATGTTAGCAAAGAGGTAACCGGGACAGTGAAAACAGTACTCAAAGACAGGGAGAGCAAGCTCTCTCTTGGCACTTTGGATGTGGGACGTACAGCGAGATGTTTGCTGCTTTTGCGTTTGGCTGTTGGGAGATTTACAGCACAAAGATATCTAGTTGATTTGAAGCAGTTCCGAGAAAGTCTAAACATAATCCCCACTTCTCCCTCCTGGCACTTTCCATGTGGGAGATATAGCAGGATGTATATTGGTTTTGAGGACAACTCAATGGACAGTGTAGGGAGAAAAGGTCCTGGCTCCTTGAATGCCCTTTCTGGAGACACTGCGATCAATGTGGGAGATATGTCAAGATGTGTGTTTGTTTTGAGGACGGCTCTCTGGAGAGTCTTAGCAAAGAGGTCACAGGGATAATCAGAGCAATTCTCAGAGACACTGAGAACAAGCTCCACAATTCCCTCCTGGCACTTTCCCTGTAGGAGATACCGCAAGACGTTTCTGTATATTGGGCACAGCGCTCTGCACAGTGTTAGCAGAGACTTTCCCGGGACAGTGAAACCATATGTCAGAGACACTGAGAAGAAGCCCCAGTGTTCCCTCCAGGCACTTTCAGTGTGGGTGCCTTCTCCACGCGGTTCCTGGTTTCACTGCAGCTCTGAAGAGAATGTTAGCAAAGAGGTAACCGGGACAGTGAAAACAGTACTCAAAGACAGGGAGAGCAAGCTCTCTCTTGGCACTTTGGATGTGGGACGTACAGCGAGATGTTTGCTGCTTTTGCGTTTGGCTGTTGGGAGATTTACAGCACAAAGATATCTAGTTGATTTGAAGCAGTTCCGAGAAAGTCTAAACATAATCCCCACTTCTCCCTCCTGGCACTTTCCATGTGGGAGATATAGCAGGATGTATATTGGTTTTGAGGACAACTCAATGGACAGTGTAGGGAGAAAAGGTCCTGGCTCCTTGAATGCCGTTTCTGGAGACACTGCGATCAATGTGGGAGATATGTCAAGACGTGTGTTGGTTTTGAGGACGGCTCTCTGGAGAGTCTTAGCAAAGAGGTCACAGGGATAATCAGAGCAATTCTCAGAGACACTGAGAACAAGCTCCACAATTCCCTCCTGGCACTTTCCCTGTAGGAGATACCGCAAGACGTTTCTGTATATTGGGCACAGCGCTCTGCACGGTGTTAGCAGAGACTTTCCCGGGACAGTGAAACCCTATGTCAGAGACACTGAGAAGAAGCCCCAATGTTCCCTCCAGGCACTTTCAGTGTGGGTGCCTTCTCCACGCGGTTCCTGGTTTCACTGCAGCTCTGAAGAGAATGTTAGCAAAGAGGTAACCGGGACAGTGAAAACAGTACTCAAAGACAGGGAGAGCAAGCTCTCTCTTGGCACTTTGGATGTGGGACGTACAGCGAGATGTTTGCTGCTTTTGCGTTTGGCTGTTGGGAGATTTACAGCACAAAGATATCTAGTTGATTTGAAGCAGTTCCGAGAAAGTCTAAACATAATCCCCACTTCTCCCTCCTGGCACTTTCCATGTGGGAGATATAGCAGGATGTATATTGGTTTTGAGGACAACTCAATGGACAGTGTAGGGAGAAAAGGTCCTGGCTCCTTGAATGCCGTTTCTGGAGACACTGCGATCAATGTGGGAGATATGTCAAGACGTGTGTTGGTTTTGAGGACGGCTCTCTGGAGAGTCTTAGCAAAGAGGTCACACAGATAATCAGAGCAATTCTCAGAGACACTGAGAACAAGCTCCACAATTCCCTCCTGGCACTTTCCCTGTAGGAGATACCGCAAGACGTTTCTGTATATTGGGCACAGCGCTCTGCACGGTGTTAGCAGAGACGTTCCCGGGACAGTGAAACCCTATGTCAGAGACACTGAGAAGAAGCCCCAGTGTTCCCTCCAGGCACTTTCAGTGTGGGTGCCTTCTCCACGCGGTTCCTGGTTTCACTGCAGCTCTGAAGAGAATGTTAGCAAAGAGGTAACCGGGACAGTGAAAACAGTACTCAAAGACAGGGAGAGCAAGCTCTCTCTTGGCACTTTGGATGTGGGACGTACAGCGAGATGTTTGCTGCTTTTGCGTTTGGCTGTTGGGAGATTTACAGCACAAAGATATCTAGTTGATTTGAAGCAGTTCCGAGAAAGTCTAAACATAATCCCCACTTCTCCCTCCTGGCACTTTCCATGTGGGAGATATAGCAGGATGTATATTGGTTTTGAGGACAACTCAATGGACAGTGTAGGGAGAAAAGGTCCTGGCTCCTTGAATGCCCTTTCTGGAGACACTGCGATCAATGTGGGAGATATGTCAAGATGTGTGTTTGTTTTGAGGACGGCTCTCTGGAGAGTCTTAGCAAAGAGGTCACACAGATAATCAGAGCAATTCTCAGAGACACTGAGAACAAGCTCCACAATTCCCTCCTGGCACTTTCCCTGTAGGAGATACCGCAAGACGTTTCTGTATATTGGGCACAGCGCTCTGCACGGTGTTAGCAGAGACTTTCCCGGGACAGTGAAACCCTATGTCAGAGACACTGAGAAGAAGCCCCAATGTTCCCTCCAGGCACTTTCAGTGTGGGTGCCTTCTCCACGCGGTTCCTGGTTTCACTGCAGCTCTGAAGAGAATGTTAGCAAAGAGGTAACCGGGACAGTGAAAACAGTACTCAAAGACAGGGAGAGCAAGCTCTCTCTTGGCACTTTGGATGTGGGACGTACAGCGAGATGTTTGCTGCTTTTGCGTTTGGCTGTTGGGAGATTTACAGCACAAAGATATCTAGTTGATTTGAAGCAGTTCCGAGAAAGTCTAAACATAATCCCCACTTCTCCCTCCTGGCACTTTCCATGTGGGAGATATAGCAGGATGTATATTGGTTTTGAGGACAACTCAATGGACAGTGTAGGGAGAAAAGGTCCTGGCTCCTTGAATGCCCTTTCTGGAGACACTGCGATCAATGTGGGAGATATGTCAAGATGTGTGTTTGTTTTGAGGACGGCTCTCTGGAGAGTCTTAGCAAAGAGGTCACAGGGATAATCAGAGCAATTCTCAGAGACACTGAGAACAAGCTCCACAATTCCCTCCTGGCACTTTCCCTGTAGGAGATACCGCAAGACGTTTCTGTATATTGGGCACAGCGCTCTGCACGGTGTTAGCAGAGACTTTCCCGGGACAGTGAAACCATATGTCAGAGACACTGAGAAGAAGCCCCAGTGTTCCCTCCAGGCACTTTCAGTGTGGGTGCCTTCTCCACGCGGTTCCTGGTTTCACTGCAGCTCTGAAGAGAATGTTAGCAAAGAGGTAACCGGGACAGTGAAAACAGTACTCAAAGACAGGGAGAGCAAGCTCTCTCTTGGCACTTTGGATGTGGGACGTACAGCGAGATGTTTGCTGCTTTTGCGTTTGGCTGTTGGGAGATTTACAGCACAAAGATATCTAGTTGATTTGAAGCAGTTCCGAGAAAGTCTAAACATAATCCCCACTTCTCCCTCCTGGCACTTTCCATGTGGGAGATATAGCAGGATGTATATTGGTTTTGAGGACAACTCAATGGACAGTGTAGGGAGAAAAGGTCCTGGCTCCTTGAATGCCGTTTCTGGAGACACTGCGATCAATGTGGGAGATATGTCAAGATGTGTGTTTGTTTTGAGGACGGCTCTCTGGAGAGTCTTAGCAAAGAGGTCACAGGGATAATCAGAGCAATTCTCAGAGACACTGAGAACAAGCTCCACAATTCCCTCCTGGCACTTTCCCTGTAGGAGATACCGCAAGACGTTTCTGTATATTGGGCACAGCGCTCTGCACGGTGTTAGCAGAGACTTTCCCGGGACAGTGAAACCCTATGTCAGAGACACTGAGAAGAAGCCCCAGTGTTCCCTCCAGGCACTTTCAGTGTGGGTGCCTTCTCCACGCGGTTCCTGGTTTCACTGCAGCTCTGAAGAGAATGTTAGCAAAGAGGTAACCGGGACAGTGAAAACAGTACTCAAAGACAGGGAGAGCAAGCTCTCTCTTGGCACTTTGGATGTGGGACGTACAGCGAGATGTTTGCTGCTTTTGCGTTTGGCTGTTGGGAGATTTACAGCACAAAGATATCTAGTTGATTTGAAGCAGTTCCGAGAAAGTCTAAACATAATCCCCACTTCTCCCTCCTGGCACTTTCCATGTGGGAGATATAGCAGGATGTATATTGGTTTTGAGGACAACTCAATGGACAGTGTAGGGAGAAAAGGTCCTGGCTCCTTGAATGCCGTTTCTGGAGACACTGCGATCAATGTGGGAGATATGTCAAGACGTGTGTTGGTTTTGAGGACGGCTCTCTGGAGAGTCTTAGCAAAGAGGTCACACAGATAATCAGAGCAATTCTCAGAGACACTGAGAACAAGCTCCACAATTCCCTCCTGGCACTTTCCCTGTAGGAGATACCGCAAGACGTTTCTGTATATTGGGCACAGCGCTCTGCACGGTGTTAGCAGAGACGTTCCCGGGACAGTGAAACCCTATGTCAGAGACACTGAGAAGAAGCCCCAGTGTTCCCTCCAGGCACTTTCAGTGTGGGTGCCTTCTCCACGCGGTTCCTGGTTTCACTGCAGCTCTGAAGAGAATGTTAGCAAAGAGGTAACCGGGACAGTGAAAACAGTACTCAAAGACAGGGAGAGCAAGCTCTCTCTTGGCACTTTGGATGTGGGACGTACAGCGAGATGTTTGCTGCTTTTGCGTTTGGCTGTTGGGAGATTTACAGCACAAAGATATCTAGTTGATTTGAAGCAGTTCCGAGAAAGTCTAAACATAATCCCCACTTCTCCCTCCTGGCACTTTCCATGTGGGAGATATAGCAGGATGTATATTGGTTTTGAGGACAACTCAATGGACAGTGTAGGGAGAAAAGGTCCTGGCTCCTTGAATGCCCTTTCTGGAGACACTGCGATCAATGTGGGAGATATGTCAAGATGTGTGTTTGTTTTGAGGACGGCTCTCTGGAGAGTCTTAGCAAAGAGGTCACACAGATAATCAGAGCAATTCTCAGAGACACTGAGAACAAGCTCCACAATTCCCTCCTGGCACTTTCCCTGTAGGAGATACCGCAAGACGTTTCTGTATATTGGGCACAGCGCTCTGCACGGTGTTAGCAGAGACTTTCCCGGGACAGTGAAACCCTATGTCAGAGACACTGAGAAGAAGCCCCAATGTTCCCTCCAGGCACTTTCAGTGTGGGTGCCTTCTCCACGCGGTTCCTGGTTTCACTGCAGCTCTGAAGAGAATGTTAGCAAAGAGGTAACCGGGACAGTGAAAACAGTACTCAAAGACAGGGAGAGCAAGCTCTCTCTTGGCACTTTGGATGTGGGACGTACAGCGAGATGTTTGCTGCTTTTGCGTTTGGCTGTTGGGAGATTTACAGCACAAAGATATCTAGTTGATTTGAAGCAGTTCCGAGAAAGTCTAAACAAAATCCCCACTTCTCCCTCCTGGCACTTTCCATGTGGGAGATATAGCAGGATGTATATTGGTTTTGAGGACAACTCAATGGACAGTGTAGGGAGAAAAGGTCCTGGCTCCTTGAATGCCCTTTCTGGAGACACTGCGATCAATGTGGGAGATATGTCAAGATGTGTGTTTGTTTTGAGGACGGCTCTCTGGAGAGTCTTAGCAAAGAGGTCACAGGGATAATCAGAGCAATTCTCAGAGACACTGAGAACAAGCTCCACAATTCCCTCCTGGCACTTTCCCTGTAGGAGATACCGCAAGACGTTTCTGTATATTGGGCACAGCGCTCTGCACGGTGTTAGCAGAGACTTTCCCGGGACAGTGAAACCCTATGTCAGAGACACTGAGAAGAAGCCCCAGTGTTCCCTCCAGGCACTTTCAGTGTGGGTGCCTTCTCCACGCGGTTCCTGGTTTCACTGCAGCTCTGAAGAGAATGTTAGCAAAGAGGTAACCGGGACAGTGAAAACAGTACTCAAAGACAGGGAGAGCAAGCTCTCTCTTGGCACTTTGGATGTGGGACGTACAGCGAGATGTTTGCTGCTTTTGCGTTTGGCTGTTGGGAGATTTACAGCACAAAGATATCTAGTTGATTTGAAGCAGTTCCGAGAAAGTCTAAACATAATCCCCACTTCTCCCTCCTGGCACTTTCCATGTGGGAGATATAGCAGGATGTATATTGGTTTTGAGGACAACTCAATGGACAGTGTAGGGAGAAAAGGTCCTGGCTCCTTGAATGCCCTTTCTGGAGACACTGCGATCAATGTGGGAGATATGTCAAGATGTGTGTTTGTTTTGAGGACGGCTCTCTGGAGAGTCTTAGCAAAGAGGTCACAGGGATAATCAGAGCAATTCTCAGAGACACTGAGAACAAGCTCCACAATTCCCTCCTGGCACTTTCCCTGTAGGAGATACCGCAAGACGTTTCTGTATATTGGGCACAGCGCTCTGCACAGTGTTAGCAGAGACTTTCCCGGGACAGTGAAACCATATGTCAGAGACACTGAGAAGAAGCCCCAGTGTTCCCTCCAGGCACTTTCAGTGTGGGTGCCTTCTCCACGCGGTTCCTGGTTTCACTGCAGCTCTGAAGAGAATGTTAGCAAAGAGGTAACCGGGACAGTGAAAACAGTACTCAAAGACAGGGAGAGCAAGCTCTCTCTTGGCACTTTGGATGTGGGACGTACAGCGAGATGTTTGCTGCTTTTGCGTTTGGCTGTTGGGAGATTTACAGCACAAAGATATCTAGTTGATTTGAAGCAGTTCCGAGAAAGTCTAAACATAATCCCCACTTCTCCCTCCTGGCACTTTCCATGTGGGAGATATAGCAGGATGTATATTGGTTTTGAGGACAACTCAATGGACAGTGTAGGGAGAAAAGGTCCTGGCTCCTTGAATGCCGTTTCTGGAGACACTGCGATCAATGTGGGAGATATGTCAAGACGTGTGTTGGTTTTGAGGACGGCTCTCTGGAGAGTCTTAGCAAAGAGGTCACAGGGATAATCAGAGCAATTCTCAGAGACACTGAGAACAAGCTCCACAATTCCCTCCTGGCACTTTCCCTGTAGGAGATACCGCAAGACGTTTCTGTATATTGGGCACAGCGCTCTGCACGGTGTTAGCAGAGACTTTCCCGGGACAGTGAAACCCTGTGTCAGAGACACTGAGAAGAAGCCCCAATGTTCCCTCCAGGCACTTTCAGTGTGGGTGCCTTCTCCACGCGGTTCCTGGTTTCACTGCAGCTCTGAAGAGAATGTTAGCAAAGAGGTAACCGGGACAGTGAAAACAGTACTCAAAGACAGGGAGAGCAAGCTCTCTCTTGGCACTTTGGATGTGGGACGTACAGCGAGATGTTTGCTGCTTTTGCGTTTGGCTGTTGGGAGATTTACAGCACAAAGATATCTAGTTGATTTGAAGCAGTTCCGAGAAAGTCTAAACATAATCCCCACTTCTCCCTCCTGGCACTTTCCATGTGGGAGATATAGCAGGATGTATATTGGTTTTGAGGACAACTCAATGGACAGTGTAGGGAGAAAAGGTCCTGGCTCCTTGAATGCCCTTTCTGGAGACACTGCGATCAATGTGGGAGATATGTCAAGATGTGTGTTTGTTTTGAGGACGGCTCTCTGGAGAGTCTTAGCAAAGAGGTCACACAGATAATCAGAGCAATTCTCAGAGACACTGAGAACAAGCTCCACAATTCCCTCCTGGCACTTTCCCTGTAGGAGATACCGCAAGACGTTTCTGTATATTGGGCACAGCGCTCTGCACAGTGTTAGCAGAGACTTTCCTGGGACAGTGAAACCATATGTCAGAGACACTGAGAAGAAGCCCCAGTGTTCCCTCCAGGCACTTTCAGTGTGGGTGCCTTCTCCACGCGGTTCCTGGTTTCACTGCAGCTCTGAAGAGAATGTTAGCCAAGAGGTAACCGGGACAGTGAAAACAGTACTCAAAGACAGGGAGAGCAAGCTCTCTCTTGGCACTTTGGATGTGGGACGTACAGCGAGATGTTTGCTGCTTTTGCGTTTGGCTGTTGGGAGATTTACAGCACAAAGATATCTAGTTGATTTGAAGCAGTTCCGAGAAAGTCTAAACATAATCCCCACTTCTCCCTCCTGGCACTTTCCATGTGGGAGATATAGCAGGATGTATATTGGTTTTGAGGACAACTCAATGGACAGTGTAGGGAGAAAAGGTCCTGGCTCCTTGAATGCCGTTTCTTGAGACACTGCGATCAATGTGGGAGATATGTCAAGACGTGTGTTTGTTTTGAGGACGGCTCTCTGGAGAGTCTTAGCAAAGAGGTCACAGGGATAATCAGAGCAATTCTCAGAGACACTGAGAACAAGCTCCACAATTCCCTCCTGGCACTTTCCCTGTAGGAGATACCGCAAGACGTTTCTGTATATTGGGCACAGCGCTCTGCACGGTGTTAGCAGAGACTTTCCCGGGACAGTGAAACCCTGTGTCAGAGACACTGAGAAGAAGCCCCAATGTTCCCTCCAGGCACTTTCAGTGTGGGTGCCTTCTCCACGCGGTTCCTGGTTTCACTGCAGCTCTGAAGAGAATGTTAGCAAAGAGGTAACCGGGACAGTGAAAACAGTACTCAAAGACAGGGAGAGCAAGCTCTCTCTTGGCACTTTGGATGTGGGACGTACAGCGAGATGTTTGCTGCTTTTGCGTTTGGCTGTTGGGAGATTTACAGCACAAAGATATCTAGTTGATTTGAAGCAGTTCCGAGAAAGTCTAAACATAATCCCCACTTCTCCCTCCTGGCACTTTCCATGTGGGAGATATAGCAGGATGTATATTGGTTTTGAGGACAACTCAATGGACAGTGTAGGGAGAAAAGGTCCTGGCTCCTTGAATGCCGTTTCTGGAGACACTGCGATCAATGTGGGAGATATGTCAAGATGTGTGTTGGTTTTGAGGACGGCTCTCTGGAGAGTCTTAGCAAAGAGGTCACAGGGATAATCAGAGCAATTCTCAGAGACACTGAGAACAAGCTCCACAATTCCCTCCTGGCACTTTCCCTGTAGGAGATACCGCAAGACGTTTCTGTAGATTGGGCACAGCGCTCTGCACGGTGTTAGCAGAGACTTTCCCGGGACCTTGAAACCCTATATCAGAGACACTGAGAAGAAGCCCCAACGTTCCTTCCAGGCACTTTCAGTGTGGGTGCCTTCTCCACGTGGTTCCTGGTTTCACTGCAGCTCTGAAGAGAATGTTAGCAAAGAGGTAACTGGGACAGTGCAAACAGTACTCAAAGACAGGGAGAGCAAGCTCTCTCTTGGCACTTTGGATGTGGGACGTACAGCGAGATGTTTGCTGCTTTTGCGTTTGGCTGTTGGGAGATTTACAGCACAAAGATATCTAGTTGATTTGAAGCAGTTCCGAGAAAGTCTAAACATAATCCCCACTTCTCCCTCCTGGCACTTTCCATGTGGGAGATATAGCAGGATGTATATTGGTTTTGAGGACAACTCAATGGACAGTGTAGGGAGAAAAGGTCCTGGCTCCTTGAATGCCGTTTCTGGAGACACTGCGATCAATGTGGGAGATATGTCAAGACGTGTGTTGGTTTTGAGGACGGCTCTCTGGAGAGTCTTAGCAAAGAGGTCACACAGATAATCAGAGCAATTCTCAGAGACACTGAGAACAAGCTCCACAATTCCCTCCTGGCACTTTCCCTGTAGGAGATACCGCAAGACGTTTCTGTATATTGGGCACAGCGCTCTGCACGGTGTTAGCAGAGACTTTACCGGGACAGTGAAACCCTATGTCAGAGACACTGAGAAGAAGCCCCAATGTTCCCTCCAGGCACTTTCAGTGTGGGTGCCTTCTCCACGCGGTTCCTGGTTTCACTGCAGCTCTGAAGAGAATGTTAGCAAAGAGGTAACCGGGACAGTGAAAACAGTACTCAAAGACAGGGAGAGCAAGCTCTCTCTTGGCACTTTGGATGTGGGACGTACAGCGAGATGTTTGCTGCTTTTGCGTTTGGCTGTTGGGAGATTTACAGCACAAAGATATCTAGTTGATTTGAAGCAGTTCCGAGAAAGTCTAAACATAATCCCCACTTCTCCCTCCTGGCACTTTCCATGTGGGAGATATAGCAGGATGTATATTGGTTTTGAGGACAACTCAATGGACAGTGTAGGGAGAAAAGGTCCTGGCTCCTTGAATGCCGTTTCTGGAGACACTGCGATCAATGTGGGAGATATGTCAAGACGTGTGTTGGTTTTGAGGACGGCTCTCTGGAGAGTCTTAGCAAAGAGGTCACACAGATAATCAGAGCAATTCTCAGAGACACTGAGAACAAGCTCCACAATTCCCTCCTGGCACTTTCCCTGTAGGAGATACCGCAAGACGTTTCTGTATATTGGGCACAGCGCTCTGCACGGTGTTAGCAGAGACGTTCCCGGGACAGTGAAACCCTATGTCAGAGACACTGAGAAGAAGCCCCAGTGTTCCCTCCAGGCACTTTCAGTGTGGGTGCCTTCTCCACGCGGTTCCTGGTTTCACTGCAGCTCTGAAGAGAATGTTAGCAAAGAGGTAACCGGGACAGTGAAAACAGTACTCAAAGACAGGGAGAGCAAGCTCTCTCTTGGCACTTTGGATGTGGGACGTACAGCGAGATGTTTGCTGCTTTTGCGTTTGGCTGTTGGGAGATTTACAGCACAAAGATATCTAGTTGATTTGAAGCAGTTCCGAGAAAGTCTAAACATAATCCCCACTTCTCCCTCCTGGAACTTTCCATGTGGGAGATATAGCAGGATGTATATTGGTTTTGAGGACAACTCAATGGACAGTGTAGGGAGAAAAGGTCCTGGCTCCTTGAATGCCGTTTCTTGAGACACTGCGATCAATGTGGGAGATATGTCAAGACGTGTGTTTGTTTTGAGGACGGCTCTCTGGAGAGTCTTAGCAAAGAGGTCACAGGGATAATCAGAGCAATTCTCAGAGACACTGAGAACAAGCTCCACAATTCCCTCCTGGCACTTTCCCTGTAGGAGATACCGCAAGACGTTTCTGTATATTGGGCACAGCGCTCTGCACGGTGTTAGCAGAGACTTTCCCGGGACAGTGAAACCCTGTGTCAGAGACACTGAGAAGAAGCCCCAATGTTCCCTCCAGGCACTTTCAGTGTGGGTGCCTTCTCCACGCGGTTCCTGGTTTCACTGCAGCTCTGAAGAGAATGTTAGCAAAGAGGTAACCGGGACAGTGAAAACAGTACTCAAAGACAGGGAGAGCAAGCTCTCTCTTGGCACTTTGGATGTGGGACGTACAGCGAGATGTTTGCTGCTTTTGCGTTTGGCTGTTGGGAGATTTACAGCACAAAGATATCTAGTTGATTTGAAGCAGTTCCGAGAAAGTCTAAACATAATCCCCACTTCTCCCTCCTGGCACTTTCCATGTGGGAGATATAGCAGGATGTATATTGGTTTTGAGGACAACTCAATGGACAGTGTAGGGAGAAAAGGTCCTGGCTCCTTGAATGCCGTTTCTGGAGACACTGCGATCAATGTGGGAGATATGTCAAGACGTGTGTTGGTTTTGAGGACGGCTCTCTGGAGAGTCTTAGCAAAGAGGTCACAGGGATAATCAGAGCAATTCTCAGAGACACTGAGAACAAGCTCCACAATTCCCTCCTGGCACTTTCCCTGTAGGAGATACCGCAAGACGTTTCTGTATATTGGGCACAGCGCTCTGCACGGTGTTAGCAGAGACTTTCCCGGGACAGTGAAACCCTATGTCAGAGACACTGAGAAGAAGCCCCAATGTTCCCTCCAGGCACTTTCAGTGTGGGTGCCTTCTCCACGCGGTTCCTGGTTTCACTGCAGCTCTGAAGAGAATGTTAGCAAAGAGGTAACCGGGACAGTGAAAACAGTACTCAAAGACAGGGAGAGCAAGCTCTCTCTTGGCACTTTGGATGTGGGACGTACAGCGAGATGTTTGCTGCTTTTGCGTTTGGCTGTTGGGAGATTTACAGCACAAAGATATCTAGTTGATTTGAAGCAGTTCCGAGAAAGTCTAAACATAATCCCCACTTCTCCCTCCTGGCACTTTCCATGTGGGAGATATAGCAGGATGTATATTGGTTTTGGGGACAACTCAATGGACAGTGTAGGGAGAAAAGGTCCTGGCTCCTTGAATGCCGTTTCTGGAGACACTGCGATCAATGTGGGAGATATGTCAAGACGTGTGTTGGTTTTGAGGACGGCTCTCTGGAGAGTCTTAGCAAAGAGGTCACAGGGATAATCAGAGCAATTCTCAGAGACACTGAGAACAAGCTCCACAATTCCCTCCTGGCACTTTCCCTGTAGGAGATACCGCAAGACGTTTCTGTATATTGGGCACAGCGCTCTGCACGGTGTTAGCAGAGACTTTCCCGGGACAGTGAAACCCTATGTCAGAGACACTGAGAAGAAGCCCCAATGTTCCCTCCAGGCACTTTCAGTGTGGGTGCCTTCTCCACGCGGTTCCTGGTTTCACTGCAGCTCTGAAGAGAATGTTAGCAAAGAGGTAACCGGGACAGTGAAAACAGTACTCAAAGACAGGGAGAGCAAGCTCTCTCTTGGCACTTTGGATGTGGGACGTACAGCGAGATGTTTGCTGCTTTTGCGTTTGGCTGTTGGGAGATTTACAGCACAAAGATATCTAGTTGATTTGAAGCAGTTCCGAGAAAGTCTAAACATAATCCCCACTTCTCCCTCCTGGCACTTTCCATGTGGGAGATATAGCAGGATGTATATTGGTTTTGAGGACAACTCAATGGACAGTGTAGGGAGAAAAGGTCCTGGCTCCTTGAATGCCCTTTCTGGAGACACTGCGATCAATGTGGGAGATATGTCAAGACGTGTGTTGGTTTTGAGGACGGCTCTCTGGAGAGTCTTAGCAAAGAGGTCACAGGGATAATCAGAGCAATTCTCAGAGACACTGAGAACAAGCTCCACAATTCCCTCCTGGCACTTTCCCTGTAGGAGATACCGCAAGACGTTTCTGTATATTGGGCACAGCGCTCTGCACGGTGTTAGCAGAGACTTTCCCGGGACAGTGAAACCCTATGTCAGAGACACTGAGAAGAAGCCCCAATGTTCCCTCCAGGCACTTTCAGTGTGGGTGCCTTCTCCACGCGGTTCCTGGTTTCACTGCAGCTCTGAAGAGAATGTTAGCAAAGAGGTAACCGGGACAGTGAAAACAGTACTCAAAGACAGGGAGAGCAAGCTCTCTCTTGGCACTTTGGATGTGGGACGTACAGCGAGATGTTTGCTGCTTTTGCGTTTGGCTGTTGGGAGATTTACAGCACAAAGATATCTAGTTGATTTGAAGCAGTTCCGAGAAAGTCTAAACATAATCCCCACTTCTCCCTCCTGGCACTTTCCATGTGGGAGATATAGCAGGATGTATATTGGTTTTGAGGACAACTCAATGGACAGTGTAGGGAGAAAAGGTCCTGGCTCCTTGAATGCCGTTTCTGGAGACACTGCGATCAATGTGGGAGATATGTCAAGACGTGTGTTGGTTTTGAGGACGGCTCTCTGGAGAGTCTTAGCAAAGAGGTCACAGGGATAATCAGAGCAATTCTCAGAGACACTGAGAACAAGCTCCACAATTCCCTCCTGGCACTTTCCCTGTAGGAGATACCGCAAGACGTTTCTGTATATTGGGCACAGCGCTCTGCACGGTGTTAGCAGAGACTTTCCCGGGACAGTGAAACCCTATGTCAGAGACACTGAGAAGAAGCCCCAATGTTCCCTCCAGGCACTTTCAGTGTGGGTGCCTTCTCCACGCGGTTCCTGGTTTCACTGCAGCTCTGAAGAGAATGTTAGCAAAGAGGTAACCGGGACAGTGAAAACAGTACTCAAAGACAGGGAGAGCAAGCTCTCTCTTGGCACTTTGGATGTGGGACGTACAGCGAGATGTTTGCTGCTTTTGCGTTTGGCTGTTGGGAGATTTACAGCACAAAGATATCTAGTTGATTTGAAGCAGTTCCGAGAAAGTCTAAACATAATCCCCACTTCTCCCTCCTGGCACTTTCCATGTGGGAGATATAGCAGGATGTATATTGGTTTTGGGGACAACTCAATGGACAGTGTAGGGAGAAAAGGTCCTGGCTCCTTGAATGCCGTTTCTGGAGACGCTGCGATCAATGTGGGAGATATGTCAAGACGTGTGTTGGTTTTGAGGACGGCTCTCTGGAGAGTCTTAGCAAAGAGGTCACAGGGATAATCAGAGCAATTCTCAGAGACACTGAGAACAAGCTCCACAATTCCCTCCTGGCACTTTCCCTGTAGGAGATACCGCAAGACGTTTCTGTATATTGGGCACAGCGCTCTGCACGGTGTTAGCAGAGACTTTCCCGGGACAGTGAAACCCTATGTCAGAGACACTGAGAAGAAGCCCCAATGTTCCCTCCAGGCACTTTCAGTGTGGGTGCCTTCTCCACGCGGTTCCTGGTTTCACTGCAGCTCTGAAGAGAATGTTAGCAAAGAGGTAACCGGGACAGTGAAAACAGTACTCAAAGACAGGGAGAGCAAGCTCTCTCTTGGCACTTTGGATGTGGGACGTACAGCGAGATGTTTGCTGCTTTTGCGTTTGGCTGTTGGGAGATTTACAGCACAAAGATATCTAGTTGATTTGAAGCAGTTCCGAGAAAGTCTAAACATAATCCCCACTTCTCCCTCCTGGCACTTTCCATGTGGGAGATATAGCAGGATGTATATTGGTTTTGGGGACAACTCAATGGACAGTGTAGGGAGAAAAGGTCCTGGCTCCTTGAATGCCGTTTCTGGAGACGCTGCGATCAATGTGGGAGATATGTCAAGACGTGTGTTGGTTTTGAGGACGGCTCTCTGGAGAGTCTTAGCAAAGAGGTCACAGGGATAATCAGAGCAATTCTCAGAGACACTGAGAACAAGCTCCACAATTCCCTCCTGGCACTTTCCCTGTAGGAGATACCGCAAGACGTTTCTGTATATTGGGCACAGCGCTCTGCACGGTGTTAGCAGAGACTTTCCCGGGACAGTGAAACCCTATGTCAGAGACACTGAGAAGAAGCCCCAATGTTCCCTCCAGGCACTTTCAGTGTGGGTGCCTTCTCCACGCGGTTCCTGGTTTCACTGCAGCTCTGAAGAGAATGTTAGCAAAGAGGTAACCGGGACAGTGAAAACAGTACTCAAAGACAGGGAGAGCAAGCTCTCTCTTGGCACTTTGGATGTGGGACGTACAGCGAGATGTTTGCTGCTTTTGCGTTTGGCTGTTGGGAGATTTACAGCACAAAGATATCTAGTTGATTTGAAGCAGTTCCGAGAAAGTCTAAACATAATCCCCACTTCTCCCTCCTGGCACTTTCCATGTGGGAGATATAGCAGGATGTATATTGGTTTTGAGGACAACTCAATGGACAGTGTAGGGAGAAAAGGTCCTGGCTCCTTGAATGCCCTTTCTGGAGACACTGCGATCAATGTGGGAGATATGTCAAGACGTGTGTTGGTTTTGAGGACGGCTCTCTGGAGAGTCTTAGCAAAGAGGTCACAGGGATAATCAGAGCAATTCTCAGAGACACTGAGAACAAGCTCCACAATTCCCTCCTGGCACTTTCCCTGTAGGAGATACCGCAAGACGTTTCTGTATATTGGGCACAGCGCTCTGCACGGTGTTAGCAGAGACTTTCCCGGGACAGTGAAACCCTATGTCAGAGACACTGAGAAGAAGCCCCAATGTTCCCTCCAGGCACTTTCAGTGTGGGTGCCTTCTCCACGCGGTTCCTGGTTTCACTGCAGCTCTGAAGAGAATGTTAGCAAAGAGGTAACCGGGACAGTGAAAACAGTACTCAAAGACAGGGAGAGCAAGCTCTCTCTTGGCACTTTGGATGTGGGACGTACAGCGAGATGTTTGCTGCTTTTGCGTTTGGCTGTTGGGAGATTTACAGCACAAAGATATCTAGTTGATTTGAAGCAGTTCCGAGAAAGTCTAAACATAATCCCCACTTCTCCCTCCTGGCACTTTCCATGTGGGAGATATAGCAGGATGTATATTGGTTTTGAGGACAACTCAATGGACAGTGTAGGGAGAAAAGGTCCTGGCTCCTTGAATGCCGTTTCTGGAGACACTGCGATCAATGTGGGAGATATGTCAAGACGTGTGTTGGTTTTGAGGACGGCTCTCTGGAGAGTCTTAGCAAAGAGGTCACAGGGATAATCAGAGCAATTCTCAGAGACACTGAGAACAAGCTCCACAATTCCCTCCTGGCACTTTCCCTGTAGGAGATACCGCAAGACGTTTCTGTATATTGGGCACAGCGCTCTGCACGGTGTTAGCAGAGACTTTCCCGGGACAGTGAAACCCTATGTCAGAGACACTGAGAAGAAGCCCCAATGTTCCCTCCAGGCACTTTCAGTGTGGGTGCCTTCTCCACGCGGTTCCTGGTTTCACTGCAGCTCTGAAGAGAATGTTAGCAAAGAGGTAACCGGGACAGTGAAAACAGTACTCAAAGACAGGGAGAGCAAGCTCTCTCTTGGCACTTTGGATGTGGGACGTACAGCGAGATGTTTGCTGCTTTTGCGTTTGGCTGTTGGGAGATTTACAGCACAAAGATATCTAGTTGATTTGAAGCAGTTCCGAGAAAGTCTAAACATAATCCCCACTTCTCCCTCCTGGCACTTTCCATGTGGGAGATATAGCAGGATGTATATTGGTTTTGAGGACAACTCAATGGACAGTGTAGGGAGAAAAGGTCCTGGCTCCTTGAATGCCCTTTCTGGAGACACTGCGATCAATGTGGGAGATATGTCAAGACGTGTGTTGGTTTTGAGGACGGCTCTCTGGAGAGTCTTAGCAAAGAGGTCACAGGGATAATCAGAGCAATTCTCAGAGACACTGAGAACAAGCTCCACAATTCCCTCCTGGCACTTTCCCTGTAGGAGATACCGCAAGACGTTTCTGTATATTGGGCACAGCGCTCTGCACGGTGTTAGCAGAGACTTTCCCGGGACAGTGAAACCCTATGTCAGAGACACTGAGAAGAAGCCCCAATGTTCCCTCCAGGCACTTTCAGTGTGGGTGCCTTCTCCACGCGGTTCCTGGTTTCACTGCAGCTCTGAAGAGAATGTTAGCAAAGAGGTAACCGGGACAGTGAAAACAGTACTCAAAGACAGGGAGAGCAAGCTCTCTCTTGGCACTTTGGATGTGGGACGTACAGCGAGATGTTTGCTGCTTTTGCGTTTGGCTGTTGGGAGATTTACAGCACAAAGATATCTAGTTGATTTGAAGCAGTTCCGAGAAAGTCTAAACATAATCCCCACTTCTCCCTCCTGGCACTTTCCATGTGGGAGATATAGCAGGATGTATATTGGTTTTGAGGACAACTCAATGGACAGTGTAGGGAGAAAAGGTCCTGGCTCCTTGAATGCCGTTTCTGGAGACACTGCGATCAATGTGGGAGATATGTCAAGACGTGTGTTGGTTTTGAGGACGGCTCTCTGGAGAGTCTTAGCAAAGAGGTCACAGGGATAATCAGAGCAATTCTCAGAGACACTGAGAACAAGCTCCACAATTCCCTCCTGGCACTTTCCCTGTAGGAGATACCGCAAGACGTTTCTGTATATTGGGCACAGCGCTCTGCACGGTGTTAGCAGAGACTTTCCCGGGACAGTGAAACCCTATGTCAGAGACACTGAGAAGAAGCCCCAATGTTCCCTCCAGGCACTTTCAGTGTGGGTGCCTTCTCCACGCGGTTCCTGGTTTCACTGCAGCTCTGAAGAGAATGTTAGCAAAGAGGTAACCGGGACAGTGCAAACAGTACTCAAAGACAGGGAGAGCAAGCTCTCTCTTGGCACTTTGGATGTGGGACGTACAGCGAGATGTTTGCTGCTTTTGCGTTTGGCTGTTGGGAGATTTACAGCACAAAGATATCTAGTTGATTTGAAGCAGTTCCGAGAAAGTCTAAACATAATCCCCACTTCTCCCTCCTGGCACTTTCCATGTGGGAGATATAGCAGGATGTATATTGGTTTTGAGGACAACTCAATGGACAGTGTAGGGAGAAAAGGTCCTGGCTCCTTGAATGCCCTTTCTGGAGACACTGCGATCAATGTGGGAGATATGTCAAGATGTGTGTTTGTTTTGAGGACGGCTCTCTGGAGAGTCTTAGCAAAGAGGTCACACAGATAATCAGAGCAATTCTCAGAGACACTGAGAACAAGCTCCACAATTCCCTCCTGGCACTTTCCCTGTAGGAGATACCGCAAGACGTTTCTGTATATTGGGCACAGCGCTCTGCACAGTGTTAGCAGAGACTTTCCCGGGACAGTGAAACCATATGTCAGAGACACTGAGAAGAAGCCCCAGTGTTCCCTCCAGGCACTTTCAGTGTGGGTGCCTTCTCCACGCGGTTCCTGGTTTCACTGCAGCTCTGAAGAGAATGTTAGCAAAGAGGTAACCGGGACAGTGAAAACAGTACTCAAAGACAGGGAGAGCAAGCTCTCTCTTGGCACTTTGGATGTGGGACGTACAGCGAGATGTTTGCTGCTTTTGCGTTTGGCTGTTGGGAGATTTACAGCACAAAGATATCTAGTTGATTTGAAGCAGTTCCGAGAAAGTCTAAACATAATCCCCACTTCTCCCTCCTGGCACTTTCCATGTGGGAGATATAGCAGGATGTATATTGGTTTTGAGGACAACTCAATGGACAGTGTAGGGAGAAAAGGTCCTGGCTCCTTGAATGCCGTTTCTGGAGACACTGCGATCAATGTGGGAGATATGTCAAGACGTGTGTTGGTTTTGAGGACGGCTCTCTGGAGAGTCTTAGCAAAGAGGTCACACAGATAATCAGAGCAATTCTCAGAGACACTGAGAACAAGCTCCACAATTCCCTCCTGGCACTTTCCCTGTAGGAGATACCGCAAGACGTTTCTGTATATTGGGCACAGCGCTCTGCACGGTGTTAGCAGAGACTTTCCCGGGACAGTGAAACCCTATGTCAGAGACACTGAGAAGAAGCCCCAATGTTCCCTCCAGGCACTTTCAGTGTGGGTGCCTTCTCCACGCGGTTCCTGGTTTCACTGCAGCTCTGAAGAGAATGTTAGCAAAGAGGTAACCGGGACAGTGCAAACAGTACTCAAAGACAGGGAGAGCAAGCTCTCTCTTGGCACTTTGGATGTGGGACGTACAGCGAGATCTTTGCTGCTTTTGCGTTTGGCTGTTGGGAGATTTACAGCACAAAGATATCTAGTTGATTTGAAGCAGTTCCGAGAAAGTCTAAACATAATCCCCACTTCTCCCTCCTGGCACTTTCCATGTGGGAGATATAGCAGGATGTATATTGGTTTTGAGGACAACTCAATGGACAGTGTAGGGAGAAAAGGTCCTGGCTCCTTGAATGCCGTTTCTGGAGACACTGCGATCAATGTGGGAGATATGTCAAGACGTGTGTTGGTTTTGAGGACGGCTCTCTGGAGAGTCTTAGCAAAGAGGTCACAGGGATAATCAGAGCAATTCTCAGAGACACTGAGAACAAGCTCCACAATTCCCTCCTGGCACTTTCCCTGTAGGAGATACCGCAAGACGTTTCTGTATATTGGGCACAGCGCTCTGCACGGTGTTAGCAGAGACTTTCCCGGGACAGTGAAACCCTATGTCAGAGACACTGAGAAGAAGCCCCAATGTTCCCTCCAGGCACTTTCAGTGTGGGTGCCTTCTCCACGCGGTTCCTGGTTTCACTGCAGCTCTGAAGAGAATGTTAGCCAAGAGGTAACCGGGACAGTGAAAACAGTACTCAAAGACAGGGAGAGCAAGCTCTCTCTTGGCACTTTGGATGTGGGACGTACAGCGAGATGTTTGCTGCTTTTGCGTTTGGCTGTTGGGAGATTTACAGCACAAAGATATCTAGTTGATTTGAAGCAGTTCCGAGAAAGTCTAAACATAATCCCCACTTCTCCCTCCTGGCACTTTCCATGTGGGAGATATAGCAGGATGTATATTGGTTTTGGGGACAACTCAATGGACAGTGTAGGGAGAAAAGGTCCTGGCTCCTTGAATGCCGTTTCTGGAGACACTGCGATCAATGTGGGAGATATGTCAAGACGTGTGTTGGTTTTGAGGACGGCTCTCTGGAGAGTCTTAGCAAAGAGGTCACAGGGATAATCAGAGCAATTCTCAGAGACACTGAGAACAAGCTCCACAATTCCCTCCTGGCACTTTCCCTGTAGGAGATACCGCAAGACGTTTCTGTATATTGGGCACAGCGCTCTGCACGGTGTTAGCAGAGACTTTCCCGGGACAGTGAAACCCTATGTCAGAGACACTGAGAAGAAGCCCCAATGTTCCCTCCAGGCACTTTCAGTGTGGGTGCCTTCTCCACGCGGTTCCTGGTTTCACTGCAGCTCTGAAGAGAATGTTAGCCAAGAGGTAACCGGGACAGTGAAAACAGTACTCAAAGACAGGGAGAGCAAGCTCTCTCTTGGCACTTTGGATGTGGGACGTACAGCGAGATGTTTGCTGCTTTTGCGTTTGGCTGTTGGGAGATTTACAGCACAAAGATATCTAGTTGATTTGAAGCAGTTCCGAGAAAGTCTAAACATAATCCCCACTTCTCCCTCCTGGCACTTTCCATGTGGGAGATATAGCAGGATGTATATTGGTTTTGAGGACAACTCAATGGACAGTGTAGGGAGAAAAGGTCCTGGCTCCTTGAATGCCGTTTCTGGAGACACTGCGATCAATGTGGGAGATATGTCAAGACGTGTGTTGGTTTTGAGGACGGCTCTCTGGAGAGTCTTAGCAAAGAGGTCACAGGGATAATCAGAGCAATTCTCAGAGACACTGAGAACAAGCTCCACAATTCCCTCCTGGCACTTTCCCTGTAGGAGATACCGCAAGACGTTTCTGTATATTGGGCACAGCGCTCTGCACGGTGTTAGCAGAGACTTTCCCGGGACAGTGAAACCCTATGTCAGAGACACTGAGAAGAAGCCCCAATGTTCCCTCCAGGCACTTTCAGTGTGGGTGCCTTCTCCACGCGGTTCCTGGTTTCACTGCAGCTCTGAAGAGAATGTTAGCAAAGAGGTAACCGGGACAGTGAAAACAGTACTCAAAGACAGGGAGAGCAAGCTCTCTCTTGGCACTTTGGATGTGGGACGTACAGCGAGATGTTTGCTGCTTTTGCGTTTGGCTGTTGGGAGATTTACAGCACAAAGATATCTAGTTGATTTGAAGCAGTTCCGAGAAAGTCTAAACATAATCCCCACTTCTCCCTCCTGGCACTTTCCATGTGGGAGATATAGCAGGATGTATATTGGTTTTGAGGACAACTCAATGGACAGTGTAGGGAGAAAAGGTCCTGGCTCCTTGAATGCCCTTTCTGGAGACACTGCGATCAATGTGGGAGATATGTCAAGACGTGTGTTGGTTTTGAGGACGGCTCTCTGGAGAGTCTTAGCAAAGAGGTCACAGGGATAATCAGAGCAATTCTCAGAGACACTGAGAACAAGCTCCACAATTCCCTCCTGGCACTTTCCCTGTAGGAGATACCGCAAGACGTTTCTGTATATTGGGCACAGCGCTCTGCACGGTGTTAGCAGAGACTTTCCCGGGACAGTGAAACCCTATGTCAGAGACACTGAGAAGAAGCCCCAATGTTCCCTCCAGGCACTTTCAGTGTGGGTGCCTTCTCCACGCGGTTCCTGGTTTCACTGCAGCTCTGAAGAGAATGTTAGCCAAGAGGTAACCGGGACAGTGAAAACAGTACTCAAAGACAGGGAGAGCAAGCTCTCTCTTGGCACTTTGGATGTGGGACGTACAGCGAGATGTTTGCTGCTTTTGCGTTTGGCTGTTGGGAGATTTACAGCACAAAGATATCTAGTTGATTTGAAGCAGTTCCGAGAAAGTCTAAACATAATCCCCACTTCTCCCTCCTGGCACTTTCCATGTGGGAGATATAGCAGGATGTATATTGGTTTTGAGGACAACTCAATGGACAGTGTAGGGAGAAAAGGTCCTGGCTCCTTGAATGCCGTTTCTGGAGACACTGCGATCAATGTGGGAGATATGTCAAGACGTGTGTTGGTTTTGAGGACGGCTCTCTGGAGAGTCTTAGCAAAGAGGTCACAGGGATAATCAGAGCAATTCTCAGAGACACTGAGAACAAGCTCCACAATTCCCTCCTGGCACTTTCCCTGTAGGAGATACCGCAAGACGTTTCTGTATATTGGGCACAGCGCTCTGCACGGTGTTAGCAGAGACTTTCCCGGGACAGTGAAACCCTATGTCAGAGACACTGAGAAGAAGCCCCAATGTTCCCTCCAGGCACTTTCAGTGTGGGTGCCTTCTCCACGCGGTTCCTGGTTTCACTGCAGCTCTGAAGAGAATGTTAGCAAAGAGGTAACCGGGACAGTGAAAACAGTACTCAAAGACAGGGAGAGCAAGCTCTCTCTTGGCACTTTGGATGTGGGACGTACAGCGAGATGTTTGCTGCTTTTGCGTTTGGCTGTTGGGAGATTTACAGCACAAAGATATCTAGTTGATTTGAAGCAGTTCCGAGAAAGTCTAAACATAATCCCCACTTCTCCCTCCTGGCACTTTCCATGTGGGAGATATAGCAGGATGTATATTGGTTTTGAGGACAACTCAATGGACAGTGTAGGGAGAAAAGGTCCTGGCTCCTTGAATGCCGTTTCTGGAGACACTGCGATCAATGTGGGAGATATGTCAAGACGTGTGTTGGTTTTGAGGACGGCTCTCTGGAGAGTCTTAGCAAAGAGGTCACAGGGATAATCAGAGCAATTCTCAGAGACACTGAGAACAAGCTCCACAATTCCCTCCTGGCACTTTCCCTGTAGGAGATACCGCAAGACGTTTCTGTATATTGGGCACAGCGCTCTGCACGGTGTTAGCAGAGACTTTCCCGGGACAGTGAAACCCTATGTCAGAGACACTGAGAAGAAGCCCCAATGTTCCCTCCAGGCACTTTCAGTGTGGGTGCCTTCTCCACGCGGTTCCTGGTTTCACTGCAGCTCTGAAGAGAATGTTAGCAAAGAGGTAACCGGGACAGTGAAAACAGTACTCAAAGACAGGGAGAGCAAGCTCTCTCTTGGCACTTTGGATGTGGGACGTACAGCGAGATGTTTGCTGCTTTTGCGTTTGGCTGTTGGGAGATTTACAGCACAAAGATATCTAGTTGATTTGAAGCAGTTCCGAGAAAGTCTAAACATAATCCCCACTTCTCCCTCCTGGCACTTTCCATGTGGGAGATATAGCAGGATGTATATTGGTTTTGGGGACAACTCAATGGACAGTGTAGGGAGAAAAGGTCCTGGCTCCTTGAATGCCGTTTCTGGAGACACTGCGATCAATGTGGGAGATATGTCAAGACGTGTGTTGGTTTTGAGGACGGCTCTCTGGAGAGTCTTAGCAAAGAGGTCACAGGGATAATCAGAGCAATTCTCAGAGACACTGAGAACAAGCTCCACAATTCCCTCCTGGCACTTTCCCTGTAGGAGATACCGCAAGACGTTTCTGTATATTGGGCACAGCGCTCTGCACGGTGTTAGCAGAGACTTTCCCGGGACAGTGAAACCCTATGTCAGAGACACTGAGAAGAAGCCCCAATGTTCCCTCCAGGCACTTTCAGTGTGGGTGCCTTCTCCACGCGGTTCCTGGTTTCACTGCAGCTCTGAAGAGAATGTTAGCAAAGAGGTAACCGGGACAGTGAAAACAGTACTCAAAGACAGGGAGAGCAAGCTCTCTCTTGGCACTTTGGATGTGGGACGTACAGCGAGATGTTTGCTGCTTTTGCGTTTGGCTGTTGGGAGATTTACAGCACAAAGATATCTAGTTGATTTGAAGCAGTTCCGAGAAAGTCTAAACATAATCCCCACTTCTCCCTCCTGGCACTTTCCATGTGGGAGATATAGCAGGATGTATATTGGTTTTGAGGACAACTCAATGGACAGTGTAGGGAGAAAAGGTCCTGGCTCCTTGAATGCCGTTTCTGGAGACACTGCGATCAATGTGGGAGATATGTCAAGACGTGTGTTGGTTTTGAGGACGGCTCTCTGGAGAGTCTTAGCAAAGAGGTCACACAGATAATCAGAGCAATTCTCAGAGACACTGAGAACAAGCTCCACAATTCCCTCCTGGCACTTTCCCTGTAGGAGATACCGCAAGACGTTTCTGTATATTGGGCACAGCGCTCTGCACGGTGTTAGCAGAGACTTTCCCGGGACAGTGAAACCCTATGTCAGAGACACTGAGAAGAAGCCCCAGTGTTCCCTCCAGGCACTTTCAGTGTGGGTGCCTTCTCCACGCGGTTCCTGGTTTCACTGCAGCTCTGAAGAGAATGTTAGCAAAGAGGTAACCGGGACAGTGAAAACAGTACTCAAAGACAGGGAGAGCAAGCTCTCTCTTGGCACTTTGGATGTGGGACGTACAGCGAGATGTTTGCTGCTTTTGCGTTTGGCTGTTGGGAGATTTACAGCACAAAGATATCTAGTTGATTTGAAGCAGTTCCGAGAAAGTCTAAACATAATCCCCACTTCTCCCTCCTGGCACTTTCCATGTGGGAGATATAGCAGGATGTATATTGGTTTTGAGGACAACTCAATGGACAGTGTAGGGAGAAAAGGTCCTGGCTCCTTGAATGCCCTTTCTGGAGACACTGCGATCAATGTGGGAGATATGTCAAGATGTGTGTTTGTTTTGAGGACGGCTCTCTGGAGAGTCTTAGCAAAGAGGTCACAGGGATAATCAGAGCAATTCTCAGAGACACTGAGAACAAGCTCCACAATTCCCTCCTGGCACTTTCCCTGTAGGAGATACCGCAAGACGTTTCTGTAGATTGGGCACAGCGCTCTGCACGGTGTTAGCAGAGACTTTCCCGGGACAGTGAAACCCTATGTCAGAGACACTGAGAAGAAGCCCCAATGTTCCCTCCAGGCACTTTCAGTGTGGGTGCCTTCTCCACGCGGTTCCTGGTTTCACTGCAGCTCTGAAGAGAATGTTAGCAAAGAGGTAACCGGGACAGTGCAAACAGTACTCAAAGACAGGGAGAGCAAGCTCTCTCTTGGCACTTTGGATGTGGGACGTACAGCGAGATGTTTGCTGCTTTTGCGTTTGGCTGTTGGGAGATTTACAGCACAAAGATATCTAGTTGATTTGAAGCAGTTCCGAGAAAGTCTAAACATAATCCCCACTTCTCCCTCCTGGCACTTTCCATGTGGGAGATATAGCAGGATGTATATTGGTTTTGAGGACAACTCAATGGACAGTGTAGGGAGAAAAGGTCCTGGCTCCTTGAATGCCGTTTCTGGAGACACTGCGATCAATGTGGGAGATATGTCAAGACGTGTGTTGGTTTTGAGGACGGCTCTCTGGAGAGTCTTAGCAAAGAGGTCACAGGGATAATCAGAGCAATTCTCAGAGACACTGAGAACAAGCTCCACAATTCCCTCCTGGCACTTTCCCTGTAGGAGATACCGCAAGACGTTTCTGTATATTGGGCACAGCGCTCTGCACGGTGTTAGCAGAGACTTTCCCGGGACAGTGAAACCCTATGTCAGAGACACTGAGAAGAAGCCCCAATGTTCCCTCCAGGCACTTTCAGTGTGGGTGCCTTCTCCACGCGGTTCCTGGTTTCACTGCAGCTCTGAAGAGAATGTTAGCAAAGAGGTAACCGGGACAGTGAAAACAGTACTCAAAGACAGGGAGAGCAAGCTCTCTCTTGGCACTTTGGATGTGGGACGTACAGCGAGATGTTTGCTGCTTTTGCGTTTGGCTGTTGGGAGATTTACAGCACAAAGATATCTAGTTGATTTGAAGCAGTTCCGAGAAAGTCTAAACATAATCCCCACTTCTCCCTCCTGGCACTTTCCATGTGGGAGATATAGCAGGATGTATATTGGTTTTGAGGACAACTCAATGGACAGTGTAGGGAGAAAAGGTCCTGGCTCCTTGAATGCCCTTTCTGGAGACACTGCGATCAATGTGGGAGATATGTCAAGACGTGTGTTGGTTTTGAGGACGGCTCTCTGGAGAGTCTTAGCAAAGAGGTCACAGGGATAATCAGAGCAATTCTCAGAGACACTGAGAACAAGCTCCACAATTCCCTCCTGGCACTTTCCCTGTAGGAGATACCGCAAGACGTTTCTGTATATTGGGCACAGCGCTCTGCACGGTGTTAGCAGAGACTTTCCCGGCACAGTGAAACCCTATGTCAGAGACACTGAGAAGAAGCCCCAATGTTCCCTCCAGGCACTTTCAGTGTGGGTGCCTTCTCCACGCGGTTCCTGGTTTCACTGCAGCTCTGAAGAGAATGTTAGCCAAGAGGTAACCGGGACAGTGAAAACAGTACTCAAAGACAGGGAGAGCAAGCTCTCTCTTGGCACTTTGGATGTGGGACGTACAGCGAGATGTTTGCTGCTTTTGCGTTTGGCTGTTGGGAGATTTACAGCACAAAGATATCTAGTTGATTTGAAGCAGTTCCGAGAAAGTCTAAACATAATCCCCACTTCTCCCTCCTGGCACTTTCCATGTGGGAGATATAGCAGGATGTATATTGGTTTTGAGGACAACTCAATGGACAGTGTAGGGAGAAAAGGTCCTGGCTCCTTGAATGCCGTTTCTGGAGACACTGCGATCAATGTGGGAGATATGTCAAGACGTGTGTTGGTTTTGAGGACGGCTCTCTGGAGAGTCTTAGCAAAGAGGTCACAGGGATAATCAGAGCAATTCTCAGAGACACTGAGAACAAGCTCCACAATTCCCTCCTGGCACTTTCCCTGTAGGAGATACCGCAAGACGTTTCTGTATATTGGGCACAGCGCTCTGCACGGTGTTAGCAGAGACTTTCCCGGGACAGTGAAACCCTATGTCAGAGACACTGAGAAGAAGCCCCAATGTTCCCTCCAGGCACTTTCAGTGTGGGTGCCTTCTCCACGCGGTTCCTGGTTTCACTGCAGCTCTGAAGAGAATGTTAGCAAAGAGGTAACCGGGACAGTGAAAACAGTACTCAAAGACAGGGAGAGCAAGCTCTCTCTTGGCACTTTGGATGTGGGACGTACAGCGAGATGTTTGCTGCTTTTGCGTTTGGCTGTTGGGAGATTTACAGCACAAAGATATCTAGTTGATTTGAAGCAGTTCCGAGAAAGTCTAAACATAATCCCCACTTCTCCCTCCTGGCACTTTCCATGTGGGAGATATAGCAGGATGTATATTGGTTTTGAGGACAACTCAATGGACAGTGTAGGGAGAAAAGGTCCTGGCTCCTTGAATGCCGTTTCTGGAGACACTGCGATCAATGTGGGAGATATGTCAAGACGTGTGTTGGTTTTGAGGACGGCTCTCTGGAGAGTCTTAGCAAAGAGGTCACAGGGATAATCAGAGCAATTCTCAGAGACACTGAGAACAAGCTCCACAATTCCCTCCTGGCACTTTCCCTGTAGGAGATACCGCAAGACGTTTCTGTATATTGGGCACAGCGCTCTGCACGGTGTTAGCAGAGACTTTCCCGGGACAGTGAAACCCTATGTCAGAGACACTGAGAAGAAGCCCCAATGTTCCCTCCAGGCACTTTCA
Organism: Chroicocephalus ridibundus; assembly: GCF_963924245.1. Taxonomy (NCBI): domain Eukaryota; kingdom Metazoa; phylum Chordata; class Aves; order Charadriiformes; family Laridae; genus Chroicocephalus; species Chroicocephalus ridibundus. The sequence goes on from NW_026961252.1 coordinate 151,503, forward strand.
GTGTGGGTGCCTTCTCCACGCGGTTCCTGGTTTCACTGCAGCTCTGAAGAGAATGTTAGCAAAGAGGTAACCGGGACAGTGAAAACAGTACTCAAAGACAGGGAGAGCAAGCTCTCTCTTGGCACTTTGGATGTGGGACGTACAGCGAGATGTTTGCTGCTTTTGCGTTTGGCTGTTGGGAGATTTACAGCACAAAGATATCTAGTTGATTTGAAGCAGTTCCGAGAAAGTCTAAACATAATCCCCACTTCTCCCTCCTGGCACTTTCCATGTGGGAGATATAGCAGGATGTATATTGGTTTTGGGGACAACTCAATGGACAGTGTAGGGAGAAAAGGTCCTGGCTCCTTGAATGCCGTTTCTGGAGACACTGCGATCAATGTGGGAGATATGTCAAGACGTGTGTTGGTTTTGAGGACGGCTCTCTGGAGAGTCTTAGCAAAGAGGTCACAGGGATAATCAGAGCAATTCTCAGAGACACTGAGAACAAGCTCCACAATTCCCTCCTGGCACTTTCCCTGTAGGAGATACCGCAAGACGTTTCTGTATATTGGGCACAGCGCTCTGCACGGTGTTAGCAGAGACTTTCCCGGGACAGTGAAACCCTATGTCAGAGACACTGAGAAGAAGCCCCAATGTTCCCTCCAGGCACTTTCAGTGTGGGTGCCTTCTCCACGCGGTTCCTGGTTTCACTGCAGCTCTGAAGAGAATGTTAGCAAAGAGGTAACCGGGACAGTGAAAACAGTACTCAAAGACAGGGAGAGCAAGCTCTCTCTTGGCACTTTGGATGTGGGACGTACAGCGAGATGTTTGCTGCTTTTGCGTTTGGCTGTTGGGAGATTTACAGCACAAAGATATCTAGTTGATTTGAAGCAGTTCCGAGAAAGTCTAAACATAATCCCCACTTCTCCCTCCTGGCACTTTCCATGTGGGAGATATAGCAGGATGTATATTGGTTTTGAGGACAACTCAATGGACAGTGTAGGGAGAAAAGGTCCTGGCTCCTTGAATGCCGTTTCTGGAGACACTGCGATCAATGTGGGAGATATGTCAAGACGTGTGTTGGTTTTGAGGACGGCTCTCTGGAGAGTCTTAGCAAAGAGGTCACACAGATAATCAGAGCAATTCTCAGAGACACTGAGAACAAGCTCCACAATTCCCTCCTGGCACTTTCCCTGTAGGAGATACCGCAAGACGTTTCTGTATATTGGGCACAGCGCTCTGCACGGTGTTAGCAGAGACTTTCCCGGGACAGTGAAACCCTATGTCAGAGACACTGAGAAGAAGCCCCAGTGTTCCCTCCAGGCACTTTCAGTGTGGGTGCCTTCTCCACGCGGTTCCTGGTTTCACTGCAGCTCTGAAGAGAATGTTAGCAAAGAGGTAACCGGGACAGTGAAAACAGTACTCAAAGACAGGGAGAGCAAGCTCTCTCTTGGCACTTTGGATGTGGGACGTACAGCGAGATGTTTGCTGCTTTTGCGTTTGGCTGTTGGGAGATTTACAGCACAAAGATATCTAGTTGATTTGAAGCAGTTCCGAGAAAGTCTAAACATAATCCCCACTTCTCCCTCCTGGCACTTTCCATGTGGGAGATATAGCAGGATGTATATTGGTTTTGAGGACAACTCAATGGACAGTGTAGGGAGAAAAGGTCCTGGCTCCTTGAATGCCCTTTCTGGAGACACTGCGATCAATGTGGGAGATATGTCAAGATGTGTGTTTGTTTTGAGGACGGCTCTCTGGAGAGTCTTAGCAAAGAGGTCACAGGGATAATCAGAGCAATTCTCAGAGACACTGAGAACAAGCTCCACAATTCCCTCCTGGCACTTTCCCTGTAGGAGATACCGCAAGACGTTTCTGTAGATTGGGCACAGCGCTCTGCACGGTGTTAGCAGAGACTTTCCCGGGACAGTGAAACCCTATGTCAGAGACACTGAGAAGAAGCCCCAATGTTCCCTCCAGGCACTTTCAGTGTGGGTGCCTTCTCCACGCGGTTCCTGGTTTCACTGCAGCTCTGAAGAGAATGTTAGCAAAGAGGTAACCGGGACAGTGAAAACAGTACTCAAAGACAGGGAGAGCAAGCTCTCTCTTGGCACTTTGGATGTGGGACGTACAGCGAGATGTTTGCTGCTTTTGCGTTTGGCTGTTGGGAGATTTACAGCACAAAGATATCTAGTTGATTTGAAGCAGTTCCGAGAAAGTCTAAACATAATCCCCACTTCTCCCTCCTGGCACTTTCCATGTGGGAGATATAGCAGGATGTATATTGGTTTTGAGGACAACTCAATGGACAGTGTAGGGAGAAAAGGTCCTGGCTCCTTGAATGCCGTTTCTGGAGACACTGCGATCAATGTGGGAGATATGTCAAGACGTGTGTTGGTTTTGAGGACGGCTCTCTGGAGAGTCTTAGCAAAGAGGTCACAGGGATAATCAGAGCAATTCTCAGAGACACTGAGAACAAGCTCCACAATTCCCTCCTGGCACTTTCCCTGTAGGAGATACCGCAAGACGTTTCTGTATATTGGGCACAGCGCTCTGCACGGTGTTAGCAGAGACTTTCCCGGGACAGTGAAACCCTATGTCAGAGACACTGAGAAGAAGCCCCAATGTTCCCTCCAGGCACTTTCAGTGTGGGTGCCTTCTCCACGCGGTTCCTGGTTTCACTGCAGCTCTGAAGAGAATGTTAGCAAAGAGGTAACCGGGACAGTGAAAACAGTACTCAAAGACAGGGAGAGCAAGCTCTCTCTTGGCACTTTGGATGTGGGACGTACAGCGAGATGTTTGCTGCTTTTGCGTTTGGCTGTTGGGAGATTTACAGCACAAAGATATCTAGTTGATTTGAAGCAGTTCCGAGAAAGTCTAAACATAATCCCCACTTCTCCCTCCTGGCACTTTCCATGTGGGAGATATAGCAGGATGTATATTGGTTTTGAGGACAACTCAATGGACAGTGTAGGGAGAAAAGGTCCTGGCTCCTTGAATGCCGTTTCTGGAGACACTGCGATCAATGTGGGAGATATGTCAAGACGTGTGTTGGTTTTGAGGACGGCTCTCTGGAGAGTCTTAGCAAAGAGGTCACAGGGATAATCAGAGCAATTCTCAGAGACACTGAGAACAAGCTCCACAATTCCCTCCTGGCACTTTCCCTGTAGGAGATACCGCAAGACGTTTCTGTATATTGGGCACAGCGCTCTGCACGGTGTTAGCAGAGACTTTCCCGGGACAGTGAAACCCTATGTCAGAGACACTGAGAAGAAGCCCCAACGTTCCTTCCAGGCACTTTCAGTGTGGGTGCCTTCTCCACGTGGTTCCTGGTTTCACTGCAGCTCTGAAGAGAATGTTAGCAAAGAGGTAACCGGGACAGTGCAAACAGTACTCAAAGACAGGGAGAGCAAGCTCTCTCTTGGCACTTTGGATGTGGGACGTACAGCGAGATGTTTGCTGCTTTTGCGTTTGGCTGTTGGGAGATTTACAGCACAAAGATATCTAGTTGATTTGAAGCAGTTCCGAGAAAGTCTAAACATAATCCCCACTTCTCCCTCCTGGCACTTTCCATGTGGGAGATATAGCAGGATGTATATTGGTTTTGAGGACAACTCAATGGACAGTGTAGGGAGAAAAGGTCCTGGCTACTTGAATGCCGTTTCTGGAGACACTGCGATCAATGTGGGAGATATGTCAAGATGTGTGTTTGTTTTGAGGATGGCTATCTGGAGAGTCTTAGCAAAGAGGTCACAGGGATAATCAGAGCAATTCTCAGAGACACTGAGAACAAGCTCCACAATTCCCTCCTGGCACTTTCCCTGTAGGAGATACCGCAAGACGTTTCTGTATATTGGGCACAGCGCTCTGCACGGTGTTAGCAGAGACTTTCCCGGGACAGTGAAACCCTATGTCAGAGACACTGAGAAGAAGCCCCAGTGTTCCCTCCAGGCACTTTCAGTGTGGGTGCCTTCTCCACGCGGTTCCTGGTTTCACTGCAGCTCTGAAGAGAATGTTAGCAAAGAGGTAACCGGGACAGTGCAAACAGTACTCAAAGACAGGGAGAGCAAGCTCTCTCTTGGCACTTTGGATGTGGGACGTACAGCGAGATGTTTGCTGCTTTTGCGTTTGGCTGTTGGGAGATTTACAGCACAAAGATATCTAGTTGATTTGAAGCAGTTCCGAGAAAGTCTAAACATAATCCCCACTTCTCCCTCCTGGCACTTTCCATGTGGGAGATATAGCAGGATGTATATTGGTTTTGAGGACAACTCAATGGACAGTGTAGGGAGAAAAGGTCCTGGCTCCTTGAATGCCCTTTCTGGAGACACTGCGATCAATGTGGGAGATATGTCAAGATGTGTGTTTGTTTTGAGGACGGCTCTCTGGAGAGTCTTAGCAAAGAGGTCACAGGGATAATCAGAGCAATTCTCAGAGACACTGAGAACAAGCTCCACAATTCCCTCCTGGCACTTTCCCTGTAGGAGATACCGCAAGACGTTTCTGTAGATTGGGCACAGCGCTCTGCACGGTGTTAGCAGAGACTTTCCCGGGACAGTGAAACCCTATGTCAGAGACACTGAGAAGAAGCCCCAATGTTCCCTCCAGGCACTTTCAGTGTGGGTGCCTTCTCCACGCGGTTCCTGGTTTCACTGCAGCTCTGAAGAGAATGTTAGCAAAGAGGTAACCGGGACAGTGCAAACAGTACTCAAAGACAGGGAGAGCAAGCTCTCTCTTGGCACTTTGGATGTGGGACGTACAGCGAGATGTTTGCTGCTTTTGCGTTTGGCTGTTGGGAGATTTACAGCACAAAGATATCTAGTTGATTTGAAGCAGTTCCGAGAAAGTCTAAACATAATCCCCACTTCTCCCTCCTGGCACTTTCCATGTGGGAGATATAGCAGGATGTATATTGGTTTTGAGGACAACTCAATGGACAGTGTAGGGAGAAAAGGTCCTGGCTCCTTGAATGCCGTTTCTGGAGACACTGCGATCAATGTGGGAGATATGTCAAGACGTGTGTTGGTTTTGAGGACGGCTCTCTGGAGAGTCTTAGCAAAGAGGTCACAGGGATAATCAGAGCAATTCTCAGAGACACTGAGAACAAGCTCCACAATTCCCTCCTGGCACTTTCCCTGTAGGAGATACCGCAAGACGTTTCTGTATATTGGGCACAGCGCTCTGCACGGTGTTAGCAGAGACTTTCCCGGGACAGTGAAACCCTATGTCAGAGACACTGAGAAGAAGCCCCAACGTTCCTTCCAGGCACTTTCAGTGTGGGTGCCTTCTCCACGTGGTTCCTGGTTTCACTGCAGCTCTGAAGAGAATGTTAGCAAAGAGGTAACCGGGACAGTGCAAACAGTACTCAAAGACAGGGAGAGCAAGCTCTCTCTTGGCACTTTGGATGTGGGACGTACAGCGAGATGTTTGCTGCTTTTGCGTTTGGCTGTTGGGAGATTTACAGCACAAAGATATCTAGTTGATTTGAAGCAGTTCCGAGAAAGTCTAAACATAATCCCCACTTCTCCCTCCTGGCACTTTCCATGTGGGAGATATAGCAGGATGTATATTGGTTTTGAGGACAACTCAATGGACAGTGTAGGGAGAAAAGGTCCTGGCTACTTGAATGCCGTTTCTGGAGACACTGCGATCAATGTGGGAGATATGTCAAGACGTGTGTTTGTTTTGAGGATGGCTCTCTGGAGAGTCTTAGCAAAGAGGTCACAGGGATAATCAGAGCAATTCTCAGAGACACTGAGAACAAGCTCCACAATTCCCTCCTGGCACTTTCCCTGTAGGAGATACCGCAAGACGTTTCTGTATATTGGGCACAGCGCTCTGCACGGTGTTAGCAGAGACTTTCCCGGGACAGTGAAACCCTATGTCAGAGACACTGAGAAGAAGCCCCAGTGTTCCCTCCAGGCACTTTCAGTGTGGGTGCCTTCTCCACGCGGTTCCTGGTTTCACTGCAGCTCTGAAGAGAATGTTAGCAAAGAGGTAACCGGGACAGTGAAAACAGTACTCAAAGACAGGGAGAGCAAGCTCTCTCTTGGCACTTTGGATGTGGGACGTACAGCGAGATGTTTGCTGCTTTTGCGTTTGGCTGTTGGGAGATTTACAGCACAAAGATATCTAGTTGATTTGAAGCAGTTCCGAGAAAGTCTAAACATAATCCCCACTTCTCCCTCCTGGCACTTTCCATGTGGGAGATATAGCAGGATGTATATTGGTTTTGAGGACAACTCAATGGACAGTGTAGGGAGAAAAGGTCCTGGCTCCTTGAATGCCGTTTCTGGAGACACTGCGATCAATGTGGGAGATATGTCAAGACGTGTGTTGGTTTTGAGGACGGCTCTCTGGAGAGTCTTAGCAAAGAGGTCACAGGGATAATCAGAGCAATTCTCAGAGACACTGAGAACAAGCTCCACAATTCCCTCCTGGCACTTTCCCTGTAGGAGATACCGCAAGACGTTTCTGTATATTGGGCACAGCGCTCTGCACGGTGTTAGCAGAGACTTTCCCGGGACAGTGAAACCCTATGTCAGAGACACTGAGAAGAAGCCCCAATGTTCCCTCCAGGCACTTTCAGTGTGGGTGCCTTCTCCACGCGGTTCCTGGTTTCACTGCAGCTCTGAAGAGAATGTTAGCAAAGAGGTAACCGGGACAGTGAAAACAGTACTCAAAGACAGGGAGAGCAAGCTCTCTCTTGGCACTTTGGATGTGGGACGTACAGCGAGATGTTTGCTGCTTTTGCGTTTGGCTGTTGGGAGATTTACAGCACAAAGATATCTAGTTGATTTGAAGCAGTTCCGAGAAAGTCTAAACATAATCCCCACTTCTCCCTCCTGGCACTTTCCATGTGGGAGATATAGCAGGATGTATATTGGTTTTGAGGACAACTCAATGGACAGTGTAGGGAGAAAAGGTCCTGGCTCCTTGAATGCCGTTTCTGGAGACACTGCGATCAATGTGGGAGATATGTCAAGACGTGTGTTGGTTTTGAGGACGGCTCTCTGGAGAGTCTTAGCAAAGAGGTCACAGGGATAATCAGAGCAATTCTCAGAGACACTGAGAACAAGCTCCACAATTCCCTCCTGGCACTTTCCCTGTAGGAGATACCGCAAGATGTTTCTGTATATTGGGCACAGCGCTCTGCACGGTGTTAGCAGAGACTTTCCCGGGACAGTGAAACCCTATGTCAGAGACACTGAGAAGAAGCCCCAGTGTTCCCTCCAGGCACTTTCAGTGTGGGTGCCTTCTCCACGCGGTTCCTGGTTTCACTGCAGCTCTGAAGAGAATGTTAGCAAAGAGGTAACCGGGACAGTGAAAACAGTACTCAAAGACAGGGAGAGCAAGCTCTCTCTTGGCACTTTGGATGTGGGACGTACAGCGAGATGTTTGCTGCTTTTGCGTTTGGCTGTTGGGAGATTTACAGCACAAAGATATCTAGTTGATTTGAAGCAGTTCCGAGAAAGTCTAAACATAATCCCCACTTCTCCCTCCTGGCACTTTCCATGTGGGAGATATAGCAGGATGTATATTGGTTTTGAGGACAACTCAATGGACAGTGTAGGGAGAAAAGGTCCTGGCTCCTTGAATGCCGTTTCTGGAGACACTGCGATCAATGTGGGAGATATGTCAAGATGTGTGTTTGTTTTGAGGACGGCTCTCTGGAGAGTCTTAGCAAAGAGGTCACAGGGATAATCAGAGCAATTCTCAGAGACACTGAGAACAAGCTCCACAATTCCCTCCTGGCACTTTCCCTGTAGGAGATACCGCAAGACGTTTCTGTATATTGGGCACAGCGCTCTGCACGGTGTTAGCAGAGACTTTCCCGGGACAGTGAAACCCTATGTCAGAGACACTGAGAAGAAGCCCCAGTGTTCCCTCCAGGCACTTTCAGTGTGGGTGCCTTCTCCACGCGGTTCCTGGTTTCACTGCAGCTCTGAAGAGAATGTTAGCAAAGAGGTAACCGGGACAGTGCAAACAGTACTCAAAGACAGGGAGAGCAAGCTCTCTCTTGGCACTTTGGATGTGGGACGTACAGCGAGATGTTTGCTGCTTTTGCGTTTGGCTGTTGGGAGATTTACAGCACAAAGATATCTAGTTGATTTGAAGCAGTTCCGAGAAAGTCTAAACATAATCCCCACTTCTCCCTCCTGGCACTTTCCATGTGGGAGATATAGCAGGATGTATATTGGTTTTGAGGACAACTCAATGGACAGTGTAGGGAGAAAAGGTCCTGGCTCCTTGAATGCCGTTTCTGGAGACACTGCGATCAATGTGGGAGATATGTCAAGATGTGTGTTTGTTTTGAGGACGGCTCTCTGGAGAGTCTTAGCAAAGAGGTCACAGGGATAATCAGAGCAATTCTCAGAGACACTGAGAACAAGCTCCACAATTCCCTCCTGGCACTTTCCCTGTAGGAGATACCGCAAGACGTTTCTGTATATTGGGCACAGCGCTCTGCACGGTGTTAGCAGAGACTTTCCCGGGACAGTGAAACCCTATGTCAGAGACACTGAGAAGAAGCCCCAATGTTCCCTCCAGGCACTTTCAGTGTGGGTGCCTTCTCCACGCGGTTCCTGGTTTCACTGCAGCTCTGAAGAGAATGTTAGCAAAGAGGTAACCGGGACAGTGAAAACAGTACTCAAAGACAGGGAGAGCAAGCTCTCTCTTGGCACTTTGGATGTGGGACGTACAGCGAGATGTTTGCTGCTTTTGCGTTTGGCTGTTGGGAGATTTACAGCACAAAGATATCTAGTTGATTTGAAGCAGTTCCGAGAAAGTCTAAACATAATCCCCACTTCTCCCTCCTGGCACTTTCCATGTGGGAGATATAGCAGGATGTATATTGGTTTTGAGGACAACTCAATGGACAGTGTAGGGAGAAAAGGTCCTGGCTCCTTGAATGCCGTTTCTGGAGACACTGCGATCAATGTGGGAGATATGTCAAGATGTGTGTTTGTTTTGAGGACGGCTCTCTGGAGAGTCTTAGCAAAGAGGTCACAGGGATAATCAGAGCAATTCTCAGAGACACTGAGAACAAGCTCCACAATTCCCTCCTGGCACTTTCCCTGTAGGAGATACCGCAAGACGTTTCTGTATATTGGGCACAGCGCTCTGCACGGTGTTAGCAGAGACTTTCCCGGGACAGTGAAACCCTATGTCAGAGACACTGAGAAGAAGCCCCAGTGTTCCCTCCAGGCACTTTCAGTGTGGGTGCCTTCTCCACGCGGTTCCTGGTTTCACTGCAGCTCTGAAGAGAATGTTAGCAAAGAGGTAACCGGGACAGTGAAAACAGTACTCAAAGACAGGGAGAGCAAGCTCTCTCTTGGCACTTTGGATGTGGGACATACAGCGAGATGTTTGCTGCTTTTGCGTTTGGCTGTTGGGAGATTTACAGCACAAAGATATCTAGTTGATTTGAAGCAGTTCCGAGAAAGTCTAAACATAATCCCCACTTCTCCCTCCTGGCACTTTCCATGTGGGAGATATAGCAGGATGTATATTGGTTTTGAGGACAACTCAATGGACAGTGTAGGGAGAAAAGGTCCTGGCTCCTTGAATGCCGTTTCTGGAGACACTGCGATCAATGTGGGAGATATGTCAAGATGTGTGTTGGTTTTGAGGACGGCTCTCTGGAGAGTCTTAGCAAAGAGGTCACAGGGATAATCAGAGCAATTCTCAGAGACACTGAGAACAAGCTCCACAATTCCCTCCTGGCACTTTCCCTGTAGGAGATACCGCAAGACGTTTCTGTATATTGGGCACAGCGCTCTGCACGGTGTTAGCAGAGACTTTCCCGGGACAGTGAAACCCTATGTCAGAGACACTGAGAAGAAGCCCCAGTGTTCCCTCCAGGCACTTTCAGTGTGGGTGCCTTCTCCACGCGGTTCCTGGTTTCACTGCAGCTCTGAAGAGAATGTTAGCAAAGAGGTAACCGGGACAGTGCAAACAGTACTCAAAGACAGGGAGAGCAAGCTCTCTCTTGGCACTTTGGATGTGGGACGTACAGCGAGATGTTTGCTGCTTTTGCGTTTGGCTGTTGGGAGATTTACAGCACAAAGATATCTAGTTGATTTGAAGCAGTTCCGAGAAAGTCTAAACATAATCCCCACTTCTCCCTCCTGGCACTTTCCATGTGGGAGATATAGCAGGATGTATATTGGTTTTGAGGACAACTCAATGGACAGTGTAGGGAGAAAAGGTCCTGGCTCCTTGAATGCCGTTTCTGGAGACACTGCGATCAATGTGGGAGATATGTCAAGATGTGTGTTGGTTTTGAGGACGGCTCTCTGGAGAGTCTTAGCAAAGAGGTCACAGGGATAATCAGAGCAATTCTCAGAGACACTGAGAACAAGCTCCACAATTCCCTCCTGGCACTTTCCCTGTAGGAGATACCGCAAGACGTTTCTGTATATTGGGCACAGCGCTCTGCACGGTGTTAGCAGAGACTTTCCCGGGACAGTGAAACCCTATGTCAGAGACACTGAGAAGAAGCCCCAATGTTCCCTCCAGGCACTTTCAGTGTGGGTGCCTTCTCCACGCGGTTCCTGGTTTCACTGCAGCTCTGAAGAGAATGTTAGCAAAGAGGTAACCGGGACAGTGAAAACAGTACTCAAAGACAGGGAGAGCAAGCTCTCTCTTGGCACTTTGGATGTGGGACGTACAGCGAGATGTTTGCTGCTTTTGCGTTTGGCTGTTGGGAGATTTACAGCACAAAGATATCTAGTTGATTTGAAGCAGTTCCGAGAAAGTCTAAACATAATCCCCACTTCTCCCTCCTGGCACTTTCCATGTGGGAGATATAGCAGGATGTATATTGGTTTTGAGGACAACTCAATGGACAGTGTAGGGAGAAAAGGTCCTGGCTCCTTGAATGCCGTTTCTGGAGACACTGCGATCAATGTGGGAGATATGTCAAGACGTGTGTTGGTTTTGAGGACGGCTCTCTGGAGAGTCTTAGCAAAGAGGTCACAGGGATAATCAGAGCAATTCTCAGAGACACTGAGAACAAGCTGCACAATTCCCTCCTGGCACTTTCCCTGTAGGAGATACCGCAAGACGTTTCTGTATATTGGGCACAGCGCTCTGCACGGTGTTAGCAGAGACTTTCCCGGGACAGTGAAACCCTATGTCAGAGACACTGAGAAGAAGAACCAACGTTCCTTCCAGGCACTTTCAGTGTGGGTGCCTTCTCCACGTGGTTCCTGGTTTCACTGCAGCTCTGAAGCGAATGTTAGCAAAGAGGTAACCGGGACAGTGAAAACAGTACTCAAAGACAGGGAGAGCAAGCTCTCTCTTGGCACTTTGGATGTGGGACGTACAGTGAGATGTTTGCTGCTTTTGCGTTTGGCTGTTGGGAGATTTACAGCACAAAGATATCTAGTTGATTTGAAGCAGTTCTGAGAAAGTCTAAACATAATCCCCACTTCTCCCTCCTGGCACTTTCCATGTGGGAGATATAGCAGGATGTATATTGGTTTTGAGGACAACTCAATGGACAGTGTAGGGAGAAAAGGTCCTGGCTCCTTGAATGCCGTTTCTGGAGACACTGCGATCAATGTGGGAGATATGTCAAGACGTGTGTTGGTTTTGAGGACGGCTCTCTGGAGAGTCTTAGCAAAGAGGTCACAGGGATAATCAGAGCAATTCTCAGAGACACTGAGAACAAGCTCCACAATTCCCTCCTGGCACTTTCCCTGTAGGAGATACCGCAAGACGTTTCTGTATATTGGGCACAGCGCTCTGCACGGTGTTAGCAGAGACTTTCCCGGGACAGTGAAACCCTATGTCAGAGACACTGAGAAGAAGCCCCAGTGTTCCCTCCAGGCACTTTCAGTGTGGGTGCCTTCTCCACGCGGTTCCTGGTTTCACTGCAGCTCTGAAGAGAATGTTAGCAAAGAGGTAACCGGGACAGTGAAAACAGTACTCAAAGACAGGGAGAGCAAGCTCTTTCTTGGCACTTTGGATGTGGGACGTACAGCGAGATGTTTGCTGCTTTTGCGTTTGGCTGTTGGGAGATTTACAGCACAAAGATATCTAGTTGATTTGAAGCAGTTCCGAGAAAGTCTAAACATAATCCCCACTTCTCCCTCCTGGCACTTTCCATGTGGGAGATATAGCAGGATGTATATTGGTTTTGAGGACAACTCAATGGACAGTGTAGGGAGAAAAGGTCCTGGCTCCTTGAATGCCGTTTCTGGAGACACTGCGATCAATGTGGGAGATATGTCAAGACGTGTGTTGGTTTTGAGGACGGCTCTCTGGAGAGTCTTAGCAAAGAGGTCACACAGATAATCAGAGCAATTCTCAGAGACACTGAGAACAAGCTCCACAATTCCCTCCTGGCACTTTCCCTGTAGGAGATACCGCAAGACGTTTCTGTATATTGGGCACAGCACTCTGCACGGTGTTAGCAGAGACTTTCCCGGGACAGTGAAACCCTATGTCAGAGACACTGAGAAGAAGCCCCAATGTTCCCTCCAGGCACTTTCAGTGTGGGTGCCTTCTCCACGCGGTTCCTGGTTTCACTGCAGCTCTGAAGAGAATGTTAGCAAAGAGGTAACCGGGACAGTGAAAACAGTACTCAAAGACAGGGAGAGCAAGCTCTCTCTTGGCACTTTGGATGTGGGACGTACAGCGAGATGTTTGCTGCTTTTGCGTTTGGCTGTTGGGAGATTTACAGCACAAAGATATCTAGTTGATTTGAAGCAGTTCCGAGAAAGTCTAAACATAATCCCCACTTCTCCCTCCTGGCACTTTCCATGTGGGAGATATAGCAGGATGTATATTGGTTTTGAGGACAACTCAATGGACAGTGTAGGGAGAAAAGGTCCTGGCTCCTTGAATGCCGTTTCTGGAGACACTGCGATCAATGTGGGAGATATGTCAAGACGTGTGTTGGTTTTGAGGACGGCTCTCTGGAGAGTCTTAGCAAAGAGGTCACAGGGATAATCAGAGCAATTCTCAGAGACACTGAGAACAAGCTCCACAATTCCCTCCTGGCACTTTCCCTGTAGGAGATACCGCAAGACGTTTCTGTATATTGGGCACAGCGCTCTGCACGGTGTTAGCAGAGACTTTCCCGGGACAGTGAAACCCTATGTCAGAGACACTGAGAAGAAGCCCCAATGTTCCCTCCAGGCACTTTCAGTGTGGGTGCCTTCTCCACGCGGTTCCTGGTTTCACTGCAGCTCTGAAGAGAATGTTAGCAAAGAGGTAACCGGGACAGTGCAAACAGTACTCAAAGACAGGGAGAGCAAGCTCTCTCTTGGCACTTTGGATGTGGGACGTACAGCGAGATGTTTGCTGCTTTTGCGTTTGGCTGTTGGGAGATTTACAGCACAAAGATATCTAGTTGATTTGAAGCAGTTCCGAGAAAGTCTAAACATAATCCCCACTTCTCCCTCCTGGCACTTTCCATGTGGGAGATATAGCAGGATGTATATTGGTTTTGAGGACAACTCAATGGACAGTGTAGGGAGAAAAGGTCCTGGCTCCTTGAATGCCGTTTCTGGAGACACTGCGATCAATGTGGGAGATATGTCAAGATGTGTGTTGGTTTTGAGGACGGCTCTCTGGAGAGTCTTAGCAAAGAGGTCACAGGGATAATCAGAGCAATTCTCAGAGACACTGAGAACAAGCTCCACAATTCCCTCCTGGCACTTTCCCTGTAGGAGATACCGCAAGACGTTTCTGTATATTGGGCACAGCGCTCTGCACGGTGTTAGCAGAGACTTTCCCGGGACAGTGAAACCCTATGTCAGAGACACTGAGAAGAAGCCCCAATGTTCCCTCCAGGCACTTTCAGTGTGGGTGCCTTCTCCACGCGGTTCCTGGTTTCACTGCAGCTCTGAAGAGAATGTTAGCAAAGAGGTAACCGGGACAGTGAAAACAGTACTCAAAGACAGGGAGAGCAAGCTCTCTCTTGGCACTTTGGATGTGGGACGTACAGCGAGATGTTTGCTGCTTTTGCGTTTGGCTGTTGGGAGATTTACAGCACAAAGATATCTAGTTGATTTGAAGCAGTTCCGAGAAAGTCTAAACATAATCCCCACTTCTCCCTCCTGGCACTTTCCATGTGGGAGATATAGCAGGATGTATATTGGTTTTGAGGACAACTCAATGGACAGTGTAGGGAGAAAAGGTCCTGGCTCCTTGAATGCCGTTTCTGGAGACACTGCGATCAATGTGGGAGATATGTCAAGACGTGTGTTGGTTTTGAGGACGGCTCTCTGGAGAGTCTTAGCAAAGAGGTCACAGGGATAACCAGAGCAATTCTCAGAGACACTGAGAACAAGCTCCACAATTCCCTCCTGGCACTTTCCCTGTAGGAGATACCGCAAGACGTTTCTGTATATTGGGCACAGCGCTCTGCACGGTGTTAGCAGAGACTTTCCCGGGACAGTGAAACCCTATGTCAGAGACACTGAGAAGAAGCCCCAATGTTCCCTCCAGGCACTTTCAGTGTGGGTGCCTTCTCCACGCGGTTCCTGGTTTCACTGCAGCTCTGAAGAGAATGTTAGCAAAGAGGTAACCGGGACAGTGAAAACAGTACTCAAAGACAGGGAGAGCAAGCTCTCTCTTGGCACTTTGGATGTGGGACGTACAGCGAGATGTTTGCTGCTTTTGCGTTTGGCTGTTGGGAGATTTACAGCACAAAGATATCTAGTTGATTTGAAGCAGTTCCGAGAAAGTCTAAACATAATCCCCACTTCTCCCTCCTGGCACTTTCCATGTGGGAGATATAGCAGGATGTATATTGGTTTTGAGGACAACTCAATGGACAGTGTAGGGAGAAAAGGTCCTGGCTCCTTGAATGCCGTTTCTGGAGACACTGCGATCAATGTGGGAGATATGTCAAGACGTGTGTTGGTTTTGAGGACGGCTCTCTGGAGAGTCTTAGCAAAGAGGTCACAGGGATAATCAGAGCAATTCTCAGAGACACTGAGAACAAGCTCCACAATTCCCTCCTGGCACTTTCCCTGTAGGAGATACCGCAAGACGTTTCTGTATATTGGGCACAGCGCTCTGCACGGTGTTAGCAGAGACTTTCCCGGGACAGTGAAACCCTATGTCAGAGACACTGAGAAGAAGCCCCAATGTTCCCTCCAGGCACTTTCAGTGTGGGTGCCTTCTCCACGCGGTTCCTGGTTTCACTGCAGCTCTGAAGAGAATGTTAGCAAAGAGGTAACCGGGACAGTGAAAACAGTACTCAAAGACAGGGAGAGCAAGCTCTCTCTTGGCACTTTGGATGTGGGACGTACAGCGAGATGTTTGCTGCTTTTGCGTTTGGCTGTTGGGAGATTTACAGCACAAAGATATCTAGTTGATTTGAAGCAGTTCCGAGAAAGTCTAAACATAATCCCCACTTCTCCCTCCTGGCACTTTCCATGTGGGAGATATAGCAGGATGTATATTGGTTTTGAGGACAACTCAATGGACAGTGTAGGGAGAAAAGGTCCTGGCTCCTTGAATGCCGTTTCTGGAGACACTGCGATCAATGTGGGAGATATGTCAAGATGTGTGTTTGTTTTGAGGACGGCTCTCTGGAGAGTCTTAGCAAAGAGGTCACAGGGATAATCAGAGCAATTCTCAGAGACACTGAGAACAAGCTCCACAATTCCCTCCTGGCACTTTCCCTGTAGGAGATACCGCAAGACGTTTCTGTATATTGGGCACAACGCTCTGCACGGTGTTAGCAGAGACTTTCCCGGGACAGTGAAACCCTATGTCAGAGACACTGAGAAGAAGCCCCAATGTTCCCTCCAGGCACTTTCAGTGTGGGTGCCTTCTCCACGCGGTACCTGGTTTCACTGCAGCTCTGAAGAGAATGTTAGCAAAGAGGTAACCGGGACAGTGAAAACAGTACTCAAAGACAGGGAGAGCAAGCTCTCTCTTGGCACTTTGGATGTGGGACGTACAGTGAGATGTTTGCTGCTTTTGCGTTTGGCTGTTGGGAGATTTACAGCACAAAGATATCTAGTTGATTTGAAGCAGTTCCGAGAAAGTCTAAACATAATCCCCACTTCTCCCTCCTGGCACTTTCCATGTGGGAGATATAGCAGGATGTATATTGGTTTTGAGGACAACTCAATGGACAGTGTAGGGAGAAAAGGTCCTGGCTCCTTGAATGCCGTTTCTGGAGACACTGCGATCAATGTGGGAGATATGTCAAGATGTGTGTTGGTTTTGAGGACGGCTCTCTGGAGAGTCTTAGCAAAGAGGTCACAGGGATAATCAGAGCAATTCTCAGAGACACTGAGAACAAGCTCCACAATTCCCTCCTGGCACTTTCCCTGTAGGAGATACCGCAAGACGTTTCTGTATATTGGGCACAGCGCTCTGCACGGTGTTAGCAGAGACTTTCCCGGGACAGTGAAACCCTATGTCAGAGACACTGAGAAGAAGCCCCAATGTTCCCTCCAGGCACTTTCAGTGTGGGTGCCTTCTCCACGCGGTTCCTGGTTTCACTGCAGCTCTGAAGAGAATGTTAGCAAAGAGGTAACCGGGACAGTGCAAACAGTACTCAAAGACAGGGAGAGCAAGCTCTCTCTTGGCACTTTGGATGTGGGACGTACAGCGAGATGTTTGCTGCTTTTGCGTTTGGCTGTTGGGAGATTTACAGCACAAAGATATCTAGTTGATTTGAAGCAGTTCCGAGAAAGTCTAAACATAATCCCCACTTCTCCCTCCTGGCACTTTCCATGTGGGAGATATAGCAGGATGTATATTGGTTTTGAGGACAACTCAATGGACAGTGTAGGGAGAAAAGGTCCTGGCTCCTTGAATGCCGTTTCTGGAGACACTGCGATCAATGTGGGAGATATGTCAAGATGTGTGTTTGTTTTGAGGACGGCTCTCTGGAGAGTCTTAGCAAAGAGGTCACAGGGATAATCAGAGCAATTCTCAGAGACACTGAGAACAAGCTCCACAATTCCCTCCTGGCACTTTCCCTGTAGGAGATACCGCAAGACGTTTCTGTATATTGGGCACAGCGCTCTGCACGGTGTTAGCAGAGACTTTCCCGGGACAGTGAAACCCTATGTCAGACACACTGAGAAGAAGCCCCAATGTTCCCTCCAGGCACTTTCAGTGTGGGTGCCTTCTCCACGTGGTTCCTGGTTTCACTGCAGCTCTGAAGAGAATGTTAGCAAAGAGGTAACCGGGACAGTGCAAACAGTACTCAAAGACAGGGAGAGCAAGCTCTCTCTTGGCACTTTGGATGTGGGACGTACAGCGAGATGTTTGCTGCTTTTGCGTTTGGCTGTTGGGAGATTTACAGCACAAAGATATCTAGTTGATTTGAAGCAGTTCCGAGAAAGTCTAAACATAATCCCCACTTCTCCCTCCTGGCACTTTCCATGTGGGAGATATAGCAGGATGTATATTGGTTTTGAGGACAACTCAATGGACAGTGTAGGGAGAAAAGGTCCTGGCTCCTTGAATGCCCTTTCTGGAGACACTGCGATCAATGTGGGAGATATGTCAAGACGTGTGTTGGTTTTGAGGACGGCTCTCTGGAGAGTCTTAGCAAAGAGGTCACAGGGATAATCAGAGCAATTCTCAGAGACACTGAGAACAAGCTCCACAATTCCCTCCTGGCACTTTCCCTGTAGGAGATACTGCAAGACGTTTCTGTATATTGGGCACAGCGCTCTGCACGGTGTTAGCAGAGACTTTCCCGGGACAGTGAAACCCTATGTCAGAGACACTGAGAAGAAGCCCCAATGTTCCCTCCAGGCACTTTCAGTGTGGGTGCCTTCTCCACGCGGTTCCTGGTTTCACTGCAGCTCTGAAGAGAATGTTAGCAAAGAGGTAACCGGGACAGTGAAAACAGTACTCAAAGACAGGGAGAGCAAGCTCTCTCTTGGCACTTTGGATGTGGGACGTACAGCGAGATGTTTGCTGCTTTTGCGTTTGGCTGTTGGGAGATTTACAGCACAAAGATATCTAGTTGATTTGAAGCAGTTCCGAGAAAGTCTAAACATAATCCCCACTTCTCCCTCCTGGCACTTTCCATGTGGGAGATATAGCAGGATGTATATTGGTTTTGAGGACAACTCAATGGACAGTGTAGGGAGAAAAGGTCCTGGCTCCTTGAATGCCGTTTCTGGAGACACTGCGATCAATGTGGGAGATATGTCAAGACGTGTGTTGGTTTTGAGGACGGCTCTCTGGAGAGTCTTAGCAAAGAGGTCACAGGGATAATCAGAGCAATTCTCAGAGACACTGAGAACAAGCTCCACAATTCCCTCCTGGCACTTTCCCTGTAGGAGATACCGCAAGACGTTTCTGTATATTGGGCACAGCGCTCTGCACGGTGTTAGCAGAGACTTTCCCGGGACAGTGAAACCCTATGTCAGAGACACTGAGAAGAAGCCCCAATGTTCCCTCCAGGCACTTTCAGTGTGGGTGCCTTCTCCACGCGGTTCCTGGTTTCACTGCAGCTCTGAAGAGAATGTTAGCAAAGAGGTAACCGGGACAGTGAAAACAGTACTCAAAGACAGGGAGAGCAAGCTCTCTCTTGGCACTTTGGATGTGGGACGTACAGCGAGATGTTTGCTGCTTTTGCGTTTGGCTGTTGGGAGATTTACAGCACAAAGATATCTAGTTGATTTGAAGCAGTTCCGAGAAAGTCTAAACATAATCCCCACTTCTCCCTCCTGGCACTTTCCATGTGGGAGATATAGCAGGATGTATATTGGTTTTGAGGACAACTCAATGGACAGTGTAGGGAGAAAAGGTCCTGGCTCCTTGAATGCCGTTTCTGGAGACACTGCGATCAATGTGGGAGATATGTCAAGACGTGTGTTGGTTTTGAGGACGGCTCTCTGGAGAGTCTTAGCAAAGAGGTCACAGGGATAATCAGAGCAATTCTCAGAGACACTGAGAACAAGCTCCACAATTCCCTCCTGGCACTTTCCCTGTAGGAGATACTGCAAGACGTTTCTGTATATTGGGCACAGCGCTCTGCACGGTGTTAGCAGAGACTTTCCCGGGACAGTGAAACCCTATGTCAGAGACACTGAGAAGAAGCCCCAATGTTCCCTCCAGGCACTTTCAGTGTGGGTGCCTTCTCCACGCGGTTCCTGGTTTCACTGCAGCTCTGAAGAGAATGTTAGCAAAGAGGTAACCGGGACAGTGAAAACAGTACTCAAAGACAGGGAGAGCAAGCTCTCTCTTGGCACTTTGGATGTGGGACGTACAGCGAGATGTTTGCTGCTTTTGCGTTTGGCTGTTGGGAGATTTACAGCACAAAGATATCTAGTTGATTTGAAGCAGTTCCGAGAAAGTCTAAACATAATCCCCACTTCTCCCTCCTGGCACTTTCCATGTGGGAGATATAGCAGGATGTATATTGGTTTTGAGGACAACTCAATGGACAGTGTAGGGAGAAAAGGTCCTGGCTCCTTGAATGCCGTTTCTGGAGACACTGCGATCAATGTGGGAGATATGTCAAGACGTGTGTTGGTTTTGAGGACGGCTCTCTGGAGAGTCTTAGCAAAGAGGTCACAGGGATAATCAGAGCAATTCTCAGAGACACTGAGAACAAGCTCCACAATTCCCTCCTGGCACTTTCCCTGTAGGAGATACCGCAAGACGTTTCTGTATATTGGGCACAGCGCTCTGCACGGTGTTAGCAGAGACTTTCCCGGGACAGTGAAACCCTATGTCAGAGACACTGAGAAGAAGCCCCAATGTTCCCTCCAGGCACTTTCAGTGTGGGTGCCTTCTCCACGCGGTTCCTGGTTTCACTGCAGCTCTGAAGAGAATGTTAGCAAAGAGGTAACCGGGACAGTGAAAACAGTACTCAAAGACAGGGAGAGCAAGCTCTCTCTTGGCACTTTGGATGTGGGACGTACAGCGAGATGTTTGCTGCTTTTGCGTTTGGCTGTTGGGAGATTTACAGCACAAAGATATCTAGTTGATTTGAAGCAGTTCCGAGAAAGTCTAAACATAATCCCCACTTCTCCCTCCTGGCTCTTTCCATGTGGGAGATATAGCAGGATGTATATTGGTTTTGAGGACAACTCAATGGACAGTGTAGGGAGAAAAGGTCCTGGCTCCTTGAATGCCGTTTCTGGAGACACTGCGATCAATGTGGGAGATATGTCAAGATGTGTGTTTGTTTTGAGGACGGCTCTCTGGAGAGTCTTAGCAAAGAGGTCACAGGGATAATCAGAGCAATTCTCAGAGACACTGAGAACAAGCTCCACAATTCCCTCCTGGCACTTTCCCTGTAGGAGATACCGCAAGACGTTTCTGTATATTGGGCACAGCGCTCTGCACGGTGTTAGCAGAGACTTTCCCGGGACAGTGAAACCCTATGTCAGACACACTGAGAAGAAGCCCCAATGTTCCCTCCAGGCACTTTCAGTGTGGGTGCCTTCTCCACGCGGTTCCTGGTTTCACTGCAGCTCTGAAGAGAATGTTAGCAAAGAGGTAACCGGGACAGTGAAAACAGTACTCAAAGACAGGGAGAGCAAGCTCTCTCTTGGCACTTTGGATGTGGGACGTACAGCGAGATGTTTGCTGCTTTTGCGTTTGGCTGTTGGGAGATTTACAGCACAAAGATATCTAGTTGATTTGAAGCAGTTCCGAGAAAGTCTAAACATAATCCCCACTTCTCCCTCCTGGCACTTTCCATGTGGGAGATATAGCAGGATGTATATTGGTTTTGAGGACAACTCAATGGACAGTGTAGGGAGAAAAGGTCCTGGCTCCTTGAATGCCGTTTCTGGAGACACTGCGATCAATGTGGGAGATATGTCAAGACGTGTGTTGGTTTTGAGGACGGCTCTCTGGAGAGTCTTAGCAAAGAGGTCACACGGATAATCAGAGCAATTCTCAGAGACACTGAGAACAAGCTCCACAATTCCCTCCTGGCACTTTCCCTGTAGGAGATACCGCAAGACGTTTCTGTATATTGGGCACAGCGCTCTGCACGGTGTTAGCAGAGACTTTCCCGGGACAGTGAAACCCTATGTCAGAGACACTGAGAAGAAGCCCCAATGTTCCCTCCAGGCACTTTCAGTGTGGGTGCCTTCTCCACGCGGTTCCTGGTTTCACTGCAGCTCTGAAGAGAATGTTAGCAAAGAGGTAACCGGGACAGTGAAAACAGTACTCAAAGACAGGGAGAGCAAGCTCTCTCTTGGCACTTTGGATGTGGGACGTACAGCGAGATGTTTGCTGCTTTTGCGTTTGGCTGTTGGGAGATTTACAGCACAAAGATATCTAGTTGATTTGAAGCAGTTCCGAGAAAGTCTAAACATAATCCCCACTTCTCCCTCCTGGCACTTTCCATGTGGGAGATATAGCAGGATGTATATTGGTTTTGAGGACAACTCAATGGACAGTGTAGGGAGAAAAGGTCCTGGCTCCTTGAATGCCGTTTCTGGAGACACTGCGATCAATGTGGGAGATATGTCAAGACGTGTGTTGGTTTTGAGGACGGCTCTCTGGAGAGTCTTAGCAAAGAGGTCACAGGGATAATCAGAGCAATTCTCAGAGACACTGAGAACAAGCTCCACAATTCCCTCCTGGCACTTTCCCTGTAGGAGATACTGCAAGACGTTTCTGTATATTGGGCACAGCGCTCTGCACGGTGTTAGCAGAGACTTTCCCGGGACAGTGAAACCCTATGTCAGAGACACTGAGAAGAAGCCCCAATGTTCCCTCCAGGCACTTTCAGTGTGGGTGCCTTCTCCACGCGGTTCCTGGTTTCACTGCAGCTCTGAAGAGAATGTTAGCAAAGAGGTAACCGGGACAGTGAAAACAGTACTCAAAGACAGGGAGAGCAAGCTCTCTCTTGGCACTTTGGATGTGGGACGTACAGCGAGATGTTTGCTGCTTTTGCGTTTGGCTGTTGGGAGATTTACAGCACAAAGATATCTAGTTGATTTGAAGCAGTTCCGAGAAAGTCTAAACATAATCCCCACTTCTCCCTCCTGGCACTTTCCATGTGGGAGATATAGCAGGATGTATATTGGTTTTGAGGACAACTCAATGGACAGTGTAGGGAGAAAAGGTCCTGGCTCCTTGAATGCCGTTTCTGGAGACACTGCGATCAATGTGGGAGATATGTCAAGACGTGTGTTGGTTTTGAGGACGGCTCTCTGGAGAGTCTTAGCAAAGAGGTCACAGGGATAATCAGAGCAATTCTCAGAGACACTGAGAACAAGCTCCACAATTCCCTCCTGGCACTTTCCCTGTAGGAGATACCGCAAGACGTTTCTGTATATTGGGCACAGCGCTCTGCACGGTGTTAGCAGAGACTTTCCCGGGACAGTGAAACCCTATGTCAGAGACACTGAGAAGAAGCCCCAATGTTCCCTCCAGGCACTTTCAGTGTGGGTGCCTTCTCCACGCGGTTCCTGGTTTCACTGCAGCTCTGAAGAGAATGTTAGCAAAGAGGTAACCGGGACAGTGAAAACAGTACTCAAAGACAGGGAGAGCAAGCTCTCTCTTGGCACTTTGGATGTGGGACGTACAGCGAGATGTTTGCTGCTTTTGCGTTTGGCTGTTGGGAGATTTACAGCACAAAGATATCTAGTTGATTTGAAGCAGTTCCGAGAAAGTCTAAACATAATCCCCACTTCTCCCTCCTGGCACTTTCCATGTGGGAGATATAGCAGGATGTATATTGGTTTTGAGGACAACTCAATGGACAGTGTAGGGAGAAAAGGTCCTGGCTCCTTGAATGCCGTTTCTGGAGACACTGCGATCAATGTGGGAGATATGTCAAGATGTGTGTTTGTTTTGAGGACGGCTCTCTGGAGAGTCTTAGCAAAGAGGTCACAGGGATAATCAGAGCAATTCTCAGAGACACTGAGAACAAGCTCCACAATTCCCTCCTGGCACTTTCCCTGTAGGAGATACCGCAAGACGTTTCTGTATATTGGGCACAGCGCTCTGCACGGTGTTAGCAGAGACTTTCCCGGCACAGTGAAACCCTATGTCAGAGACACTGAGAAGAAGCCCCAATGTTCCCTCCAGGCACTTTCAGTGTGGGTGCCTTCTCCACGCGGTTCCTGGTTTCACTGCAGCTCTGAAGAGAATGTTAGCAAAGAGGTAACCGGGACAGTGAAAACAGTACTCAAAGACAGGGAGAGCAAGCTCTCTCTTGGCACTTTGGATGTGGGACGTACAGCGAGATGTTTGCTGCTTTTGCGTTTGGCTGTTGGGAGATTTACAGCACAAAGATATCTAGTTGATTTGAAGCAGTTCCGAGAAAGTCTAAACATAATCCCCACTTCTCCCTCCTGGCACTTTCCATGTGGGAGATATAGCAGGATGTATATTGGTTTTGAGGACAACTCAATGGACAGTGTAGGGAGAAAAGGTCCTGGCTCCTTGAATGCCGTTTCTGGAGACACTGCGATCAATGTGGGAGATATGTCAAGATGTGTGTTTGTTTTGAGGACGGCTCTCTGGAGAGTCTTAGCAAAGAGGTCACACAGATAATCAGAGCAATTCTCAGAGACACTGAGAACAAGCTCCACAATTCCCTCCTGGCACTTTCCCTGTAGGAGATACCGCAAGACGTTTCTGTATATTGGGCACAGCGCTCTGCACGGTGTTAGCAGAGACTTTCCCGGGACAGTGAAACCCTATGTCAGAGACACTGAGAAGAAGCCCCAATGTTCCCTCCAGGCACTTTCAGTGTGGGTGCCTTCTCCACGCGGTTCCTGGTTTCACTGCAGCTCTGAAGAGAATGTTAGCAAAGAGGTAACCGGGACAGTGAAAACAGTACTCAAAGACAGGGAGAGCAAGCTCTCTCTTGGCACTTTGGATGTGGGACGTACAGCGAGATGTTTGCTGCTTTTGCGTTTGGCTGTTGGGAGATTTACAGCACAAAGATATCTAGTTGATTTGAAGCAGTTCCGAGAAAGTCTAAACATAATCCCCACTTCTCCCTCCTGGCACTTTCCATGTGGGAGATATAGCAGGATGTATATTGGTTTTGAGGACAACTCAATGGACAGTGTAGGGAGAAAAGGTCCTGGCTCCTTGAATGCCGTTTCTGGAGACACTGCGATCAATGTGGGAGATATGTCAAGATGTGTGTTTGTTTTGAGGACGGCTCTCTGGAGAGTCTTAGCAAAGAGGTCACAGGGATAATCAGAGCAATTCTCAGAGACACTGAGAACAAGCTCCACAATTCCCTCCTGGCACTTTCCCTGTAGGAGATACCGCAAGACGTTTCTGTATATTTGGCACAACGCTCTGCACGGTGTTAGCAGAGACTTTCCCGGGACAGTGAAACCCTATGTCAGAGACACTGAGAAGAAGCCCCAATGTTCCCTCCAGGCACTTTCAGTGTGGGTGCCTTCTCCACGCGGTTCCTGGTTTCACTGCAGCTCTGAAGAGAATGTTAGCAAAGAGGTAACCGGGACAGTGAAAACAGTACTCAAAGACAGGGAGAGCAAGCTCTCTCTTGGCACTTTGGATGTGGGACGTACAGTGAGATGTTTGCTGCTTTTGCGTTTGGCTGTTGGGAGATTTACAGCACAAAGATATCTAGTTGATTTGAAGCAGTTCCGAGAAAGTCTAAACATAATCCCCACTTCTCCCTCCTGGCACTTTCCATGTGGGAGATATAGCAGGATGTATATTGGTTTTGAGGACAACTCAATGGACAGTGTAGGGAGAAAAGGTCCTGGCTCCTTGAATGCCGTTTCTGGAGACACTGCGATCAATGTGGGAGATATGTCAAGATGTGTGTTTGTTTTGAGGACGGCTCTCTGGAGAGTCTTAGCAAAGAGGTCACAGGGATAATCAGAGCAATTCTCAGAGACACTGAGAACAAGCTCCACAATTCCCTCCTGGCACTTTCCCTGTAGGAGATACCGCAAGACGTTTCTGTATATTGGGCACAGCGCTCTGCACGGTGTTAGCAGAGACTTTCCCGGGACAGTGAAACCCTATGTCAGAGACACTGAGAAGAAGCCCCAATGTTCCCTCCAGGCACTTTCAGTGTGGGTGCCTTCTCCACGCGGTTCCTGGTTTCACTGCAGCTCTGAAGAGAATGTTAGCAAAGAGGTAACCGGGACAGTGAAAACAGTACTCAAAGACAGGGAGAGCAAGCTCTCTCTTGGCACTTTGGATGTGGGACGTACAGCGAGATGTTTGCTGCTTTTGCGTTTGGCTGTTGGGAGATTTACAGCACAAAGATATCTAGTTGATTTGAAGCAGTTCCGAGAAAGTCTAAACATAATCCCCACTTCTCCCTCCTGGCACTTTCCATGTGGGAGATATAGCAGGATGTATATTGGTTTTGAGGACAACTCAATGGACAGTGTAGGGAGAAAAGGTCCTGGCTACTTGAATGCCGTTTCTGGAGACACTGCGATCAATGTGGGAGATATGTCAAGATGTGTGTTTGTTTTGAGGACGGCTCTCTGGAGAGTCTTAGCAAAGAGGTCACAGGGATAATCAGAGCAATTCTCAGAGACACTGAGAACAAGCTCCACAATTCCCTCCTGGCACTTTCCCTGTAGGAGATACCGCAAGACGTTTCTGTATATTGGGCACAGCGCTCTGCACGGTGTTAGCAGAGACTTTCCCGGGACAGTGAAACCCTATGTCAGAGACACTGAGAAGAAGCCCCAGTGTTCCCTCCAGGCACTTTCAGTGTGGGTGCCTTCTCCACGTGGTTCCTGGTTTCACTGCAGCTCTGAAGAGAATGTTAGCAAAGAGGTAACCGGGACAGTGCAAACAGTACTCAAAGACAGGGAGAGCAAGCTCTCTCTTGGCACTTTGGATGTGGGACGTACAGCGAGATGTTTGCTGCTTTTGCGTTTGGCTGTTGGGAGATTTACAGCACAAAGATATCTAGTTGATTTGAAGCAGTTCCGAGAAAGTCTAAACATAATCCCCACTTCTCCCTCCTGGCACTTTCCATGTGGGAGATATAGCAGGATGTATATTGGTTTTGAGGACAACTCAATGGACAGTGTAGGGAGAAAAGGTCCTGGCTCCTTGAATGCCGTTTCTGGAGACACTGCGATCAATGTGGGAGATATGTCAAGACGTGTGTTGGTTTTGAGGACGGCTCTCTGGAGAGTCTTAGCAAAGAGGTCACAGGGATAATCAGAGCAATTCTCAGAGACACTGAGAACAAGCTCCACAATTCCCTCCTGGCACTTTCCCTGTAGGAGATACCGCAAGACGTTTCTGTATATTGGGCACAGCGCTCTGCACGGTGTTAGCAGAGACTTTCCCGGGACAGTGAAACCCTATGTCAGAGACACTGAGAAGAAGCCCCAATGTTCCCTCCAGGCACTTTCAGTGTGGGTGCCTTCTCCACGCGGTTCCTGGTTTCACTGCAGCTCTGAAGAGAATGTTAGCAAAGAGGTAACCGGGACAGTGAAAACAGTACTCAAAGACAGGGAGAGCAAGCTCTCTCTTGGCACTTTGGATGTGGGACGTACAGCGAGATGTTTGCTGCTTTTGCGTTTGGCTGTTGGGAGATTTACAGCACAAAGATATCTAGTTGATTTGAAGCAGTTCCGAGAAAGTCTAAACATAATCCCCACTTCTCCCTCCTGGCACTTTCCATGTGGGAGATATAGCAGGATGTATATTGGTTTTGAGGACAACTCAATGGACAGTGTAGGGAGAAAAGGTCCTGGCTCCTTGAATGCCGTTTCTGGAGACACTGCGATCAATGTGGGAGATATGTCAAGACGTGTGTTGGTTTTGAGGACGGCTCTCTGGAGAGTCTTAGCAAAGAGGTCACAGGGATAATCAGAGCAATTCTCAGAGACACTGAGAACAAGCTCCACAATTCCCTCCTGGCACTTTCCCTGTAGGAGATACCGCAAGACGTTTCTGTATATTGGGCACAGCGCTCTGCACGGTGTTAGCAGAGACTTTCCCGGGACAGTGAAACCCTATGTCAGAGACACTGAGAAGAAGCCCCAATGTTCCCTCCAGGCACTTTCAGTGTGGGTGCCTTCTCCACGCGGTTCCTGGTTTCACTGCAGCTCTGAAGAGAATGTTAGCAAAGAGGTAACCGGGACAGTGAAAACAGTACTCAAAGACAGGGAGAGCAAGCTCTCTCTTGGCACTTTGGATGTGGGACGTACAGCGAGATGTTTGCTGCTTTTGCGTTTGGCTGTTGGGAGATTTACAGCACAAAGATATCTAGTTGATTTGAAGCAGTTCCGAGAAAGTCTAAACATAATCCCCACTTCTCCCTCCTGGCACTTTCCATGTGGGAGATATAGCAGGATGTATATTGGTTTTGAGGACAACTCAATGGACAGTGTAGGGAGAAAAGGTCCTGGCTACTTGAATGCCGTTTCTGGAGACACTGCGATCAATGTGGGAGATATGTCAAGATGTGTGTTGGTTTTGAGGACGGCTCTCTGGAGAGTCTTAGCAAAGAGGTCACAGGGATAATCAGAGCAATTCTCAGAGACACTGAGAACAAGCTCCACAATTCCCTCCTGGCACTTTCCCTGTAGGAGATACCGCAAGACGTTTCTGTATATTGGGCACAACGCTCTGCACGGTGTTAGCAGAGACTTTCCCGGGACAGTGAAACCCTATGTCAGAGACACTGAGAAGAAGCCCCAGTGTTCCCTCCAGGCACTTTCAGTGTGGGTGCCTTCTCCACGCGGTTCCTGGTTTCACTGCAGCTCTGAAGAGAATGTTAGCAAAGAGGTAACCGGGACAGTGAAAACAGTACTCAAAGACAGGGAGAGCAAGCTCTCTCTTGGCACTTTGGATGTGGGACGTACAGCGAGATGTTTGCTGCTTTTGCGTTTGGCTGTTGGGAGATTTACAGCACAAAGATATCTAGTTGATTTGAAGCAGTTCCGAGAAAGTCTAAACATAATCCCCACTTCTCCCTCCTGGCACTTTCCATGTGGGAGATATAGCAGGATGTATATTGGTTTTGAGGACAACTCAATGGACAGTGTAGGGAGAAAAGGTCCTGGCTCCTTGAATGCCGTTTCTGGAGACACTGCGATCAATGTGGGAGATATGTCAAGACGTGTGTTGGTTTTGAGGACGGCTCTCTGGAGAGTCTTAGCAAAGAGGTCACAGGGATAATCAGAGCAATTCTCAGAGACACTGAGAACAAGCTCCACAATTCCCTCCTGGCACTTTCCCTGTAGGAGATACTGCAAGACGTTTCTGTATATTGGGCACAGCGCTCTGCACGGTGTTAGCAGAGACTTTCCCGGGACAGTGAAACCCTATGTCAGAGACACTGAGAAGAAGCCCCAATGTTCCCTCCAGGCACTTTCAGTGTGGGTGCCTTCTCCACGCGGTTCCTGGTTTCACTGCAGCTCTGAAGAGAATGTTAGCAAAGAGGTAACCGGGACAGTGAAAACAGTACTCAAAGACAGGGAGAGCAAGCTCTCTCTTGGCACTTTGGATGTGGGACGTACAGCGAGATGTTTGCTGCTTTTGCGTTTGGCTGTTGGGAGATTTACAGCACAAAGATAACTAGTTGATTTGAAGCAGTTCCGAGAAAGTCTAAACATAATCCCCACTTCTCCCTCCTGGCACTTTCCATGTGGGAGATATAGCAGGATGTATATTGGTTTTGAGGACAACTCAATGGACAGTGTAGGGAGAAAAGGTCCTGGCTCCTTGAATGCCGTTTCTGGAGACACTGCGATCAATGTGGGAGATATGTCAAGACGTGTGTTGGTTTTGAGGACGGCTCTCTGGAGAGTCTTAGCAAAGAGGTCACAGGGATAATCAGAGCAATTCTCAGAGACACTGAGAACAAGCTCCACAATTCCCTCCTGGCACTTTCCCTGTAGGAGATACCGCAAGACGTTTCTGTATATTGGGCACAGCGCTCTGCACGGTGTTAGCAGAGACTTTCCCGGGACAGTGAAACCCTATGTCAGAGACACTGAGAAGAAGCCCCAATGTTCCCTCCAGGCACTTTCAGTGTGGGTGCCTTCTCCACGCGGTTCCTGGTTTCACTGCAGCTCTGAAGAGAATGTTAGCAAAGAGGTAACCGGGACAGTGAAAACAGTACTCAAAGACAGGGAGAGCAAGCTCTCTCTTGGCACTTTGGATGTGGGACGTACAGCGAGATGTTTGCTGCTTTTGCGTTTGGCTGTTGGGAGATTTACAGCACAAAGATATCTAGTTGATTTGAAGCAGTTCCGAGAAAGTCTAAACATAATCCCCACTTCTCCCTCCTGGCACTTTCCATGTGGGAGATATAGCAGGATGTATATTGGTTTTGAGGACAACTCAATGGACAGTGTAGGGAGAAAAGGTCCTGGCTCCTTGAATGCCGTTTCTGGAGACACTGCGATCAATGTGGGAGATATGTCAAGATGTGTGTTTGTTTTGAGGACGGCTCTCTGGAGAGTCTTAGCAAAGAGGTCACAGGGATAATCAGAGCAATTCTCAGAGACACTGAGAACAAGCTCCACAATTCCCTCCTGGCACTTTCCCTGTAGGAGATACCGCAAGACGTTTCTGTATATTGGGCACAACGCTCTGCACGGTGTTAGCAGAGACTTTCCCGGGACAGTGAAACCCTATGTCAGAGACACTGAGAAGAAGCCCCAATGTTCCCTCCAGGCACTTTCAGTGTGGGTGCCTTCTCCACGCGGTTCCTGGTTTCACTGCAGCTCTGAAGAGAATGTTAGCAAAGAGGTAACCGGGACAGTGAAAACAGTACTCAAAGACAGGGAGAGCAAGCTCTCTCTTGGCACTTTGGATGTGGGACGTACAGTGAGATGTTTGCTGCTTTTGCGTTTGGCTGTTGGGAGATTTACAGCACAAAGATATCTAGTTGATTTGAAGCAGTTCCGAGAAAGTCTAAACATAATCCCCACTTCTCCCTCCTGGCACTTTCCATGTGGGAGATATAGCAGGATGTATATTGGTTTTGAGGACAACTCAATGGACAGTGTAGGGAGAAAAGGTCCTGGCTCCTTGAATGCCGTTTCTGGAGACACTGCGATCAATGTGGGAGATATGTCAAGATGTGTGTTTGTTTTGAGGACGGCTCTCTGGAGAGTCTTAGCAAAGAGGTCACAGGGATAATCAGAGCAATTCTCAGAGACACTGAGAACAAGCTCCACAATTCCCTCCTGGCACTTTCCCTGTAGGAGATACCGCAAGACGTTTCTGTATATTGGGCACAGCGCTCTGCACGGTGTTAGCAGAGACTTTCCCGGCACAGTGAAACCCTATGTCAGAGACACTGAGAAGAAGCCCCAATGTTCCCTCCAGGCACTTTCAGTGTGGGTGCCTTCTCCACGCGGTTCCTGGTTTCACTGCAGCTCTGAAGAGAATGTTAGCAAAGAGGTAACCGGGACAGTGAAAACAGTACTCAAAGACAGGGAGAGCAAGCTCTCTCTTGGCACTTTGGATGTGGGACGTACAGCGAGATGTTTGCTGCTTTTGCGTTTGGCTGTTGGGAGATTTACAGCACAAAGATATCTAGTTGATTTGAAGCAGTTCCGAGAAAGTCTAAACATAATCCCCACTTCTCCCTCCTGGCACTTTCCATGTGGGAGATATAGCAGGATGTATATTGGTTTTGAGGACAACTCAATGGACAGTGTAGGGAGAAAAGGTCCTGGCTACTTGAATGCCGTTTCTGGAGACACTGCGATCAATGTGGGAGATATGTCAAGATGTGTGTTTGTTTTGAGGACGGCTCTCTGGAGAGTCTTAGCAAAGAGGTCACACAGATAATCAGAGCAATTCTCAGAGACACTGAGAACAAGCTCCACAATTCCCTCCTGGCACTTTCCCTGTAGGAGATACCGCAAGACGTTTCTGTATATTGGGCACAGCGCTCTGCACGGTGTTAGCAGAGACTTTCCCGGGACAGTGAAACCCTATGTCAGAGACACTGAGAAGAAGCCCCAATGTTCCCTCCAGGCACTTTCAGTGTGGGTGCCTTCTCCACGCGGTTCCTGGTTTCACTGCAGCTCTGAAGAGAATGTTAGCAAAGAGGTAACCGGGACAGTGAAAACAGTACTCAAAGACAGGGAGAGCAAGCTCTCTCTTGGCACTTTGGATGTGGGACGTACAGCGAGATGTTTGCTGCTTTTGCGTTTGGCTGTTGGGAGATTTACAGCACAAAGATATCTAGTTGATTTGAAGCAGTTCCGAGAAAGTCTAAACATAATCCCCACTTCTCCCTCCTGGCACTTTCCATGTGGGAGATATAGCAGGATGTATATTGGTTTTGAGGACAACTCAATGGACAGTGTAGGGAGAAAAGGTCCTGGCTCCTTGAATGCCGTTTCTGGAGACACTGCGATCAATGTGGGAGATATGTCAAGACGTGTGTTGGTTTTGAGGACGGCTCTCTGGAGAGTCTTAGCAAAGAGGTCACAGGGATAATCAGAGCAATTCTCAGAGACACTGAGAACAAGCTCCACAATTCCCTCCTGGCACTTTCCCTGTAGGAGATACTGCAAGACGTTTCTGTATATTGGGCACAGCGCTCTGCACGGTGTTAGCAGAGACTTTCCCGGGACAGTGAAACCCTATGTCAGAGACACTGAGAAGAAGCCCCAATGTTCCCTCCAGGCACTTTCAGTGTGGGTGCCTTCTCCACGCGGTTCCTGGTTTCACTGCAGCTCTGAAGAGAATGTTAGCAAAGAGGTAACCGGGACAGTGAAAACAGTACTCAAAGACAGGGAGAGCAAGCTCTCTCTTGGCACTTTGGATGTGGGACGTACAGCGAGATGTTTGCTGCTTTTGCGTTTGGCTGTTGGGAGATTTACAGCACAAAGATATCTAGTTGATTTGAAGCAGTTCCGAGAAAGTCTAAACATAATCCCCACTTCTCCCTCCTGGCACTTTCCATGTGGGAGATATAGCAGGATGTATATTGGTTTTGAGGACAACTCAATGGACAGTGTAGGGAGAAAAGGTCCTGGCTCCTTGAATGCCGTTTCTGGAGACACTGCGATCAATGTGGGAGATATGTCAAGACGTGTGTTGGTTTTGAGGACGGCTCTCTGGAGAGTCTTAGCAAAGAGGTCACAGGGATAATCAGAGCAATTCTCAGAGACACTGAGAACAAGCTCCACAATTCCCTCCTGGCACTTTCCCTGTAGGAGATACCGCAAGACGTTTCTGTATATTGGGCACAGCGCTCTGCACGGTGTTAGCAGAGACTTTCCCGGGACAGTGAAACCCTATGTCAGAGACACTGAGAAGAAGCCCCAATGTTCCCTCCAGGCACTTTCAGTGTGGGTGCCTTCTCCACGCGGTTCCTGGTTTCACTGCAGCTCTGAAGAGAATGTTAGCAAAGAGGTAACCGGGACAGTGAAAACAGTACTCAAAGACAGGGAGAGCAAGCTCTCTCTTGGCACTTTGGATGTGGGACGTACAGCGAGATGTTTGCTGCTTTTGCGTTTGGCTGTTGGGAGATTTACAGCACAAAGATATCTAGTTGATTTGAAGCAGTTCCGAGAAAGTCTAAACATAATCCCCACTTCTCCCTCCTGGCACTTTCCATGTGGGAGATATAGCAGGATGTATATTGGTTTTGAGGACAACTCAATGGACAGTGTAGGGAGAAAAGGTCCTGGCTCCTTGAATGCCGTTTCTGGAGACACTGCGATCAATGTGGGAGATATGTCAAGATGTGTGTTTGTTTTGAGGACGGCTCTCTGGAGAGTCTTAGCAAAGAGGTCACAGGGATAATCAGAGCAATTCTCAGAGACACTGAGAACAAGCTCCACAATTCCCTCCTGGCACTTTCCCTGTAGGAGATACTGCAAGACGTTTCTGTATATTGGGCACAGCGCTCTGCACGGTGTTAGCAGAGACTTTCCCGGGACAGTGAAACCCTATGTCAGAGACACTGAGAAGAAGCCCCAATGTTCCCTCCAGGCACTTTCAGTGTGGGTGCCTTCTCCACGCGGTTCCTGGTTTCACTGCAGCTCTGAAGAGAATGTTAGCAAAGAGGTAACCGGGACAGTGAAAACAGTACTCAAAGACAGGGAGAGCAAGCTCTCTCTTGGCACTTTGGATGTGGGACGTACAGCGAGATGTTTGCTGCTTTTGCGTTTGGCTGTTGGGAGATTTACAGCACAAAGATATCTAGTTGATTTGAAGCAGTTCCGAGAAAGTCTAAACATAATCCCCACTTCTCCCTCCTGGCACTTTCCATGTGGGAGATATAGCAGGATGTATATTGGTTTTGAGGACAACTCAATGGACAGTGTAGGGAGAAAAGGTCCTGGCTCCTTGAATGCCGTTTCTGGAGACACTGCGATCAATGTGGGAGATATGTCAAGATGTGTGTTTGTTTTGAGGACGGCTCTCTGGAGAGTCTTAGCAAAGAGGTCACAGGGATAATCAGAGCAATTCTCAGAGACACTGAGAACAAGCTCCACAATTCCCTCCTGGCACTTTCCCTGTAGGAGATACCGCAAGACGTTTCTGTATATTGGGCACAGCGCTCTGCACGGTGTTAGCAGAGACTTTCCCGGGACAGTGAAACCCTATGTCAGACACACTGAGAAGAAGCCCCAATGTTCCCTCCAGGCACTTTCAGTGTGGGTGCCTTCTCCACGCGGTTCCTGGTTTCACTGCAGCTCTGAAGAGAATGTTAGCAAAGAGGTAACCGGGACAGTGAAAACAGTACTCAAAGACAGGGAGAGCAAGCTCTCTCTTGGCACTTTGGATGTGGGACGTACAGCGAGATGTTTGCTGCTTTTGCGTTTGGCTGTTGGGAGATTTACAGCACAAAGATATCTAGTTGATTTGAAGCAGTTCCGAGAAAGTCTAAACATAATCCCCACTTCTCCCTCCTGGCACTTTCCATGTGGGAGATATAGCAGGATGTATATTGGTTTTGAGGACAACTCAATGGACAGTGTAGGGAGAAAAGGTCCTGGCTCCTTGAATGCCGTTTCTGGAGACACTGCGATCAATGTGGGAGATATGTCAAGACGTGTGTTGGTTTTGAGGACGGCTCTCTGGAGAGTCTTAGCAAAGAGGTCACAGGGATAATCAGAGCAATTCTCAGAGACACTGAGAACAAGCTCCACAATTCCCTCCTGGCACTTTCCCTGTAGGAGATACCGCAAGACGTTTCTGTATATTGGGCACAGCGCTCTGCACGGTGTTAGCAGAGACTTTCCCGGCACAGTGAAACCCTATGTCAGAGACACTGAGAAGAAGCCCCAATGTTCCCTCCAGGCACTTTCAGTGTGGGTGCCTTCTCCACGCGGTTCCTGGTTTCACTGCAGCTCTGAAGAGAATGTTAGCAAAGAGGTAACCGGGACAGTGAAAACAGTACTCAAAGACAGGGAGAGCAAGCTCTCTCTTGGCACTTTGGATGTGGGACGTACAGCGAGATGTTTGCTGCTTTTGCGTTTGGCTGTTGGGAGATTTACAGCACAAAGATATCTAGTTGATTTGAAGCAGTTCCGAGAAAGTCTAAACATAATCCCCACTTCTCCCTCCTGGCACTTTCCATGTGGGAGATATAGCAGGATGTATATTGGTTTTGAGGACAACTCAATGGACAGTGTAGGGAGAAAAGGTCCTGGCTCCTTGAATGCCGTTTCTGGAGACACTGCGATCAATGTGGGAGATATGTCAAGACGTGTGTTGGTTTTGAGGACGGCTCTCTGGAGAGTCTTAGCAAAGAGGTCACAGGGATAATCAGAGCAATTCTCAGAGACACTGAGAACAAGCTCCACAATTCCCTCCTGGCACTTTCCCTGTAGGAGATACCGCAAGACGTTTCTGTATATTGGGCACAGCGCTCTGCACGGTGTTAGCAGAGACTTTCCCGGGACAGTGAAACCCTATGTCAGAGACACTGAGAAGAAGCCCCAATGTTCCCTCCAGGCACTTTCAGTGTGGGTGCCTTCTCCACGCGGTTCCTGGTTTCACTGCAGCTCTGAAGAGAATGTTAGCAAAGAGGTAACCGGGACAGTGAAAACAGTACTCAAAGACAGGGAGAGCAAGCTCTCTCTTGGCACTTTGGATGTGGGACGTACAGCGAGATGTTTGCTGCTTTTGCGTTTGGCTGTTGGGAGATTTACAGCACAAAGATATCTAGTTGATTTGAAGCAGTTCCAAGAAAGTCTAAACATAATCCCCACTTCTCCCTCCTGGCACTTTCCATGTGGGAGATATAGCAGGATGTATATTGGTTTTGAGGACAACTCAATGGACAGTGTAGGGAGAAAAGGTCCTGGCTCCTTGAATGCCGTTTCTGGAGACACTGCGATCAATGTGGGAGATATGTCAAGATGTGTGTTTGTTTTGAGGACGGCTCTCTGGAGAGTCTTAGCAAAGAGGTCACAGGGATAATCAGAGCAATTCTCAGAGACACTGAGAACAAGCTCCACAATTCCCTCCTGGCACTTTCCCTGTAGGAGATACCGCAAGACGTTTCTGTATATTGGGCACAGCGCTCTGCACGGTGTTAGCAGAGACTTTCCCGGCACAGTGAAACCCTATGTCAGAGACACTGAGAAGAAGCCCCAATGTTCCCTCCAGGCACTTTCAGTGTGGGTGCCTTCTCCACGCGGTTCCTGGTTTCACTGCAGCTCTGAAGAGAATGTTAGCAAAGAGGTAACCGGGACAGTGAAAACAGTACTCAAAGACAGGGAGAGCAAGCTCTCTCTTGGCACTTTGGATGTGGGACGTACAGCGAGATGTTTGCTGCTTTTGCGTTTGGCTGTTGGGAGATTTACAGCACAAAGATATCTAGTTGATTTGAAGCAGTTCCGAGAAAGTCTAAACATAATCCCCACTTCTCCCTCCTGGCACTTTCCATGTGGGAGATATAGCAGGATGTATATTGGTTTTGAGGACAACTCAATGGACAGTGTAGGGAGAAAAGGTCCTGGCTCCTTGAATGCCGTTTCTGGAGACACTGCGATCAATGTGGGAGATATGTCAAGACGTGTGTTGGTTTTGAGGACGGCTCTCTGGAGAGTCTTAGCAAAGAGGTCACAGGGATAATCAGAGCAATTCTCAGAGACACTGAGAACAAGCTCCACAATTCCCTCCTGGCACTTTCCCTGTAGGAGATACCGCAAGACGTTTCTGTATATTGGGCACAGCGCTCTGCACGGTGTTAGCAGAGACTTTCCCGGGACAGTGAAACCCTATGTCAGAGACACTGAGAAGAAGCCCCAATGTTCCCTCCAGGCACTTTCAGTGTGGGTGCCTTCTCCACGCGGTTCCTGGTTTCACTGCAGCTCTGAAGAGAATGTTAGCAAAGAGGTAACCGGGACAGTGAAAACAGTACTCAAAGACAGGGAGAGCAAGCTCTCTCTTGGCACTTTGGATGTGGGACGTACAGCGAGATGTTTGCTGCTTTTGCGTTTGGCTGTTGGGAGATTTACAGCACAAAGATATCTAGTTGATTTGAAGCAGTTCCGAGAAAGTCTAAACATAATCCCCACTTCTCCCTCCTGGCACTTTCCATGTGGGAGATATAGCAGGATGTATATTGGTTTTGAGGACAACTCAATGGACAGTGTAGGGAGAAAAGGTCCTGGCTCCTTGAATGCCGTTTCTGGAGACACTGCGATCAATGTGGGAGATATGTCAAGATGTGTGTTTGTTTTGAGGACGGCTCTCTGGAGAGTCTTAGCAAAGAGGTCACAGGGATAATCAGAGCAATTCTCAGAGACACTGAGAACAAGCTCCACAATTCCCTCCTGGCACTTTCCCTGTAGGAGATACCGCAAGACGTTTCTGTATATTGGGCACAACGCTCTGCACGGTGTTAGCAGAGACTTTCCCGGGACAGTGAAACCCTATGTCAGAGACACTGAGAAGAAGCCCCAATGTTCCCTCCAGGCACTTTCAGTGTGGGTGCCTTCTCCACGCGGTACCTGGTTTCACTGCAGCTCTGAAGAGAATGTTAGCAAAGAGGTAACCGGGACAGTGAAAACAGTACTCAAAGACAGGGAGAGCAAGCTCTCTCTTGGCACTTTGGATGTGGGACGTACAGTGAGATGTTTGCTGCTTTTGCGTTTGGCTGTTGGGAGATTTACAGCACAAAGATATCTAGTTGATTTGAAGCAGTTCCGAGAAAGTCTAAACATAATCCCCACTTCTCCCTCCTGGCACTTTCCATGTGGGAGATATAGCAGGATGTATATTGGTTTTGAGGACAACTCAATGGACAGTGTAGGGAGAAAAGGTCCTGGCTCCTTGAATGCCGTTTCTGGAGACACTGCGATCAATGTGGGAGATATGTCAAGACGTGTGTTGGTTTTGAGGACGGCTCTCTGGAGAGTCTTAGCAAAGAGGTCACAGGGATAATCAGAGCAATTCTCAGAGACACTGAGAACAAGCTCCACAATTCCCTCCTGGCACTTTCCCTGTAGGAGATACCGCAAGACGTTTCTGTATATTGGGCACAGCGCTCTGCACGGTGTTAGCAGAGACTTTCCCGGGACAGTGAAACCCTATGTCAGAGACACTGAGAAGAAGCCCCAATGTTCCCTCCAGGCACTTTCAGTGTGGGTGCCTTCTCCACGCGGTTCCTGGTTTCACTGCAGCTCTGAAGAGAATGTTAGCAAAGAGGTAACCGGGACAGTGAAAACAGTACTCAAAGACAGGGAGAGCAAGCTCTCTCTTGGCACTTTGGATGTGGGACGTACAGCGAGATGTTTGCTGCTTTTGCGTTTGGCTGTTGGGAGATTTACAGCACAAAGATATCTAGTTGATTTGAAGCAGTTCCGAGAAAGTCTAAACATAATCCCCACTTCTCCCTCCTGGCACTTTCCATGTGGGAGATATAGCAGGATGTATATTGGTTTTGAGGACAACTCAATGGACAGTGTAGGGAGAAAAGGTCCTGGCTCCTTGAATGCCGTTTCTGGAGACACTGCGATCAATGTGGGAGATATGTCAAGATGTGTGTTTGTTTTGAGGACGGCTCTCTGGAGAGTCTTAGCAAAGAGGTCACAGGGATAATCAGAGCAATTCTCAGAGACACTGAGAACAAGCTCCACAATTCCCTCCTGGCACTTTCCCTGTAGGAGATACCGCAAGACGTTTCTGTATATTGGGCACAACGCTCTGCACGGTGTTAGCAGAGACTTTCCCGGGACAGTGAAACCCTATGTCAGAGACACTGAGAAGAAGCCCCAATGTTCCCTCCAGGCACTTTCAGTGTGGGTGCCTTCTCCACGCGGTACCTGGTTTCACTGCAGCTCTGAAGAGAATGTTAGCAAAGAGGTAACCGGGACAGTGAAAACAGTACTCAAAGACAGGGAGAGCAAGCTCTCTCTTGGCACTTTGGATGTGGGACGTACAGTGAGATGTTTGCTGCTTTTGCGTTTGGCTGTTGGGAGATTTACAGCACAAAGATATCTAGTTGATTTGAAGCAGTTCCGAGAAAGTCTAAACATAATCCCCACTTCTCCCTCCTGGCACTTTCCATGTGGGAGATATAGCAGGATGTATATTGGTTTTGAGGACAACTCAATGGACAGTGTAGGGAGAAAAGGTCCTGGCTCCTTGAATGCCGTTTCTGGAGACACTGCGATCAATGTGGGAGATATGTCAAGATGTGTGTTTGTTTTGAGGACGGCTCTCTGGAGAGTCTTAGCAAAGAGGTCACAGGGATAATCAGAGCAATTCTCAGAGACACTGAGAACAAGCTCCACAATTCCCTCCTGGCACTTTCCCTGTAGGAGACACCGCAAGACGTTTCTGTATATTGGGCACAGCGCTCTGCACGGTGTTAGCAGAGACTTTCCCGGGACAGTGAAACCCTATGTCAGAGACACTGAGAAGAAGCCCCAATGTTCCCTCCAGGCACTTTCAGTGTGGGTGCCTTCTCCACGCGGTTCCTGGTTTCACTGCAGCTCTGAAGAGAATGTTAGCAAAGAGGTAACCGGGACAGTGAAAACAGTACTCAAAGACAGGGAGAGCAAGCTCTCTCTTGGCACTTTGGATGTGGGACGTACAGCGAGATGTTTGCTGCTTTTGCGTTTGGCTGTTGGGAGATTTACAGCACAAAGATATCTAGTTGATTTGAAGCAGTTCCGAGAAAGTCTAAACATAATCCCCACTTCTCCCTCCTGGCACTTTCCATGTGGGAGATATAGCAGGATGTATATTGGTTTTGAGGACAACTCAATGGACAGTGTAGGGAGAAAAGGTCCTGGCTCCTTGAATGCCGTTTCTGGAGACACTGCGATCAATGTGGGAGATATGTCAAGACGTGTGTTTGTTTTGAGGACGGCTCTCTGGAGAGTCTTAGCAAAGAAGTCACAGGGATAATCAGAGCAATTCTCAGAGACACTGAGAACAAGCTCCACAATTCCCTCCTGGCACTTTCCCTGTAGGAGATACCGCAAGACGTTTCTGTATATTGGGCACAGCGCTCTGCACGGTGTTAGCAGAGACTTTCCCGGGACAGTGAAACCCTATGTCAGAGACACTGAGAAGAAGCCCCAATGTTCCCTCCAGGCACTTTCAGTGTGGGTGCCTTCTCCACGCGGTTCCTGGTTTCACTGCAGCTCTGAAGAGAATGTTAGCAAAGAGGTAACCGGGACAGTGAAAACAGTACTCAAAGACAGGGAGAGCAAGCTCTCTCTTGGCACTTTGGATGTGGGACGTACAGCGAGATGTTTGCTGCTTTTGCGTTTGGCTGTTGGGAGATTTACAGCACAAAGATATCTAGTTGATTTGAAGCAGTTCCGAGAAAGTCTAAACATAATCCCCACTTCTCCCTCCTGGCACTTTCCATGTGGGAGATATAGCAGGATGTATATTGGTTTTGAGGACAACTCAATGGACAGTGTAGGGAGAAAAGGTCCTGGCTCCTTGAATGCCGTTTCTGGAGACACTGCGATCAATGTGGGAGATATGTCAAGACGTGTGTTTGTTTTGAGGACGGCTCTCTGGAGAGTCTTAGCAAAGAAGTCACAGGGATAATCAGAGCAATTCTCAGAGACACTGAGAACAAGCTCCACAATTCCCTCCTGGCACTTTCCCTGTAGGAGATACCGCAAGACGTTTCTGTATATTGGGCACAGCGCTCTGCACGGTGTTAGCAGAGACTTTCCCGGGACAGTGAAACCCTATGTCAGAGACACTGAGAAGAAGCCCCAATGTTCCCTCCAGGCACTTTCAGTGTGGGTGCCTTCTCCACGCGGTTCCTGGTTTCACTGCAGCTCTGAAGAGAATGTTAGCAAAGAGGTAACCGGGACAGTGAAAACAGTACTCAAAGACAGGGAGAGCAAGCTCTCTCTTGGCACTTTGGATGTGGGACGTACAGCGAGATGTTTGCTGCTTTTGCGTTTGGCTGTTGGGAGATTTACAGCACAAAGATATCTAGTTGATTTGAAGCAGTTCCAAGAAAGTCTAAACATAATCCCCACTTCTCCCTCCTGGCACTTTCCATGTGGGAGATATAGCAGGATGTATATTGGTTTTGAGGACAACTCAATGGACAGTGTAGGGAGAAAAGGTCCTGGCTCCTTGAATGCCCTTTCTGGAGACACTGCGATCAATGTGGGAGATATGTCAAGACGTGTGTTGGTTTTGAGGACGGCTCTCTGGAGAGTCTTAGCAAAGAGGTCACAGGGATAATCAGAGCAATTCTCAGAGACACTGAGAACAAGCTCCACAATTCCCTCCTGGCACTTTCCCTGTAGGAGATACCGCAAGACGTTTCTGTATATTGGGCACAGCGCTCTGCAGGGTGTTAGCAGAGACTTTCCCGGGACAGTGAAACCCTATGTCAGAGACACTGAGAAGAAGCCCCAATGTTCCCTCCAGGCACTTTCAGTGTGGGTGCCTTCTCCACGCGGTTCCTGGTTTCACTGCAGCTCTGAAGAGAATGTTAGCAAAGAGGTAACCGGGACAGTGAAAACAGTACTCAAAGACAGGGAGAGCAAGCTCTCTCTTGGCACTTTGGATGTGGGACGTACAGCGAGATGTTTGCTGCTTTTGCGTTTGGCTGTTGGGAGATTTACAGCACAAAGATATCTAGTTGATTTGAAGCAGTTCCGAGAAAGTCTAAACATAATCCCCACTTCTCCCTCCTGGCACTTTCCATGTGGGAGATATAGCAGGATGTATATTGGTTTTGAGGACAACTCAATGGACAGTGTAGGGAGAAAAGGTCCTGGCTCCTTGAATGCCGTTTCTGGAGACACTGCGATCAATGTGGGAGATATGTCAAGACGTGTGTTGGTTTTGAGGACGGCTCTCTGGAGAGTCTTAGCAAAGAGGTCACAGGGATAATCAGAGCAATTCTCAGAGACACTGAGAACAAGCTCCACAATTCCCTCCTGGCACTTTCCCTGTAGGAGATACCGCAAGACGTTTCTGTATATTGGGCACAGCACTCTGCACGGTGTTAGCAGAGACTTTCCCGGGACAGTGAAACCCTATGTCAGAGACACTGAGAAGAAGCCCCAATGTTCCCTCCAGGCACTTTCAGTGTGGGTGCCTTCTCCACGCGGTTCCTGGTTTCACTGCAGCTCTGAAGAGAATGTTAGCAAAGAGGTAACCGGGACAGTGAAAACAGTACTCAAAGACAGGGAGAGCAAGCTCTCTCTTGGCACTTTGGATGTGGGACGTACAGCGAGATGTTTGCTGCTTTTGCGTTTGGCTGTTGGGAGATTTACAGCACAAAGATATCTAGTTGATTTGAAGCAGTTCCGAGAAAGTCTAAACATAATCCCCACTTCTCCCTCCTGGCACTTTCCATGTGGGAGATATAGCAGGATGTATATTGGTTTTGAGGACAACTCAATGGACAGTGTAGGGAGAAAAGGTCCTGGCTCCTTGAATGCCGTTTCTGGAGACACTGCGATCAATGTGGGAGATATGTCAAGATGTGTGTTTGTTTTGAGGACGGCTCTCTGGAGAGTCTTAGCAAAGAGGTCACAGGGATAATCAGAGCAATTCTCAGAGACACTGAGAACAAGCTCCACAATTCCCTCCTGGCACTTTCCCTGTAGGAGATACCGCAAGACGTTTCTGTATATTGGGCACAGCGCTCTGCACGGTGTTAGCAGAGACTTTCCCGGGACAGTGAAACCCTATGTCAGAGACACTGAGAAGAAGCCCCAATGTTCCCTCCAGGCACTTTCAGTGTGGGTGCCTTCTCCACGCGGTACCTGGTTTCACTGCAGCTCTGAAGAGAATGTTAGCAAAGAGGTAACCGGGACAGTGAAAACAGTACTCAAAGACAGGGAGAGCAAGCTCTCTCTTGGCACTTTGGATGTGGGACGTACAGTGAGATGTTTGCTGCTTTTGCGTTTGGCTGTTGGGAGATTTACAGCACAAAGATATCTAGTTGATTTGAAGCAGTTCCGAGAAAGTCTAAACATAATCCCCACTTCTCCCTCCTGGCACTTTCCATGTGGGAGATATAGCAGGATGTATATTGTTTTGAGGACAACTCAATGGACAGTGTAGGGAGAAAAGGTCCTGGCTCCTTGAATGCCGTTTCTGGAGACACTGCGATCAATGTGGGAGATATGTCAAGATGTGTGTTTGTTTTGAGGACGGCTCTCTGGAGAGTCTTAGCAAAGAGGTCACAGGGATAATCAGAGCAATTCTCAGAGACACTGAGAACAAGCTCCACAATTCCCTCCTGGCACTTTCCCTGTAGGAGACACCGCAAGACGTTTCTGTATATTGGGCACAGCGCTCTGCACGGTGTTAGCAGAGACTTTCCCGGGACAGTGAAACCCTATGTCAGAGACACTGAGAAGAAGCCCCAATGTTCCCTCCAGGCACTTTCAGTGTGGGTGCCTTCTCCACGCGGTTCCTGGTTTCACTGCAGCTCTGAAGAGAATGTTAGCAAAGAGGTAACCGGGACAGTGAAAACAGTACTCAAAGACAGGGAGAGCAAGCTCTCTCTTGGCACTTTGGATGTGGGACGTACAGCGAGATGTTTGCTGCTTTTGCGTTTGGCTGTTGGGAGATTTACAGCACAAAGATATCTAGTTGATTTGAAGCAGTTCCGAGAAAGTCTAAACATAATCCCCACTTCTCCCTCCTCGCACTTTCCATGTGGGAGATATAGCAGGATGTATATTGGTTTTGAGGACAACTCAATGGACAGTGTAGGGA
Source organism: Chroicocephalus ridibundus (assembly GCF_963924245.1). Classification (NCBI taxonomy): domain Eukaryota; kingdom Metazoa; phylum Chordata; class Aves; order Charadriiformes; family Laridae; genus Chroicocephalus; species Chroicocephalus ridibundus. The sequence continues at coordinate 194,538 of NW_026961252.1, forward strand.
GAAAAGGTCCTGGCTCCTTGAATGCCGTTTCTGGAGACACTGCGATCAATGTGGGAGATATGTCAAGACGTGTGTTTGTTTTGAGGACGGCTCTCTGGAGAGTCTTAGCAAAGAAGTCACAGGGATAATCAGAGCAATTCTCAGAGACACTGAGAACAAGCTCCACAATTCCCTCCTGGCACTTTCCCTGTAGGAGATACCGCAAGACGTTTCTGTATATTGGGCACAGCGCTCTGCACGGTGTTAGCAGAGACTTTCCCGGGACAGTGAAACCCTATGTCAGAGACACTGAGAAGAAGCCCCAATGTTCCCTCCAGGCACTTTCAGTGTGGGTGCCTTCTCCACGCGGTTCCTGGTTTCACTGCAGCTCTGAAGAGAATGTTAGCAAAGAGGTAACCGGGACAGTGAAAACAGTACTCAAAGACAGGGAGAGCAAGCTCTCTCTTGGCACTTTGGATGTGGGACGTACAGCGAGATGTTTGCTGCTTTTGCGTTTGGCTGTTGGGAGATTTACAGCACAAAGATATCTAGTTGATTTGAAGCAGTTCCGAGAAAGTCTAAACATAATCCCCACTTCTCCCTCCTGGCACTTTCCATGTGGGAGATATAGCAGGATGTATATTGGTTTTGAGGACAACTCAATGGACAGTGTAGGGAGAAAAGGTCCTGGCTCCTTGAATGCCGTTTCTGGAGACACTGCGATCAATGTGGGAGATATGTCAAGACGTGTGTTGGTTTTGAGGACGGCTCTCTGGAGAGTCTTAGCAAAGAGGTCACAGGGATAATCAGAGCAATTCTCAGAGACACTGAGAACAAGCTCCACAATTCCCTCCTGGCACTTTCCCTGTAGGAGATACTGCAAGACGTTTCTGTATATTGGGCACAGCGCTCTGCACGGTGTTAGCAGAGACTTTCCCGGGACAGTGAAACCCTATGTCAGAGACACTGAGAAGAAGCCCCAATGTTCCCTCCAGGCACTTTCAGTGTGGGTGCCTTCTCCACGCGGTTCCTGGTTTCACTGCAGCTCTGAAGAGAATGTTAGCAAAGAGGTAACCGGGACAGTGAAAACAGTACTCAAAGACAGGGAGAGCAAGCTCTCTCTTGGCACTTTGGATGTGGGACGTACAGCGAGATGTTTGCTGCTTTTGCGTTTGGCTGTTGGGAGATTTACAGCACAAAGATATCTAGTTGATTTGAAGCAGTTCCGAGAAAGTCTAAACATAATCCCCACTTCTCCCTCCTGGCACTTTCCATGTGGGAGATATAGCAGGATGTATATTGGTTTTGAGGACAACTCAATGGACAGTGTAGGGAGAAAAGGTCCTGGCTCCTTGAATGCCGTTTCTGGAGACACTGCGATCAATGTGGGATATATGTCAAGATGTGTGTTTGTTTTGAGGACGGCTCTCTGGAGAGTCTTAGCAAAGAGGTCACAGGGATAATCAGAGCAATTCTCAGAGACACTGAGAACAAGCTCCACAATTCCCTCCTGGCACTTTCCCTGTAGGAGATACCGCAAGACGTTTCTGTATATTGGGCACAGCGCTCTGCACGGTGTTATTAGAGACTTTCCCGGGACAGTGAAACCCTATGTCAGAGACACTGAGAAGAAGCCCCAATGTTCCCTCCAGGCACTTTCAGTGTGGGTGCCTTCTCCACGCGGTTCCTGGTTTCACTGCAGCTCTGAAGAGAATGTTAGCAAAGAGGTAACCGGGACAGTGAAAACAGTACTCAAAGACAGGGAGAGCAAGCTCTCTCTTGGCACTTTGGATGTGGGACGTACAGCGAGATGTTTGCTGCTTTTGCGTTTGGCTGTTGGGAGATTTACAGCACAAAGATATCTAGTTGATTTGAAGCAGTTCCGAGAAAGTCTAAACATAATCCCCACTTCTCCCTCCTGGCACTTTCCATGTGGGAGATATAGCAGGATGTATATTGGTTTGGAGGACAACTCAATGGACAGTGTAGGGAGAAAAGGTCCTGGCTCCTTGAATGCCCTTTCTGGAGACACTGCGATCAATGTGGGAGATATGTCAAGACGTGTGTTGGTTTTGAGGACGGCTCTCTGGAGAGTCTTAGCAAAGAGGTCACAGGGATAATCAGAGCAATTCTCAGAGACACTGAGAACAAGCTCCACAATTCCCTCCTGGCACTTTCCCTGTAGGAGATACCGCAAGACGTTTCTGTATATTGGGCACAGCGCTCTGCACGGTGTTAGCAGAGACTTTCCCGGGACAGTGAAACCCTATGTCAGAGACACTGAGAAGAAGCCCCAGTGTTCCCTCCAGGCACTTTCAGTGTGGGTGCCTTCTCCACGCGGTTCCTGGTTTCACTGCAGCTCTGAAGAGAATGTTAGCAAAGAGGTAACCGGGACAGTGAAAACAGTACTCAAAGACAGGGAGAGCAAGCTCTCTCTTGGCACTTTGGATGTGGGACGTACAGCGAGATGTTTGCTGCTTTTGCGTTTGGCTGTTGGGAGATTTACAGCACAAAGATATCTAGTTGATTTGAAGCAGTTCCGAGAAAGTCTAAACATAATCCCCACTTCTCCCTCCTGGCACTTTCCATGTGGGAGATATAGCAGGATGTATATTGGTTTTGAGGACAACTCAATGGACAGTGTAGGGAGAAAAGGTCCTGGCTCCTTGAATGCCGTTTCTGGAGACACTGCGATCAATGTGGGAGATATGTCAAGACGTGTGTTGGTTTTGAGGACGGCTCTCTGGAGAGTCTTAGCAAAGAGGTCACAGGGATAATCAGAGCAATTCTCAGAGACACTGAGAACAAGCTCCACAATTCCCTCCTGGCACTTTCCCTGTAGGAGATACCGCAAGACGTTTCTGTATATTGGGCACAGCGCTCTGCACGGTGTTAGCAGAGACTTTCCCGGGACAGTGAAACCCTATGTCAGAGACACTGAGAAGAAGCCCCAATGTTCCCTCCAGGCACTTTCAGTGTGGGTGCCTTCTCCACGCGGTTCCTGGTTTCACTGCAGCTCTGAAGAGAATGTTAGCAAAGAGGTAACCGGGACAGTGCAAACAGTACTCAAAGACAGGGAGAGCAAGCTCTCTCTTGGCACTTTGGATGTGGGACGTACAGCGAGATGTTTGCTGCTTTTGCGTTTGGCTGTTGGGAGATTTACAGCACAAAGATATCTAGTTGATTTGAAGCAGTTCCGAGAAAGTCTAAACATAATCCCCACTTCTCCCTCCTGGCACTTTCCATGTGGGAGATATAGCAGGATGTATATTGGTTTTGAGGACAACTCAATGGACAGTGTAGGGAGAAAAGGTCCTGGCTCCTTGAATGCCCTTTCTGGAGACACTGCGATCAATGTGGGAGATATGTCAAGATGTGTGTTTGTTTTGAGGACGGCTCTCTGGAGAGTCTTAGCAAAGAGGTCACAGGGATAATCAGAGCAATTCTCAGAGACACTGAGAACAAGCTCCACAATTCCCTCCTGGCACTTTCCCTGTAGGAGATACCGCAAGACGTTTCTGTATATTGGGCACAGCGCTCTGCACGGTGTTAGCAGAGACTTTCCCGGGACAGTGAAACCCTATGTCAGAGACACTGAGAAGAAGCCCCAATGTTCCCTCCAGGCACTTTCAGTGTGGGTGCCTTCTCCACGCGGTTCCTGGTTTCACTGCAGCTCTGAAGAGAATGTTAGCAAAGAGGTAACCGGGACAGTGAAAACAGTACTCAAAGACAGGGAGAGCAAGCTCTCTCTTGGCACTTTGGATGTGGGACGTACAGCGAGATGTTTGCTGCTTTTGCGTTTGGCTGTTGGGAGATTTACAGCACAAAGATATCTAGTTGATTTGAAGCAGTTCCGAGAAAGTCTAAACATAATCCCCACTTCTCCCTCCTGGCACTTTCCATGTGGGAGATATAGCAGGATGTATATTGGTTTTGAGGACAACTCAATGGACAGTGTAGGGAGAAAAGGTCCTGGCTCCTTGAATGCCCTTTCTGGAGACACTGCGATCAATGTGGGAGATATGTCAAGACGTGTGTTGGTTTTGAGGACGGCTCTCTGGAGAGTCTTAGCAAAGAGGTCACAGGGATAATCAGAGCAATTCTCAGAGACACTGAGAACAAGCTCCACAATTCCCTCCTGGCACTTTCCCTGTAGGAGATACCGCAAGACGTTTCTGTATATTGGGCACAGCGCTCTGCACGGTGTTAGCAGAGACTTTCCCGGGACAGTGAAACCCTATGTCAGAGACACTGAGAAGAAGCCCCAATGTTCCCTCCAGGCACTTTCAGTGTGGGTGCCTTCTCCACGCGGTTCCTGGTTTCACTGCAGCTCTGAAGAGAATGTTAGCAAAGAGGTAACCGGGACAGTGCAAACAGTACTCAAAGACAGGGAGAGCAAGCTCTCTCTTGGCACTTTGGATGTGGGACGTACAGCGAGATGTTTGCTGCTTTTGCGTTTGGCTGTTGGGAGATTTACAGCACAAAGATATCTAGTTGATTTGAAGCAGTTCCGAGAAAGTCTAAACATAATCCCCACTTCTCCCTCCTGGCACTTTCCATGTGGGAGATATAGCAGGATGTATATTGGTTTTGAGGACAACTCAATGGACAGTGTAGGGAGAAAAGGTCCTGGCTCCTTGAATGCCCTTTCTGGAGACACTGCGATCAATGTGGGAGATATGTCAAGATGTGTGTTTGTTTTGAGGACGGCTCTCTGGAGAGTCTTAGCAAAGAGGTCACAGGGATAATCAGAGCAATTCTCAGAGACACTGAGAACAAGCTCCACAATTCCCTCCTGGCACTTTCCCTGTAGGAGATACCGCAAGACGTTTCTGTATATTGGGCACAGCGCTCTGCACGGTGTTAGCAGAGACTTTCCCGGGACAGTGAAACCCTATGTCAGAGACACTGAGAAGAAGCCCCAGTGTTCCCTCCAGGCACTTTCAGTGTGGGTGCCTTCTCCACGCGGTTCCTGGTTTCACTGCAGCTCTGAAGAGAATGTTAGCAAAGAGGTAACCGGGACAGTGAAAACAGTACTCAAAGACAGGGAGAGCAAGCTCTCTCTTGGCACTTTGGATGTGGGACGTACAGCGAGATGTTTGCTGCTTTTGCGTTTGGCTGTTGGGAGATTTACAGCACAAAGATATCTAGTTGATTTGAAGCAGTTCCGAGAAAGTCTAAACATAATCCCCACTTCTCCCTCCTGGCACTTTCCATGTGGGAGATATAGCAGGATGTATATTGGTTTTGAGGACAACTCAATGGACAGTGTAGGGAGAAAAGGTCCTGGCTCCTTGAATGCCGTTTCTGGAGACACTGCGATCAATGTGGGAGATATGTCAAGACGTGTGTTGGTTTTGAGGACGGCTCTCTGGAGAGTCTTAGCAAAGAGGTCACAGGGATAATCAGAGCAATTCTCAGAGACACTGAGAACAAGCTCCACAATTCCCTCCTGGCACTTTCCCTGTAGGAGATACCGCAAGACGTTTCTGTATATTGGGCACAGCGCTCTGCACGGTGTTAGCAGAGACTTTCCCGGGACAGTGAAACCCTATGTCAGAGACACTGAGAAGAAGCCCCAATGTTCCCTCCAGGCACTTTCAGTGTGGGTGCCTTCTCCACGCGGTTCCTGGTTTCACTGCAGCTCTGAAGAGAATGTTAGCAAAGAGGTAACCGGGACAGTGAAAACAGTACTCAAAGACAGGGAGAGCAAGCTCTCTCTTGGCACTTTGGATGTGGGACGTACAGCGAGATGTTTGCTGCTTTTGCGTTTGGCTGTTGGGAGATTTACAGCACAAAGATATCTAGTTGATTTGAAGCAGTTCCGAGAAAGTCTAAACATAATCCCCACTTCTCCCTCCTGGCACTTTCCATGTGGGAGATATAGCAGGATGTATATTGGTTTTGAGGACAACTCAATGGACAGTGTAGGGAGAAAAGGTCCTGGCTCCTTGAATGCCGTTTCTGGAGACACTGCGATCAATGTGGGATATATGTCAAGACGTGTGTTGGTTTTGAGGACGGCTCTCTGGAGAGTCTTAGCAAAGAGGTCACAGGGATAATCAGAGCAATTCTCAGAGACACTGAGAACAAGCTCCACAATTCCCTCCTGGCACTTTCCCTGTAGGAGATACCGCAAGACGTTTCTGTATATTGGGCACAGCGCTCTGCACGGTGTTAGCAGAGACTTTCCCGGGACAGTGAAACCCTATGTCAGAGACACTGAGAAGAAGCCCCAGTGTTCCCTCCAGGCACTTTCAGTGTGGGTGCCTTCTCCACGCGGTTCCTGGTTTCACTGCAGCTCTGAAGAGAATGTTAGCAAAGAGGTAACCGGGACAGTGAAAACAGTACTCAAAGACAGGGAGAGCAAGCTCTCTCTTGGCACTTTGGATGTGGGACGTACAGCGAGATGTTTGCTGCTTTTGCGTTTGGCTGTTGGGAGATTTACAGCACAAAGATATCTAGTTGATTTGAAGCAGTTCCGAGAAAGTCTAAACATAATCCCCACTTCTCCCTCCTGGCACTTTCCATGTGGGAGATATAGCAGGATGTATATTGGTTTTGAGGACAACTCAATGGACAGTGTAGGGAGAAAAGGTCCTGGCTCCTTGAATGCCGTTTCTGGAGACACTGCGATCAATGTGGGAGATATGTCAAGATGTGTGTTGGTTTTGAGGACGGCTCTCTGGAGAGTCTTAGCAAAGAGGTCACAGGGATAATCAGAGCAATTCTCAGAGACACTGAGAACAAGCTCCACAATTCCCTCCTGGCACTTTCCCTGTAGGAGATACCGCAAGACGTTTCTGTATATTGGGCACAGCGCTCTGCACGGTGTTAGCAGAGACTTTCCCGGGACAGTGAAACCCTATATCAGAGACACTGAGAAGAAGCCCCAACGTTCCTTCCAGGCACTTTCAGTGTGGGTGCCTTCTCCACGTGGTTCCTGGTTTCACTGCAGCTCTGAAGAGAATGTTAGCAAAGAGGTAACCGGGACAGTGCAAACAGTACTCAAAGACAGGGAGAGCAAGCTCTCTCTTGGCACTTTGGATGTGGGACGTACAGCGAGATGTTTGCTGCTTTTGCGTTTGGCTGTTGGGAGATTTACAGCACAAAGATATCTAGTTGATTTGAAGCAGTTCCGAGAAAGTCTAAACATAATCCCCACTTCTCCCTCCTGGCACTTTCCATGTGGGAGATATAGCAGGATGTATATTGGTTTTGAGGACAACTCAATGGACAGTGTAGGGAGAAAAGGTCCTGGCTCCTTGAATGCCGTTTCTGGAGACACTGCGATCAATGTGGGAGATATGTCAAGACGTGTGTTGGTTTTGAGGACGGCTCTCTGGAGAGTCTTAGCAAAGAGGTCACAGGGATAATCAGAGCAATTCTCAGAGACACTGAGAACAAGCTCCACAATTCCCTCCTGGCACTTTCCCTGTAGGAGATACCGCAAGACGTTTCTGTATATTGGGCACAGCGCTCTGCACGGTGTTAGCAGAGACTTTCCCGGGACAGTGAAACCCTATGTCAGAGACACTGAGAAGAAGCCCCAATGTTCCCTCCAGGCACTTTCAGTGTGGGTGCCTTCTCCACGCGGTTCCTGGTTTCACTGCAGCTCTGAAGAGAATGTTAGCAAAGAGGTAACCGGGACAGTGCAAACAGTACTCAAAGACAGGGAGAGCAAGCTCTCTCTTGGCACTTTGGATGTGGGACGTACAGCGAGATGTTTGCTGCTTTTGCGTTTGGCTGTTGGGAGATTTACAGCACAAAGATATCTAGTTGATTTGAAGCAGTTCCGAGAAAGTCTAAACATAATCCCCACTTCTCCCTCCTGGCACTTTCCATGTGGGAGATATAGCAGGATGTATATTGGTTTTGAGGACAACTCAATGGACAGTGTAGGGAGAAAAGGTCCTGGCTCCTTGAATGCCCTTTCTGGAGACACTGCGATCAATGTGGGAGATATGTCAAGATGTGTGTTTGTTTTGAGGACGGCTCTCTGGAGAGTCTTAGCAAAGAGGTCACAGGGATAATCAGAGCAATTCTCAGAGACACTGAGAACAAGCTCCACAATTCCCTCCTGGCACTTTCCCTGTAGGAGATACCGCAAGACGTTTCTGTATATTGGGCACAGCGCTCTGCACGGTGTTAGCAGAGACTTTCCCGGGACAGTGAAACCCTATGTCAGAGACACTGAGAAGAAGCCCCAATGTTCCCTCCAGGCACTTTCAGTGTGGGTGCCTTCTCCACGCGGTTCCTGGTTTCACTGCAGCTCTGAAGAGAATGTTAGCAAAGAGGTAACCGGGACAGTGAAAACAGTACTCAAAGACAGGGAGAGCAAGCTCTCTCTTGGCACTTTGGATGTGGGACGTACAGCGAGATGTTTGCTGCTTTTGCGTTTGGCTGTTGGGAGATTTACAGCACAAAGATATCTAGTTGATTTGAAGCAGTTCCGAGAAAGTCTAAACATAATCCCCACTTCTCCCTCCTGGCACTTTCCATGTGGGAGATATAGCAGGATGTATATTGGTTTTGAGGACAACTCAATGGACAGTGTAGGGAGAAAAGGTCCTGGCTCCTTGAATGCCCTTTCTGGAGACACTGCGATCAATGTGGGAGATATGTCAAGACGTGTGTTGGTTTTGAGGACGGCTCTCTGGAGAGTCTTAGCAAAGAGGTCACAGGGATAATCAGAGCAATTCTCAGAGACACTGAGAACAAGCTCCACAATTCCCTCCTGGCACTTTCCCTGTAGGAGATACCGCAAGACGTTTCTGTATATTGGGCACAGCGCTCTGCACGGTGTTAGCAGAGACTTTCCCGGGACAGTGAAACCCTATGTCAGAGACACTGAGAAGAAGCCCCAATGTTCCCTCCAGGCACTTTCAGTGTGGGTGCCTTCTCCACGCGGTTCCTGGTTTCACTGCAGCTCTGAAGAGAATGTTAGCAAAGAGGTAACCGGGACAGTGCAAACAGTACTCAAAGACAGGGAGAGCAAGCTCTCTCTTGGCACTTTGGATGTGGGACGTACAGCGAGATGTTTGCTGCTTTTGCGTTTGGCTGTTGGGAGATTTACAGCACAAAGATATCTAGTTGATTTGAAGCAGTTCCGAGAAAGTCTAAACATAATCCCCACTTCTCCCTCCTGGCACTTTCCATGTGGGAGATATAGCAGGATGTATATTGGTTTTGAGGACAACTCAATGGACAGTGTAGGGAGAAAAGGTCCTGGCTCCTTGAATGCCCTTTCTGGAGACACTGCGATCAATGTGGGAGATATGTCAAGATGTGTGTTTGTTTTGAGGACGGCTCTCTGGAGAGTCTTAGCAAAGAGGTCACAGGGATAATCAGAGCAATTCTCAGAGACACTGAGAACAAGCTCCACAATTCCCTCCTGGCACTTTCCCTGTAGGAGATACCGCAAGACGTTTCTGTATATTGGGCACAGCGCTCTGCACGGTGTTAGCAGAGACTTTCCCGGGACAGTGAAACCCTATGTCAGAGACACTGAGAAGAAGCCCCAGTGTTCCCTCCAGGCACTTTCAGTGTGGGTGCCTTCTCCACGCGGTTCCTGGTTTCACTGCAGCTCTGAAGAGAATGTTAGCAAAGAGGTAACCGGGACAGTGAAAACAGTACTCAAAGACAGGGAGAGCAAGCTCTCTCTTGGCACTTTGGATGTGGGACGTACAGCGAGATGTTTGCTGCTTTTGCGTTTGGCTGTTGGGAGATTTACAGCACAAAGATATCTAGTTGATTTGAAGCAGTTCCGAGAAAGTCTAAACATAATCCCCACTTCTCCCTCCTGGCACTTTCCATGTGGGAGATATAGCAGGATGTATATTGGTTTTGAGGACAACTCAATGGACAGTGTAGGGAGAAAAGGTCCTGGCTCCTTGAATGCCGTTTCTGGAGACACTGCGATCAATGTGGGAGATATGTCAAGACGTGTGTTGGTTTTGAGGACGGCTCTCTGGAGAGTCTTAGCAAAGAGGTCACAGGGATAATCAGAGCAATTCTCAGAGACACTGAGAACAAGCTCCACAATTCCCTCCTGGCACTTTCCCTGTAGGAGATACCGCAAGACGTTTCTGTATATTGGGCACAGCGCTCTGCACGGTGTTAGCAGAGACTTTCCCGGGACAGTGAAACCCTATGTCAGAGACACTGAGAAGAAGCCCCAATGTTCCCTCCAGGCACTTTCAGTGTGGGTGCCTTCTCCACGCGGTTCCTGGTTTCACTGCAGCTCTGAAGAGAATGTTAGCAAAGAGGTAACCGGGACAGTGAAAACAGTACTCAAAGACAGGGAGAGCAAGCTCTCTCTTGGCACTTTGGATGTGGGACGTACAGCGAGATGTTTGCTGCTTTTGCGTTTGGCTGTTGGGAGATTTACAGCACAAAGATATCTAGTTGATTTGAAGCAGTTCCGAGAAAGTCTAAACATAATCCCCACTTCTCCCTCCTGGCACTTTCCATGTGGGAGATATAGCAGGATGTATATTGGTTTTGAGGACAACTCAATGGACAGTGTAGGGAGAAAAGGTCCTGGCTCCTTGAATGCCGTTTCTGGAGACACTGCGATCAATGTGGGATATATGTCAAGACGTGTGTTGGTTTTGAGGACGGCTCTCTGGAGAGTCTTAGCAAAGAGGTCACAGGGATAATCAGAGCAATTCTCAGAGACACTGAGAACAAGCTCCACAATTCCCTCCTGGCACTTTCCCTGTAGGAGATACCGCAAGACGTTTCTGTATATTGGGCACAGCGCTCTGCACGGTGTTAGCAGAGACTTTCCCGGGACAGTGAAACCCTATGTCAGAGACACTGAGAAGAAGCCCCAGTGTTCCCTCCAGGCACTTTCAGTGTGGGTGCCTTCTCCACGCGGTTCCTGGTTTCACTGCAGCTCTGAAGAGAATGTTAGCAAAGAGGTAACCGGGACAGTGAAAACAGTACTCAAAGACAGGGAGAGCAAGCTCTCTCTTGGCACTTTGGATGTGGGACGTACAGCGAGATGTTTGCTGCTTTTGCGTTTGGCTGTTGGGAGATTTACAGCACAAAGATATCTAGTTGATTTGAAGCAGTTCCGAGAAAGTCTAAACATAATCCCCACTTCTCCCTCCTGGCACTTTCCATGTGGGAGATATAGCAGGATGTATATTGGTTTTGAGGACAACTCAATGGACAGTGTAGGGAGAAAAGGTCCTGGCTCCTTGAATGCCGTTTCTGGAGACACTGCGATCAATGTGGGAGATATGTCAAGATGTGTGTTGGTTTTGAGGACGGCTCTCTGGAGAGTCTTAGCAAAGAGGTCACAGGGATAATCAGAGCAATTCTCAGAGACACTGAGAACAAGCTCCACAATTCCCTCCTGGCACTTTCCCTGTAGGAGATACCGCAAGACGTTTCTGTATATTGGGCACAGCGCTCTGCACGGTGTTAGCAGAGACTTTCCCGGGACAGTGAAACCCTATATCAGAGACACTGAGAAGAAGCCCCAACGTTCCTTCCAGGCACTTTCAGTGTGGGTGCCTTCTCCACGTGGTTCCTGGTTTCACTGCAGCTCTGAAGAGAATGTTAGCAAAGAGGTAACCGGGACAGTGCAAACAGTACTCAAAGACAGGGAGAGCAAGCTCTCTCTTGGCACTTTGGATGTGGGACGTACAGCGAGATGTTTGCTGCTTTTGCGTTTGGCTGTTGGGAGATTTACAGCACAAAGATATCTAGTTGATTTGAAGCAGTTCCGAGAAAGTCTAAACATAATCCCCACTTCTCCCTCCTGGCACTTTCCATGTGGGAGATATAGCAGGATGTATATTGGTTTTGAGGACAACTCAATGGACAGTGTAGGGAGAAAAGGTCCTGGCTCCTTGAATGCCCTTTCTGGAGACACTGCGATCAATGTGGGAGATATGTCAAGATGTGTGTTTGTTTTGAGGACGGCTCTCTGGAGAGTCTTAGCAAAGAGGTCACACAGATAATCAGAGCAATTCTCAGAGACACTGAGAACAAGCTCCACAATTCCCTCCTGGCACTTTCCCTGTAGGAGATACCGCAAGACGTTTCTGTATATTGGGCACAGCGCTCTGCACGGTGTTAGCAGAGACTTTCCCGGGACAGTGAAACCCTATGTCAGAGACACTGAGAAGAAGCCCCAATGTTCCCTCCAGGCACTTTCAGTGTGGGTGCCTTCTCCACGCGGTTCCTGGTTTCACTGCAGCTCTGAAGAGAATGTTAGCAAAGAGGTAACCGGGACAGTGAAAACAGTACTCAAAGACAGGGAGAGCAAGCTCTCTCTTGGCACTTTGGATGTGGGACGTACAGCGAGATGTTTGCTGCTTTTGCGTTTGGCTGTTGGGAGATTTACAGCACAAAGATATCTAGTTGATTTGAAGCAGTTCCGAGAAAGTCTAAACATAATCCCCACTTCTCCCTCCTGGCACTTTCCATGTGGGAGATATAGCAGGATGTATATTGGTTTTGAGGACAACTCAATGGACAGTGTAGGGAGAAAAGGTCCTGGCTCCTTGAATGCCGTTTCTGGAGACACTGCGATCAATGTGGGAGATATGTCAAGACGTGTGTTGGTTTTGAGGACGGCTCTCTGGAGAGTCTTAGCAAAGAGGTCACAGGGATAATCAGAGCAATTCTCAGAGACACTGAGAACAAGCTCCACAATTCCCTCCTGGCACTTTCCCTGTAGGAGATACCGCAAGACGTTTCTGTATATTGGGCACAGCGCTCTGCACGGTGTTAGCAGAGACTTTCCCGGGACAGTGAAACCCTATGTCAGAGACACTGAGAAGAATCCCCAGTGTTCCCTCCAGGCACTTTCAGTGTGGGTGCCTTCTCCACGCGGTTCCTGGTTTCACTGCAGCTCTGAAGAGAATGTTAGCAAAGAGGTAACCGGGACAGTGAAAACAGTACTCAAAGACAGGGAGAGCAAGCTCTCTCTTGGCACTTTGGATGTGGGACGTACAGCGAGATGTTTGCTGCTTTTGCGTTTGGCTGTTGGGAGATTTACAGCACAAAGATATCTAGTTGATTTGAAGCAGTTCCGAGAAAGTCTAAACATAATCCCCACTTCTCCCTCCTGGCACTTTCCATGTGGGAGATATAGCAGGATGTATATTGGTTTTGAGGACAACTCAATGGACAGTGTAGGGAGAAAAGGTCCTGGCTCCTTGAATGCCGTTTCTGGAGACACTGCGATCAATGTGGGAGATATGTCAAGATGTGTGTTTGTTTTGAGGACGGCTCTCTGGAGAGTCTTAGCAAAGAGGTCACACAGATAATCAGAGCAATTCTCAGAGACACTGAGAACAAGCTCCACAATTCCCTCCTGGCACTTTCCCTGTAGGAGATACCGCAAGACGTTTCTGTATATTGGGCACAGCGCTCTGCACGGTGTTAGCAGAGACTTTCCCGGGACAGTGAAAGCCTATGTCAGAGACACTGAGAAGAAGCCCCAGTGTTCCCTCCAGGCACTTTCAGTGTGGGTGCCTTCTCCACGCGGTTCCTGGTTTCACTGCAGCTCTGAAGAGAATGTTAGCAAAGAGGTAACCGGGACAGTGAAAACAGTACTCAAAGACAGGGAGAGCAAGCTCTCTCTTGGCACTTTGGATGTGGGACGTACAGCGAGATGTTTGCTGCTTTTGCGTTTGGCTGTTGGGAGATTTACAGCACAAAGATATCTAGTTGATTTGAAGCAGTTCCGAGAAAGTCTAAACATAATCCCCACTTCTCCCTCCTGGCACTTTCCATGTGGGAGATATAGCAGGATGTATATTGGTTTTGAGGACAACTCAATGGACAGTGTAGGGAGAAAAGGTCCTGGCTCCTTGAATGCCGTTTCTGGAGACACTGCGATCAATGTGGGAGATATGTCAAGATGTGTGTTTGTTTTGAGGACGGCTCTCTGGAGAGTCTTAGCAAAGAGGTCACAGGGATAATCAGAGCAATTCTCAGAGACACTGAGAACAAGCTCCACAATTCCCTCCTGGCACTTTCCCTGTAGGAGATACCGCAAGACGTTTCTGTATATTGGGCACAGCGCTCTGCACGGTGTTAGCAGAGACTTTCCCGGGACAGTGAAACCCTATGTCAGAGACACTGAGAAGAAGCCCCAATGTTCCCTCCAGGCACTTTCAGTGTGGGTGCCTTCTCCACGCGGTTCCTGGTTTCACTGCAGCTCTGAAGAGAATGTTAGCAAAGAGGTAACCGGGACAGTGAAAACAGTACTCAAAGACAGGGAGAGCAAGCTCTCTCTTGGCACTTTGGATGTGGGACGTACAGTGAGATGTTTGCTGCTTTTGCGTTTGGCTGTTGGGAGATTTACAGCACAAAGATATCTAGTTGATTTGAAGCAGTTCCGAGAAAGTCTAAACATAATCCCCACTTCTCCCTCCTGGCACTTTCCATGTGGGAGATATAGCAGGATGTATATTGGTTTTGAGGACAACTCAATGGACAGTGTAGGGAGAAAAGGTCCTGGCTCCTTGAATGCCCTTTCTGGAGACACTGCGATCAATGTGGGAGATATGTCAAGACGTGTGTTGGTTTTGAGGACGGCTCTCTGGAGAGTCTTAGCAAAGAGGTCACAGGAATAATCAGAGCAATTCTCAGAGACACTGAGAACAAGCTCCACAATTCCCTCCTGGCACTTTCCCTGTAGGAGATACTGCAAGACGTTTCTGTATATTGGGCACAGCGCTCTGCACGGTGTTAGCAGAGACTTTCCCGGGACAGTGAAACCCTATGTCAGAGACACTGAGAAGAAGCCCCAATGTTCCCTCCAGGCACTTTCAGTGTGGGTGCCTTCTCCACGCGGTTCCTGGTTTCACTGCAGCTCTGAAGAGAATGTTAGCAAAGAGGTAACCGGGACAGTGAAAACAGTACTCAAAGACAGGGAGAGCAAGCTCTCTCTTGGCACTTTGGATGTGGGACGTACAGCGAGATGTTTGCTGCTTTTGCGTTTGGCTGTTGGGAGATTTACAGCACAAAGATATCTAGTTGATTTGAAGCAGTTCCGAGAAAGTCTAAACATAATCCCCACTTCTCCCTCCTGGCACTTTCCATGTGGGAGATATAGCAGGATGTATATTGGTTTTGAGGACAACTCAATGGACAGTGTAGGGAGAAAAGGTCCTGGCTCCTTGAATGCCGTTTCTGGAGACACTGCGATCAATGTGGGAGATATGTCAAGACGTGTGTTGGTTTTGAGGACGGCTCTCTGGAGAGTCTTAGCAAAGAGGTCACAGGGATAATCAGAGCAATTCTCAGAGACACTGAGAACAAGCTCCACAATTCCCTCCTGGCACTTTCCCTGTAGGAGATACCGCAAGACGTTTCTGTATATTGGGCACAGCGCTCTGCACGGTGTTAGCAGAGACTTTCCCGGGACAGTGAAACCCTATGTCAGAGACACTGAGAAGAAGCCCCAATGTTCCCTCCAGGCACTTTCAGTGTGGGTGCCTTCTCCACGCGGTTCCTGGTTTCACTGCAGCTCTGAAGAGAATGTTAGCAAAGAGGTAACCGGGACAGTGAAAACAGTACTCAAAGACAGGGAGAGCAAGCTCTCTCTTGGCACTTTGGATGTGGGACGTACAGCGAGATGTTTGCTGCTTTTGCGTTTGGCTGTTGGGAGATTTACAGCACAAAGATATCTAGTTGATTTGAAGCAGTTCCGAGAAAGTCTAAACATAATCCCCACTTCTCCCTCCTGGCACTTTCCATGTGGGAGATATAGCAGGATGTATATTGGTTTTGAGGACAACTCAATGGACAGTGTAGGGAGAAAAGGTCCTGGCTCCTTGAATGCCCTTTCTGGAGACACTGCGATCAATGTGGGAGATATGTCAAGATGTGTGTTGGTTTTGAGGACGGCTCTCTGGAGAGTCTTAGCAAAGAGGTCACAGGGATAATCAGAGCAATTCTCAGAGACACTGAGAACAAGCTCCACAATTCCCTCCTGGCACTTTCCCTGTAGGAGATACCGCAAGACGTTTCTGTATATTGGGCACAGCGCTCTGCACGGTGTTAGCAGAGACTTTCCCGGGACAGTGAAACCCTATGTCAGAGACACTGAGAAGAAGCCCCAGTGTTCCCTCCAGGCACTTTCAGTGTGGGTGCCTTCTCCACGCGGTTCCTGGTTTCACTGCAGCTCTGAAGAGAATGTTAGCAAAGAGGTAACCGGGACAGTGAAAACAGTACTCAAAGACAGGGAGAGCAAGCTCTCTCTTGGCACTTTGGATGTGGGACGTACAGCGAGATGTTTGCTGCTTTTGCGTTTGGCTGTTGGGAGATTTACAGCACAAAGATATCTAGTTGATTTGAAGCAGTTCCGAGAAAGTCTAAACATAATCCCCACTTCTCCCTCCTGGCACTTTCCATGTGGGAGATATAGCAGGATGTATATTGGTTTTGAGGACAACTCAATGGACAGTGTAGGGAGAAAAGGTCCTGGCTCCTTGAATGCCGTTTCTGGAGACACTGCGATCAATGTGGGAGATATGTCAAGACGTGTGTTGGTTTTGAGGACGGCTCTCTGGAGAGTCTTAGCAAAGAGGTCACAGGGATAATCAGAGCAATTCTCAGAGACACTGAGAACAAGCTCCACAATTCCCTCCTGGCACTTTCCCTGTAGGAGATACCGCAAGACGTTTCTGTATATTGGGCACAGCGCTCTGCACGGTGTTAGCAGAGACTTTCCCGGGACAGTGAAACCCTATGTCAGAGACACTGAGAGGAAGCCCCAATGTTCCCTCCAGGCACTTTCAGTGTGGGTGCCTTCTCCACGCGGTTCCTGGTTTCACTGCAGCTCTGAAGAGAATGTTAGCAAAGAGGTAACCGGGACAGTGAAAACAGTACTCAAAGACAGGGAGAGCAAGCTCTCTCTTGGCACTTTGGATGTGGGACGTACAGCGAGATGTTTGCTGCTTTTGCGTTTGGCTGTTGGGAGATTTACAGCACAAAGATATCTAGTTGATTTGAAGCAGTTCCGAGAAAGTCTAAACATAATCCCCACTTCTCCCTCCTGGCACTTTCCATGTGGGAGATATAGCAGGATGTATATTGGTTTTGAGGACAACTCAATGGACAGTGTAGGGAGAAAAGGTCCTGGCTCCTTGAATGCCGTTTCTGGAGACACTGCGATCAATGTGGGAGATATGTCAAGACGTGTGTTGGTTTTGAGGACGGCTCTCTGGAGAGTCTTAGCAAAGAGGTCACAGGGATAATCAGAGCAATTCTCAGAGACACTGAGAACAAGCTCCACAATTCCCTCCTGGCACTTTCCCTGTAGGAGATACCGCAAGACGTTTCTGTATATTGGGCACAGCGCTCTGCACGGTGTTAGCAGAGACTTTCCCGGGACAGTGAAACCCTATGTCAGAGACACTGAGAGGAAGCCCCAATGTTCCCTCCAGGCACTTTCAGTGTGGGTGCCTTCTCCACGCGGTTCCTGGTTTCACTGCAGCTCTGAAGAGAATGTTAGCAAAGAGGTAACCGGGACAGTGAAAACAGTACTCAAAGACAGGGAGAGCAAGCTCTCTCTTGGCACTTTGGATGTGGGACGTACAGCGAGATGTTTGCTGCTTTTGCGTTTGGCTGTTGGGAGATTTACAGCACAAAGATATCTAGTTGATTTGAAGCAGTTCCGAGAAAGTCTAAACATAATCCCCACTTCTCCCTCCTGGCACTTTCCATGTGGGAGATATAGCAGGATGTATATTGGTTTTGAGGACAACTCAATGGACAGTGTAGGGAGAAAAGGTCCTGGCTACTTGAATGCCGTTTCTGGAGACACTGCGATCAATGTGGGAGATATGTCAAGATGTGTGTTTGTTTTGAGGACGGCTCTCTGGAGAGTCTTAGCAAAGAGGTCACAGGGATAATCAGAGCAATTCTCAGAGACACTGAGAACAAGCTCCACAATTCCCTCCTGGCACTTTCCCTGTAGGAGATACCGCAAGACGTTTCTGTATATTGGGCACAGCGCTCTGCACGGTGTTAGCAGAGACTTTCCCGGGACAGTGAAACCCTATGTCAGAGACACTGAGAAGAAGCCCCAATGTTCCCTCCAGGCACTTTCAGTGTGGGTGCCTTCTCCACGCGGTTCCTGGTTTCATTGCAGCTCTGAAGAGAATGTTAGCCCCCAGGTGTGTGGGGCTACGCAAGCGGTTCCCAAAGAGCTTCAGAACAAGGCATAGTTTTCCCTGCTGGCTCTTTGGGCGTGGCACCAGTCTCCAGACATACGGCCATTTTTGTGCCTGGCGCGGCGCCAATTGGGAAAGGGTGGTTTTGAGGCTGAAGGCAGCAGGAAATCCTGCAGCCCCCAGGTGTGTGGGGCTACGCAAGCGGTTCCCAAAGAGCTTTAGAACAAGGCATAGTTTTCCCTGCTGGCTCTTTGGGAAAGGGACCAATCTCCAGACATATGGCCATTTTTGTGGCTGGCGTGACGCCATGTGGGAAAGGGCGGTTTTGAGGCTGAAGGCAGCAGGAAAGCCTGCAGCCCCCAGGTCTGTGGGGCTACGCAAGCGGTTCCCAAAGAGCTTTAGAACAAGGCATAGTTTTCCCTGCTGGCTCTTTGGGAAAGGGACCAGTCTCCAGACATATGGCCATTTTTGGGCCTGGCGCGGCGCCAAGTGGGAAAGGGTGGTTTTAAGGCTGAAGGCAGCAGGAAAGCCTGCAGCCCGCAGGTCTGTGGGGCTACGCAAGCGGTTCCCAAAGAGCTTCAGAACAAGGCATAGTTTTCCCTGCTGGCTCTTTGGGCGTGGGACCAACCTCCAGACATATGGCCATTTTAGGGCCTGGCGTGGCGCCATGTGGGAAAGGGTGGTTTTGAGGCTGAAGGCAGCAGGAAAGCCTGCAGCCCCCAGGTGTGTGGGGCTACGCAAGAGGTTCCCAAAGAGCTTTAGAACAAGGCATAGTTTTCCCTGCTGGCTCCTTGGGAAAGGGACCACTCTCCAGACATATGGCCATTTTTGGGCCTGGCGCGGGGCCAAGTGGGAAAGGGTGGTTTTGAGGCTGAAGGCAGCAGGAAAGCCTGCAGCCCCCAGGTGTGTGGGGCTACGCAAGAGGTTCCCAAAGAGCTTTAGAACAAGGCATAGTTTTCCCTGCTGGCTCTTTGGGAAAGGGACCAGTCTCCAGACATATGGCCATTTTTGGGCCTGGCGCGGGGCCAAGTGGGAAAGGGTGGTTTTGAGGCTGAAGGCAGCAGGAAAGCCTGCAGCCCCCAGGTGTGTGGGGCTACGCAAGCGGTTCCCAAAGAGCTTTAGAACAAGGCATAGTTTTCCCTGCTGGCTCTTTGGGCGTGGAACCAATCTCCAGATATATGGCCATTTTTGTGCCTGGCGTGACGCCATGTGGAAAAGGGTGGTTTTGAGGCTGAAGTCAGCAGGAAAGCCTGCAGCCCCCAGGTGTGTGGGGCTACGCAAGCGGTTCCCAAAGAGCTTTAGAACAAGGCATAGTTTTCCCTGCTGGCTCTTTGGGCGTGGGACCAGTCTGCAGCCATATGGCCATTTTTGTGCCTGGCGCGGCGCCAAGTGCGAAAGGGTGGTTTTGAGGCTGAAGGCAGCAGGAAAGCCTGCAGCCCCCAGGTGTGTGGGGCTACGCAAGCGGTTCCCAAAGAGCTTTAGAACAAGGCATAGTTTTCCCTGCTGGCTCTTTGGGCGTGGGACCAGTCTCCAGACATACGGCCATTTTTGTGCCTGGCGCGGCGCCAAGTGGGAAAGGGTGGTTTTGAGGCTGAAGGCAGCAGGAAAGCCTGCAGCCCCCTGGTCTGTGGGGCTACGCAAGCGGTTCCCAAAGAGCTTTAGAACAAGGCATAGTTTTCCCTGCTGGCTCTTTGGGCGTGGGACCAACCTCCAGACATATGGCCATTTTTTTACCTGGCGTGACGCCATTTGGAAAAGGGTTCTTTTGAGGCTGAAGGCAGCAGGAAAGCCTGCAGCCCCCAGGTGTGTGGGGCTACGCAAGCGGTTCCCAAAGAGCTTTAGAACAAGGCATAGTTTTCCCTGCTGGCTCTTTGGGCGTGGCACCAATCTCCAAACATATGGCCATTTTTGTGCCTGGCGTGGCGCCATGTGGGAAAGGGTGGTTTTGAGGCTGAAGGCAGCAGGAAAGCCTGCAGCCCCCAGGTGTGTGGGGCTACGCAAGCGGTTCCCAAAGAGCTTTAGAACAAGGCATAGTTTTCCGTGCTGGCTCTTTGGGCGTGCGACCAGTCTCCAGACATATGGCCATTTTTGGGCCTGGCTTGGCACCATGTGGGGAAGGGTGGTTTTGAGGCTGAAGGCAGCAGGAAAGCCTGCAGCCCCCAGGTGTGTGGGGCTACGCAAGCGGATACCAAAGAGCTTTAGAACAAGGCATAGTTTTCCCTGCTGGCTCTTTGGGCGTGGGACCAATCTCTAGACATATGGCCATTTTTGTGGCTGGCGTGACGCCATGTGGAAAAGGGTGGTTTTGAGGCTGAAGGCAGCAGGAAAGCCTGCAGCCCCCAGGTGTGTGGGGCTACGCAAGCGGTTCCCAAAGAGCTTTAGAACAAGGCATAGTTTTCCCTGCTGGCTCTTTGGGCGTGGAACCAATCCCCAGACATATGGCCATTTTTGTGCCTGGCGCCGCGCCAAGTGCGAAAGGTTTCTTCTGAGGCTGAAGGCAGCAGGAAAGCCTGCAGCCCCCAGGTGTGTGGGGCTACGCAAGCGGTTCCCAAAGAGCTTTAGAACAAGGCATAGTTTTCCCTGCTGGCTCTTTGGGCGTGGGACCAACCTCCAGACATATGGCCATTTTTGTGCCTGGTGTGACGCCAAGTGGGAAAGGGTGGTTTTGAGGCTGAAGGCAGCAGGAAAGCCTGCAGCCCCCAGGTGTGTGGGGCTACGCAAGCCGTTCCCAAAGAGCTTTAGAACAAGGCATAGTTTTCCCTGATGGCTCTTTGGGCGTGGCACCGGTCTCCAGACATATGGCCATTTTTGGGCCTGGCGCGGCGCCAAGTGGGAAAGGGTGGTTTGAGGCTGAAGGCAGCAGGAAAGCCTGCAGCATCCAAGTCTGTGGGGCTACGCAAGCGGTTCCCAAAGAGCTTCAGAACAAGGCATAGTTTTCCCTGCTGGCTCTTTGGGCGTGGGACCAATCTCCAGACATATGGCCATTTTTGTGCCTGGCGCGGCGCCAAGTGCGAAAGGGTTCTTCTGAGGCTGAAGAGAGCAGGAAAGCCTGCAGCCCCCAGGTGTGTGGGGCTACGCAAGCGGTTCCCAAAGAGCTTTAGAACAAGGCATAGTTTTCCCTGCTGGCTCCTTGGGAAAGGGACCACTCTCCAGACATATGGCCATTTTTGGGCCTGGCGCGGGGCCAAGTGGGAAAGGGTGGTTTTGAGGCTGAAGGCAGCAGGAAAGCCTGCAGCCCCCAGGTGTGTGGGGCTACGCAAGAGGTTCCCAAAGAGCTTTAGAACAAGGCATAGTTTTCCCTGCTGGCTCTTTGGGAAAGGGACCAGTCTCCAGACATATGGCCATTTTTGGGCCTGGCGCGGGGCCAAGTGGGAAAGGGTGGTTTTGAGGCTGAAGGCAGCAGGAAAGCCTGCAGCCCCCAGGTGTGTGGGGCTACGCAAGCGGTTCCCAAAGAGCTTTAGAACAAGGCATAGTTTTCCCTGCTGGCTCTTTGGGCGTGGAACCAATCTCCAGATATATGGCCATTTTTGTGCCTGGCGTGACGCCATGTGGAAAAGGGTGGTTTTGAGGCTGAAGTCAGCAGGAAAGCCTGCAGCCCCCAGGTGTGTGGGGCTACGCAAGCGGTTCCCAAAGAGCTTTAGAACAAGGCATAGTTTTCCCTGCTGGCTCTTTGGGCGTGGGACCAGTCTGCAGCCATATGGCCATTTTTGTGCCTGGCGCGGCGCCAAGTGCGAAAGGGTGGTTTTGAGGCTGAAGGCAGCAGGAAAGCCTGCAGCCCCCAGGTGTGTGGGGCTACGCAAGCGGTTCCCAAAGAGCTTTAGAACAAGGCATAGTTTTCCCTGCTGGCTCTTTGGGCGTGGGACCAGTCTCCAGACATACGGCCATTTTTGTGCCTGGCGCGGCGCCAAGTGGGAAAGGGTGGTTTTGAGGCTGAAGGCAGCAGGAAAGCCTGCAGCCCCCTGGTCTGTGGGGCTACGCAAGCGGTTCCCAAAGAGCTTTAGAACAAGGCATAGTTTTCCCTGCTGGCTCTTTGGGCGTGGGACCAACCTCCAGACATATGGCCATTTTTTTACCTGGCGTGACGCCATTTGGAAAAGGGTTCTTTTGAGGCTGAAGGCAGCAGGAAAGCCTGCAGCCCCCAGGTGTGTGGGGCTACGCAAGCGGTTCCCAAAGAGCTTTAGAACAAGGCATAGTTTTCCCTGCTGGCTCTTTGGGCGTGGCACCAATCTCCAAACATATGGCCATTTTTGTGCCTGGCGTGGCGCCATGTGGGAAAGGGTGGTTTTGAGGCTGAAGGCAGCAGGAAAGCCTGCAGCCCCCAGGTGTGTGGGGCTACGCAAGCGGTTCCCAAAGAGCTTTAGAACAAGGCATAGTTTTCCGTGCTGGCTCTTTGGGCGTGCGACCAGTCTCCAGACATATGGCCATTTTTGGGCCTGGCTTGGCACCATGTGGGGAAGGGTGGTTTTGAGGCTGAAGGCAGCAGGAAAGCCTGCAGCCCCCAGGTGTGTGGGGCTACGCAAGCGGATACCAAAGAGCTTTAGAACAAGGCATAGTTTTCCCTGCTGGCTCTTTGGGCGTGGGACCAATCTCTAGACATATGGCCATTTTTGTGGCTGGCGTGACGCCATGTGGAAAAGGGTGGTTTTGAGGCTGAAGGCAGCAGGAAAGCCTGCAGCCCCCAGGTGTGTGGGG
The DNA here is from genome assembly GCF_963924245.1 of Chroicocephalus ridibundus. Taxonomy (NCBI): domain Eukaryota; kingdom Metazoa; phylum Chordata; class Aves; order Charadriiformes; family Laridae; genus Chroicocephalus; species Chroicocephalus ridibundus. The sequence goes on from NW_026961252.1 coordinate 217,358, forward strand.
CTACGCAAGCGGTTCCCAAAGAGCTTTAGAACAAGGCATAGTTTTCCCTGCTGGCTCTTTGGGCGTGGAACCAATCCCCAGACATATGGCCATTTTTGTGCCTGGCGCCGCGCCAAGTGCGAAAGGTTTCTTCTGAGGCTGAAGGCAGCAGGAAAGCCTGCAGCCCCCAGGTGTGTGGGGCTACGCAAGCGGTTCCCAAAGAGCTTTAGAACAAGGCATAGTTTTCCCTGCTGGCTCTTTGGGCGTGGGACCAACCTCCAGACATATGGCCATTTTTGTGCCTGGTGTGACGCCAAGTGGGAAAGGGTGGTTTTGAGGCTGAAGGCAGCAGGAAAGCCTGCAGCCCCCAGGTGTGTGGGGCTACGCAAGCCGTTCCCAAAGAGCTTTAGAACAAGGCATAGTTTTCCCTGATGGCTCTTTGGGCGTGGCACCGGTCTCCAGACATATGGCCATTTTTGGGCCTGGCGCGGCGCCAAGTGGGAAAGGGTGGTTTGAGGCTGAAGGCAGCAGGAAAGCCTGCAGCATCCAAGTCTGTGGGGCTACGCAAGCGGTTCCCAAAGAGCTTCAGAACAAGGCATAGTTTTCCCTGCTGGCTCTTTGGGCGTGGGACCAATCTCCAGACATATGGCCATTTTTGTGCCTGGCGCGGCGCCAAGTGCGAAAGGGTTCTTCTGAGGCTGAAGAGAGCAGGAAAGCCTGCAGCCCCCAGGTGTGTGGGGCTACGCAAGCGGTTCCCAAAGAGCTTTAGAACAAGGCATAGTTTTCCCTGCTGGCTCTTTGGGCGTGGGACCAACCTCCAGACATATGGCCATTTTTTTGCGTGGCGTGACGCCATGTGGAAAAGGGTGGTTTTGAGGCTGAAGGCAGCAGGAAAGCCTGCAGCCCCCTGGTCTGTGGGGCTACACAAGCCGTTCCCAAAGAGCTTTAGAACAAGGCATAGTTTTCCCTGCTGGCTCTTTGGGCGTGGCACCAGTCTCCAGCCATACGGCCATTTTTGTGCCTGGCGCGGCGCCAAGTGGGAAAGGGTGGTTTTGAGGCTGAAGAGAGCAGGAAAGCCTGCAGCCCGCAGGTGTGTGGGGCTACGCAAGCGGTTCCCAAAGAGCTTTAGAACAAGGCATAGTTTTCCCTGCTGGCTCTTTGGGCGTGGGACCAACCTCCAGACATATGGCCATTTTTTTGCCTGGCGTGACGCCATTTGGAAAAGGGTGCTTTTGAGGCTGAAGGCAGCAGGAAAGCCTGCAGCCCCCAGGTCTGTGGGGCTACGCAAGAGGTTCCCAAAGAGCTTCAGAACAAGGCATAGTTTTCCCTGCTGGCTCTTTGGGCGTGGGACCAGTCTCTAGACATATGGCCATTTTTGGGCCTGGCCCGGCGCCAAGTGAGAAAGGGTGGTTTTGAGGCTGAAGGCAGCAGGAAAGCCTGCAGCCCCCAGGTGTGTGGGGCTACGCAAGCGGATCCCAAAGAGCTTTAGAACAAGGCATAGTTTTCCCTGCTGGCTCTTTGGGCGTGGGACCAATCTCCAGACATATGGCCATTTTTGTGGCTGGCGTGACGCCATGTGGAAAAGGGTGGTTTTGAGGCTGAAGGCAGCAGGAAAGCCTGCAGCCCCCAGGTGTGTGGGGCTACGCAAGCGGTTCCCAAAGAGCTTTAGAACAAGGCATAGTTTTCCCTGCTGGCTCTTTGGGCGTGGAACCAATCCCCAACATATGGCCATTTTTGTGCCTGGCGCCGCACCAAGTGCGAAAGGGTTCTTCTGAGGCTGAAGAGAGCAGGAAAGCCTGCAGCCCCCAGGTCTGTGGGGCTACGCAAGCGGTTCCCAAAGAGCTTCAGAACAAGGCATAGTTTTCCCTGCTGGCTCTTTGGGCGTGGCACCAGTCTCCAGACATACGGCCATTTTTGGGCCTGGCCCGGCGCCAAGTGGGAAAGGGTGGTTTTGAGGCTGAAGGCAGCAGGAAAGCCTGCAGCCCCCAGGTGTGTGGGGCTACGCAAGAGGTTCCCAAAGAGCTTTAGAACAAGGCATAGTTTTCCCTGCTGGCTCTTTGGGCGTGGGACCAGTCTCCAGCCATATGGCCATTTTTGTGCCTGGCGCGGCGCCAAGTGGGAAAGCGTGCTTTTGAGGCTGAAGAGAGCAGGAAAGCCTGCAGCCCCCAGGTGTGTGGGGCTACGCAAGCGGTTCCCAAAGAGCTTTAGAACAAGGCTTAGTTTTCCCTGCTGGCTCTTTGGGCGTTGGACCAGTCCCCAGACATATGGCCATTTTTGTGCCTGGCGCGGCGCCAAGTGGGAAAGGGTGGTTTTGAGGCTGAAGGCAGCAGGAAAGCCTGCAGCCCCCAGGTGTGTGGGGCTACGCAAGCGGTTCCCAAAGAGCTTTAGAACAAGGCATAGTTTTCCCTCCTGGCTCTTTGGGAAAGGGACCAGTCTCCAGACATATGGCCATTTTTGGGCCTGGCGCGGGGCTAAGTGGGAAAGGGTGGTTTTGAGGCTGAAGGCAGCAGGAAAGCCTGCAGCCCCCAGGTCTGTGGGGCTACGAAAGCGGTTCCCAAAGAGCTTTTGTACAAGGCATAGTTTTCCCTGCTGGCTCTTTGGGCGTGGGACCAGTCTCCAGACATACGGCCATTTTTGTGCCTGGCGCGGCGCCAAGTGTGAAAGGGTGGTTTTGAGGCTGAAGGCAGCAGGAAAGCCTGCAGCCCCCAGGTGTGTGGGGCTACGCAAGCGGTTCCCAAAGAGCTTTAGAACAAGGCATAGTTTTCCCTGCTGGCTCTTTGGGCGTGGCACCAGTCTCCAGACATATGGCCATTTTTGGGCCTGGTGCGGCGCCAAGTGCGAAACGGTTCTTCTGAGGCTGAAGAGAGCAGGAAAGCCTGCAGCCCCCACGTGTGTGGGGCTACGCAAGCGGTTCCCAAAGAGCTTTAGAACAAGGCATAGTTTTCCCTGCTGGCTCTTTGGGCGTGGGACCAACCTCCAGACATATGGCCATTTTTGTGCCTGGCGTGACGCCATGTGGAAAAGGGTGGTTTTGAGGCTGAAGGCAGCAGGAAAGCCTGCAGCCCCCAGGTGTGTGGGGCTACGCAAGCCGTTCCCAAAGAGCTTTAGAACAAGGCATAGTTTTCCCTGCTGGCTCTTTGGGCGTGGGACCAGTCTCCAGACATATGGCCATTTTTCTGCCTGGCGCGGCGCCAAGTGGGAAAGGGTGGTTTTGAGGCTGAAGGCAGCAGGAAAGCCTGCAGCCCCCAGGTGTGTGGGGCTACGCAAGAGGTTCCCAAAGAGCTTTAGAACAAGGCATAGTTTTCCCTGCTGGCTCTTTGGGCGTGGGACCAGTCTCCAGACATATGGCCATTTTTGTGCCTGGCGCGGCGCCAAGTGCGAAAGCGTTCTTTTGAGGCTGAAGGCAGCAGGAAAGCCTGCAGCCCCCAGGTGTGTGGGGCTACGCAAGCGGTTCCCAAAGAGCTTTAGAACAAGGCATAGTTTTCCCTGCTGTCTCTTTGGGCGTGGGACCAGTCCCCAGACATATGGCCATTTTTGGGCATGGCGCGGCGCCACGTGGGAAAGGGTGGTTTTGAGGCTGAAGGCAGCAGGAAAGCCTGCAGCCCCCAGGTGTGTGGGGCTACGCAAGCGGTTCCCAAAGAGCTTTAGAACAAGGCATAGTTTTCCCTGCTGGCTCTTTGGGAAAGGGACCAGTCTCCAGGCATATGGCCATTTTTGGGCCTGGCCCGGCGCCAAGTGGGAAAGGGTGGTTTTGAGGGTGAAGGCAGCAGGAAAGCCTGCAGCCCCCAGGTGTGTGGGGCTACGCAAGCCGTTCCCAAAGAGCTTTAGAACAAGGCATAGTTTTCCCTGCTGGCTCTTTGGGCGTGGGACCAATCTCCAGACATATGGCCATTTTTGTGCCTGGCGCGGCGCCAAGTGCGAAAGGGTTCTTCTGAGGCTGAAGAGAGCAGGAAAGCCTGCAGCCCCCAGGTGTGTGGGGCTACGCAAGCGGTTCCCAAAGAGCTTTAGAACAAGGCATAGTTTTCCCTGCTGGCTCTTTGGTCGTGGGACCAACCTCCAGACATATGGCCATTTTTTTGCCTGGCTTAGCGACATGTGGGAAAGGGTGGTTTTAAGGCTGAAGGCAGCAGGAAAGCCTGCAGCCCCCTGGTCTGTGGGGCTACACAAGCCGTTCCCAAAGAGCTTTAGAACAAGGCATAGTTTTCCCTCCTGGCTCTTTGGGCGTGGCACCAGTCTCCAGCCATACGGCCATTTTTGTGCCTGGCGCGGCGCCAAGTGGGAAAGGGTGGTTTTGAGGCTGAAGGCAGCAGGAAAGCCTGCAGCCCGCAGGTGTGTGGGGCTACGCAAGCGGTTCCCAAAGAGCTTTAGAACAAGGCATAGTTTTCCCTGCTGGCTCTTTGGGCGTGGGACCAACCTCCAGACATATGGCCATTTTTTTGCCTGGCGTGACGCCATTTGGAAAAGGGTGCTTTTGAGGCTGAAGGCAGCAGGAAAGCCTGCAGCCCCCAGGTGTGTGGGGCTACGCAAGAAGTTCCCAAAGAGCTTTAGAACAAGGCATAGTTTTCCCTGCTGGCTCTTTGGGCGTGGGACCAGTCTCTAGACATATGGCCATTTTTGGGCCTGGCCCGGCGCCAAGTGAGAAAGGGTGGTTTTGAGGCTGAAGGCAGCAGGAAAGCCTGCAGCCCCCAGGTGTGTGGGGCTACGCAAGCGGATCCCAAAGAGCTTTAGAACAAGGCATAGTTTTCCCTGCTGGCTCTTTGGGCGTGGGACCAATCTCCAGACATATGGCCATTTTTGTGGCTGGCGTGACGCCATGTGGAAAAGGGTGGTTTTGAGGCTGAATGCAGCAGGAAAGCCTGCAGCCCCCAGGTGTGTGGGGCTACGCAAGCGGTTCCCAAAGAGCTTTAGAACAAGGCATAGTTTTCCCTGCTGGCTCTTTGGGCGTGGAACCAATCCCCAACATATGGCCATTTTTGTGCCTGGCGCGGCGCCAAGTGCGAAAGGGTTCTTCTGAGGCTGAAGAGAGCAGGAAAGCCTGCAGCCCCCAGGTGTGTGGGGCTACGCAAGCGGTTCCCAAAGAGCTTCAGAACAAGGCATAGTTTTCCCTGCTGGCTCTTTGGGCGTGGCACCAGTCTCCAGCCATACGGCCATTTTTGTGCCTGGCGCGGCGCCAAGTGGGAAAGGGTGGTTTTGAGGCTGAAGGCAGCAGGAAAGCCTGCAGCCCCCAGGTGTGTGGGGCTACGCAAGCAGTTCCCAAAGAGCTTTAGAACAAGGCATAGTTTTCCCTGCTGGCTCTTTGGGCGTGGGACCAGTCTCCAGCCATATGGCCATTTTTGTGCCTGGCGCGGCGCCAAGTGGGAAAGCGTGCTTTTGAGGCTGAAGAGAGCAGGAAAGCCTGCAGCCCCCAGGTGTGTGGGGCTACGCAAGCGGTTCCCAAAGAGCTTTAGAACAAGGATTAGTTTTCCCTGCTGGCTCTTTGGGCGTTGGACCAGTCCCCAGACATATGGCCATTTTTGTGCCTGGCGCGGCGCCAAGTGGGAAAGGGTGGTTTTGAGGCTGAAGGCAGCAGGAAAGCCTGCAGCCCCCAGGTGTGTGGGGCTACGCAAGCGGTTCCCAAAGAGCTTTAGAACAAGGCATAGTTTTCCCTGCTGGCTCTTTGGGAAAGGGACCAGTCTCCAGACATATGGCCATTTTTGGGCCTGGCGCGGGGCCAAGTGGGAAAGGGTGGTTTTGAGGCTGAAGGCAGCAGGAAAGCCTGCAGCCCCCAGGTGTGTGGGGCTACGCAAGCGGTTCCCAAAGAGCTTTAGAACAAGGCATAGTTTTCCCTGCTGGCTCTTTGGGCGTGGGACCAGTCTCCAGCCATATGGCCATTTTTGTGCCTGGCGCGGCGCCAAGTGGGAAAGCGTGCTTTTGAGGCTGAAGAGAGCAGGAAAGCCTGCAGCCCCCAGGTGTGTGGGGCTACGCAAGCGGTTCCCAAAGAGCTTTAGAACAAGGCTTAGTTTTCCCTGCTGGCTCTTTGGGCGTTGGACCAGTCCCCAGACATATGGCCATTTTTGTGCCTGGCGCGGCGCCAAGTGGGAAAGGGTGGTTTTGAGGCTGAAGGCAGCAGGAAAGCCTGCAGCCCCCAGGTGTGTGGGGCTACGCAAGCGGTTCCCAAAGAGCTTTAGAACAAGGCATAGTTTTCCCTGCTGGCTCTTTGGGAAAGGGACCAGTCTCCAGACATATGGCCATTTTTGGGCCTGGCGCGGGGCCAAGTGGGAAAGGGTGGTTTTGAGGCTGAAGGCAGCAGGAAAGCCTGCAGCCCCCAGGTCTGTGGGGCTACGAAAGCGGTTCCCAAAGAGCTTTTGTACAAGGCATAGTTTTCCCTGCTGGCTCTTTGGGCGTGGGACCAGTCTCCAGACATACGGCCATTTTTGTGCCTGGCGCGGCGCCAAGTGTGAAAGGGTGGTTTTGAGGCTGAAGGCAGCAGGAAAGCCTGCAGCCCCCAGGTCTGTGGGGCTACGCAAGCGGTTCCCAAAGAGCTTTAGAACAAGGCTTAGTTTTCCCTGCTGGCTCTTTGGGCGTGGGACCAATCTCCAGACATATGGCCATTTTTGGGCCTGGCGCGGCGCCAAGTGGGAAAGGGTTCTTTTGAGGCTGAAGAGAGCAGGAAAGCCTGCAGCCCCCAGGTGTGTGGGGCTACGCAAGCGGTTCCCAAAGAGCTTTAGAACAAGGCATAGTTTTCCCTGCTGGCTCTTTGGGCGTGGCACCAGTCTCCAGACATATGGCCATTTTTGGGCCTGGTGCGGCGCCAAGTGCGAAACGGTTCTTCTGAGGCTGAAGAGAGCAGGAAAGCCTGCAGCCCCCACGTGTGTGGGGCTACGCAAGCGGTTCCCAAAGAGCTTTAGAACAAGGCATAGTTTTCCCTGCTGGCTCTTTGGGCGTGGGACCAACCTCCAGACATATGGCCATTTTTTTGCCTGGCGTGACGCCATGTGGAAAAGGGTGGTTTTGAGGCTGAAGGCAGCAGGAAAGCCTGCAGCCCCCAGGTGTGTGGGGCTACGCAAGCCGTTCCCAAAGAGCTTTAGAACAAGGCTTAGTTTTCCCTGCTGGCTCTTTGGGCGTGGGACCAGTCTCCAGACATATGGCCATTTTTCTGCCTGGCGCGGCGCCAAGTGGGAAAGGGTGGTTTTGAGGCTGAAGGCAGCAGGAAAGCCTGCAGCCCCCAGGTGTGTGGGGCTACGCAAGAGGTTCCCAAAGAGCTTTAGAACAAGGCATAGTTTTCCCTGCTGGCTCTTTGGGCGTGGGACCAGTCTCCAGACATATGGCCATTTTTGTGCCTGGCGCGGCGCCAAGTGCGAAAGCGTTCTTTTGAGGCTGAAGGCAGCAGGAAAGCCTGCAGCCCCCAGGTGTGTGGGGCTACGCAAGCGGTTCCCAAAGAGCTTTAGAACAAGGCATAGTTTTCCCTGCTGTCTCTTTGGGCGTGGGACCAGTCCCCAGACATATGGCCATTTTTGGGCATGGCGCAGGCGCCACGTGGGAAAGGGTGGTTTTGAGGCTGAAGGCAGCAGGAAAGCCTGCAGCCCCCAGGTGTGTGGGGCTACGCAAGCGGTTCCCAAAGAGCTTTAGAACAAGGCATAGTTTTCCCTGCTGGCTCTTTGGGAAAGGGACCAGTCTCCAGGCATATGGCCATTTTTGGGCCTGGCACGGCGCAGAGTGGGAAAGGGTTCTTTTGAGGCTGAAGGCAGCAGGAAAGCCTGCAGCCCCCAGGTGTGTGGGGCTACGCAAGCCGTTCCCAAAGAGCTTTAGAACAAGGCATAGTTTTCCCTGCTGGCTCTTTGGGCGTGGGACCAATCTCCAGACATATTGCCATTTTTGTGCCTGGCGCGGCGCCAAGTGCGAAAGGGTTCTTCTGAGGCTGAAGAGAGCAGGAAAGCCTGCAGCCCCCAGGTGTGTGGGGCTACGCAAGCGGTTCCCAAAGAGCTTCAGAACAAGGCATAGTTTTCCCTGCTGGCTCTTTGGGCGTGGCACCAGTCTCCAGCCATACGGCCATTTTTGTGCCTGGCGCGGCGCCAAGTGGGAAAGGGTGGTTTTGAGGCTGAAGGCAGCAGGAAAGCCTGCAGCCCCCAGGTGTGTGGGGCTACGCAAGCAGTTCCCAAAGAGCTTTAGAACAAGGCATAGTTTTCCCTGCTGGCTCTTTGGGCGTGGGACCAGTCTCCAGCCATATGGCCATTTTTGTGCCTGGCGCGGCGCCAAGTGGGAAAGCGTGCTTTTGAGGCTGAAGAGAGCAGGAAAGCCTGCAGCCCCCAGGTGTGTGGGGCTACGCAAGCGGTTCCCAAAGAGCTTTAGAACAAGGCTTAGTTTTCCCTGCTGGCTCTTTGGGCGTTGGACCAGTCCCCAGACATATGGCCATTTTTGTGCCTGGCGCGGCGCCAAGTGGGAAAGGGTGGTTTTGAGGCTGAAGGCAGCAGGAAAGCCTGCAGCCCCCAGGTGTGTGGGGCTACGCAAGCGGTTCCCAAAGAGCTTTAGAACAAGGCATAGTTTTCCCTGCTGGCTCTTTGGGAAAGGGACCAGTCTCCAGACATATGGCCATTTTTGGGCCTGGCGCGGGGCCAAGTGGGAAAGGGTGGTTTTGAGGCTGAAGGCAGCAGGAAAGCCTGCAGCCCCCAGGTCTGTGGGGCTACGAAAGCGGTTCCCAAAGAGCTTTTGTACAAGGCATAGTTTTCCCTGCTGGCTCTTTGGGCGTGGGACCAGTCTCCAGACATACGGCCATTTTTGTGCCTGGCGCGGCGCCAAGTGTGAAAGGGTGGTTTTGAGGCTGAAGGCAGCAGGAAAGCCTGCAGCCCCCAGGTCTGTGGGGCTACGCAAGCGGTTCCCAAAGAGCTTTAGAACAAGGCATAGTTTTCCCTGCTGGCTCTTTGGGCGTGGAACCAATCTCCAGACATATGGCCATTTTTGGGCCTGGTGCGGCGCCAAGTGCGAAACGGTTCTTCTGAGGCTGAAGAGAGCAGGAAAGCCTGCAGCCCCCACGTGTGTGGGGCTACGCAAGCGGTTCCCAAAGAGCTTTAGAACAAGGCATAGTTTTCCCTGCTGGCTCTTTGGGCGTGGGACCAACCTCCAGACATATGGCCATTTTTTTGCCTGGCGTGACGCCATGTGGAAAAGGGTGGTTTTGAGGCTGAAGGCAGCAGGAAAGCCTGCAGCCCCCAGGTGTGTGGGGCTACGCAAGCCGTTCCCAAAGAGCTTTAGAACAAGGCTTAGTTTTCCCTGCTGGCTCTTTGGGCGTGGGACCAACCTCCAGACATATGGCCATTTTTCTGCCTGGCGCGGCGCCAAGTGGGAAAGGGTGGTTTTGAGGCTGAAGGCAGCAGGAAAGCCTGCAGCCCCCAGGTGTGTGGGGCTACGCAAGCGGTTCCCAAAGAGCTTTAGAACAAGGCATAGTTTTCCCTGCTGGCTCTTTGGGCGTGGAACCAATCTCCAGACATATGGCCATTTTTGGGCCTGGTGCGGCGCCAAGTGCGAAACGGTTCTTCTGAGGCTGAAGAGAGCAGGAAAGCCTGCAGCCCCCAGGTGTGTGGGGCTACGCAAGCGGTTCCCAAAGAGCTTTAGAACAAGGCATAGTTTTCCCTGCTGGCTCTTTGGGCGTGGGACCAACCTCCAGACATATGGCCATTTTTTTGCCTGGCGTGACGCCATGTGGAAAAGGGTGGTTTTGAGGCTGAAGGCAGCAGGAAAGCCTGCAGCCCCCAGGTGTGTGGGGCTACGCAAGCGGTTCCCAAAGAGCTTTAGAACAAGGCATAATTTTCCCTGCTGGCTCTTTGGGCGTGGCACCAGTCCCCAGACATATGGCCATTTTTGGGCATGGCGCGGCGCCACGTGGGAAAGGGTGGTTTTGAGGCTGAAGGCAGCAGGAAAGCCTGCAGCCCCCAGGTGTGTGGGGCTACGCAAGCGGATCCCAAAGAGCTTTAGAACAAGGCATAGTTTTCCCTGCTGGCTCTTTGGGCGTGGGACCAGTCTCCAGCCATATGGCCATTTTTGTGCCTGGCGCCGCACCAAGTGCGAAAGGGTTCTTCTGAGGCTGAAGAGAGCAGGAAAGCCTGCAGCCCCCAGGTGTGTGGGGCTACGCAAGAGGTTCCCAAAGAGCTTTAGAACAAGGCATAGTTTTCCCTGATGGCTCTTTGGGCGTGGGACCAGTCTCTAGACATATGGCCATTTTTGGGCCTGGCGTGACGCCATGTGGAAAAGGGTGGTTTTGAGGCTGAAGGCAGCAGGAAAGCCTGCAGCCCCCAGGTGTGTGGGGCTACGCAAGCGGTTCCCAAAGAGCTTTAGAACAAGGCTTAGTTTTCCCTGCTGGCTCTTTGGGCGTGGGACTAGTCCCCAGACATATGGCCATTTTTGTGCCTGGCGCGGCGCCAAGTGGGAAAGCGTGCTTTTGAGGCTGAAGGCAGCAGGAAAGCCTGCAGCCCGCAGGTGTGTGGGGCTACGCAAGCGGTTCCCAAAGAGCTTTAGAACAAGGCATAGTTTTCCCTGCTGGCTCTTTGGGAAAGGGACCAGTCTCCAGACATATGGCCATTTTTGGGCCTGGCGCGGGGCCAAGTGGGAAAGGGTGGTTTTGAGGCTGAAGGCAGCAGGAAAGCCTGCAGCCCCCAGGTCTGTGGGGCTACGCAAGCGGTTCCCAAAGAGCTTTAGAACAAGGCTTAGTTTTCCCTGCTGGCTCTTTGGGCGTGGGACCAATCTCCAGACATATGGCCATTTTTGGGCCTGGCGCGGCGCCAAGTGGGAAAGGGTTCTTTTGAGGCTGAAGAGAGCAGGAAAGCCTGCAGCCCCCAGGTGTGTGGGGCTACGCAAGCGGTTCCCAAAGAGCTTTAGAACAAGGCATAGTTTTCCCTGCTGGCTCTTTGGGCGTGGAACCAATCTCCAGACATATGGCCATTTTTGGGCCTGGTGCGACGCCAAGTGCGAAACGGTTCTTCTGAGGCTGAAGAGAGCAGGAAAGCCTGCAGCCCCCAGGTGTGTGGGGCTACGCAAGCGGTTCCCAAAGAGCTTTAGAACAAGGCATAGTTTTCCCTGCTGGCTCTTTGGGCGTGGCACCAGTCTCCAGACATATGGCCATTTTTTTGCCTGGCGTGACGCCATGTGGAAAAGGGTGGTTTTGAGGCTGAAGGCAGCAGGAAAGCCTGCAGCCCCCAGGTGTGTGGGGCTACGCAAGCCGTTCCCAAAGAGCTTTAGAACAAGGCTTAGTTTTCCCTGCTGGCTCTTTGGGCGTGGGACCAGTCTCCAGACATATGGCCATTATTTTGCCTGGCGTGACGCCAGATGGGAAAGGGTGGTTTTGAGGCTGAAGGCAGCAGGAAAGCCTGCAGCCCGCAGGTGTGTGGGGCTACGCAAGAGGTTCCCAAAGAGCTTTAGAACAAGGCATAGTTTTCCCTGCTGGCTCTTTGGCCGTGGGACCAGTCCCCAGACATATGGCCATTTTTGTGCCTGGCGCGGCGCCAAGTGGGAAAGGGTGGTTTTGAGGCTGAAGGCAGTAGGAAAGCCTGCAGCCCCCAGGTGTGTGGGGCTACGCAAGCGGTTCCCAAAGAGCTTTAGAACAAGGCATAGTTTTCCCTGCTGGCTCTTTGGGAAAGGGACCAGTCTCTAGACATATGGCCATTTTTGTGCCTGGCGCGGCGCCAAGTGGGAAAGGGTGGTTTTGAGGCTGAAGGCAGCAGGAAAGCCTGCAGCCCCCAGGTCTGTGGGGCTACGCAAGCGGTTCCCAAAGAGCTTTAGAACAAGGCATAGTTTTCCCTGCTGGCTCTTTGGGCGTGGGACCAGTCCCCAGACATATGGCCATTTTTGTGCCTGGCGCGGCGCCAAGTGTGAAAGGGTGGTTTTGAGGCTGAAGGCAGCAGGTAAGCCTGCAGCCCCCAGGTGTGTGGGGCTACGCAAGCGGTTCCCAAAGAGCTTTAGAACAAGGCATAGTTTTCCCTGCTGGCTCTTTGGGCGTGGGACCAATCTCCAGACATATGGCCATTTTTGGGCCTACCGCGGCGCCAAGTAGGAAAGCGTGCTTTTGAGGCTGAAGAGAGCAGGAAAGCCTGCAGCCCCCAGTTTGTGTGGGGCTACGCAAGCGGTTCCCAAAGAGCTTTAGAACAAGGCTTAGTTTTCCCTGCTGGCTCTTTGGGAAAGGGACCAGTCTCCAGACATATGGCCATTTTTGGGCCTGGCGCGGCGCCAAGTGGGAAAGGGTGGTTTTGAGGCTGAAGGCAGCAGGAAAGCCTGCAGCCCCCAGGTGTGTGGGGCTACGCAAGCGGTTCCCAAAGAGCTTTATAACAAGGCATAGTTTTCCCTGCTGGCTCTTTGGGCGTGGAACCAATCTCCAGACATATGGCCATTTTTGGGCCTGGCGCGGCGCCAAGTGCGAAAGGGTTCTTCTGAGGATGAAGAGACCAGGAAAGCCTGCAGCCCCCAGGTCTGTGGGGCTACGAAAGCGGTTCCCAAAGAGCTTTAGTACAAGGCATAGTTTTCCCTGCTGGCTCTTTGGGCGTGGGACCAGTCTCCAGACATACGGCCATTTTTGTGCCTGGCTTAGCGACATGTGGGAAAGGGTGGTTTAAAGGCTGAAGGCAGCAGGAAAGCCTGCAGCCCCAAGGTCTGTGGGGCTACGCAAGCCCTTCCCAAAGAGCTTTAGAACAAGGCATAGTTTTCCCTGCTGGCTCTTTGGGCGTGGCACCAGTCTCCAGCCATATGGCCATTTTTGGGCCTGGCGCGGCGCCATGTGGGAAAGCGTGCTTTTGAGGCTGAAGAGAGCAGGAAAGCCTGCAGCCCCCAGGTGTGTGGGGCTACGCAAGAGGTTCCCAAAGAGCTTTAGAACAAGGCATAGTTTTCCCTGCTGGCTCTTTGGGCGTGGAACCAATCTCCAGACATATGTCCATTTTTGTGCCTGGCGCGGCGCCAAGTGCGAAAGGGTTCTTCTGAGGCTGAAGAGAGCAGGAAAGCCTGCAGCCCCCAGGTGTGTGGGGCTACGCAAGCGGTTCCCAAAGAGCTTTAGAACAAGGCTTAGTTTTCCCTGCTGGCTCTTTGGGCGTGGGACCCATCTCCAGACATATGGCCATTTTTGTGCCTGGCGCGGCGCCAAGTGGGAAAGGGTGGTTTTGAGGCTGAAGGCAGCAGGAAAGCCTGCAGCCCCCAGGTGTGTGGGGCTACGCAAGAGGTTCCCAAAGAGCTTTAGAACAAGGCATAGTTTTCCCTGCTGGCTTTTTGGGCGTGGAACAAATCCCCAGACATATGGCCATTTTTGTGCCTGGCGCGGCGCCAAGTGCGAAAGGGTGGTTTTGAGTCTGAAGGCAGCAGGAAAGCCTGCAGCCCCCAGGTGTGTGGGGCTACGCAAGCGGTTCCCAAAGAGCTTTAGAACAAGGCATAGTTTTCCCTGCTGGCTCTTTGGGCGTGGGACCAATCTCCAGACATATGGCCATTTTTGTGCCTGGCTTAGCGACATGTGGGAAAGGGTGGTTTTAAGGCTGAAGGCAGCAGGAAAGCCTGCAGCCCCCAGGTGTGTGGGGCTACGCAAGCCATTCCCAAACAGCTTTAGAACAAGGCATAGTTTTCCCTGCTGGCTCTTTGGGCGTGGGACCAGTCTCCAGCCATATGGCCATTTTTGGTCCTGGCGCGGCGCCAAGTGGGAAAGGGTGGTTTTGAGGCTGAAGGCAGCAGGAAAGCCTGCAGCCCCCAGGTGTGTGGGGCTACGCAAGAGGTTCCCAAATATCTTTAGAACAAGGCATAGTTTTCCCTGCTGGCTCTTTGGGCGTGGGACCAATCTCCAGACATATGGCCATTTTTGGGCCTGGCACGGCGCCAAGTGGGAAAGCGTGCTTTTGAGGCTGAAGAGAGCAGGAAAACCTGCAGCCCCCAGGTGTGTGGGGCTACGCAAGAGGTTCCCAAAGAGCTTTAGAACAAGGCATAGTTTTCCCTGCTGGCTCTTTGGGCGTGGAACCAATCTCCAGACATATGGCCATTTTTGTGCCTGGCGCGGCGCCAAGTGCGAAAGGGTTCTTCTGAGGCTGAAGAGAGCAGGAAAGCCTGCAGCCCCCAGGTGTGTGGGGCTACGCAAGCGGTTCCCAAAGAGCTTTAGAACAAGGCATATTTTTCCCAGCTGGCTCTTTGGGCGTGGGACCAATCTCCAGACATATGGCCATTTTTGTGCCTGGCTTAGCGACATGTGGGAAAGGGTGGTTTTAAGGCTGAAGGCAGCAGGAAAGCCTGCAGCCCCCAGGTCTGTGGGGCTACGCAAGCGGTTCCCAAACAGCTTCAGAACAAGGCATAGTTTTCCCTGCTGGCTCTTTGGGCGTGGCACCAGTCTCCAGCCATATGGCCATTTTTGTGCCTGGCGCGGCGCCAAGTGGGAAAGGGTGGTTTTGAGGCTGAAGGCAGCAGGAAAGCATGCAGCCCCCAGGTGTGTGGGGCTACGCAAGCGGTTCCCAAAGAGCTTTAGAACAAGGCATAGTTTTCCCTGCTGGCTCTTTGGGCGTGGGACCAATCTCCAGACATATGGCCATTTTTGGGCCTGGCGCGGCGCCAAGTGGGAAAGCGTGCTTTTGAGGCTGAAGAGAGCAGGAAAGCCTGCAGCCCCCAGGTCTGTGGGGCTACGCAAGAGGTTCCCAAAGAGCTTTAGAACAAGGCATAGTTTTCCCTGCTGGCTTTTTGGGCGTGGAACAAATCCCCAGACATATGGCCATTTTTGTGCCTGGCGCGGCGCCAAGTGCGAAAGGGTGGTTTTGAGTCTGAAGGCAGCAGGAAAGCCTGCAGCCCCCAGGTGTGTGGGGCTACGCAAGCGGTTCCCAAAGAGCTTTAGAACAAGGCATAGTTTTCCCTGCTGGCTCTTTGGGCGTGGGACCAATCTCCAGACATATGGCCATTTTTGTGCCTGGCTTAGCGACATGTGGGAATGGGTGGTTTTAAGGCTGAAGGCAGCAGGAAAGCCTGCAGCCCCCAGGTGTGTGGGGCTACGCAAGCCATTCCCAAACAGCTTTAGAACAAGGCATAGTTTTCCCTGCTGGCTCTTTGGGCGTGGCACCAGTCTCCAGCCATATGGCCATTTTTGGTCCTGTCGCGGCGCCAAGTGGGAAAGGGTGGTTTTGAGGCTGAAGGCAGCAGGAAAGCCTGCAGCCCCCAGGTGTGTGGGGCTACGCAAGAGGTTCCCAAATATCTTTAGAACAAGGCATAGTTTTCCCTGCTGGCTCTTTGGGCGTGGGACCAATCTCCAGACATATGGCCATTTTTGGGCCTGGCACGGCGCCAAGTGGGAAAGCGTGCTTTTGAGGCTGAAGAGAGCAGGAAAGCCTGCAGCCCCCAGGTGTGTGGGGCTACGCAAGCCGTTCCCAAAGAGCTTTAGAACAAGGCATAGTTTTCCCTGCTGGCTCTTTTGGCGTGGAACCAATCTCCAGACATATGTCCATTTTTGTGCCTGGCGCGGCGCCAAGTGCGAAAGGGTTCTTCTGAGGCTGAAGAGAGCAGGAAAGCCTGCAGCCCCCAGGTGTGTGGGGCTACGCAAGCGGTTCCCAAAGAGCTTTAGAACAAGGCATAATTTTCCCTGCTGGCTCTTTGGGCGTGGGACCAACCTCCAGACATATGGCCATTTTTTTGCCTGGCGTGACGCCATGTGGAAAAGGGTGGTTTTGAGGCTGAAGAGAGCTGGAAAGCCTGCAGCCCCCAGGTGTGTGGGGCTACGCAAGCGGTTCCCAAAGAGCTTTAGAACAAGGCATAGTTTTCCCTGCTGGCTCTTTGGGCGTGGGACCAGTCTCCAGACATACAGCCATTTTTGGGCCTGGCGCGGCGCAGAGTGGGAAAGGGTTCTTTTGAGGCTGAAGAGAGCAGGAAAGCCTGCAGCCCCCAGGTGTGTGGGGCTACGGAAGCGGTTCCCAAAGAGCTTTAGTACAAGGCATAGTTTTCCCTGCTGGCTCTTTGGGCGTGGGACCAGTCTCCAGACATACGGCCATTTTTGTGCCTGGCGCGGCGCCAAGTGGGAAAGGGTGGTTTTGAGGCTGAGGAGAGCTGGAAAGCCTGAAGCCCCCAGGTGTGTGGGGCTACGCAAGCGGTTCCCAAAGAGCTTTAGAACAAGGCATAGTTTTCCCTGCTGGCTCTTTGGGCGTGGGACCAATCTCCAGACATATGGCCATTTTTGTGCCTGGCGCGGCGCCAAGTGCGAAAGGGTTCTATTGATGCTGAAGAGAGCAGGAAAGCCTGCAGCCCCCAGGTGTGTGGGGCTACGCAAGCGGTTCCCAAAGAGCTTTAGAACAAGGCATATTTTTCCCAGCTGGCTCTTTGGGCGTGGGACCAATCTCCAGACATATGGCCATTTTTGTGCCTGGCTAGCGACATGTGGGAAAGGGTGGTTTTAAGGCTGAAGGCAGCAGGAAAGCCTGCAGCCCGCAGGTCTGTGGGGCTACGCAAGCGGTTCCCAAACAGCTTCAGAACAAGGCATAGTTTTCCCTGCTGGCTCTTTGGGCGTGGCACCAGTCTCCAGCCATATGGCCATTTTTGTGCCTGGCGCGGCGCCAAGTGGGAAAGGGTGGTTTTGAGGCTGAAGGCAGCAGGAAAGCCTGCAGCCCCCAGGTGTGTGGGGCTACGCAAGCGGTTCCCAAAGAGCTTTAGAACAAGGCATAGTTTTCCCTGCTGGCTCTTTGGGCGTGGGACCAATCTCCAGACATATGGCCATTTTTGGGCCTGGCGCGGCGCCAAGTGGGAAAGCGTGCTTTTGAGGCTGAAGAGAGCAGGAAAGCCTGCAGCCCCCAGGTGTGTGGGGCTACGCAAGAGGTTCCCAAAGAGCTTTAGAACAAGGCATAGTTTTCCCTGCTGGCTCTTTGGGCGTGGAACCAATCTCCAGACATATGGCCATTTTTGGGCCTGGCGCGGCGCCAAGTGCGAAAGGGTTCTTCTGAGGCTGAAGAGAGCAGGAAAGCCTGCAGCCCCCAGGTGTGTGGGGCTACGCAAGCGGTTCCCAAAGAGCTTTAGAACAAGGCATATTTTTCCCAGCTGGCTCTTTGGGCGTGGGACCAATCTCCAGACATATGGCCATTTTTGTGCCTGGCTTAGCGACATGTGGGAAAGGGTGGTTTTAAGGCTGAAGGCAGCAGGAAAGCCTGCAGCCCCCAGGTCTGTGGGGCTACGCAAGCGGTTCCCAAACAGCTTCAGAACAAGGCATAGTTTTCCCTGCTGGCTCTTTGGGCGTGGCACCAGTCTCCAGCCATATGGCCATTTTTGTGCCTGGCGCGGCGCCAAGTGGGAAAGGGTGGTTTTGAGGCTGAAGGCAGCAGGAAAGCCTGCAGCCCCCAGGTGTGTGGGGCTACGCAAGCGGTTCCCAAAGAGCTTTAGAACAAGGCATAGTTTTCCCTGCTGGCTCTTTGGGCGTGGGACCAATCTCCAGACATATGGCCATTTTTGGGCCTGGCGCAGCGCCAAGTGGGAAAGCGTGCTTTTGAGGCTGAAGAGAGCAGGAAAGCCTGCAGCCCCCAGGTCTGTGGGGCTACGCAAGAGGTTCCCAAAGAGCTTTAGAACAAGGCATAGTTTTCCCTGCTGGCTCTTTGGGCGTGGAACCAATCTCCAGACATATGTCCATTTTTGTGCCTGGCGCGGCGCCAAGTGCGAAAGGGTTCTTCTGAGGCTGAAGAGAGCAGGAAAGCCTGCAGCCCCCAGGTGTGTGGGGCTACGCAAGCGGTTCCCAAAGAGCTTTAGAACAAGGCATATTTTTCCCAGCTGGCTCTTTGGGCGTGGGACCAATCTCCAGACATATGGCCATTTTTGTGCCTGGCTTAGCGACATGTGGGAAAGGGTGGTTTTAAGGCTGAAGGCAGCAGGAAAGCCTGCAGCCCCAAGGTCTGTGGGGCTACGCAAGCGGTTCCCAAACAGCTTTAGAACAAGGCATAGTTTTCCCTGCTGGCTCTTTGGGCGTGGGACCAATCTCCAGACATATGGCCATTTTTGGGCCTGGCGCGGCGCCAAGTGGGAACGCGTGCTTTTGAGGCTGAAGAGAGCAGGAAAGCCTGCAGCCCCCAGGTCTGTGGGGCTACGCAAGAGGTTCCCAAAGAGCTTTACAACAAGGCATAGTTTTCCCTGCTGGCTCTTTGGGCGTGGAACCAATCTCCAGACATATGGCCATTTTTGTGCCTGGCGCGGCGCCAAGTGCGAAAGGGTTCTTCTGAGGCTGAAGAGAGCAGGAAAGCCTGCAGCCCCCAGGTGTGTGGGGCTACGCAAGCGGTTCCCAAAGAGCTTTAGAACAAGGCATAGTTTTCCCTGCTGGCTCTTTGGTCGTGGGACCAACCTCCAGACATATGGCCATTTTTTTGCCTGGCGTGACGCCATGTGGAAAAGGGTGGTTTTGAGGCTGAAGGCAGCAGGAAAGCCTGCAGCCCCCAGGTGTGTGGGGCTACGCAAGCGGTTCCCAAAGAGCTTTAGAACAAGGCATAGTTTTCCCTGCTGGCTCTTTGGGCGTGGAACCAATCCCCAACATATGGCCATTTTTGTGCCTGGCACCGCACCAAGTGCGAAAGGGTTCTTCTGAGGCTGAAGAGAGCAGGAAAGCCTGCAGCCCCCAGGTGTGTGGGGCTACGCAAGCGGTTCCCAAAGAGCTTCAGAACAAGGCATAGTTTTCCCTGCTGGCTCTTTGGGCGTGGCACCAGTCTCCAGCCATACGGCCATTTTTGTGCCTGGCGCGGCGCCAAGTGGGAAAGGGTGCTTTTGAGGCTGAAGAGAGCAGGAAAGCCTGCAGCCCCCAGGTGTGTGGGGCTACGCAAGCGGTTCCCAAAGAGCTTTAGAACAAGGCTTAGTTTTCCCTGCTGGCTCTTTGGGCGTGGGACCAGTCCCCAGATATATGGCCATTTTTGGGCATGGCGCGGCGCCAAGTGGGAAAGGGTGGTTTTGAGGCTGAAGGCAGCAGGAAAGCCTGCAGCCCCCAGGTGTGTGGGGCTACGCAAGCGGAT
Source organism: Chroicocephalus ridibundus (assembly GCF_963924245.1). NCBI lineage: Eukaryota > Metazoa > Chordata > Aves > Charadriiformes > Laridae > Chroicocephalus > Chroicocephalus ridibundus. Next base: position 236,269 of record NW_026961252.1, read on the forward strand.
CCCAAAGAGCTTTAGAACAAGGCATAGTTTTCCCTGCTGGCTCTTTGGGAAAGGGACCAGTCTCCAGACATACGGCCATTTTTGGGCCTGGCCCGGCGCCAAGTGGGAAAGGGTGCTTTTGAGGCTGAAGAGAGCAGGAAAGCCTGCAGCCCCCAGGTGTGTGGGGCTACGCAAGCGGTTCCCAAAGAGCTTTAGAACAAGGCTTAGTTTTCCCTGCTGGCTCTTTGGGCGTGGGACCAGTCCCCAGACATATGGCCATTTTTGGGCATGGCGCGGGGCCAAGTGGGAAAGGGTGGTTTTGAGGCTGAAGGCAGCAGGAAAGCCTGCAGCCCCCACGTGTGTGGGGCTACGCAAGCGGTTCCCAAAGAGCTTTATAACAAGGCATAGTTTTCCCTCTGGCTCTTTGGGCGTGGAACCAATCCCCAACATATGGACATTTTTGTGCCTGGCGCCGCACCAAGTGCGAAAGTGTTCTTCTGAGGCTGAAGAGAGCAGGAAAGCCTGCAGCCCCCAGGTGTGTGGGGCTACGCAAGCGGTTCCCAAAGAGCTTTGGAACAAGGCATAGTTTTCCCTGCTGGCTCTTTGGGCGTGGCACCAGTCTCTAGACATATGGCCATTTTTGGGCCTGGCCCGGCGCCAAGTGGGAAAGGGTGGTTTTGAGGCTGAAGGCAGCAGGAAAGCCTGCAGCCCCCAGGTGTGTGGGGCTACGCAAGAGGTTCCCAAAGAGCTTTAGAACAAGGCATAGTTTTCCCTGCTGGCTCTTTGGGCGTGGGACCAGTCTCTAGACATATGGCCATTTTTGGGCCTGGCGTGACGCCATGTGGAAAAGGGTGGTTTTGAGGCTGAAGGCAGCAGGAAAGCCTGCAGCCCCCAGGTGTGTGGGGCTACGCAAGCGGATCCCAAAGAGCTTTAGAACAAGGCATAGTTTTCCCTGCTGGCTCTTTGGGCGTGGGACCAGTCTCCAGCCATATGGCCATTTTTGTGCCTGGCGCGGCGCCAAGTGGGAAAGCGTGCTTTTGAGGCTGAAGAGAGCAGGAAAGCCTGCAGCCCCCAGGTGTGTGGGGCTACGCAAGCGGTTCACAAAGAGCTTTAGAACAAGGCTTAGTTTTCCCTGCTGGCTCTTTGGGCGTGGCACCAGTCTCCAGACATACGGCCATTTTTGTGCCTGGCGCGGCGCCAAGTGGGAAAGGGTGGTTTTGAGGCTGAAGGCAGCAGGAAAGCCTGCAGCCCCCAGGTGTGTGGGGCTACGCAAGCAGTTCCCAAAGAGCTTTAGAACAAGGCATAGTTTTCCCTGCTGGCTCTTTGGGAAAGGGACCAGTCTCCAGACATATGGCCATTTTTGGGCCTGGCGCGGGGCCAAGTGGGAAAGGGTGGTTTTGAGGCTGAAGGCAGCAGGAAAGCCTGCAGCCCCCAGGTGTGTGGGGCTACGCAAGCGGTTCCCAAAGAGCTTTAGAACAAGGCTTAGTTTTCCCTGCTGGCTCTTTGGGCGTGGGACCAATCTCCAGACATATGGCCATTTTTGGGCCTGGCGCGGCGCCAAGTGGGAAAGGGTTCTTTTGAGGCTGAAGAGAGCAGGAAAGCCTGCAGCATCCAAGTCTGTGGGGCTACGCAAGCGGTTCCCAAAGAGCTTTAGAACAAGGCATAGTTTTCCCTGCTGGCTCTTTGGGCGTGGAACCAATCTCCAGACATATGGCCATTTTTGGGCCTGGTGCGGCGCCAAGTGCGAAACGGTTCTTCTGAGGCTGAAGAGAGCAGGAAAGCCTGCAGCCCCCAGGTGTGTGGGGCTACGCAAGCGGTTCCCAAAGAGCTTTAGAACAAGGCATAGTTTTCCCTGCTGGCTCTTTGGGCGTGGCACCAGTCTCCAGACATATGGCCATTTTTTTTCCTGGCGTGACGCCATGTGGAAAAGGGTGGTTTTGAGGCTGAAGGCAGCAGGAAAGCCTGCAGCCCCCAGGTGTGTGGGGCTACGCAAGCGGTTCCCAAAGAGCTTTAGAACAAGGCATAGTTTTCCCTGCTGGCTCTTTGGGAAAGGGACCAGTCTCCAGACATATGGCCATTTTTGTGCCTCATGTGACGCCATGTGGGAAAGGGTGGTTTTGAGGCTGAAGGCAGCAGGAAAGCCTGCAGCCCCCAGGTGTGTGGGGCTACGCAAGCGGTTCCCAAAGAGCTTTAGAACAAGGCATAGTTTTCCCTGCTGGCTCTTTGGGCGTGGGACCAGTCTCTAGACATATGGCCATTTTTTTTCCTGGCGCGGCGCCAAGTGGGAAAGGGTGGTTTTGAGGCTGAAGGCAGCAGGAAAGCCTGCAGCCCCCTGGTCTGTGGGGCTACGCAAGCGGTTCCCAAAGAGCTTTAGAACAAGGCATAGTTTTCCCTGCTGGCTCTTTGGGCGTGGGACCAGTCTCCAGCCATATGGCCATTTTTGTGCCTGGCGCGGCGCCAAGTGGGAAAGCGTGCTTTTGAGGCTGAAGAGAGCAGGAAAGCCTGCAGCCCCCATGTGTGTGGGGCTACGCAAGCGGTTCCCAAAGAGCTTTAGAACAAGGCTTAGTTTTCCCTGCTGGCTCTTTGGGCGTGGCACCAGTCCCCAGACATATGGCCATTTTTGTGCCTGGCGCGGCGCCAAGTGGGAAAGGGTGGTTTTGAGGCTGAAGGCAGCAGGAAAGCCTGCAGCCCCCAGGTGTGTGGGGCTACGCAAGCGGTTCCCAAAGAGCTTTAGAACAACGCATAGTTTTCCCTGCTGGCTCTTTGGGAAAGGGACCAGTCTCCAGACATATGGCCATTTTTGTGCCTGGCGCGGCGCCAAGTGGGAAAGGGTGGTTTTGAGGCTGAAGGCAGCAGGAAAGCCTGCAGCCCCCAGGTCTGTGGGGCTACGAAAGCAGTTCCCAAAGAGCTTTAGAACAAGGCATAGTTTTCCCTGCTGGCTCTTTGGGCGTGGGACCAGTCTCCAGACATACGTACATTTTTGGGCCTGGCGCGGCGCCAAGTGGGAAAGGGTGGTTTTGAGGCTGAAGGCAGCAGGAAAGCCTGCAGCCCCCAGGTGTGTGGGGCTACGCAAGCGGTTCCCAAAGAGCTTTAGAACAAGGCATAGTTTTCCCTGCTGGCTCTTTGGGCGTGGGACCAGTCTCCAGACATATGGCCATTTTTGTGCCTGGCGCGGCGCCAAGTGTGAAAGGGTGGTTTTGAGGCTGAAGGCAGCAGGTAAGTCTGCAGCCCCCAGGTGTGTGGGGCTACGCAAGCGGTTCCCAAAGAGCTTTAGAACAAGGCATAGTTTTCCCTGCTGGCTCTTTGGGCGTGGGACCAGTCTCCAGCCATATGGCCATTTTTGTGCCTGGCGCGGCGCCAAGTGGGAAAGCGTGCTTTTGAGGCTGAAGAGAGCAGGAAAGCCTGCAGCCCCCAGGTGTGTGGGGCTACGCAAGCGGTTCCCAAAGAGCTTTAGAACAAGGCTTAGTTTTCCCTGCTGGCTCTTTGGGCGTGGCACCAGTCTCCAGACATACGGCCATTTTTGTGCCTGGCGCGGCGCCAAGTGGGAAAGGGTGGTTTTGAGGCTGAAGGCAGCAGGAAAGCCTGCAGCCCCCAGGTGTGTGGGGCTACGCAAGAGGTTCCCAAAGAGCTTTAGAACAAGGCATAGTTTTCCCTGCTGGCTCTTTGGGAAAGGGACCAGTCTCCAGACATGTGGCCATTTTTGGGCCTGGCGCGGGGCCAAGTGGGAAAGGGTGGTTTTGAGGCTGAAGGCAGCAGGAAAGCCTGCAGCCCCCAGGTGTGTGGGGCTACGCAAGCGGTTCCCAAAGAGCTTTAGAACAAGGCTTAGTTTTCCCTGCTGGCTCTTTGGGCGTGGGACCAATCTCCAGACATATGGCCATTTTTGGGCCTGGCGCGGCGCCAAGTGGGAAAGGGTTCTTTTGAGGCTGAAGAGAGCAGGAAAGCCTGCAGCATCCAAGTCTGTGGGGCTACGCAAGCGGTTCCCAAAGAGCTTTAGAACAAGGCATAGTTTTCCCTGCTGGCTCTTTGGGCGTGGAACCAATCTCCAGACATATGGCCATTTTTGGGCCTGGTGCGGCGCCAAGTGCGAAACGGTTCTTCTGAGGCTGAAGAGAGCAGGAAAGCCTGCAGCCCCCAGGTGTGTGGGGCTACGCAAGCGGTTCCCAAAGAGCTTTAGAACAAGGCATAGTTTTCCCTGCTGGCTCTTTGGGCGTGGCACCAGTCTCCAGACATATGGCCATTTTTTTTCCTGGCGTGACGCCATGTGGAAAAGGGTGGTTTTGAGGCTGAAGGCAGCAGGAAAGCCTGCAGCCCCCAGGTGTGTGGGGCTACGCAAGCGGTTCCCAAAGAGCTTTAGAACAAGGCATAGTTTTCCCTGCTGGCTCTTTGGGAAAGGGACCAGTCTCCAGACATATGGCCATTTTTGTTCCTGGCGCGGCGCCAAGTGGGAAAGGGTGGTTTTGAGGCTGAAGGCAGCAGGAAAGCCTGCAGCCCCCTGGTCTGTGGGGCTACGCAAGCGGTTCCCAAAGAGCTTTAGAACAAGGCATAGTTTTCCCTGCTGGCTCTTTGGGCGTGGGACCAGTCTCCAGCCATATGGCCATTTTTGTGCCTGGCGCGGCGCCAAGTGGGAAAGCGTGCTTTTGAGGCTGAAGAGAGCAGGAAAGCCTGCAGCCCCCATGTGTGTGGGGCTACGCAAGCGGTTCCCAAAGAGCTTTAGAACAAGGCTTAGTTTTCCCTGCTGGCTCTTTGGGCGTGGGACCAGTCCCCAGACATATGGCCATTTTTGTGCCTGGCGCGGCGCCAAGTGGGAAAGGGTGGTTTTGAGGCTGAAGGCAGCAGGAAAGCCTGCAGCCCCCAGGTGTGTGGGGCTACGCAAGCGGTTCCCAAAGAGCTTTAGAACAAGGCATAGTTTTCCCTGCTGGCTCTTTGGGAAAGGGACCAGTCTCCAGACATATGGCCATTTTTGTGCCTCGTGTGACGCCATGTGGGAAAGGGTGGTTTTGAGGCTGAAGGCAGCAGGAAAGCCTGCAGCCCCCAAGTCTGTGGGGCTACGCAAGCGGTTCCCAAAGAGCTTTAGAACAAGGCATAGTTTTCCCTGCTGGCTCTTTGGGCGTGGAACCAATCTCCAGACATATGGCCATTTTTGGGCCTGGTGCGGCGCCAAGTGCGAAACGGTTCTTCTGAGGCTGAAGAGAGCAGGAAAGCCTGCAGCCCCCAGGTGTGTGGGGCTACGCAAGCGGTTCCCAAAGAGCTTTAGAACAAGGCATAGTTTTCCCTGCTGGCTCTTTGGGCGTGGCACCAGTCTCCAGACATATGGCCATTTTTTTTCCTGGCGTGACGCCATGTGGAAAAGGGTGGTTTTGAGGCTGAAGGCAGCAGGAAAGCCTGCAGCCCCCAGGTGTGTGGGGCTACGCAAGCGGTTCCCAAAGAGCTTTAGAACAAGGCATAGTTTTCCCTGCTGGCTCTTTGGGAAAGGGACCAGTCTCCAGACATATGGCCATTTTTGTGCCTCGTGTGACGCCATGTGGGAAAGGGTGGTTTTGAGGCTGAAGGCAGCAGGAAAGCCTGCAGCCCCCAGGTCTGTGGGGCTACGCAAGCGGTTCCCAAAGAGCTTTAGAACAAGGCATAGTTTTCCCTGCTGGCTCTTTGGGCGTGGGACCAGTCTCTAGACATATGGCCATTTTTTTTCCTGGCGCGGCGCCAAGTGGGAAAGGGTGGTTTTGAGGCTGAAGGCAGCAGGAAAGCCTGCAGCCCCCAGGTGTGTGGGGCTACGCAAGCGGTTCCCAAAGAGCTTTAGAACAAGGCATAGTTTTCCCTGCTGGCTCTTTGGGCGTGGGACCAATCTCCAGACATACGGCCATTTTTGTGCCTGGCTTAGCGACATGTGGGAAAGGGTGGTTTTAAGGCTGAAGGCAGCAGGAAAGCCTGCAGCCCCCAGGTCTGTGGGGCTACGCAAGCGGTTCCCAAAGAGCTTTAGAACAAGGCATAGTTTTCCCTGCTGGCTCTTTGGGCGTGGCACCAGTCTCCAGACATACGGCCATTTTTGGGCCTGGCGCGGCGCAGAGTGGGAAAGGGTTCTTTTGAGGCTGAAGGCAGCAGGAAAGCCTGCAGCCCCCAGGTGTGTGGCGCTACGCAAGCGGTTCCAAAAGAGCTTTAGAACAAGGCATAGTTTTCCCTGCTGGCTCTTTGGGCGTGGGACCAGTCTCCAGCCATATGGCCATTTTTGTGCCTGGCGCGGCGCCAAGTGGGAAAGGGTGGTTTTGAGGCTGAAGGCAGCAGGAAAGCCTGCAGTCCCCAGGTGTGTGGGGCTACGCAAGCGGTTCCCAAAGAGCTTTAGTACAAGGCATAGTTTTCCCTGCTGGCTCTTTGGGCGTGGGACCAATCTCCAGACATATGGCCATTTTTGGGCCTAGCGCGGCGCCAAGTGGGAAAGCGTACTTTTGAGGCTGAAGAGAGCAGGAAAGCCTGCAGCCCCCAGGTGTGTGGGGCTACGCAAGCGGTTCCCAAAGAGCTTTAGAACAAGGCATAGTTTTCCCTGATGGGTCTTTGGGAAAGGGACCAGTCTCCAGACATATGGCCATTTTTCTGCCTGGCTTGGCGCCATGTGCGGAAGGGTGGTTTTGAGGCTGAAGAGAGCAGGAAAGCCTGCAGCCCCCAGGTGTGTGGGGCTACGCAAGCGGTTCCCAAAGAGCTTTAGAACAAGGCATAGTTTTCCCTGCTGGCTCTTTGGGCGTGGGACCAGTCTCCAGACATATGGCCATTTTTGGTCCTGGCGCGGCGCCAAGTGGGAAAGGGTGGTTTTGAGGCTGAAGGCAGCAGGAAAGCCTGCAGCCCCCAGGTGTGTGGGGCTACGCAAGAGGTTCCCAAAGAGCTTTAGAACAAGGCATAGTTTTCCCTGCTGGCTCTTTGGGCGTGGGACCAACCTCCAGACATATGGCCATTTTCGTGCCTGGCGTGACGCCATGTGGAAAAGGGTGGTTTTGAGGCTGAAGGCAGCAGGAAAGCCTGCAGCCCCCAGGTGTGTGGGGCTACGCAAGCGGTTCCCAAAGAGCTTTAGTACAAGGCATAGTTTTCCCTGCTGGCTCTTTGGGCGTGGGACCAGTCTCCAGACATACGGCCATTTTTGGGCCTGGCGCGGCGCCAAGTGCGAAAGGGTTCTTCTGAGGCTGAAGAGAGCAGGAAAGCCTGCAGCCCCCAGGTGTGTGGGGCTACGCAAGCGGTTCCCAAAGAGCTTTAGAACAAGGCATAGTTTTCCCTGCTGGCTCTTTGGGCGTGGGACCAATCTCCAGACATATTGCCATTTTTGTGCCTGGCTTAGCGACATGTGGGAAAGGGTGGTTTTAAGGCTGAAGGCAGCAGGAAAGCCTGCAGCCCCCTGGTCTTTGGGGCTACGCAAGCCGTTCCCAAACAGCTTTAGAACAAGGCATATTTTTCCCTGCTGGCTCTTTGGGCGTGGTACCAGTCTCCAGCCATATGGCCATTTTTGGTCCTGGCGCGGCGCCAAGTGGGAAAGGGTGGTTTTGAGGCTGAAGGCAGCAGGAAAGCCTGCAGCCCCCAGGTGTGTGGGGCTACGCAAGCGGTTCCCAAAGAGCTTTAGAACAAGGCATAGTTTTCCCTGCTGGCTCTTTGGGCGTGGGACCAATCTCCAGACATATGGCCATTTTTGGGCCTGGCACGGCGCCAAGTGGGAAAGGGTTCTTCTGAGGCTGAAGAGAGCAGGAAAGCCTGCAGCCCCAAGGTCTGTGGGGCTACGCAAGCAGTTCCCAAAGAGCTTTAGAACAAGGCATAGTTTTCCCTGCTGGCTCTTTGGGCGTGGGACCAACCTCCAGACATATGGCCATTTTTTTGCCTGGCGTGACGCCATGTGGAAAAGGGTGGTTTTGAGGCTGAAGGCAGCAGGAAAGCCTGCAGCCCCCAGGTGTGTGGGGCTACACAAGCGGATCCCAAAGAGCTTTAGAACAAGGCATAGTTTTCCCTGCTGGCTCTTTGGGCGTGGCACCAGTCTCCAGACATACGGCCATTTTTGGGCCTGGCGCGGCGCAGATTGGGAAAGGGTTCTTTTGAGGCTGCAGGCAGCAGGAAAGCCTGCAGCCCCCAGGTGTGTGGGGCTACGCAAGCGGTTCCCAAAGAGCTTTAGAACAAGGCATAGTTTTCCCTGCTGGCTCTTTGGGCGTGGGACCAGTCTCCAGACATACGGCCATTTTTGTGCCTGGCGCGGCGCCAAGTGGGAAAGGGTGGTTTTGAGGCTGAAGGCAGCAGGAAAGCCTGCAGCCCCCAGGTGTGTGGGGCTACGCAAGCGGATCCCAAAGAGCTTTAGAACAAGGCATAGTTTTCCCTGCTGGCTCTTTGGGCGTGGGACCAATCTCCAGACATATGGCCATTTTTGTGCCTAGCGCGGCGCCAAGTGGGAAAGCGTACTTCTGAGGGTGAAGAGAGCAGGAAAGCCTGCAGCCCCCAGGTGTGTGGGGCTACGCAAGCGGTTCCCAAAGAGCTTTAGAACAAGGCATAGTTTTCCCTGATGGGTCTTTGGGAAAGGGACCAGTCTCCAGACATATGGCCATTTTTGGGCCTGGCCCGGCGCCAAGTGGGAAAGGGTGGTTTTGAGGCTGAAGAGAGCAGGAAAGCCTGCAGCCCCCAGGTGTGTGGGGCTACGCAAGCGGTTCCCAAAGAGCTTTAGAACAAGGCATAGTTTTCCCTGCTGGCTCTTTGGGCGTGGGACCAGTATCCAGACATATGGCCATTTTTGGTCCTGGCGCGGCGCCAAGTGGGAAAGGGTGGTTTTGAGGCTGAAGGCAGCAGGAAAGCCTGCAGCCCCCAGGTGTGTGGGGCTACGCAAGAGGTTCCCAAAGAGCTTTAGAACAAGGCATAGTTTTCCCTGCTGGCTCTTTGGGCGTGGGACCCATCTCCAGACATATGGCCGTTTTTGTACCTGGCGTGACGCCATGTGGAAAAGGGTGGTTTTGAGGCTGAAGGCAGCAGGAAAGCCTGCAGCCCCCAGGTGTGTGGGGCTACGCAAGCCGTTCCCAAAGAGCTTTAGAACAAGGCATAGTTTTCTCTGATGGGTCTTTGGGAAAGGGACCAGTCTCCAGACATATGGCCATTTTTGTGCCTGGCTTGGCGCCATGTGGGGAAGGGTGGTTTTGAGGCTGAAGGCAGCAGGAAAGCCTGCAGCCCCCAGGTGTGTGGGGCTACGCAAGCGGTTCCCAAAGAGCTTTAGAACAAGGCATAGTTTTCCCTGCTGGCTCTTTGGGCGTGGAACAAATCCCCAGCCATATGGCCATTTTGATGCCTGGCGCGGCGCCAAGTGCGAAAGGGTTCTTCTGAGGCTGAAGAGAGCAGGAAAGCCTGCAGCCCCCAGGTGTGTGGGGCTACGCAAGCGGTTCCCAAAGAGCTTTAGAACAAGGCATAGTTTTCCCTGCTGGCTCTTTGGGCGTGGGACCAACCTCCAGACATATGGCCATTTTTTTGCCAGGTGTGACGCCATGTGGGAAAGGGTGGTTTTGAGGCTGAAGGCAGCAGGAAAGCCTGCAGCCCCCAGGTGTGTGGGGCTACGCAAGCAGATCCCAAAGAGCTTTAGAACAAGGCATAGTTTTCCCTGCTGGCTCTTTGGGCGTGGGACCAGTCTCCAGACATACGGCCATTTTTGGGCCTGGCGCGGCGCAGAGTGGGAAAGGGTGGTTTTGAGGCTGAAGGCAGCAGGAAAGCCTGCAGCCCGCAGGTGTGTGGGGCTACGCAAGCGGTTCCCAAAGAGCTTTAGTACAAGGCATAGTCTTCCCTGCTGGCTCTTTGGGCGTGGGACCAGTCTCCAGACATACGGCCATTTTTGTGCCTGGCGCGGCGCCAAGTGGGAAAGGGTGGTTTTGAGGCTGAAGGCAGCAGGAAAGCCTGCAGCCCCCAGGTGTGTGGGGCTACGCAAGCGGTTCCCAAAGAGCTTTAGAACAAGGCATAGTTTTCCCTGCTGGCTCTTTGGGCGTGGGACCAATCTCCAGACATATGGCCATTTTTCGGCCTAGCGCGGCGCCAAGTGGGAAAGCGTGCTTTTGAGGCTGAAGAGAGCAGGAAAGCCTGCAGCCCCCAGGTGTGTGGGGCTACGCAAGCCGTTCCCAAAGAGCTTTAGAACAAGGCATAGTTTTCCCTGCTGGCTCTTTGGGCGTGGCACCAGTCTCCAGCCATATGGCCGTTTTTGTGCCTGGTGTGACGCCATGTGGGAAAGGGTGGTTTTGAGGCTGAAGGCAGCAGGAAAGCCTGCAGCCCCCAGGTGTGTGGGGCTACGCAAGCCCTTCCCAAAGAGCTTTAGAACAAGGCATAGTTTTCCCTGATGGGTCTTTGGGAAAGGGACCAGTCTCCAGACATATGGCCATTTTTGTGCCTGGCTTGGCGCCATGTGGGGAAGGGTGGTTTTGAGGCTGAAGGCAGCAGGAAAGCCTGCAGCCCCCAGGTGTGTGGGGCTACGCAAGCGGTTCCCAAAGAGCTTTAGAACAAGGCATAGTTTTCCCTGCTGGCTCTTTGGGCGTGGGACCAGTCTCCAGACATATGGCCATTTTTGGGCCTGGCGCGGCGCCAAGTGGGAAAGGGTGGTTTTGAGGCTGAAGGCAGCAGGAAAGCCTGCAGCCCCCAGGTGTGTGGGGCTACGCAAGAGGTTCCCAAAGAGCTTTAGAACAAGGCATAGTTTTCCCTGCTGGCTCTTTGGGCGTGGGACCAGTCTCCAGACATATGGCCATTTTTGTGCCTGGCGTGACGCCATGTGGAAAAGGGTTGTTTTGAGGCTGAAGGCAGCAGGAAAGCCTGCAGCCCCCAGGTGTGTGGGGCTACGCAAGCGGTTCCCAAAGAGCTTTAGAACAAGGCATAGTTTTCCCTGCTGGCTCTTTGGGCGTGGAACAAATCCCCAGACATATGGCCATTTTTGTGCCTGGCGCGGCGCCAAGTACGAAAGGGTTCTTCTGAGGCTGAAGAGAGCAGGAAAGCCTGCAGCCCCCAGGTGTGTGGGGCTACGCAAGCGGTTCCAAAAGAGCTTTAGAACAAGGCATAGTTTTCCCTGCTGGCTCTTTGGGCGTGGAACCAATCCCCAACATATGGCCATTTTTGTGCCTGGCGCGGCGCCAAGTGCGAAAGGGTTCTTCTGAGGCTGAAGAGAGCAGGAAAGCCTGCAGCCCCCAGGTGTGTGGGGCTACGCAAGCGGTTCCCAAAGAGCTTTAGAACAAGGCATAGTTTTCCCTGCTGGCTCTTTGGGCGTGGGACCAGTCTCCAGACATACGGCCATTTTTGGGCCTGGCGCGGCGCAGAGTGGGAAAGGGTGGTTTTGAGGCTGAAGGCAGCAGGAAAGCCTGCAGCCCGCAGGTGTGTGGGGCTACGCAAGCGGTTCCCAAAGAGCTTTAGTACAAGGCATAGTTTTCCCTGCTGGCTCTTTGGGCGTGGGACCAATCTCCAGACATATGGCCATTTTTCGGCCTAGCGCGGCGCCAAGTGGGAAAGCGTGCTTTTGAGGCTGAAGAGAGCAGGAAAGCCTGCAGCCCCCAGGTGTGTGGGGCTACGCAAGCCGTTCCCAAAGAGCTTTAGAACAAGGCATAGTTTTCCCTGCTGGCTCTTTGGGCGTGGCACCAGTCTCCAGCCATATGGCCGTTTTTGTGCCTGGTGTGACGCCATGTGGGAAAGGGTGGTTTTGAGGCTGAAGGCAGCAGGAAAGCCTGCAGCCCCCAGGTGTGTGGGGCTACGCAAGCCCTTCCCAAAGAGCTTTAGAACAAGGCATAGTTTTCCCTGATGGGTCTTTGGGAAAGGGACCAGTCTCCAGACATATGGCCATTTTTGTGCCTGGCTTGGCGCCATGTGGGGAAGGGTGGTTTTGAGGCTGAAGGCAGCAGGAAAGCCTGCAGCCCCCAGGTGTGTGGGGCTACGCAAGCGGTTCCCAAAGAGCTTTAGAACAAGGCATAGTTTTCCCTGCTGGCTCTTTGGGCGTGGGACCAGTCTCCAGACATATGGCCATTTTTGGGCCTGGCGCGGCGCCAAGTGGGAAAGGGTGGTTTTGAGGCTGAAGGCAGCAGGAAAGCCTGCAGCCCCCAGGTGTGTGGGGCTACGCAAGAGGTTCCCAAAGAGCTTTAGAACAAGGCATAGTTTTCCCTGCTGGCTCTTTGGGCGTGGGACCAGTCTCCAGACATATGGCCATTTTTGTGCCTGGCGTGACGCCATGTGGAAAAGGGTTGTTTTGAGGCTGAAGGCAGCAGGAAAGCCTGCAGCCCCCAGGTGTGTGGGGCTACGCAAGCGGTTCCCAAAGAGCTTTAGAACAAGGCATAGTTTTCCCTGCTGGCTCTTTGGGCGTGGAACAAATCCCCAGACATATGGCCATTTTTGTGCCTGGCGCGGCGCCAAGTACGAAAGGGTTCTTCTGAGGCTGAAGAGAGCAGGAAAGCCTGCAGCCCCCAGGTGTGTGGGGCTACGCAAGCGGTTCCAAAAGAGCTTTAGAACAAGGCATAGTTTTCCCTGCTGGCTCTTTGGGCGTGGAACCAATCCCCAACATATGGCCATTTTTGTGCCTGGCGCGGCGCCAAGTGCGAAAGGGTTCTTCTGAGGCTGAAGAGAGCAGGAAAGCCTGCAGCCCCCAGGTGTGTGGGGCTACGCAAGCGGTTCCCAAAGAGCTTTAGAACAAGGCATAGTTTTCCCTGCTGGCTCTTTGGGCGTGGGACCAACCTCCAGACATATGGCCATTTTTTTGCCTGGCGTGACGCCATGTGGAAAAGGGTGGTTTTGAGGCTGAAGGCAGCAGGAAAGCCTGCAGCCCCCAGGTGTGTGGGGCTACGCAAGCAGATCCCAAAGAGCTTTGGAACAAGGCATAGTTTTCCCTGCTGGCTCTTTGGGCGTGGGACCAGTCTCCAGACATACGGCCATTTTTGGGCCTGGCGCGGCGCAGAGTGGGAAAGGGTGGTTTTGAGGCTGAAGGCAGCAGGAAAGCCTGCAGCCCGCAGGTGTGTGGGGCTACGCAAGCGGTTCCCAAAGAGCTTTAGTACAAGGCATAGTTTTCCCTGCTGGCTCTTTGGGCGTGGGACCAGTCTCCAGACATACGGCCATTTTTGTGCCTGGCGCGGCGCCAAGTGGGAAAGGGTGGTTTTGAGGCTGAAGGCAGCAGGAAAGCCTGCAGCCCCCAGGTGTGTGGGGCTACGCAAGCGGTTCCCAAAGAGCTTTAGAACAAGGCATAGTTTTCCCTGCTGGCTCTTTGGGCGTGGGACCAATCTCCAGACATATGGCCATTTTTCGGCCTAGCGCGGCGCCTAGTGGGAAAGCGTGCTTTTGAGGCTGAAGAGGGCAGGAAAGCCTGCAGCCCCCAGGTGTGTGGGGCTACGCAAGCCGTTCCCAAAGAGCTTTAGAACAAGGCATAGTTTTCCCTGCTGGCTCTTTGGGCGTGGCACCAGTCTCCAGCCATATAGCCATTTTTGTGCCTGGAGCGGCGCCATGTGGGAAAGGGTGGTTTTGAGGCTGAAGGCAGCAGGAAAGCCTGCAGCCCCCAGGTGTGTGGGGCTACGCAAGCCGTTCCCAAAGAGCTTTAGAACAAGGCATAGTTTTCCCTGATGGGTCTTTGGGAAAGGGACCAGTCTCCAGACATATGGCCATTTTTGTGCCTGGCTTGGCGCCATGTGGGGAAGGGTGGTTTTGAGGCTGAAGGCAGCAGGAAAGCCTGCAGCCCCCAGGTCTGTGGGGCTACGCAAGCGGTTCCCAAAGAGCTTTAGAACAAGGCATAGTTTTCCCTGCTGGCTCTTTGGGCGTGGGACCAGTCTCCAGACATATGGCCATTTTTGGTCCTGGCGCGGCGCCAAGTGGGAAAGGGTGGTTTTGAGGCTGAAGGCAGCAGGAAAGCCTGCAGCCCCCAGGTGTGTGGGGCTACGCAAGAGGTTCCCAAAGAGCTTTAGAACAAGGCATAGTTTTCCCTGCTGGCTCTCTGGGCGTGGGACCAATCTCCAGACATATGTCCATTTTTGTGCCTGGCGTGACGCCATGTGGAAAAGGGTGGTTTTGAGGCTGAAGGCAGCAGGAAAGCCTGCAGCCCCCAGGTGTGTGGGGCTACGCAAGCGGTTCCCAAAGAGCTTTAGAACAAGGCATAGTTTTCCCTGCTGGCTCTTTGGGCGTGGAACAAATCCCCAGACATATGGCCATTTTTGTGCCTGGCGCGGCGCCAAGTGCGAAAGGGTTCTTCTGAGGCTGAAGAGAGCAGGAAAGCCTGCAGCCCCCAGGTGTGTGGGGCTACGCAAGCGGTTCCAAAAGAGCTTTAGAACAAGGCATAGTTTTCCCTGCTGGCTCTTTGGGCGTGGCACCAGTCTCCAGACATATGTCCATTTTTGTGCCTGACCCGGCGCCAAGTGCGAAAGGGTTCTTCTGAGGCTGAAGAGAGCAGGAAAGCCTGCAGCCCCCAGGTGTGTGGGGCTACGCAAGCGGTTCCCAAAGAGCTTTAGAACAAGGCATAGTTTTCCCTGCTGGCTCTTTGGGCGTGGGACCAACCTCCAGACATATGGCCATTTTTTTGCCTGGCGTGACGCCATGTGGAAAAGGGTGGTTTTGAGGCTGAAGGCAGCAGGAAAGCCTGCAGCCCCCAGGTGTGTGGGGCTACACAAGCGGATCCCAAAGAGCTTTAGAACAAGGCATAGTTTTCCCTGCTGGCTCTTTGGGCGTGGCACCAGTCTCCAGACATACGGCCATTTTTGGGCCTGGCGCGGCGCAGATTGGGAAAGGGTTCTTTTGAGGCTGCAGGCAGCAGGAAAGCCTGCAGCCCCCAGGTGTGTGGGGCTACGCAAGCGGTTCCCAAAGAGCTTTAGAACAAGGCATAGTTTTCCCTGCTGGCTCTTTGGGCGTGGGACCAGTCTCCAGACATACGGCCATTTTTGTGCCTGGCGCGGCGCCAAGTGGGAAAGGGTGGTTTTGAGGCTGAAGGCAGCAGGAAAGCCTGCAGCCCCCAGGTGTGTGGGGCTACGCAAGCGGATCCCAAAGAGCTTTAGAACAAGGCATAGTTTTCCCTGCTGGCTCTTTGGGCGTGGGACCAATCTCCAGACATATGGCCATTTTTGTGCCTAGCGCGGCGCCAAGTGGGAAAGCGTACTTCTGAGGGTGAAGAGAGCAGGAAAGCCTGCAGCCCCCAGGTGTGTGGGGCTACGCAAGCGGTTCCCAAAGAGCTTTAGAACAAGGCATAGTTTTCCCTGATGGGTCTTTGGGAAAGGGACCAGTCTCCAGACATATGGCCATTTTTGGGCCTGGCCCGGCGCCAAGTGGGAAAGGGTGGTTTTGAGGCTGAAGAGAGCAGGAAAGCCTGCAGCCCCCAGGTGTGTGGGGCTACGCAAGCGGTTCCCAAAGAGCTTTAGAACAAGGCATAGTTTTCCCTGCTGGCTCTTTGGGCGTGGGACCAGTATCCAGACATATGGCCATTTTTGGTCCTGGCGCGGCGCCAAGTGGGAAAGGGTGGTTTTGAGGCTGAAGGCAGCAGGAAAGCCTGCAGCCCCCAGGTGTGTGGGGCTACGCAAGAGGTTCCCAAAGAGCTTTAGAACAAGGCATAGTTTTCCCTGCTGGCTCTTTGGGCGTGGGACCCATCTCCAGACATATGGCCGTTTTTGTACCTGGCGTGACGCCATGTGGAAAAGGGTGGTTTTGAGGCTGAAGGCAGCAGGAAAGCCTGCAGCCCCCAGGTGTGTGGGGCTACGCAAGCCGTTCCCAAAGAGCTTTAGAACAAGGCATAGTTTTCTCTGATGGGTCTTTGGGAAAGGGACCAGTCTCCAGACATATGGCCATTTTTGTGCCTGGCTTGGCGCCATGTGGGGAAGGGTGGTTTTGAGGCTGAAGGCAGCAGGAAAGCCTGCAGCCCCCAGGTGTGTGGGGCTACGCAAGCGGTTCCCAAAGAGCTTTAGAACAAGGCATAGTTTTCCCTGCTGGCTCTTTGGGCGTGGAACAAATCCCCAGCCATATGGCCATTTTGATGCCTGGCGCGGCGCCAAGTGCGAAAGGGTTCTTCTGAGGCTGAAGAGAGCAGGAAAGCCTGCAGCCCCCAGGTGTGTGGGGCTACGCAAGCGGTTCCCAAAGAGCTTTAGAACAAGGCATAGTTTTCCCTGCTGGCTCTTTGGGCGTGGGACCAACCTCCAGACATATGGCCATTTTTTTGCCAGGTGTGACGCCATGTGGGAAAGGGTGGTTTTGAGGCTGAAGGCAGCAGGAAAGCCTGCAGCCCCCAGGTGTGTGGGGCTACGCAAGCAGATCCCAAAGAGCTTTAGAACAAGGCATAGTTTTCCCTGCTGGCTCTTTGGGCGTGGGACCAGTCTCCAGACATACGGCCATTTTTGGGCCTGGCGCGGCGCAGAGTGGGAAAGGGTGGTTTTGAGGCTGAAGGCAGCAGGAAAGCCTGCAGCCCGCAGGTGTGTGGGGCTACGCAAGCGGTTCCCAAAGAGCTTTAGTACAAGGCATAGTCTTCCCTGCTGGCTCTTTGGGCGTGGGACCAGTCTCCAGACATACGGCCATTTTTGTGCCTGGCGCGGCGCCAAGTGGGAAAGGGTGGTTTTGAGGCTGAAGGCAGCAGGAAAGCCTGCAGCCCCCAGGTGTGTGGGGCTACGCAAGCGGTTCCCAAAGAGCTTTAGAACAAGGCATAGTTTTCCCTGCTGGCTCTTTGGGCGTGGGACCAATCTCCAGACATATGGCCATTTTTCGGCCTAGCGCGGCGCCAAGTGGGAAAGCGTGCTTTTGAGGCTGAAGAGAGCAGGAAAGCCTGCAGCCCCCAGGTGTGTGGGGCTACGCAAGCCGTTCCCAAAGAGCTTTAGAACAAGGCATAGTTTTCCCTGCTGGCTCTTTGGGCGTGGCACCAGTCTCCAGCCATATGGCCGTTTTTGTGCCTGGTGTGACGCCATGTGGGAAAGGGTGGTTTTGAGGCTGAAGGCAGCAGGAAAGCCTGCAGCCCCCAGGTGTGTGGGGCTACGCAAGCCCTTCCCAAAGAGCTTTAGAACAAGGCATAGTTTTCCCTGATGGGTCTTTGGGAAAGGGACCAGTCTCCAGACATATGGCCATTTTTGTGCCTGGCTTGGCGCCATGTGGGGAAGGGTGGTTTTGAGGCTGAAGGCAGCAGGAAAGCCTGCAGCCCCCAGGTGTGTGGGGCTACGCAAGCGGTTCCCAAAGAGCTTTAGAACAAGGCATAGTTTTCCCTGCTGGCTCTTTGGGCGTGGGACCAGTCTCCAGACATATGGCCATTTTTGGGCCTGGCGCGGCGCCAAGTGGGAAAGGGTGGTTTTGAGGCTGAAGGCAGCAGGAAAGCCTGCAGCCCCCAGGTGTGTGGGGCTACGCAAGAGGTTCCCAAAGAGCTTTAGAACAAGGCATAGTTTTCCCTGCTGGCTCTTTGGGCGTGGGACCAGTCTCCAGACATATGGCCATTTTTGTGCCTGGCGTGACGCCATGTGGAAAAGGGTTGTTTTGAGGCTGAAGGCAGCAGGAAAGCCTGCAGCCCCCAGGTGTGTGGGGCTACGCAAGCGGTTCCCAAAGAGCTTTAGAACAAGGCATAGTTTTCCCTGCTGGCTCTTTGGGCGTGGAACAAATCCCCAGACATATGGCCATTTTTGTGCCTGGCGCGGCGCCAAGTACGAAAGGGTTCTTCTGAGGCTGAAGAGAGCAGGAAAGCCTGCAGCCCCCAGGTGTGTGGGGCTACGCAAGCGGTTCCAAAAGAGCTTTAGAACAAGGCATAGTTTTCCCTGCTGGCTCTTTGGGCGTGGAACCAATCCCCAACATATGGCCATTTTTGTGCCTGGCGCGGCGCCAAGTGCGAAAGGGTTCTTCTGAGGCTGAAGAGAGCAGGAAAGCCTGCAGCCCCCAGGTGTGTGGGGCTACGCAAGCGGTTCCCAAAGAGCTTTAGAACAAGGCATAGTTTTCCCTGCTGGCTCTTTGGGCGTGGGACCAGTCTCCAGACATACGGCCATTTTTGGGCCTGGCGCGGCGCAGAGTGGGAAAGGGTGGTTTTGAGGCTGAAGGCAGCAGGAAAGCCTGCAGCCCGCAGGTGTGTGGGGCTACGCAAGCGGTTCCCAAAGAGCTTTAGTACAAGGCATAGTTTTCCCTGCTGGCTCTTTGGGCGTGGGACCAATCTCCAGACATATGGCCATTTTTCGGCCTAGCGCGGCGCCAAGTGGGAAAGCGTGCTTTTGAGGCTGAAGAGAGCAGGAAAGCCTGCAGCCCCCAGGTGTGTGGGGCTACGCAAGCCGTTCCCAAAGAGCTTTAGAACAAGGCATAGTTTTCCCTGCTGGCTCTTTGGGCGTGGCACCAGTCTCCAGCCATATGGCCGTTTTTGTGCCTGGTGTGACGCCATGTGGGAAAGGGTGGTTTTGAGGCTGAAGGCAGCAGGAAAGCCTGCAGCCCCCAGGTGTGTGGGGCTACGCAAGCCCTTCCCAAAGAGCTTTAGAACAAGGCATAGTTTTCCCTGATGGGTCTTTGGGAAAGGGACCAGTCTCCAGACATATGGCCATTTTTGTGCCTGGCTTGGCGCCATGTGGGGAAGGGTGGTTTTGAGGCTGAAGGCAGCAGGAAAGCCTGCAGCCCCCAGGTGTGTGGGGCTACGCAAGCGGTTCCCAAAGAGCTTTAGAACAAGGCATAGTTTTCCCTGCTGGCTCTTTGGGCGTGGGACCAGTCTCCAGACATATGGCCATTTTTGGGCCTGGCGCGGCGCCAAGTGGGAAAGGGTGGTTTTGAGGCTGAAGGCAGCAGGAAAGCCTGCAGCCCCCAGGTGTGTGGGGCTACGCAAGAGGTTCCCAAAGAGCTTTAGAACAAGGCATAGTTTTCCCTGCTGGCTCTTTGGGCGTGGGACCAGTCTCCAGACATATGGCCATTTTTGTGCCTGGCGTGACGCCATGTGGAAAAGGGTTGTTTTGAGGCTGAAGGCAGCAGGAAAGCCTGCAGCCCCCAGGTGTGTGGGGCTACGCAAGCGGTTCCCAAAGAGCTTTAGAACAAGGCATAGTTTTCCCTGCTGGCTCTTTGGGCGTGGAACAAATCCCCAGACATATGGCCATTTTTGTGCCTGGCGCGGCGCCAAGTACGAAAGGGTTCTTCTGAGGCTGAAGAGAGCAGGAAAGCCTGCAGCCCCCAGGTGTGTGGGGCTACGCAAGCGGTTCCAAAAGAGCTTTAGAACAAGGCATAGTTTTCCCTGCTGGCTCTTTGGGCGTGGAACCAATCCCCAACATATGGCCATTTTTGTGCCTGGCGCGGCGCCAAGTGCGAAAGGGTTCTTCTGAGGCTGAAGAGAGCAGGAAAGCCTGCAGCCCCCAGGTGTGTGGGGCTACGCAAGCGGTTCCCAAAGAGCTTTAGAACAAGGCATAGTTTTCCCTGCTGGCTCTTTGGGCGTGGGACCAACCTCCAGACATATGGCCATTTTTTTGCCTGGCGTGACGCCATGTGGAAAAGGGTGGTTTTGAGGCTGAAGGCAGCAGGAAAGCCTGCAGCCCCCAGGTGTGTGGGGCTACGCAAGCAGATCCCAAAGAGCTTTGGAACAAGGCATAGTTTTCCCTGCTGGCTCTTTGGGCGTGGGACCAGTCTCCAGACATACGGCCATTTTTGGGCCTGGCGCGGCGCAGAGTGGGAAAGGGTGGTTTTGAGGCTGAAGGCAGCAGGAAAGCCTGCAGCCCGCAGGTGTGTGGGGCTACGCAAGCGGTTCCCAAAGAGCTTTAGTACAAGGCATAGTTTTCCCTGCTGGCTCTTTGGGCGTGGGACCAGTCTCCAGACATACGGCCATTTTTGTGCCTGGCGCGGCGCCAAGTGGGAAAGGGTGGTTTTGAGGCTGAAGGCAGCAGGAAAGCCTGCAGCCCCCAGGTGTGTGGGGCTACGCAAGCGGTTCCCAAAGAGCTTTAGAACAAGGCATAGTTTTCCCTGCTGGCTCTTTGGGCGTGGGACCAATCTCCAGACATATGGCCATTTTTCGGCCTAGCGCGGCGCCTAGTGGGAAAGCGTGCTTTTGAGGCTGAAGAGGGCAGGAAAGCCTGCAGCCCCCAGGTGTGTGGGGCTACGCAAGCCGTTCCCAAAGAGCTTTAGAACAAGGCATAGTTTTCCCTGCTGGCTCTTTGGGCGTGGCACCAGTCTCCAGCCATATAGCCATTTTTGTGCCTGGAGCGGCGCCATGTGGGAAAGGGTGGTTTTGAGGCTGAAGGCAGCAGGAAAGCCTGCAGCCCCCAGGTGTGTGGGGCTACGCAAGCCGTTCCCAAAGAGCTTTAGAACAAGGCATAGTTTTCCCTGATGGGTCTTTGGGAAAGGGACCAGTCTCCAGACATATGGCCATTTTTGTGCCTGGCTTGGCGCCATGTGGGGAAGGGTGGTTTTGAGGCTGAAGGCAGCAGGAAAGCCTGCAGCCCCCAGGTCTGTGGGGCTACGCAAGCGGTTCCCAAAGAGCTTTAGAACAAGGCATAGTTTTCCCTGCTGGCTCTTTGGGCGTGGGACCAGTCTCCAGACATATGGCCATTTTTGGTCCTGGCGCGGCGCCAAGTGGGAAAGGGTGGTTTTGAGGCTGAAGGCAGCAGGAAAGCCTGCAGCCCCCAGGTGTGTGGGGCTACGCAAGAGGTTCCCAAAGAGCTTTAGAACAAGGCATAGTTTTCCCTGCTGGCTCTCTGGGCGTGGGACCAATCTCCAGACATATGTCCATTTTTGTGCCTGGCGTGACGCCATGTGGAAAAGGGTGGTTTTGAGGCTGAAGGCAGCAGGAAAGCCTGCAGCCCCCAGGTGTGTGGGGCTACGCAAGCGGTTCCCAAAGAGCTTTAGAACAAGGCATAGTTTTCCCTGCTGGCTCTTTGGGCGTGGAACAAATCCCCAGACATATGGCCATTTTTGTGCCTGGCGCGGCGCCAAGTGCGAAAGGGTTCTTCTGAGGCTGAAGAGAGCAGGAAAGCCTGCAGCCCCCAGGTGTGTGGGGCTACGCAAGCGGTTCCAAAAGAGCTTTAGAACAAGGCATAGTTTTCCCTGCTGGCTCTTTGGGCGTGGCACCAGTCTCCAGACATATGTCCATTTTTGTGCCTGACCCGGCGCCAAGTGCGAAAGGGTTCTTCTGAGGCTGAAGAGAGCAGGAAAGCCTGCAGCCCCCAGGTGTGTGGGGCTACGCAAGCGGTTCCCAAAGAGCTTTAGAACAAGGCATAGTTTTCCCTGCTGGCTCTTTGGGCGTGGGACCAGTCTCCAGACATATGGCCATTTTTGGTCCTGGCGCGGCGCCAAGTGGGAAAGTGTGGTTTTGAGGCTGAAGGCAGCAGGAAAGCCTGCAGCCCCCAGGTGTGTGGGGCTACGCAAGCGGTTCCCAAAGAGCTTTAGAACAAGGCATAGTTTTCCCTGCTGGCTCTTTGGGCGTGGGACCAGTCTCCAGACATATGGCCATTTTTGGTCCTGGCGCGGCGCCAAGTGGGAAAGGGTGGTTTTGAGGCTGAAGGCAGCAGGAAAGCCTGCAGCCCCCAGGTCTGTGGGGCTACGCAAGAGGTTCCCAAAGAGCTTTAGAACAAGGCATAGTTTTCCCTGCTGGCTCTTTGGGCGGGGGACCAACCTCCAGACATATGGCCATTTTCGTGCCTGGCGTGACGCCATGTGGAAAAGGGTGGTTTTGAGGCTGAAGGCAGCAGGAAAGCCTGCAGCCCCCAGGTGTGTGGGGCTACGCAAGCGGTTCCCAAAGAGCTTTAGAACAAGGCATAGTTTTCCCTGCTGGCTCTTTGGGCGTGGAACAAATCCCCAGACATATGGCCATTTTTGTGCCTGGCGCGGCGCCAAGTGCGAAAGGGTTCTTCTGAGGCTGAAGAGAGCAGGAAAGCCTGCAGCCCCCAGGTGTGTGGGGCTACGCAAGCGGTTCCCAAAGAGCTTTAGAACAAGGCATAGTTTTCCCTGCTGGCTCTTTGGGCGTGGGACCAATCTCCAGACATATGGCCATTTTTGTGCCTGGCTTAGCGACATGTGGGAAAGGGTGGTTTTAAGGCTGAAGGCAGCAGGAAAGCCTGCAGCCCCCTGGTCTGTGGGGCTACGCAAGCGGTTCCCAAAGAGCTTTAGAACAAGGCATATTTTTCCCTGCTGGCTCTTTGGGCGTGGCACCAGTCTCCAGCCATATGGCCATTTTTGTGTCTGGCGCGGCGCCAAGTGGGAAAGGGTGGTTTTGAGGCTGAAGGCAGCAGGAAAGCCTGCAGCCCCCAGGTGTGTGGGGCTACGCAAGAGGTTCCCAAAGAGCTTTAGAACAAGGCATAGTTTTCCCTGCTGGCTCTTTGGGCGTGGGACCAACCTCCAGACATATGGCCGTTTTTGTGCCTGGCGTGACGCCATGTGGAAAAGGGTGGTTTTGAGGCTGAAGGCAGCAGGAAAGCCTGCAGCCCCCAGGTCTGTGGGGCTACGCAAGCGGTTCCCAAAGAGCTTTAGAACAAGGCATAGTTTTCCCTGCTGGCTCTTTGGGCGTGGAACAAATCCCCAGCCATATGGCCATTTTTGTGCCTGGCGCGGCGCCAAGTGCGAAAGGGTTCTTCTGAGGCTGAAGAGAGCAGGAAAGCCTGCAGCCCCCAGGTGTGTGGGGCTACGCAAGCGGTTCCCAAAGAGCTTTAGAACAAGGCATAGTTTTCCCTGCTGGCTCTTTGGGCGTGGGACCAACCTCCAGACATATGGCCATTTTTTTGCCTGGCGTGACGCCATGTGGAAAAGGGTGGTTTTGAGGCTGAAGGCAGCAGGAAAGCCTGCAGCCCCCAGGTGTGTGGGGCTACGCAAGCAGATCCCAAAGAGCTTTAGAACAAGGCATAGTTTTCCCTGCTGGCTCTTTGGGCGTGGGACCAGTCTCCAGACATACGGCCATTTTTGGGCCTGGCGCGGCGCAGAGTGGGAAAGGGCTCTTTTGAGGCTGAAGGCAGCAGGAAAGGCTGCAGCCCGCAGGTGTGTGGGGCTACGCAAGCGGTTCCCAAAGAGCTTTAGTACAAGGCATAGTTTTCCCTGCTGGCTCTTTGGGCGTGGGACCAGTCTCCAGACATACGGCCATTTTTGTGCCTGGAGCGGCGCCAAGTTGGAAAGGGTGGTTTTGAGGCTGAAGGCAGCAGGA
Organism: Chroicocephalus ridibundus; assembly: GCF_963924245.1. NCBI lineage: Eukaryota > Metazoa > Chordata > Aves > Charadriiformes > Laridae > Chroicocephalus > Chroicocephalus ridibundus. The sequence goes on from NW_026961252.1 coordinate 259,262, forward strand.
AAGCCTGCAGCCCCCAGGTGTGTGGGGCTACGCAAGCGGTTCCCAAAGAGCTTTAGAACAAGGCATAGTTTTCCCTGCTGGCTCTTTGGGCGTGGGACCAATCTCCAGACATATGGCCATTTTTCGGCCTAGCGCGGCGCCAAGTGGGAAAGCGTGCTTTTGAGGCTGAAGAGAGCAGGAAAGCCTGCAGCCCCCAGGTCTGTGGGGCTACGCAAGCGGTTCCCAAAGAGCTTTAGAACAAGGCATAGTTTTCCCTGCTGGCTCTTTGGGCGTGGGACCAGTCTCCAGACATATGGCCATTTTTGTGCCTGGCGTGACGCCATGTGGAAAAGGGTGGTTTTGAGGCTGAAGGCAGCAGGAAAGCCTGCAGCCCCCAGGTGTGTGGGGCTACGCAAGAGGTTCCCAAAGAGCTTTAGAACAAGGCATAGTTTTCCCTGCTGGCTCTTTGGGCGTGGAACAAATCCCCAGACATATGGCCATTTTTGTGCCTGGCGCGGCGCCAAGTGCGAAAGGGTTCTTCTGAGGCTGAAGAGAGCAGGAAAGCCTGCAGCCCCCAGGTGTGTGGGGCTACGCAAGCGGTTCCAAAAGAGCTTTAGAACAAGGCATAGTTTTCCCTGCTGGCTCTTTGGGCGTGGCACCAGTCTCTAGACATATGTCCATTTTTGTGCCTGGCGCGGCGCCAAGTGCGAAAGGGTTCTTCTGAGGCTGAAGAGAGCAGGAAAGCCTGCAGCCCCCAGGTGTGTGGGGCTACGCAAGCGGTTCCCAAAGAGCTTTAGAACAAGGCATAGTTTTCCCTGCTGGCTCTTTGGGCGTGGGACCAGTCTCCAGACATATGGCCATTTTTGGTCCTGGCGCGGCGCCAAGTGGGAAAGGGTGGTTTTGAGGCTGAAGGCAGCAGGAAAGCCTGCAGCCCCCAGGTGTGTGGGGCTACGCAAGCGGTTCCCAAAGAGCTTTAGAACAAGGCATAGTTTTCCCTGCTGGCTCTTTGGGCGTGGGACCAGTCTCCAGACATATGGCCATTTTTGGTCCTGGCGCGGCGCCAAGTGGGAAAGGGTGGTTTTGAGGCTGAAGGCAGCAGGAAAGCCTGCAGCCCCCAGGTGTGTGGGGCTACGCAAGAGGTTCCCAAAGAGCTTTAGAACAAGGCATAGTTTTCCCTGCTGGCTCTTTGGGCGTGGGACCCATCTCCAGACATATGGCCGTTTTTGTGCCTGGCGTGACGCCATGTGGAAAAGGGTGGTTTTGAGGCTGAAGGCAGCAGGAAAGCCTGCAGCCCCCAGGTGTGTGGGGCTACGCAAGCGGTTCCCAAAGAGCTTTAGAACAAGGCATAGTTTTCCCTGCTGGCTCTTTGGGCGTGGGACCAATCTCCAGACATATGGCCATTTTTGGTCCTGGCGCGGCGCCAAGTGGGAAAGTGTGGTTTTGAGGCTGAAGGCAGCAGGAAAGCCTGCAGCCCCCAGGTGTGTGGGGCTACGCAAGCGGTTCCCAAAGAGCTTTAGAACAAGGCATAGTTTTCCCTGCTGGCTCTTTGGGCGTGGGACCAACCTCCAGACATATGGCCATTTTTTTGCCTGGCGTGACGCCATGTGGAAAAGGGTGGTTTTGAGGCTGAAGGCAGCAGGAAAGCCTGCTGCCCCCAGGTGTGTGGGGCTACGCAAGCAGATCCCAAAGAGCTTTAGAACAAGGCATAGTTTTCCCTGCTGGCTCTTTGGGCGTGGGACCAGTCTCCAGACATACGGCCATTTTTGGGCCTGGCGCGGCGCAGAGTGGGAAAGGGTTCTTTTGAGGCTGAAGGCAGCAGGAAAGCCTGCAGCCCGCAGGTGTGTGGGGCTACGCAAGCGGTTCCCAAAGAGCTTTAGTACAAGGCATAGTTTTCCCTGCTGGCTCTTTGGGCGTGGGACCAGTCTCCAGACATACGGCCATTTTTGTGCCTGGCGCGGCGCCAAGTGGGAAAGGGTGGTTTTGAGGCTGAAGGCAGCAGGAAAGCCTGCAGCCCCCAGGTGTGTGGGGCTACGCAAGCGGTTCCCAAAGAGCTTTAGAACAAGGCATAGTTTTCCCTGCTGGCTCTTTGGGCGTGGGACCAGTCTCCAGACATATGGCCATTTTTGGTCCTGGCGCGGCGCCAAGTGGGAAAGGGTGGTTTTGAGGCTGAAGGCAGCAGGAAAGCCTGCACCCCCAGGTGTGTGGGGCTACGCAAGAGGTTCCCAAAGAGCTTTAGAACAAGGCATAGTTTTCCCTGCTGGCTCTTTGGGCTTGGTACCAATCTCCAGACATATGGCCATTTTTGGGCCTGGCACGGTGCCAAGTGGGAAAGCGTGCTTTTGAGGCTGAAGAGAGCAGGAAAGCCTGCAGCCCCCAGGTGTGTGGGGCTACGAAAGAGGTTCCCAAAGAGCTTTAGAACAAGGCATAGTTTTCCCTGCTGGCTCTTTGGGCGTGGCACCAGTCTACAGACATACGGCCATTTTTGGGCCTGGCGCGGCGCAGAGTGGGAAAGGGTTCTTTTGAGGCTGAAGGCAGCAGGAAAGCCTGCAGCCCCCAGGTGTGTGGGGCTACGCAAGCGGTTCCCAAAGAGCTTTAGAACAAGGCATAGTTTTCCCTGCTGGCTCTTTGGGCGTGGCACTAGTCTCCAGACATACGGCCATTTTTGTGCCTGGCGCGGCGCCAAGTGGGAAAGGGTGGTTTTGAGGCTGAAGGCAGCAGGAAAGCCTGCAGCCCCCAGGTGTGTGGGGCTACGCAAGCGGATCCCAAAGAGCTTTAGAACAAGGCATAGTTTTCCCTGCTGGCTCTTTGGGCGTGGGACCAATCTCCAGACATATGGCCATTTTTGGGCCTAGCGCGGCGCCAAGTGGGAAAGCGTACTTTTGAGGCTGAAGAGAGCAGGAAAGCCTGCAGCCCCCAGGTGTGTGGGGCTACGCAAGCGGTTCCCAAAGAGCTTTAGAACAAGGCATAGTTTTCCCTGATGGGTCTTTGGGAAAGGGACCAGTCTCCAGACATATGGCCATTTTTCTGCCTGGCTTGGCGCCATGTGCGGAAGGGTGGTTTTGAGGCTGAAGAGAGCAGGAAAGCCTGCAGCCCCCAGGTGTGTGGGGCTACGCAAGCGGTTCCCAAAGAGCTTTAGAACAAGGCATACTTTATCCTGCTGGCTCTTTGGGCGTGGGACCAGTCTCCAGACATATGGCCATTTTTGGTCCTGGCGCGGCGCCAAGTGGGAAAGGGTGGTTTTGAGGCTGAAGGCAGCAGGAAAGCCTGCAGCCCCCAGGTGTGTGGGGCTACGCAAGAGGTTCCCAAAGAGCTTTAGAACAAGGCATAGTTTTCCCTGCTGGCTCTTTGGGCGTGGGACCCATCTCCAGACATATGGCCGTTTTTGTGCCTGGCGTGACGCCATGTGGAAAAGTGTGGTTTTGAGGCTGAAGGCAGCAGGAAAGCCTGCAGCCCCCAGGTGTGTGGGGCTACGCAAGCGGTTCCCAAAGAGCTTTAGAACAAGGCATAGTTTTCCCTGCTGGCTCTTTGGGCGTGGGACCAGTCTCCAGACATACGGCCATTTTTGGGCCTGGCGCGGCGCAGAGTGGGAAAGGGTGGTTTTGAGGCTGAAGGCAGCAGGAAAGCCTGCAGCCCGCAGGTGTGTGGGGCTACGCAAGCGGTTCCCAAAGAGCTTTAGAACAAGGCATAGTTTTCCCTGCTGGCTCTTTGGGCGTGGGACCAGTCTCCAGACATACGGCCATTTTTGTGCCTGGCGCGGCGCCAAGTGGGAAAGGGTGGTTTTGAGGCTGAAGGCAGCAGGAAAGCCTGCAGCCCCCAGGTGTGTGGGGCTACGCAAGCGGTTCCCAAAGAGCTTTAGAACAAGGCATAGTTTTCCCTGCTGGCTCTTTGGGCGTGGGACCAATCTCCAGACATATGGCCATTTTTCGGCCTAGCGCGGCGCCTAGTGGGAAAGCGTGCTTTTGAGGCTGAAGAGGGCAGGAAAGCCTGCAGCCCCCAGGTGTGTGGGGCTACGCAAGCCGTTCCCAAAGAGCTTTAGAACAAGGCATAGTTTTCCCTGCTGGCTCTTTGGGCGTGGCACCAGTCTCCAGCCATATAGCCATTTTTGTGCCTGGAGCGGCGCCATGTGGGAAAGGGTGGTTTTGAGGCTGAAGGCAGCAGGAAAGCCTGCAGCCCGCAGGTGTGTGGGGCTACGCAAGCGGTTCCCAAAGAGCTTTAGAACAAGGCATAGTTTTCCCTGCTGGCTCTTTGGGCGTGGGACCAGTCTCCAGACATATGGCCATTTTTGGTCCTGGCGCGGCGCCAAGTGGGAAAGGGTGGTTTTGAGGCTGAAGGCAGCAGGAAAGCCTGCAGCCCCCAGGTGTGTGGGGCTACGCAAGAGGTTCCCAAAGAGCTTTAGAACAAGGCATAGTTTTCCCTGCTGGCTCTTTGGGCGTGGGACCAATCTCCAGACATATGGCCATTTTTGTGCCTGGCGTGACGCCATGTGGAAAAGGGTGGTTTTGAGGCTGAAGGCAGCAGGAAAGCCTGCAGCCCCCAGGTGTGTGGGGCTACGCAAGCGGTTCCCAAAGAGCTTTAGAACAAGGCATAGTTTTCCCTGCTGGCTCTTTGGGCGTGGAACAAATCCCCAGACATATGGCCATTTTTGTGCCTGGCGCGGCGCCAAGTGGGAAAGGGTTCTTCTGAGGCTGAAGAGAGCAGGAAAGCCTGCAGCCTGCAGGTCTGTGGGGCTACGCAAGCGGTTCCCAAAGAGCTTTAGAACAAGGCATAGTTTTCCCTGCTGGCTCTTTGGTCGTGGCACCAGTCTCCAGCCATATGGCCATTTTTGTGCCTGGCGCGGGGCCAAGTGGGAAAGGGTGGTTTTGAGGCTGAAGGCAGCAGGAAAGCCTGCAGCCCCCAGGTGTGTGGGGCTACGCAAGCGGTTCCCAAAGAGCTTTAGAACAAGGCATAGTTTTCCCTGCTGGCTCTTTGGGCGTGGAACCAATCTCCAGATATATGGCCATTTTTGTGCCTGGCGTGACGCCATGTGGAAAAGGGTGGTTTTGAGGCTGAAGGCAGCAGGAAAGCCTGCAGCCCCCAGGTGTGTGGGGCTACGCAAGCGGTTCCCAAAGAGCTTTAGAACAAGGCATAGTTTTCCCTGCTGGCTCTTTGGGTGTGGGACCAATCCCCAGACATATGGCCATTTTTGTGCCTGGCGCGGCGCCAAGTGCGAAAGGGTTCTTCTGAGGCTGAAGAGAGCAGGAAAGCCTGCAGCCCCCAGGTGTGTGGGGCTACGCAAGCGGTTCCCAAAGAGCTTTAGAACAAGGCATAGTTTTCCCTGCTGGCTCTTTGGGCGTGGGACCAACCTCCAGACATATGGCCATTTTTGGTCCTGGCGCGGCGCCAAGTGGGAAAGGGTGGTTTTGAGGCTGAAGGCAGCAGGAAAGCCTGCAGCCCCCAGGTGTGTGGGGCTACGCAAGCGGTTCCCAAAGAGCTTTAGAACAAGGCATAGTTTTCCCTGCTGGCTCTTTGGGCGTGGTACCAACCTCCAGACATATGGCCATTTTTTTGCCTGGCGTGACGCCATGTGGAAAAGGGTGGTTTTGAGGCTGAAGAGAGCAGGAAAGCCTGCAGCCCCCAGGTGTGTGGGGCTACGCAAGCGGTTCCCAAAGAGCTTTAGAACAAGGCATAGTTTTCCCTGCTGGCTCTTTGGGCGTGGGACCAACCTCCAGACATATGGCCATTTTTTTGCCTGGCGTGACGCCATGTGGAAAAGGGTGGTTTTGAGGCTGAAGGCAGCAGGAAAGCCTGCAGCCCCCAGGTGTGTGGGGCTACGCAAGCGGATCCCAAAGAGCTTTAGAACAAGGCATAGTTTTCCGTGCTGGCTCTTTGGGCGTGCGACCAGTCTCCAGACATATGGCCGTTTTTGTGCCTGGTGTGACGCCATGTGGGAAAGGGTGGTTTTGAGGCTGAAGGCAGCAGGAAACCCTGCAGCCCCCAGGTGTGTGGGGCTACGCAAGCCGTTCCCAAAGAGCTTTAGAACAAGGCATACTTTATCCTGCTGGCTCTTTGGGCGTGGGACCAGTCTCCAGACATATGGCCATTTTTGGTCCTGGCGCGGCGCCAAGTGGGAAAGGGTGGTTTTGAGGCTGAAGGCAGCAGGAAAGACTGCAGCCCCCAGGTGTGTGGGGCTACGCAAGCGGATCCCAAAGAGCTTTAGAACAAGGCATAGTTTTCCCTGCTGGCTCTTTGGGCGTGGGACCAATCTCCAGACATATGGCCATTTTTGGGCCTAGCGCGGCGCCAAGTGGGAAAGCGTACTTTTGAGGCTGAAGAGAGCAGGAAAGCCTGCAGCCCCCAGGTGTGTGGGGCTACGCAAGCGGTTCCCAAAGAGCTTTAGAACAAGGCATAGTTTTCCCTGCTGGCTCTTTGGGAAAGGGACCAGTCTCCAGACATATGGCCATTTTTCTGCCTGGCTTGGCGCCATGTGCGGAAGGGTGGTTTTGAGGCTGAAGAGAGCAGGAAAGCCTGCAGCCCCCAGGTGTGTGGGGCTACGCAAGCGGTTCCCAAAGAGCTTTAGAACAAGGCATACTTTATCCTGCTGGCTCTTTGGGCGTGGGACCAGTCTCCAGACATATGGCCATTTTTGGTCCTGGCGCGGCGCCAAGTGGGAAAGGGTGGTTTTGAGGCTGAAGGCAGCAGGAAAGCCTGCAGCCCCCAGGTGTGTGGGGCTACGCAAGAGGTTCCCAAAGAGCTTTAGAACAAGGCATAGTTTTCCCTGCTGGCTCTTTGGGCGTGGGACCCATCTCCAGACATATGGCCGTTTTTTTGCCTGGCGTGACGCCATGTGGAAAAGGGTGGTTTTGAGGCTGAAGGCAGCAGGAAAGCCTGCAGCCCCCAGGTGTGTGGGGCTACGCAAGCGGTTCCCAAAGAGCTTTAGAACAAGGCATAGTTTTCCCTGCTGGCTCTTTGGGCGTGGAACAAATCCCCAGCCATATGGCCATTTTTGTGCCTGGCGCGGCGCCAAGTGCGAAAGGGTTCTTCTGAGGCTGAAGAGAGAAGGAAAGCCTGCAGCCCCCAGGTGTGTGGGGCTACGCAAGCGGTTCCCAAAGAGCTTTAGAACAAGGCATAGTTTTCCCTGCTGGCTCTTTGGGCGTGGGACCAACCTCCAGACATATGGCCATTTTTTTGCCTGGCGTGACGCCATGTGGAAAAGGGTGGTTTTGAGGCTGAAGGCAGCAGGAAAGCCTGCAGCCCCCAGGTGTGTGGGGCTACGCAAGCGGATCCCAAAGAGCTTTAGAACAAGGCATAGTTTTCCCTGCTGGCTCTTTGGGCGTGGGACCAGTCTCCAGACATACGGCCATTTTTGGGCCTGGCGCGGCGCAGAGTGGGAAAGGGTTCTTTTGAGGCTGAAGGCAGCAGGAAAGCCTGCAGCCCGCAGGTGTGTGGGGCTACGCAAGCGGTTCCCAAAGAGCTTTAGTACAAGGCATAGTTTTCCCTGCTGGCTCTTTGGGCGTGGGACCAATCTCCAGACATATGGCCATTTTTCGGCCTAGCGCGGCGCCAAGTGGGAAAGCGTGCTTTTGAGGCTGAAGAGGGCAGGAAAGCCTGCAGCCCCCAGGTGTGTGGGGCTACGCAAGCCGTTCCCAAAGAGCTTTAGAACAAGGCATAGTTTTCCCTGCTGGCTCTTTGGGCGTGGCACCAGTCTCCAGCCATATAGCCATTTTTGTGCCTGGAGCGGCGCCATGTGGGAAAGGGTGGTTTTGAGGCTGAAGGCAGCAGGAAAGCCTGCAGCCCGCAGGTGTGTGGGGCTACGCAAGCGGTTCCCAAAGAGCTTTAGAACAAGGCATAGTTTTCCCTGCTGGCTCTTTGGGCGTGGAACAAATCCCCAGCCATATGGCCATTTTTGTGCCTGGCGCGGCGCCAAGTGCGAAAGGGTTCTTCTGAGGCTGAAGAGAGCAGGAAAGCCTGCAGCCCCCAGGTGTGTGGGGCTACGCAAGCGGTTCCCAAAGAGCTTTAGAACAAGGCATAGTTTTCCCTGCTGGCTCTTTGGGCGTGGGACCAACCTCCAGACATATGGCCATTTTTTTGCCTGGCGTGACGCCATGTGGAAAAGGGTGGTTTTGAGGCTGAAGGCAGCAGGAAAGCCTGCAGCCCCCAGGTGTGTGGGGCTACGCAAGCGGTTCCCAAAGAGCTTTAGAACAAGGCATAGTTTTCCCTGCTGGCTCTTTGGGCGTGGGACCAGTCTCCAGACATACGGCCATTTTTGGGCCTGGCGCGGCGCCAAGTGGGAAAGGGTGGTTTTGAGGCTGAAGGCAGCAGGAAAGCCTGCAGCCCCCAGGTGTGTGGGGCTACGCAAGCGGTTCCCAAAGAGCTTTAGAACAAGGCATAGTTTTCCCTGCTGGCTCTTTGGGCGTGGGACCAATCTCCAGACATATGGCCATTTTTCGGCCTAGCGCGGCGCCAAGTGGGAAAGCGTGCTTTTGAGGCTGAAGAGGGCAGGAAAGCCTGCAGCCCCCAGGTGTGTGGGGCTACGCAAGCCGTTCCCAAAGAGCTTTAGAACAAGGCATAGTTTTCCCTGCTGGCTCTTTGGGCGTGGCACCAGTCTCCAGCCATATAGCCATTTTTGTGCCTGGAGCGGCGCCATGTGGGAAAGGGTGGTTTTGAGGCTGAAGGCAGCAGGAAAGCCTGCAGCCCGCAGGTGTGTGGGGCTACGCAAGCGGTTCCCAAAGAGCTTTAGAACAAGGCATAGTTTTCCCTGCTGGCTCTTTGGGCGTGGGACCAGTCTCCAGACATATGTCCATTTTTGTGCCTGGCGCGGCGCCAAGTGCGAAAGGGTTCTTCTGAGGCTGAAGGCAGCAGGAAAGCCTGCAGCCCCCAGGTGTGTGGGGCTACGCAAGAGGTTCCCAAAGAGCTTTAGAACAAGGCATAATTTTCCCTGCTGGCTCTTTGGGCATGGGACCAACCTCCAGACATATGGCCATTTTTGGTCCTGGCGCGGCGCCAAGTGGGAAAGGGTGGTTTTGAGGCTGAAGGCAGCAGGAAAGCCTGCAGCCCCCAGGTGTGTGGGGCTACACAAGCGGTTCCCAAAGAGCTTTAGAACAAGGCATAGTTTTCCCTGCTGGCTCTTTGGGCGTGGCACCAGTCTCCAGCCATATGGTCATTTTTGTGCCTGGCGCGGCGCCAAGTGGGAAAGGGTGGTTTTGAGGCTGAAGGCAGCAGGAAAGCCTGCAGCCCCCATGTGTGTGGGGCTACGCAAGCGGTTCCCAAAGAGCTTTAGAACAAGGCATAGTTTTCCCTGCTGGCTCTTTGGGCGTGGAACCAGTCTCCAGACATACGGCCATTTTTGGGCCTGGCGCGGCGCAGATTGGGAAAGGGTTCTTTTGAGGCTGCAGGCAGCAGGAAAGCCTGCAGCCCCCAGGTGTGTGGGGCTACGCAAGCGGTTCCCAAAGAGCTTTAGAACAAGGCATAGTTTTCCCTGCTGGCTCTTTGGGCGTGGGACCAACCTCCAGACATATGGCCATTTTTTTGCCTGGCGTGACGCCATGTGGAAAAGGGTGGTTTTGAGGCTGAAGGCAGCAGGAAAGCCTGCAGCCCCCAGGTGTGTGGGGCTACGCAAGCGGTTCCCAAAGAGCTTTAGAACAAGGCATAGTTTTCCGTGCTGGCTCTTTGGGCGTGCGACCAGTCTCCAGACATATGGCCGTTTTTGTGCCTGGTGTGACGCCATGTGGGAAAGGGTGGTTTTGAGGCTGAAGGCAGCAGGAAACCCTGCAGCCCCCAGGTGTGTGGGGCTACGCAAGCCGTTCCCAAAGAGCTTTAGAACAAGGCATAGTTTTCCCTGCTGGCTCTTTGGGCGTGGCACCAGTCTCCAGCCATATGGCCATTTTTGTGCCTGGCGCGGCGCCAAGTGGGAAAGGGTGGTTTTGAGGCTGAAGGCAGCAGGAAAGCCTGCAGCCCCCAGGTCTGTGGGGCTACGCAAGCCGTTCCCAAAGAGCTTTAGTACAAGGCATAGTTTTCCCTGCTGGCTCTTTGGGCGTGGGACCAGTCTCCAGACATATGGCCATTTTTGGGCCTAGCGCGGCGCCAAGTTGGAAAACGTGCTTTTGAGGCTGAAGAGAGCAGGAAAGCCTGCAGCCCCCAGGTGTGTGGGGCTACGCAAGAGGTTCCCAAAGAGCTTTAGAACAAGGCATAGTTTTCCCTGCTGGCTCTTTGGGCGTGGCACCAGTCTCCAGACATACGGCCATTTTTGGGCCTGGCGCGGCGCAGAGTGGGAAAGGGTTCTTTTGAGGCTGAAGGCAGCAGGAAAGCCTGCAGCCCCCAGGTGTGTGGGGCTACGCAAGCGGTTCCCAAAGAGCTTTAGAACAAGGCATAGTTTTCCCTGCTGGCTCTTTGGGCGTGGGACCAGTCTCCAGACATACGGCCATTTTTGTGCCTGGCGCGGCGCCAAGTGGGAAAGGGTGGTTTTGAGGCTGAAGGCAGCAGGAAAGCCTGCAGCCCCCAGGTGTGTGGGGCTACGCAAGCGGATCCCAAAGAGCTTTAGAACAAGGCATAGTTTTCCCTGCTGGCTCTTTGGGCGTGGGACCAATCTCCAGACATATGGCCATTTTTGGGCCTAGCGCGGCGCCAAGTGGGAAAGCGTACTTTTGAGGCTGAAGAGAGCAGGAAAGCCTGCAGCCCCCAGGTGTGTGGGGCTACGCAAGCGGTTCCCAAAGAGCTTTAGAACAAGGCATAGTTTTCCCTGATGGGTCTTTGGGAAAGGGACCAGTCTCCAGACATATGGCCATTTTTCTGCCTGGCTTGGCGCCATGTGCGGAAGGGTGGTTTTGAGGCTGAAGAGAGCAGGAAAGCCTGCAGCCCCCAGGTGTGTGGGGCTACGCAAGCGGTTCCCAAAGAGCTTTAGAACAAGGCATACTTTATCCTGCTGGCTCTTTGGGCGTGGGACCAGTCTCCAGACATATGGCCATTTTTGGTCCTGGCGCGGCGCCAAGTGGGAAAGGGTGGTTTTGAGGCTGAAGGCAGCAGGAAAGCCTGCAGCCCCCAGGTGTGTGGGGCTACGCAAGAGGTTCCCAAAGAGCTTTAGAACAAGGCATAGTTTTCCCTGCTGGCTCTTTGGGCGTGGGACCCATCTCCAGACATATGGCCGTTTTTGTGCCTGGCGTGACGCCATGTGGAAAAGGGTGGTTTTGAGGCTGAAGGCAGCAGGAAAGCCTGCAGCCCCCAGGTGTGTGGGGCTACGCAAGCGGTTCCCAAAGAGCTTTAGAACAAGGCATAGTTTTCCCTGCTGGCTCTTTGGGCGTGGAACAAATCCCCAGCCATATGGCCATTTTTGTGCCTGGCGCGGCGCCAAGTGCGAAAGGGTTCTTCTGAGGCTGAAGAGAGCAGGAAAGCCTGCAGCCCCCAGGTGTGTGGGGCTACGCAAGCGGTTCCCAAAGAGCTTTAGAACAAGGCATAGTTTTCCCTGCTGGCTCTTTGGGCGTGGGACCAACCTCCAGACATATGGCCATTTTTTTGCCTGGCGTGACGCCATGTGGAAAAGGGTGGTTTTGAGGCTGAAGGCAGCAGGAAAGCCTGCAGCCCCCAGGTGTGTGGGGCTACGCAAGCGGATCCCAAAGAGCTTTAGAACAAGGCATAGTTTTCCCTGCTGGCTCTTTGGGCGTGGGACCAGTCTCCAGACATACGGCCATTTTTGGGCCTGGCGCGGCGCAGATTGGGAAAGGGTTCTTTTGAGGCTGCAGGCAGCAGGAAAGCCTGCAGCCCCCAGGTGTGTGGGGCTACGCAAGCGGTTCCCAAAGAGCTTTAGAACAAGGCATAGTTTTCCCTGCTGGCTCTTTGGGCGTGGGACCAACCTCCAGACATATGGCCATTTTTTTGCCTGGCGTGACGCCATGTGGAAAAGGGTGGTTTTGAGGCTGAAGGCAGCAGGAAAGCCTGCAGCCCCCAGGTGTGTGGGGCTACGCAAGCGGATCCCAAAGAGCTTTAGAACAAGGCATAGTTTTCCCTGCTGGCTCTTTGGGCGTGCGACCAGTCTCCAGACATATGGCCGTTTTTGTGCCTGGTGTGACGCCATGTGGGAAAGGGTGGTTTTGAGGCTGAAGGCAGCAGGAAACCCTGCAGCCCCCAGGTGTGTGGGGCTACGCAAGCCGTTCCCAAAGAGCTTTAGAACAAGGCATAGTTTTCCCTGCTGGCTCTTTGGGCGTGGCACCAGTCTCCAGCCATATAGCCATTTTTGTGCCTGGAGCGGCGCCATGTGGGAAAGGGTGGTTTTGAGGCTGAAGGCAGCAGGAAAGCCTGCAGCCCGCAGGTGTGTGGGGCTACGCAAGCGGTTCCCAAAGAGCTTTAGAACAAGGCATAGTTTTCCCTGCTGGCTCTTTGGGCGTGGGACCAGTCTCCAGACATATGGCCATTTTTGGTCCTGGCGCGGCGCCAAGTGGGAAAGGGTAGTTTTGAGGCTGAAGGCAGCAGGAAAGCCTGCAGCCCCCAGGTGTGTGGGGTTACGCAAGAGGTTCCCAAAGAGCTTTAGAACAAGGCATAGTTTTCCCTGCTGGCTCTTTGGGCGTGGGACCAATCTCCAGACATATGGCCATTTTTGTGCCTGGCGTCACGCCATGTGGAAAAGGGTGGTTTTGAGGCTGAAGGCAGCAGGAAAGCCTGCAGCCCCCAGGTGTGTGGGGCTACGCAAGCGGTTCCCAAAGAGCTTTAGAACAAAGCATAGTTTTCCCTGCTGGCTCTTTGGGCGTGGAACAAATCCCCGGACATATGGCCATTTTTGTGCCTGGCGCGGCGCCAAGTGCGAAAGGGTTCTTCTGAGGCTGAAGAGAGCAGGAAAGCCTGCAGCCCCCAGGTGTGTGGGGCTACGCAAGCGGTTCCAAAAGAGCTTTAGAACAAGGCATAGTTTTCCCTGCTGGCTCTTTGGGCGTGGCACCAGTCTCCAGACATATGTCCATTTTTGTGCCTGGCCCGGCGCCAAGTGCGAAAGGGTTCTTCTGAGGCTGAAGGCAGCAGGAAAGCCTGCAGCCCCCAGGTGTGTGGGGCTACGCAAGCGGTTCCCAAAGAGCTTTAGAACAAGGCATAGTTTTCCCTGCTGGCTCTTTGGGCGTGGAACCAATCTCCAGATATATGTCCATTTTTGTGCCTGGCGCGGCGCCAAGTGCGAAAGGGTTCTTCTGAGGCTGAAGAGAGCAGGAAAGCCTGCAGCCCCCAGGTGTGTGGGGCTACGCAAGCGGTTCCCAAAGAGCTTTAGAACAAGGCATAGTTTTCCCTGCTGGCTCTTTGGGCGTGGGACCAACCTCCAGACATATGGCCATTTTTTTGCCTGGCGTGACGCCATGTGGGAAAGGGTGGTTTTGAGGCTGAAGGCAGCAGGAAAGCCTGCAGCCCCCAGGTGTGTGGGGCTACGCAAGCGGATCCCAAAGAGCTTTAGAACAAGGCATAGTTTTCCGTGCTGGCTCTTTGGGCGTGCGACCAGTCTCCAGACATATGGCCGTTTTTGTGCCTGGTGTGACGCCATGTGGGAAAGGGTGGTTTTGAGGCTGAAGGCAGCAGGAAACCCTGCAGCCCCCAGGTGTGTGGGGCTACGCAAGCCGTTCCCAAAGAGCTTTAGAACAAGGCATAGTTTTCCCTGCTGGCTCTTTGGGCGTGGGACCAGTCTCCAGACATATGGCCATTTTTGTGTCTGGCGCGGCGCCAAGTGGGAAAGGGTGGTTTTGAGGCTGAAGGCAGCAGGAAAGCCTGCAGCCCCCAGGTGTGTGGGGCTACGCAAGAGGTTCCCAAAGAGCTTTAGAACAAGGCATAGTTTTCCCTGCTGGCTCTTTGGGCGTGGGACCAACCTCCAGACATATGGCCGTTTTTGTGCCTGGCGTGACGCCATGTGGAAAAGGGTGGTTTTGAGGCTGAAGGCAGCAGGAAAGCCTGCAGCCCCCAGGTGTGTGGGGCTACGCAAGCGGTTCCCAAAGAGCTTTAGAACAAGGCATAGTTTTCCCTGCTGGCTCTTTGGGCGTGGAACAAATCCCCAGCCATATGGCCATTTTTGTGCCTGGCGCGGCGCCAAGTGCGAAAGGGTTCTTCTGAGGCTGAAGAGAGCAGGAAAGCCTGCAGCCCCCAGGTGTGTGGGGCTACGCAAGCGGTTCCCAAAGAGCTTTAGAACAAGGCATAGTTTTCCCTGCTGGCTCTTTGGGCGTGGGACCAATCTCCAGACATATGGCCATTTTTCGGCCTAGCGCGGCGCCAAGTGGGAAAGCGTGCTTTTGAGGCTGAAGAGAGCAGGAAAGCCTGCAGCCCCCAGGTGTGTGGGGCTACGCAAGCGGTTCCCAAAGAGCTTTAGAACAAGGCATAGTTTTCCCTGCTGGCTCTTTGGGCGTGGCACCAGTCTCCAGACATATGGCCATTTTTGTGCCTGGCGTGACGCCATGTGGAAAAGGGTGGTTTTGAGGCTGAAGGCAGCAGGAAAGCCTGCAGCCCCCAGGTGTGTGGGGCTACGCAAGCGGTTCCCAAAGAGCTTTAGAACAAGGCATAGTTTTCCCTGCTGGCTCTTTGGGCGTGGAACAAATCCCCAGACATATGGCCATTTTTGTGCCTGGCGCGGCGCCAAGTGCGAAAGGGTTCTTCTGAGGCTGAAGAGAGCAGGAAAGCCTGCAGCCCGCAGGTCTGTGGGGCTACGCAAGCGGTTCCAAAAGAGCTTTAGAACAAGGCATAGTTTTCCCTGCTGGCTCTTTGGGCGTGGCACCAGTCTCCAGACATATGTCCATTTTTGTGCCTGGCGCGGCGCCAAGTGCGAAAGGGTTCTTCTGAGGCTGAAGAGAGCAGGAAAGCCTGCAGCCCCCAGGTGTGTGGGGCTACGCAAGCGGTTCCCAAAGAGCTTTAGAACAAGGCATAGTTTTCCCTGCTGGCTCTTTGGGCGTGGGACCAATCTCCAGACATATGGCCATTTTTGGTCCTGGCGCGGCGCCAAGTGGGAAAGGGTGGTTTTGAGGCTGAAGGCAGCAGGAAAGCCTGCAGCCCCCAGGTGTGTGGGGCTACGCAAGCGGTTCCCAAAGAGCTTTAGAACAAGGCATAGTTTTCCCTGCTGGCTCTTTGGGCGTGGGACCAATCTCCAGACATATGGCCATTTTTGGGCCTAGCGCCGCGCCAAGTGGGAAAGCGTACTTTTGAGGCTGAAGGCAGCAGGAAAGCCTGCAGCCCCCAGGTGTGTGGGGCTACGCAAGCGGTTCCCAAAGAGCTTTAGAACAAGGCATAGTTTTCCCTGATGTGTCTTTGGGAAAGGGACCAGTCTCCAGACATATGGCCATTTTTCTGCCTGGCTTGGCGCCATGTGCGGAAGGGTGGTTTTGAGGCTGAAGGCAGCAGGAAAGCCTGCAGCCCCCAGGTGTGTGGGGCTACGCAAGCGGTTCCCAAAGAGCTTTAGAACAAGGCATAGTTTTCCCTGCTGGCTCTTTGGGCGTGGGACCAACCTCCAGACATATGGCCATTTTCGTGCCTGGCGTGACGCCATGTGGAAAAGGGTGGTTTTGAGGCTGAAGGCAGCAGGAAAGCCTGCAGCCCCCAGGTGCGTGGGGCTACGCAAGCGGTTCCCAAAGAGCTTTAGAACAAGGCATAGTTTTCTCTGCTGGCTCTTTGGGCGTTTAACCAATCCCCAGACATATGGCCATTTTTGTGCCTGGCGCGGCGCCAAGTGCGAAAGGGTTCTTCTGAGGCTGAAGAGAGCAGGAAAGCCTGCAGCCCCCAGGTGTGTGGGGCTACGCAAGCGGTTCCCAAAGAGCTTTAGAACAAGGCATAATTTTCCCTGCTGGCTCTTTGGGCGTGGGACCAACCTCCAGACATATGGCCATTTTTGGTCCTGGCGCGGCGCCAAGTGGGAAAGGGTGGTTTTTAGGCTGAAGGCAGCAGGAAAGCCTGCAGCCCCCAGGTGTGTGGGGCTACACAAGCCGTTCCCAAAGAGCTTTAGAACAAGGCATAGTTTTCCCTGCTGGCTCTTTGGGCGTGGCACCAGTCTCCAGCCATATGGCCATTTTTGTGCCTGGCGCGGCGCCAAGTGGGAAAGGGTGGTTTTGAGGCTGAAGGCAGCAGGAAAGCCTGCAGCCCCCAGGTGTGTGGGGCTACGCAAGCGGTTCCCAAAGAGCTTTAGAACAAGGCTTAGTTTTCCCTGCTGGCTCTTTGGGCGTGGAACCAATCTCCAGATATATGTCCATTTTTGTGCCTGGCGCGGCGCCAAGTGCGAAAGGGTTCTTCTGTGGCTGAAGAGAGCAGGAAAGCCTGCAGCCCCCAGGTGTGTGGGGCTACGCAAGCGGTTCCCAAAGAGCTTTAGAACAAGGCATAGTTTTCCCTGCTGGCTCTTTGGGCGTGGGACCAACCTCCAGACATATGGACATTTTTTTGCCTGGCGTGACGCCATGTGGAAAAGGGTGGTTTTGAGGCTGAAGGCAGCAGGAAAGCCTGCAGCCCCCAGGTGTGTGGGGCTACGCAAGCGGATCCCAAAGAGCTTTAGAACAAGGCATAGTTTTCCCTGCTGGCTCTTTGGGCGTGCGACCAGTCTCCAGACATATGGCCGTTTTTGTGCCTGGCTTAGCGACATGTGGGAAAGGGTGGTTTTGAGGCTGAAGGCAGCAGGAAACCCTGCAGCCCCCAGGTGTGTGGGGCTACGCAAGCCGTTCCCAAAGAGCTTTAGAACAAGGCATAGTTTTCCCTGCTGGCTCTTTGGGCGTGGCACCAGTCTCCAGCCACATGGCCATTTTTGTGCCTGGCGCGGCGCCAAGTGGGAAAGGGTGGTTTTGAGGCTGAAGGCAGCAGGAAAGCCTGCAGCCCCCAGGTCTGTGGGGCTACGCAAGCCGTTCCCAAAGAGCTTTAGTACAAGGCATAGTTTTCCCTGCTGGCTCTTTGGGCGTGGGACCAGTCTCCAGACATATGGCCATTTTTGGGCCTAGCGCGGCGCCAAGTGGGAAAACGTGCTTTTGAGGCTGAAGAGAGCAGGAAAGCCTGCAGCCCCCAGGTGTGTGGGGCTACGCAAGAGGTTCCCAAAGAGCTTTAGAACAAGGCATAGTTTTCCCTGCTGGCTCTTTGGGCGTGGCACCAGTCTCCAGACATACAGCCATTTTTGGGCCTGGCGCGGCGCAGAGTGGGAAAGGGTTCTTTTGAGGCTGAAGGCAGCAGGAAAGCCTGCAGCCCCCAGGTGTGTGGGGCTACGCAAGCGGTTCCCAAAGAGCTTTAGAACAAGGCATAGTTTTCCCTGCTGGCTCTTTGGGCGTGGGACCAATCTCCAGACATACGGCCATTTTTGTGCCTGGCGCGGCGCCAAGTGGGAAAGGGTGGTTTTGAGGCTGAAGGCAGCAGGAAAGCCTGCAGCCCCCAGGTGTGTGGGGCTACGCAAGCGGATCCCAAAGAGCTTTAGAACAAGGCATAGTTTTCCCTGCTGGCTCTTTGGGCGTGGGACCAATCTCCAGACATATGGCCATTTTTCGGCCTAGCGCGGCGCCAAGTGGGAAAGCGTACTTTTGAGGCTGAAGAGAGCAGGAAAGCCTGCAGCCCCCAGGTGTGTGGGGCTACGCAAGCGGTTCCCAAAGAGCTTTAGAACAAGGCATACTTTATCCTGCTGGCTCTTTGGGCGTGGGACCAGTCTCCAGACATATGGCCATTTTTGGTCCTGGCGCGGCGCCAAGTGGGAAAGGGTGGTTTTGAGGCTGAAGGCAGCAGGAAAGCCTGCAGCCCCCAGGTGTGTGGGGCTACGCAAGAGGTTCCCAAAGAGCTTTAGAACAAGGCATAGTTTTCCCTGCTGGCTCTTTGGGCGTGGGACCAACCTCCAGACATATGGCCATTTTTTTGCCTGGCGTGACGCCATGTGGAAAAGGGTGGTTTTGAGGCTGAAGGCAGCAGGAAAGCCTGCAGCCCCCAGGTGTGTGGGGCTACGCAAGCGGTTCCCAAAGAGCTTTAGTACAAGGCATAGTTTTCCCTGCTGGCTCTTTGGGCGTGGGACCAGTCTCCAGACATACGGCCATTTTTGTGCCTGGCGCGGTGCCAAGTGGGAAAGGGTGGTTTTGAGGCTGAAGGCAGCAGGAAAGCCTGCAGCCCCCAGGTGTGTGGGGCTACGCAAGCGGTTCCCAAAGAGCTTTAGTACAAGGCATAGTTTTCCCTGCTGGCTCTTTGGGCGTGGGACCAATCTCCAGACATATGGCCATTTTTCGGCCTAGCGCGGCGCCAAGTGGGAAAGCGTGCTTTTGAGGCTGAAGAGGGCAGGAAAGCCTGCAGCCCCCAGGTGTGTGGGGCTACGCAAGCCGTTCCCAAAGAGCTTTAGAACAAGGCATAGTTTTCCCTGATGGGTCTTTGGGAAAGGGACCAGTCTCCAGACATATGGCCATTTTTGGTCCTGGCGCGGCGCCAAGTGGGAAAGGGTGGTTTTGAGGCTGAAGGCAGCAGGAAAGCCTGCAGCCCCCAGGTGTGTGGGGCTACGCAAGCGGTTCCCAAAGAGCTTTAGAACAAGGCATAGTTTTCCCTGCTGGCTCTTTGGGCGTGGAACAAATCCCCGGACATATGGCCATTTTTGTGCCTGGCGCGGCGCCAAGTGCGAAAGGGTTCTTCTGAGGCTGAAGAGAGCAGGAAAGCCTGCAGCCCCCAGGTGTGTGGGGCTACGCAAGCGGTTCCCAAAGAGCTTTAGAACAAGGCATAGTTTTCCCTGCTGGCTCTTTGGGCGTGGCACCAGTCTCCAGACATATGGCCATTTTTTTGCCTGGCGTGACGCCATGTGGGAAAGGGTGTTTTTGAGGCTGAAGGGAACAGGAAAGCCTGCAGCCCCCAGGTGTGTGGGGCTACGCAAGCGGTTCCCAAAGAGCTTTAGAACAAGGCATAGTTTTCCGTGCTGGCTCTTTGGGCGTGCGACCAGTCTCCAGACATATGGCCGTTTTTGTGCCTGGTGTGACGCCATGTGGGAAAGGGTGGTTTTGAGGCTGAAGGCAGCAGGAAAGCCTGCAGCCCCCACGTGTGTGGGGCTACGCAAGCCGTTCCCAAAGAGCTTTAGAACAAGGCATAGTTTTCCCTGCTGGCTCTTTGGGCGTGGCACCAGTCTCCAGCCATATGGCCATTTTTGTGCCTGGCGCGGCGCCAAGTGGGAAAGGGTGGTTTTGAGGCTGAAGGCAGCAGGAAAGCCTGCAGCCCCCAGGTCTGTGGGGCTACGCAAGCCGTTCCCAAAGAGCTTTAGTACAAGGCATAGTTTTCCCTGCTGGCTCTTTGGGCGTGGGACCAGTCTCCAGACATATGGCCATTTTTGGGCCTAGCGCTGCGCCAAGTGGGAAAACGTGCTTTTGAGGCTGAAGAGAGCAGGAAAGCCTGCAGCCCCCAGGTGTGTGGGGCTACGCAAGCGGTTCCCAAAGAGCTTTAGAACAAGGCATAGTTTTCCCTGCTGGCTCTTTGGGCGTGGGACCAATCTCCAGACATATGGCCATTTTTGTGCCTGGTGTGACGCCAAGTGGGAAAGGGTGGTTTTGAGGCTGAAGGCAGCAGGAAAGCCTGCAGCCCCCAGGTGTGTGGGGCTACGCAAGCGGTTCCCAAAGAGCTTTAGAACAAGGCATAGTTTTCCCTGCTGGCTCTTTGGGCGTGGCACCAGTCTCCAGCCATATAGCCATTTTTGTGCCTGGCGCGGCGCCAAGTGGGAAAGGGTGGTTTTGAGGCTGAAGGCAGCAGGAAAGCCTGCAGCCCCCAGGTGTGTGGGGCTACGCAAGCGGTTCCCAAAGAGCTTTAGAACAAGGCATAGTTTTCCCTGCTGGCTCTTTGGGCGTGGGACCAGTCTCCAGCCATATGGCCATTTTTGTGCCTGGCGCGGCGCCAAGTGGGAAAGGGTGGTTTTGAGGCTGAAGGCAGCAGGAAAGCCTGCAGCCCCCAGGTGTGTGGGGCTGCGCAAGCGGTTCCCAAAGAGCTTTAGAACAAGGCATAGTTTTCCCTGCTGGCTCTTTGGGCGTGGAACCAATCTCCAGACATATGTCCATTTTTGTGCCTGGCGCTGCGCCAAGTGCGAAAGGGTGGTTTTGAGGCTGAAGAGAGCAGGAAAGCCTGCAGCCCCCAGGTGTGTGGGGCTACGCAAGCGGTTCCCAAAGAGCTTTAGAACAAGGCATAGTTTTCCCTGCTGGCTCTTTGGGCGTGGCACCAGTATCCAGCCATATGGCCATTTTTGGGCCTGGCGCGGCGCCAAGTGGGAAAGGGTGGTTTTGAGGCTGAAGGCAGCAGGAAAGCCTGCAGCCCCCAGGTGTGTGGGGCTACGCAAGCGGTTCCCAAAGAGCTTTAGAACAAGGCATAGTTTTCCCTGCTGGCTCTTTGGGCGTGGGACCAGTCTCCAGACATACGGCCATTTTTGTGCCTGGCGCGGTGCCAAGTGGGAAAGGGTGGTTTTGAGGCTGAAGGCAGCAGGAAAGCCTGCAGCCCCCAGGTGTGTGGGGCTACGCAAGCGGTTCCCAAAGAGCTTTAGAACAAGGCATAGTTTTCCCTGCTGGCTCTTTGGGCGTGGGACCAATCTCCAGACATATGGCCATTTTTCGGCCTAGCGCGGCGCCAAGTGGGAAAGCGTGCTTTTGAGGCTGAAGAGGGCAGGAAAGCCTGCAGCCCCCAGGTGTGTGGGGCTACGCAAGCCGTTCCCAAAGAGCTTTAGAACAAGGCATAGTTTTCCCTGCTGGCTCTTTGGGCGTGGCACCAGTCTCCAGCCATATAGCCATTTTTGTGCCTGGCGCGGCGCCATGTGGGAAAGGGTGGTTTTGAGGCTGAAGGCAGGAGGAAAGCCTGCAGCCCCCAGGTGTGTGGGGCTACGCAAGCGGTTCCCAAAGAGCTTTAGAACAAGGCATAGTTTTCCCTGATGGGTCTTTGGGAAAGGGACCAGTCTCCAGACATATGGCCATTTTTGGTCCTGGCGCGGCACCAAGTGGGAAAGGGTGGTTTTGAGGCTGAAGGCAGCAGGAAAGCCTGCAGCCCCCAGGTGTGTGGGGCTACGCAAGCGGTTCCCAAAGAGCTTTAGAACAAGGCATAGTTTTCCCTGCTGGCTCTTTGGGCGTGGGACCAATCTCCAGACATATGGCCATTTTTGTGCCTGGCGTCACGCCATGTGGAAAAGGGTGGTTTTGAGGCTGAAGGCAGCAGGAAAGCCTGCAGCCCCCAGGTGTGTGGGGCTACGCAAGCGGTTCCCAAAGAGCTTTAGAACAAGGCATAGTTTTCCCTGCTGGCTCTTTGGGCGTGGAACAAATCCCCGGACATATGGCCATTTTTGTGCCTGGCGCGGCGCCAAGTGCGAAAGGGTTCTTCTGAGGCTGAAGAGAGCAGGAAAGCCTGCAGCCCCCAGGTGTGTGGGGCTACGCAAGCGGTTCCCAAAGAGCTTTAGAACAAGGCATAGTTTTCCCTGCTGGCTCTTTGGGCGTGGGACCAACCTCCAGACATATGGCCATTTTTTTGCCTGGCGTGACGCCATGTGGGAAAGGGTGTTTTTGAGGCTGAAGAGAACAGGAAAGCATGCAGCCCCCAGGTGTGTGGGGCTACGCAGGCGGATCCCAAAGAGCTTTAGAACAAGGCATAGTTTTCCGTGCTGGCTCTTTGGGCGTGCGACCAGTCTCCAGACATATGGCCGTTTTTGTGCCTGGTGTGACGCCATGTGGGAAAGGGTGGTTTTGAGGCTGAAGGCAGCAGGAAAGCCTGCAGCCCCCAGGTGTGTGGGGCTACGCAAGCCGTTCCCAAAGAGCTTTAGAACAAGGCATAGTTTTCCCTGCTGGCTCTTTGGGCGTGGCACCAGTCTCCAGCCATATGGCCATTTTTGTGCCTGGCGCGGCGCCAAGTGGGAAAGGGTGGTTTTGAGGCTGAAGGCAGCAGGAAAGCCTGCAGCCCCCAGGTCTGTGGGGCTACGCAAGCCGTTCCCAAAGAGCTTTAGTACAAGGCATAGTTTTCCCTGCTGGCTCTTTGGGCGTGGGACCAGTCTCCAGACATATGGCCATTTTTGGGCCTAGCGCGGCGCCAAGTGGGAAAACGTGCTTTTGAGGCTGAAGAGAGCAGGAAAGCCTGCAGCCCCCAGGTGTGTGGGGCTACGCAAGCGGTTCCCAAAGAGCTTTAGAACAAGGCATAGTTTTCCCTGCTGGCTCTTTGGGCGTGGGACCAATCTCCAGACATATGGCCATTTTTGTGCCTGGTGTGACGCCAAGTGGGAAAGGGTGGTTTTGAGGCTGAAGGCAGCAGGAAAGCCTGCAGCCCCCAGGTGTGTGGGGCTACGCAAGCGGTTCCCAAAGAGCTTTAGAACAAGGCATAGTTTTCCCTGCTGGCTCTTTGGGCGTGGCACCAGTCTCCAGCCATATAGCCATTTTTGTGCCTGGCGCGGCGCCAAGTGGGAAAGGGTGGTTTTGAGGCTGAAGGCAGCAGGAAAGCCTGCAGCCCCCAGGTGTGTGGGGCTACGCAAGCGGTTCCCAAAGAGCTTTAGAACAAGGCATAGTTTTCCCTGCTGGCTCTTTGGGCGTGGGACCAGTCTCCAGCCATATGGCCATTTTTGTGACTGGCGCGGCGCCAAGTGGGAAAGGGTGGTTTTGAGGCTGAAGGCAGCAGGAAAGCCTGCAGCCCCCAGGTGTGTGGGGCTGCGCAAGCGGTTCCCAAAGAGCTTTAGAACAAGGCATAGTTTTCCCTGCTGGCTCTTTGGGCGTGGAACCAATCTCCAGACATATGTCCATTTTTGTGCCTGGCGCTGCGCCAAGTGCGAAAGGGTGGTTTTGAGGCTGAAGAGAGCAGGAAAGCCTGCAGCCCCCACGTGTGTGGGGCTACGCAAGCGGTTCCCAAAGAGCTTTAGAACAAGGCATAGTTTTCCCTGCTGGCTCTTTGGGCGTGGCACCAGTATCCAGCCATATGGCCATTTTTGTGCCTGGCGCGGCGCCAAGTGGGAAAGGGTGGTTTTGAGGCTGAAGGCAGCAGGAAAGCCTGCAGCCCCCAGGTGTGTGGGGCTACGCAAGCGGTTCCCAAAGAGCTTTAGAACAAGGCATAGTTTTCCCTGCTGGCTCTTTGGGCGTGGAACCAGTCCCCAGACATATGGCCATTTTTGGGCCTGGCGCGGCGCCAAGTGCGAAAGGGTTCTTCTGAGGCTGAAGAGAGCAGGAAAGCCTGCAGCCCCCAGGTGTGTGGGGCTACGCAAGCGGTTCCCAAAGAGCTTTAGAACAAGGCATAGTTTTCCCTGCTGGCTCTTTGGGCGTGGGACCAACCTCCAGACATATGGACATTTTTGTGCCTGGTGTGACGCCATGTGGGAAAGGGTGGTTTTGAGGCTGAAGGCAGCAGGAAAGCCTGCAGCCCCCAGGTGTGTGGGGCTACGCAAGCGGTTCCCAAAGAGCTTTAGAACAAGGCATAGTTTTCCCTGCTGGCTCTTTGGGCTTGGGACCAATCTCCAGACATATGGCCATTTTTGTGCCTGGCGCGGCGCCAAGTGCGAAAGGGTTCTTCTGAGGCTGAAGAGAGCAGGAAAGCCTGCAGCCCCCAGGTGTGTGGGGCTACGCAAGCCGTTCCCAAAGAGCTTTAGTACAAGGCATAGTTTTCCCTGCTGGCTCTTTGGGCGTGGGACCAGTCTCCAGACATACGGCCATTTTTGGGCCTGGTGCGGGGCCAAGTGGGAAAGGGTGGTTTTGAGGCTGAAGGCAGCAGGAAAGCCTGCAGCCCCCAGGTGTGTGGGGCTACGCAAGCGGTTCCCAAAGAGCTTTAGAACAAGGCATAGTTTTCCCTGCAGGCTCTTTGGGCGTGGGACCAACCTCCAGACATATGGCCATTTTTGTGCCTGGTGTGACGCCATGTGGGAAAGGGTGGTTTTGAGGCTGAAGGCAGCAGGAAAGCCTGCAGCCTCCAGGTCTGTGGGGCTACGCAAGCGGTTCCCAAAGAGCTTTAGAACAAGGCATAGTTTTCCCTGCTGGCTCTTTGGGCGTGGGACCAGTCTCCAGACATACGGCCATTTTTGGGCCTGGCGCGGCGCCAAGTGGGAAAGGGTGGTTTTGAGGCTGAAGGCAGCAGGAAAGCCTGCAGCCTGCAGGTCTGTGGGGCTACGCAAGCGGTTCTCAAAGAGCTTTAGAACAAGGCATAGTTTTCCCTGCTGGCTCTTTGGGCGTGGCACCAGTCTCCAGACATACGGCCATTTTTGGGCCTGGTGCGGGGCCAAGTGGGAAAGGGTGGTTTTGAGGCTGAAGGCAGCAGGAAAGCCTGCAGCCCCCAGGTGTGGGGGCTACGCAAGCGGTTCCCAAAGAGCTTTAGAACAAGGCATAGTTTTCCCTGCAGGCTCTTTGGGCGTGGGACCAACCTCCAGACATATGGCCATTTTTGTGCCTGGTGTGACGCCATGTGGGAAAGGGTGGTTTTGAGGCTGAAGGCAGCAGGAAAGCCTGCAGCCCCCAGGTGTGTGGGGCTACGCAAGCGGTTCCCAAAGTGCTTTAGAACAAGGCATAGTTTTCCCTGCTGGCTCTTTGGGCGTGGGACCAGTCTCCAGACATACGGCCATTTTTGGGCCTGGCGCGGCGCCAAGTGGGAAAGGGTGGTTTTGAGGCTGAAGGCAGCAGGAAAGCCTGCAGCCTGCAGGTCTGTGGGGCTACGCAAGCGGTTCCCAAAGAGCTTTAGAACAAGGCATAGTTTTCCCTGCTGGCTCTTTGGGCGTGGCACCAGTCTCCAGACATACGGCCATTTTTGGGCCTGGTGCGGGGCCAAGTGGGAAAGGGTGGTTTTGAGGCTGAAGGCAGCAGGAAAGCCTGCAGCCCCCAGGTGTGGGGGCTACGCAAGCGGTTCCCAAAGAGCTTTAGAACAAGGCATAGTTTTCCCTGCAGGCTCTTTGGGCGTGGGACCAACCTCCAGACATATGGCCATTTTTGTGCCTGGTGTGACGCCATGTGGGAAAGGGTGGTTTTGAGGCTGAAGGCAGCAGGAAAGCCTGCAGCCCCCAGGTGTGTGGGGCTACGCAAGCGGTTCCCAAAGAGCTTTAGAACAAGGCATAGTTTTCCCTGCTGGCTCTTTGGGCGTGGGACCAGTCTCCAGACATACGGCCATTTTTGGGCCTGGCGCGGCGCCAAGTGGGAAAGGGTGGTTTTGAGGCTGAAGGCAGCAGGAAAGCCTGCAGCCTGCAGGTCTGTGGGGCTACGCAAGTGGTTCCCAAAGAGCTTTAGAACAAGGCATAGTTTTCCCTGCTGGCTCTTTGGGCGTGGGACCAGTCTCTAGACATATGGCCATTTTTGGGCCTGGCCCGGCGCCAAGTGAGAAAGGGTGGTTTTGAGGCTGAAGGCAGCAGGAAAGCCTGCAGCCCCCAGGTGTGTGGGGCTACGCAAGCGGTTCCCAAAGAGCTTTAGAACAAGGCATAGTTTTCCCTGCTGGCTCTTTGGGCGTGGCACCAGTCTCCAGCCATATGGCCATTTTTGTGCCTGGCGCGGCGCCAAGTGGGAAAGGGTGGTTTTGAGGCTGAAGGCAGCAGGAAAGCCTGCAGCCCCCAGGTGTGTGGGGCTACGCAAGCCGTTCCCAAAGAGCTTTAGAACAAGGCATAGTTTTCCCTGCTGGCTCTTTGGGCGTGGGACCAGTCTCCAGCCATACGGCCATTTTTGGGCCTGGCGCGGCGCCAAGTGGGAAAGGGTGCTTTTGAGGCTGAAGACAGCAGGAAAGCCTGCAGCCTGCAGGTCTGTGGGGCTACGCAAGCGGTTCCCAAAGAGCTTTAGAACAAGGCATAGTTTTCCCTGCTGGCTCTTTGGGCGTGGCACCAGTCTCTAGACATATGGCCATTTTTGGGCCTGGCCCGGCGCCAAGTGAGAAAGGGTGGTTTTGAGGCTGAAGGCAGCAGGAAAGCCTGCAGCCCCCAGGTGTGTGGGGCTACGCAAGCGGTTCCCAAAGAGCTTTAGAACAAGGCATAGTTTTCCCTGCTGGCTCTTTGGGCGTGGGACCAGTCTCCAGACATACGGCCATTTTTGGGCCTGGCGCGGCGCCAAGTGGGAAAGGGTGGTTTTGAGGCTGAAGGCAGCAGGAAAGCCTGCAGCCTGCAGGTCTGTGGGGCTACGCAAGTGGTTCCCAAAGAGCTTTAGAACAAGGCATAGTTTTCCCTGCTGGCTCTTTGGGCGTGGGACCAGTCTCTAGACATATGGCCATTTTTGGGCCTGGCCCGGCGCCAAGTGAGAAAGGGTGGTTTTGAGGCTGAAGGCAGCAGGAAAGCCTGCAGCCCCCAGGTGTGTGGGGCTACGCAAGCGGTTCCCAAAGAGCTTTAGAACAAGGCATAGTTTTCCCTGCTGGCTCTTTGGGCGTGGCACCAGTCTCCAGCCATATGGCCATTTTTGTGCCTGGCGCGGCGCCAAGTGGGAAAGGGTGGTTTTGAGGCTGAAGGCAGCAGGAAAGCCTGCAGCCCCCAGGTGTGTGGGGCTACGCAAGCCGTTCCCAAAGAGCTTTAGAACAAGGCATAGTTTTCCCTGCTGGCTCTTTGGGCGTGGGACCCATCTCCAGACATATGGCCATTTTTGTGCCTGGCGCGGCGCCAAGTGCGAAAGGGTTCTTCTGAGGCTGAAGAGAGCAGGAAAGCCTGCAGCCCCCAGGTGTGCGGGGCTACGCAAGCCGTTCCCAAAGAGCTTTAGTACAAGGCATAGTTTTCCCTGCTGGCTCTTTGGGCGTGGGACCAGTCTCCAGACATACGGCCATTTTTGGGCCTGGTGTGACGCCATGTGGGAAAGGGTGGTTTTGAGGCTGAAGGCAGCAGGAAAGCCTGCAGCCCCCAGGTGTGTGGGGCTACGCAAGCGGTTCCCAAAGAGCTTTAGAACAAGGCATAGTTTTCCCTGCTGGCTCTTTGGGCGTGGGACCAGTCTCCAGCCATACGGCCATTTTTGGGCCTGGCGCGGCGCCAAGTGGGAAAGGGTGCTTTTGAGGCTGAAGACAGCAGGAAAGCCTGCAGCCTGCAGGTCTGTGGGGCTACGCAAGCGGTTCCCAAAGAGCTTTAGAACAAGGCATAGTTTTCCCTGCTGGCTCTTTGGGCGTGGCACCAGTCTCTAGACATATGGCCATTTTTGGGCCTGGCCCGGCGCCAAGTGAGAAAGGGTGGTTTTGAGGCTGAAGGCAGCAGGAAAGCCTGCAGCCCCCAGGTGTGTGGGGCTACGCAAGAGGTTCCCAAAGAGCTTTAGAACAAGGCATAGTTTTCCCTGCTGGCTCTTTGGGCGTGGCACCAGTCTCCAGCCATATGGCCATTTTTGGACCTAGCGCGGCGCCAAGTGGGAAAGCGTGCTTTTGAGGCTGAAGAGAGCAGGAAAGCCTGCAGCCCCCAGGTGTGTGGGGCTACGCAAGCCGTTCCCAAAGAGCTTTAGAACAAGGCATAGTTTTCCCTGCTGGCTCTTTGGGCGTGGGACCAATCTCCAGAAATATGGCCATTTTTGTGCCTGGTGTGACGCCAAGTGGGAAAGGGTGGTTTTGAGGCTGAAGGCAGCAGGAAAGCCTGCAGCCCCCAGGTCTGTGGGGCTACGCAAGCGGTTCCCAAAGAGCTTTAGAACAAGGCATAGTTTTCCCTGCTGGCTCTTTGGGCGTGGCACCAGTCTCTAGACATATGGCCATTTTTGTACCTGGCGCGACGCCATGTGGGAAAGGGTGGTTTTGAGGCTGAAGGCAGCAGGAAAGCCTGCAGCCCCCAGGTGTGTGGGGCTACGCAAGCGGTTCCCAAAGAGCTTTAGAACAAGGCATAGTTTTCCCTGCTGGCTCTTTGGGCGTGGGACCAGTCTCCAGCCATACGGCCGTTTTTGGGCCTGGCGCGGCGCCAAGTGGGAAAGGGTGGTTTTGAGGCTGAAGACAGCAGGAAAGCCTGCAGCCTGCAGGTCTGTGGGGCTACGCAAGCGGTTCCCAAAGAGCTTTAGAACAAGGCATAGTTTTCCCTGCTGGCTCTTTGGGCGTGGCACCAGTCTCTAGACATATGGCCATTTTTGGGCCTGGCCCGGCGCCAAGTGAGAAAGGGTGGTTTTGAGGCTGAAGGCAGCAGGAAAGCCTGCAGCCCCCAGGTGTGTGGGGCTACGCAAGCGGTTCCCAAAGAGCTTTAGAACAAGGCATAGTTTTCCCTGCTGGCTCTTTGGGCGTGGCACCAGTCTCCAGACATATGGCCATTTTTGGGCCTAGCGCGGCGCCAAGTGGGAAAGCGTGCTTTTGAGGCTGAAGAGAGCAGGAAAGCCTGCAGCCCCCAGGTGTGTGGGGCTACGCAAGCGGTTCCCAAAGAGCTTTAGAACAAGGCATAGTTTTCCCTGCTGGCTCTTTGGGCGTGGGACCAATCTCCAGAAATATGGCCATTTTTGTGCCTGGTGTGACGCCAAGTGGGAAAGGGTGGTTTTGAGGCTGAAGGCAGCAGGAAAGCCTGCAGCCCCCAGGTCTGTGGGGCTACGCAAGCGGTTCCCAAAGAGCTTTAGAACAAGGCATAGTTTTCCCTGCTGGCTCTTTGGGCGTGGCACCAGTCTCTAGACATATGGCCATTTTTGTACCTGGCGCGACGCCATGTGGGAAAGGGTGGTTTTGAGGCTGAAGGCAGCAGGAAAGCCTGCAGCCCCCAGGTGTGTGGGGCTACGCAAGCGGTTCCCAAAGAGCTTTAGTACAAGGCATAGTTTTCCCTGCTGGCTCTTTGGGCGTGGGACCAGTCTCCAGACATACGGCCATTTTTGGGCCTGGCGCGGCGCCAAGTGGGAAAGGGTGGTTTTGAGGCTGAAGGCAGCAGGAAAGCCAGCAGCCCCCAGGTGTGTGGGTCTACGCAAGCGGTTCCCAAAGAGCTTTAGAACAAGGCATAGTTTTCCCTGCAGGCTCTTTGGGTGTGGGACCAACTTCCAGACATATGGCCATTTTTGTGCTTGGCGTGACGCCATGTGGGAAAGGGTGGTTTTGAGGCTGAAGGCAGCAGGAAAGCCTGCAGCCCCCAGGTGTGTGGGGCTACGCAAGCGGTTCCCAAAGAGCTTTAGAACAAGGCATAGTTTTCCCTGCTGGCTCTTTGGGCGTGGGACCAATCTCCAGACATATGGCCATTTTTGTGCCTCGTGTGACGCCATGTGGGAAAGGGTGCTTTTGAGGCTGAAGGCAGCAGGAAAGCCTGCAGCCTCCAGGTCTGTGGGGCTACGCAAGCGGTTCCCAAAGAGCTTTAGAACAAGGCATAGTTTTCCCTGCTGGCTCTTTGGGCGTAGGACCAATCTCCAGACATATGGCCATTTTTGTGCCTGGCGCGGCGCCAAGTGCGAAAGGGTTCTTCTGAGGCTGAAGAGAGCAGGAAAGCCTGCAGCCCCCAGGTGTGTGGGGCTACGCAAGCGGTTCCCAAAGAGCTTTAGAACAAGGCATAGTTTTCCCTGCTGGCTCTTTGGGCGTGGCACCAGTCTCCAGCCATATGGCCATTTTTGTGCCTGGCGCGGCGCCAAGTGGGAAAGGGTGGTTTTGAGGCTGAAGGCAGCAGGAAAGCCTGCAGCCCCCAGGTGTGTGGGGCTACGCAAGCGGTTCCCAAAGAGCTTTAGAACAAGGCATAGTTTTCCCTGCTGGCTCTTTGGGCGTGGGACCAGTCTCCAGACATAGGGCCATTTTTGGGCCTGGCGTCACGCCATGTGGAAAATGGTGGTTTTGAAGCTGAAGGCAGCAGGAAAGCCTGCAGCCCCCAGGTGTGTGGGGCTACGCAAGCGGTTCCCAAAGAGCTTTAGAACAAGGCATAGTTTTCCCTGCTGGCTCTTTGGGCGTGGGACCAACTTCCAGACATATGGCCATTTTTGTGCCTAGTGTGACGCCATGTGGGAAAGGGTGCTTTTGAGGCTGACGGCAGCAGGAAAGCCTGCAGCCCCCAGGTCTGTGGGGCTACGCAAGCGGCTCCCAAAGAGCTTTAGAACAAGGCATAGTTTTCCCTGCTGGCTCTTTGGGCGTGGGACCAGTCTCCAGACATACGGCCATTTTTGGGCCTGGCGCGGCGCCAAGTGGGAAAGGGTTGTTTTTAGGCTGAAGTTAGCAGGAAAGCCTGCAGCCTGCAGGTCTGTGGGGCTATGCAAGCGGTTCCCAAACAGCTTCAGAACAAGGCATAGTTTTCCCTGCTGGCTCTTTGGGCGTGGGACCAGTCTCCAGACATACGGCCATTTTTGGGCCTGGCGTGACGCCATGTGGAAAAGGGTGGTTTTGAGGCTGAAGGCAGCAGGAAAGCCTGCAGCCCCCAGGTGTGTGGGGCTACGCAAGCCGTTCCCAAAGAGCTTTAGAACAAGGCATAGTTTTCCCTGCTGGCTCTTTGGGCGTGGGACCAGTCTCTAGACTTATGGCCATTTTTGGGCCTGGCCCGGCGCCAAGTTAGAAAGGGTGGTTTTGAGGCTGAAGGCAGCAGGAAAGCGTGCAGCCTGCAGGTCTGTGGGGCTACGCAAGCGGTTCCCAAAGAGCTTTAGAACAAGGCATAGTTTTCCCTGCTGGCTCTTTGGGCGTGGGACCAGCCTCCAGACATATGGCCATTTTTGGGCCTGGTGTGACGCCATGTGGGAAAGGGTGGTTTTGAGGCTGAAGAGAGCAGGAAAGCCTGCAGCCCCCAGGTGTGTGGGGCTACGCAAGCGGTTCCCAAAGGGCTTTAGAACAAGGCATAGTTTTCCCTGCTGGCTCTTTGGGCGTGGAACCAATCTCCAGACATATGGCCATTTTTGTGCCTGGCGCGGCGCCAAGTGCGAAAGGGTTCTTCTGAGGCTGAAGAGAGCAGGAAAGCCTGCAGCCCCCAGGTGTGTGGGTCTACGCAAGCGGTTCCCAAAGAGCTTTAGAACAAGGCATAGTTTTCCCTGCTGGCTCTTTGGGCGTGGGACCAACCTCCACACATATGGCCATTTTTTTGCCTGGCGTGACGCCATGTGGAAAAGGGTGGTTTTGAGGCTGAAGGCAGCAGGAAAGCCTGCAGCCCCCAGGTCTGTGGGGCTACGCAAGCGGTTCCCAAAGAGCTTTAGAACAAGGCATAGTTTTCCCTGCTGGCTCTTTGGGCGTGGGACCAGTCTCCAGACATACGGCCATTTTTGGGCCTGGCGCGGCGCCAAGTGGGAGAGGGTTGTTTTTAGGCTGAAGTTAGCAGGAAAGCCTGCAGCCTGCAGGTCTGTGGGGCTATGCAAGCGGTTCCCAAACAGCTTCAGAACAAGGCATAGTTTTCCCTGCTGGCTCTTTGGGCGTGGGACCAGTCTCCAGACATACGGCCATTTTTGGGCCTGGCGTGACGCCATGTGGAAAAGGGTGGTTTTGAGGCTGAAGGCAGCAGGAAAGCCTGCAGTCCCCAGGTGTGTGGGGCTACGCAAGCCGTTCCCAAAGAGCTTTAGAACAAGGCATAGTTTTCCCTGCTGGCTCTTTGGGCGTGGGACCAGTCTCTAGACTTATGGCCATTTTTGGGCCTGGCCCGGCGCCAAGTTAGAAAGGGTGGTTTTGAGGCTGAAGGCAGCAGGAAAGCGTGCAGCCTGCAGGTCTGTGGGGCTACGCAAGCGGTTCCCAAAGAGCTTTAGAACAAGGCATAGTTTTCCCTGCTGGCTCTTTGGGCGTGGGACCAGCCTCCAGACATATGGCCATTTTTGGGCCTGGTGTGACGCCATGTGGGAAAGGGTGGTTTTGAGGCTGAAGAGAGCAGGAAAGCCTGCAGCCCCCAGGTGTGTGGGGCTACGCAAGCGGTTCCCAAAGAGCTTTAGAACAAGGCATAGTTTTCCCTGCTGGCTCTTTGGGCGTGGAACCAATCTCCAGACATATGGCCATTTTTGTGCCTGGCGCGGCGCCAAGTGCGAAAGGGTTCTTCTGAGGCTGAAGAGAGCAGGAAAGCCTGCAGCCCCCAGGTGTGTGGGTCTACGCAAGCGGTTCCCAAAGAGCTTTAGAACAAGGCATAGTTTTCCCTGCTGGCTCTTTGGGCGTGGGACCAACCTCCACACATATGGCCATTTTTTTGCCTGGCGTGACGCCATGTGGAAAAGGGTGGTTTTGAGGCTGAAGGCAGCAGGAAAGCCTGCAGCCCCCAGGTCTGTGGGGCTACGCAAGCGGTTCCCAAAGAGCTTTAGAACAAGGCATAGTTTTCCCTGCTGGCTCTTTGGGCGTGGGACCAGTCTCCAGACATATGGCCATTTTTGTGCCTGGTGTGACGCCATGTGGGAAAGGGTGGTTTTGAGGCTGACGGCAGCAGGAAAGCCTGCAGCCCCCAGGTCTGTGGGGCTACGCAAGCGGTTCCCAAAGAGCTTTAGAACAAGGCATAGTTTTCCCTGCTGGCTCTTTGGGCGTGGGACCAATCTCCTGACATACGGCCATTTTTGGGCCTGGCACGGCGCCAAGTGGGAAAGCGTGCTTTTGAGGCTGAAGAGAGCAGGAAAGCCTGCAGCCCCCAGGTGTGTGGGGCTACGCAAGCGGTTCCCAAAGAGCTTCAGAACAAGGCATAATTTTCCCTGCTGGCTCTTTGGGCGTGGGACCAATCTCCAGACATATGGCCATTTTTGGGCCTGGCCCGGCGCCAAGTGAGAAAGGGTGGTTTTGAGGCTGAAGGCAGCAGGAAAGCCTGCAGCCCCCAGGTGTGTGGGGCTACGCAAGCGGTTCCCAAAGAGCTTTAGAACAAGGCATAGTTTTCCCTGCTGGCTCTTTGGGCGTGGGACCAGTCTCCAGACATACGGCCATTTTTGGGCCTGGCGTGACGCCATGTGGAAAAGGGTGGTTTTGAAGCTGAAGGCAGCAGGAAAGCCTGCAGCCCCCAGGTGTGTGGGGCTACGCAAGCGGTTCCCAAAGAGCTTTAGAACAAGGCATAGTTTTCCCTGCTGGCTCTTTGGGCGTGGGACCAATCTCCAGACATATGGCCATTTTTGTGCCTCGTGTGACGCCATGTGGGAAAGGGTGGTTTTGAGGCTGAAGGCAGCAGGAAAGCCTGCAGCCCCCAGGTCTGTGGGGCTACGCAAGCGGCTCCCAAAGAGCTTTAGAACAAGGCATAGTTTTCCATGCTGGCTCTTTGGGCGTGGGACCAACCTCCAGACATATGGCCATTTTTGTGCCTGGCGTGACGCCATGTGGAAAAGGGTGGTTTTGAGGCTGAAGGCAGCAGGAAAGCCTGCAGCCCCCAGGTGTGTGGGGCTACGCAAGCGGTTCCCAAAGAGCTTTAGAACAAGGCATAGTTTTCCCTGCTGGCTCTTTGGGCGTGGAACCAATCTCCAGACATACGGCCATTTTTTGCCTGGCGCGGCGCAAAGTGCGAAATGGTTCTTCTGAGGCTGAAGACAGCAGGAAAGCCTGCAGCCCCCAGGTGTGTGGGGCTACGCAAGCGGTTCCCAAAGAGCTTTAGAACAAGGCATAGTTTTCCCTGCTGGCTCTTTGGGCGTGGAACCAACCTCCAGACATATGGCCATTTTTGGGCCTGGCGCGGCGCCAAGTGGGAAAGCGTGCTTTTGAGGCTGAAGGCAGCAGGAAAGCCTGCAGCCCCCAGGTGTGTGGGGCTACGCAAGCGGTTCCCAAAGAGCTTTAGAACAAGGCATAGTTTTCCCTGCTGGCTCTTTGGGCGTGGGACCAGCCTCCAGACATATGGCCATTTTTGTGCCTGGCGTGACGCCATGTGGGAAAGGGTGCTTTTGAGGCTGAAGGCAGCAGGAAAGCCTGCAGCCCCCAGGTGTGTGGGGCTACGCAAGAGGTTCCCAAAGAGCTTTAGAACACGGCATAGTTTTCCCTGATGGCTCTTTGGGCGTGGCACCAGTCTCCAGACATATGGCCTTTTTTGTGCCTGGCGCGGCGCCAAGTGGGAAAGGGTGGTTTTGAGGCTGAAGGCAACAGGAAAGCCTGCAGCCCGCAGGTGTGTGGGGCTACGCAAGCGGATCCCAAAGAGCTTTAGAACAAGGCATAGTTTTCCCTGCTGGCTCTTTGGGCGTGGGACCAGTCTCCAGACATATGGCCATTTCTGGGCCTGGCGCGGCGCCAAGTGCGAAAGGGTTCTTCTGAGGCTGAAGAGAGCAGGAAAGCCTGCAGCCCACAGGTGTGTGGGGCTACGCAAGCGGTTCCCAAAGAGCTTTAGAACAAGGCTTAGTTTTCCCTGCTGGCTCTTTGTTCGTGGGACCAGTCCCCACACATATGGCCATTTTTGGGCATGGCGCGGCTCCAAGTGGGAAAGGGTGGTTTTGAGGCTGAAGGCAGCAGGAAAGCCTGCAGCCCCCAGGTGTGTGGGGCTACGCAAGCGGTTCCCAAAGAGCTTTAGAACAAGGCATAGTTTTCCCTGCTGGCTCTTTGGGCGTGGCACCAGTCTCCAGCCATATGTCCATTTTTGTGCCTGGCTTAGCGCCATGTGGGAAAGGGTTGTTTTGAGGCTGACGGCAGCAGGAAAGCCTGCAGACCCCAGGTCTGTGGGGCTATGCAAGCCGTTCCCAAAGAGCTTTAGAACAAGGCATAGTTTTCCCTGCTGGCTCTTTGGGCGTGGCACCAGTCTCCAGACATATGGCCATTTTTGTGCCTGGCGCGGCGCCAAGTGGGAAAGGGTGGTTTTGAGGCTGAAGGCAGCAGGAAAGCCTGCAGCCCCCAGATGTGTGGGGCTACGCAAGCCGTTCCCAAAGAGCTTTAGAACAAGGCATAGTTTTCCCTGCTGGCTCTTTGGGCGTGGGACCAATCTCCAGACATATGGCCATTTTTGTGCCTGGCTTGGCTCCATGTGGGGAAGGGTGGTTTTGAGGCTGAAGGTAGCAGGAAAGCCTGCAGCCCCCAGGTGTGTGGGGCTACGCAAGAGGTTCCCAAAGAGCTTTAGAACAAGGCATAGTTTTCCCTGCTGGCTCTTTGGGCGTGGCACCAGTCTCTAGACATATGGCCATTTTTGGGCCTGGCCCGGCGCCAAGTGAGAAAGGGTGGTTTTGAGGCTGAAGGCAGTAGGAAAGCCTGCAGCCCCCAGGTGTGTGGGGCTACGCAAGCGGTTCCCAAAGAGCTTTAGAACAAGGCATAGTTTTCCCTGATGGCTCTTTGGGCGTGGGACCAATCTCCAGACATATGGCCATTTTTGGGCCTGGCGCGGCGCCAAGTGGGAAAGGGTGGTTTTGAGGCTGAAGGCAGCAGGAAAGCCTGCAGCCCCCAGGTGTGTGGGGCTACGCAAGCGGTTCCCAAAGAGCTTTAGAACAAGGCATAGTTTTCCCTGCTGGCTCTTTGGGCGTGGAACCAATCTCCAGACATATGTCCATTTTTGTGCCTGGCACGGCGCCAAGTGCGAAAGGGTTCTTCTGAGGCTGAAGAGAGCAGGAAAGCCTGCAGCCCCCAGGTGTGTGGGGCTACGCAAGCGGTTCCCAAAGAGCTTTAGAACAAGGCATAGTTTTCCCTGCTGGCTCTTTGGGCGTGGGACCAACCTCCAGACATATGGCCATTTTTTTGCCTGGCGTGACGCCATGTGGAAAAGGGTGGTTTTGAGGCTGAAGGCAGCAGGAAAGCCTGCAGCCCCCAGGTGTGTGGGGCTACGCAAGAGGTTCCCAAAGAGCTTTAGAACACGGCATAGTTTTCCCTGATGGCTCTTTGGGCGTGGCACCAGTCTCCAGACATATGGCCTTTTTTGTGCCTGGCGCGGCGCCAAGTGGGAAAGGGTGGTTTTGAGGCTGAAGGCAACAGGAAAGCCTGCAGCCCGCAGGTGTGTGGGGCTACGCAAGCGGATCCCAAAGAGCTTTAGAACAAGGCATAGTTTTCCCTGCTGGCTCTTTGGGCGTGGGACCAGTCTCCAGACATATGGCCATTTCTGGGCCTGGCGCGGCGCCAAGTGCGAAAGGGTTCTTCTGAGGCTGAAGAGAGCAGGAAAGCCTGCAGCCCACAGGTGTGTGGGGCTACGCAAGCGGTTCCCAAAGAGCTTTAGAACAAGGCTTAGTTTTCCCTGCTGGCTCTTTGTTCGTGGGACCAGTCCCCACACATATGGCCATTTTTGGGCATGGCGCGGCTCCAAGTGGGAAAGGGTGGTTTTGAGGCTGAAGGCAGCAGGAAAGCCTGCAGCCCCCAGGTGTGTGGGGCTACGCAAGCGGTTCCCAAAGAGCTTTAGAACAAGGCATAGTTTTCCCTGCTGGCTCTTTGGGCGTGGCACCAGTCTCCAGCCATATGTCCATTTTTGTGCCTGGCTTAGCGCCATGTGGGAAAGGGTTGTTTTGAGGCTGACGGCAGCAGGAAAGCCTGCAGACCCCAGGTCTGTGGGGCTATGCAAGCCGTTCCCAAAGAGCTTTAGAACAAGGCATAGTTTTCCCTGCTGGCTCTTTGGGCGTGGCACCAGTCTCCAGACATATGGCCATTTTTGTGCCTGGCGCGGCGCCAAGTGGGAAAGGGTGGTTTTGAGGCTGAAGGCAGCAGGAAAGCCTGCAGCCCCCAGATGTGTGGGGCTACGCAAGCCGTTCCCAAAGAGCTTTAGAACAAGGCATAGTTTTCCCTGCTGGCTCTTTGGGCGTGGGACCAATCTCCAGACATATGGCCATTTTTGTGCCTGGCTTGGCGCCATGTGGGGAAGGGTGGTTTTGAGGCTGAAGGTAGCAGGAAAGCCTGCAGCCCCCAGGTGTGTGGGGCTACGCAAGTCGTTCCCAAAGAGCTTTAGAACAAGGCATAGTTTTCCCTGCTGGCTCTTTGGGCGTGGGACCAGTCTCCAGACATACGGCCATTTTTGGGCCTGGCGCAGCGCCAAGTGGGAAAGGGTGGTTTTGAGGCTGAAGGCAGCAGGAAAGCCTGCAGCCCCCAGGTGTGTGGGGCTACGCAAGAGGTTCCCAAAGAGCTTTAGAACAAGGCATAGTTTTCCCTGCTGGCTCTTTGGGCGTGGCACCAGTCTCTAGACATATGGCCATTTTTGGGCCTGGCCCGGCGCCAAGTGAGAAAGGGTGGTTTTGAGGCTGAAGGCAGTAGGAAAGCCTGCAGCCCCCAGGTGTGTGGGGCTACGCAAGCGGTTCCCAAAGAGCTTCAGAACAAGGCATAATTTTCCCTGCTGGCTCTTTGGGCGTGGGACCAATCTCCAGACATATGGCCATTTTTGGGCCTGGCCCGGCGCCAAGTGAGAAAGGGTGGTTTTGAGGCTGAAGGCAGCAGGAAAGCCTGCAGCCCCCAGGTGTGTGGGGCTACGCAAGCGGTTCCCAAAGAGCTTTAGAACAAGGCATAGTTTTCCCTGCTGGCTCTTTGGGCGTGGGACCAGTCTCCAGACATACGGCCATTTTTGGGCCTGGCGTGACGCCATGTGGAAAAGGGTGGTTTTGAAGCTGAAGGCAGCAGGAAAGCCTGCAGCCCCCAGGTGTGTGGGGCTACGCAAGCGGTTCCCAAAGAGCTTTAGAACAAGGCATAGTTTTCCCTGCTGGCTCTTTGGGCGTGGGACCAATCTCCAGACATATGGCCATTTTTGTGCCTCGTGTGACGCCATGTGGGAAAGGGTGGTTTTGAGGCTGAAGGCAGCAGGAAAGCCTGCAGCCCCCAGGTCTGTGGGGCTACGCAAGCGGCTCCCAAAGAGCTTTAGAACAAGGCATAGTTTTCCATGCTGGCTCTTTGGGCGTGGGACCAACCTCCAGACATATGGCCATTTTTGTGCCTGGCGTGACGCCATGTGGAAAAGGGTGGTTTTGAGGCTGAAGGCAGCAGGAAAGCCTGCAGCCCCCAGGTGTGTGGGGCTACGCAAGCGGTTCCCAAAGAGCTTTAGAACAAGGCATAGTTTTCCCTGCTGGCTCTTTGGGCGTGGAACCAATCTCCAGACATATGTCCATTTTTGTGCCTGGCACGGCGCCAAGTGCGAAAGGGTTCTTCTGAGGCTGAAGAGAGCAGGAAAGCCTGCAGCCCCCAGGTGTGTGGGGCTACGCAAGCGGTTCCCAAAGAGCTTTAGAACAAGGCATAGTTTTCCCTGCTGGCTCTTTGGGCGTGGGACCAACCTCCAGACATATGGCCATTTTTTTGCCTGGCGTGACGCCATGTGGAAAAGGGTGGTTTTGAGGCTGAAGGCAGCAGGAAAGCCTGCAGCCCCCAGGTCTGTGGGGCTACGCAAGCGGTTCCCAAAGAGCTTTAGAACAAGGCATAGTTTTCCCTGCTGGCTCTTTGGGCGTGGGACCAGTCTCTAGACATATGGCCATTTTTGGGCCTGGCGCGGCGCCAAGTGAGAAAGGGTGCTTTTGAGGCTGAAGAGAGCAGGAAAGCCTGCAGCCCCCAGGTGTGTGGGGCTACGCAAGCGGTTCCCAAAGAGCTTTAGAACAAGGCATAGTTTTCCCTGCTGGCTCTTTGGGCGTGGGACCTATCTCCAGACATATGGCCATTTTTGTGCCTGGCTTAGTGCCATGTGGGAAAGGGTTGTTTTGAGGCTGAAGGCAGCAGGAAAGCCTGCAGCCCCCAGGTGTGTGGGGCTACGCAAGCCGTTCCCAAAGAGCTTTAGAACAAGGCATAGTTTTCCCTGCTGGCTCTTTGGGCGTGGCACCAGTCTCCAGACATATGGCCATTTTTGTGCCTGGCGCGGCGCCAAGTGGGAAAGGGTGGTTTTGAGGCTGAAGGCAGCAGGAAAGCCTGCAGCCCCCAGGTGTGTGCGGCTGCGCAAGCGGTTCCCAAAGAGCTTTAGAACAAGGCATAGTTTTCCCTGCTGGCTCTTTGGGCGTGGCACCAGTCTCCAGACATACGGCCATTTTTGGGCCTGGCACGGCGCCAAGTGGGAAAGCGTGCTTTTCAGGCTGAAGAGAGCAGGAAAGCCTGCAGCCCCCAGGTGTGTGGGGCTACGCAAGCGGTTCCCAAAGAGCTTTAGAACAAGGCATAGTTTTCCCTGCTGGCTCTTTGGGCGTGGGACCAACCTCCAGCCATATAGCCATTTTTGTGCCTGGCGCGGCGCCAAGTGGGAAAGGGTGGTTTTGAGGCTGAAGGCAGCAGGAAAGCCTGCAGCCCCCAGGTGTGTGGGGCTACGCAAGCGGTTCCCAAAGAGCTTTAGAACAAGGCATAGTTTTCCCTGCTGGCTCTTTGGGCGTGGGACCAATCTCCAGACATATGGCCATTTTTGTGCCTGGTGTGACGCCAAGTGGGAAAGGGTGGTTTTGAGGCTGAAGGCAGCAGGAAAGCCTGCAGCCCCCAGGTGTGTGGGGCTAAACAAGCGGTTCCCAAAGAGCTTTAGTACAAGGCATAGTTTTCCCTGCTGGCTCTTTGGGCGTGGGACCAGTCTCCAGACATACGGCCATTTTTGGGCCTGGCGCGGCGCCAAGTGGGAAAGGGTTCTTTTGAGGCTGAAGAGAGCAGGAAAGCCTGCAGCCCCCAGGTGTGTGGGGCTACGCAAGCGGTTCCCAAAGAGCTTTAGAACAAGGCATAGTTTTCCCTGCTGGCTCTTTGGGCGTGGAACCAATCCCCAGACATATGGCCATTTTTGGGCCTGGCGCGGCGCCAAGTGCGAAAGGGTTCTTCTGAGGCTGAAGGAAGCAGGAAAGCCTGCAGCCCCCAGGTGTGTGGGGCTACGCAAGAGGTTCCCAAAGAGCTTTAGAACAAGGCATAGTTTTCCCTGCTGGCTCTTTGGGCGTGGGACCAACCTCCAGACATATGGCCATTTTCGTGCCTGGTGTGACGCCATGTGGGAAAGGGTGGTTTTGAGGCTGAAGAGAGCAGGAAAGCCTGCAGCCCCCAGGTGTGTGGGGCTACACAAGCGGTTCCCAAAGAGCTTTAGAACAAGGCATAGTTTTCCCTGCTGGCTCTTTGGGCGTGGCACCAGTCTCCAGCCATATGGCCATTTTTGTGCCTGGCTTAGTGCCATGTGGGAAAGGGTTGTTTTGAGGCTGAAGGCAGCAGGAAAGCCTGCAGCCCCCAGGTGTGTGGGGCTACGCAAGCCGTTCCCAAAGAGCTTTAGAACAAGGCATAGTTTTCCCTGCTGGCTCTTTGGGCGTGGCACCAGTCTCCAGCCATATGGCCATTTTTGTGCCTGGCGCGGCGCCAAGTGGGAAAGGGTGGTTTTGAGGCTGAAGGCAGCAGGAAAGCCTGCAGCCCCCAGGTGTGTGCGGCTACGCAAGCGGTTCCCAAAGAGCTTTAGAACAAGGCATAGTTTTCCCTGCTGGCTCTTTGGGCGTGGGACCAATCTCCAGACATACGGCCATTTTTGGGCCTGGCACGGCGCCAAGTGGGAAAGCGTGCTTTTCAGGCTGAAGAGAGCAGGAAAGCCTGCAGCCCCCAGGTGTGTGGGGCTACGCAAGCGGTTCCCAAAGAGCTTTAGAACAAGGCATAATTTTCCCTGATGGCTCTTTGGGCGTGGAACCAATCTCCAGACATATGGCCATTTTTTTGCCTGGCGTGACGCCATGTGGAAAAGGGTGGTTTTGAGGCTGAAGGCAGCAGGAAAGCCTGCAGCCCCCAGGTGTGTGGGGCTACGCAAGCGGTTCCCAAAGAGCTTTAGAACAAGGCATAGTTTTCCTTGATGGCTCTTTGGGCGTGGGACCAATCTCCAAACATATGGCCATTTTTGTGCCTGGTGTGACGCCATGTGGGGAAGGGTGGTTTTTAGGCTGAAGGCAGCAGGAAAGCCTGCAGCCCCCAGGTGTGTGGGGCTACGCAAGCGGTTACCAAAGAGCTTTAGAACAAGACATAGTTTTCCCTGCTGGCTCTTTGGGCGTGGCACCAGTCTCCAGCCATATAGCCATTTTTGTGCCTGGCGCGGCGCCAAGTGGGAAAGGGTGGTTTTGAGGCTGAAGGCAGCAGGAAAGCCTGCAGCCCCCAGGTGTGTGGGGCTACGCAAGCGGTTCCCAAAGAGCTTTAGAACAAGGCATAGTTTTCCCTGCTGGCTCTTTGGGCGTGGGACCAATCTCCAGACATATGGCCATTTTTGTGCCTGGTGTGACGCCAAGTGGGAAAGGGTGGTTTTGAGGCTGAAGGCAGCAGGAAAGCCTGCAGCCCCCAGGTGTGTGGGGCTACGCAAGCGGTTCCCAAAGAGCTTTAGAACAAGGCATAGTTTTCCCTGCTGGCTCTTTGGGCGTGGCACCAGTCTCCAGACATATGGCCATTTTTGTGCCTGGCGCGGCGCCAAGTGGGAAAGGGTGGTTTTGAGGCTGAAGGCAGCAGGAAAGCCTGCAGCCCCCAGGTGTGTGGGGCTAAACAAGCGGTTCCCAAAGAGCTTTAGTACAAGGCATAGTTTTCCCTGCTGGCTCTTTGGGCGTGGGACCAGTCTCCAGACATACGGCCATTTTTGGGCCTGGCGCGGCGCCAAGTGCGAAAGGGTGGTTTTGAGGCTGAAGGCAGCAGGAAAGCCTGCAGCCCCCAGGTGTGTGGGGCTACGCAAGCGGTTCCCAAAGAGCTTTAGAACAAGGCATAGTTTTCCCTGCTGGCTCTTTGGGCGTGGAACCAATCCCCAGACATATGGCCATTTTTGGGCCTGGCGCGGCGCCAAGTGCGAAAGGGTTCTTCTGAGGCTGAAGGCAGCAGGAAAGCCTGCAGCCCCCAGGTGTGTGGGGCTACGCAAGAGGTTCCCAAAGAGCTTTAGAACAAGGCATAGTTTTCCCTGCTGGCTCTTTGGGCGTGGGACCAACCTCCAGACATATGGCCATTTTCGTGCCTGGTGTGACGCCATGTGGGAAAGGGTGGTTTTGAGGCTGAAGAGAGCAGGAAAGCCTGCAGCCCCCAGGTGTGTGGGGCTACACAAGCGGTTCCCAAAGAGCTTTAGAACAAGGCATAGTTTTCCCTGCTGGCTCTTTGGGCGTGGCACCAGTCTCCAGCCATATGGCCATTTTTGTGCCTGGCGCGGCGCCAAGTGGGGAAGGGTGGTTTTGAGGCTGAAGGCAGCAGGAAAGCCTGCAGCCCCCAGGTGTGTGGGGCTACGCAAGCGGTTCCCAAAGAGCTTTAGAACAAGGCATATTTTTCCCTGCTGGCTCTTTGGGAAAGGCACCAGTCTCCAGACATATGGCCATATTTGGGCCTGGCGCAGCGCCAAGTGGGAAAGGGTGGTTTTGAGGCTGAAGGCAGCAGGAAAGCCTGCAGCCCCCAGGTGTGTGGGGCTAAGCAAGCGGTTCCCAAAGAGCTTTAGAACAAGACATAGTTTTCGCTGCTGGCTCTTTGGGCGTGGAACCAATCTCCAGACATATGGCCATTTTTGGGCCTGGCGCGGCGCCAAGTGCGAAAGGCTTCTTTTGAGGCTGAAGAGAGCAGGAAAGCCTGCAGCCCCCAGGTGTGTGGGGCTACGCAAGCGGTTCCCAAAGAGCTTTGGAACAAGGCATAGTTTTCCCTGCTGGCTCTTTGGGCGTGGGACCTATCTCCAGACATATGGCCATTTTTGTGCCTGGTGTGACGCCATGTGGGAAAGGGTGGTTTTGAGGCTGAAGGCAGCAGGAAACCCTGCAGCCCCCAGGTCTGTGGGGCTACGCAAGCCGTTCCCAAAGAGCTTTAGAACAAGGCATAGTTTTCCCTGCTGGCTCTTTGGGCGTGGGACCAATCTCCAGACATATGGCCATTTTTGTGCCTGGTGTGACGCCATGTGGAAAAGGGTCGTTTTGAGGCTGAAGGCAGCAGGAAAGCCTGCAGCCCCCAGGTCTGTGGGGCTACGCAAGCGGTTCCCAAAGAGCTTTAGAACAAGGCATAGTTTTCCCTGATGGCTCTTTGGGCGTGGGACCAATCTCCAAACATATGGCCATTTTTGTGCCTGGCTTTGCGCCATGTGGGGAAGGGTGGTTTTGAGGCTGAAGGCAGCAGGAAAGCCTGCAGCCCCCAGGTGTGTGGGGCTACGCAAGAGGTTCCCAAAGAGCTTTAGAACAAGGCATAGTTTTCCCTGCTGGCTCTTTGGGCGTGGGACCAGTCTCTAGACATATGGCCATTTTTTTGCCTGGCGTGACGCCATGTGGAAAAGGGTGGTTTTGAGGCTGAAGGCAGCAGGAAAGCCTGCAGCCCCCAGGTGTGTGGGGCTACGCAAGCGGTTCCCAAAGAGCTTTAGAACAAGGCATAGTTTTCCTTGATGGCTCTTTGGGCGTGGGACCAGTCTCCAGCCATATAGCCATTTTTGTGCCTGGCGCGGCGCCAAGTGGGAAAGGGTGGTTTTGAGGCTGAAGGCAGCAGGAAAGCCTGCAGCCCCCAGGTGTGTGGGGCTAAACAAGCGGTTCCCAAAGAGCTTTAGTACAAGGCATAGTTTTCCCTGCTGGCTCTTTGGGCGTGGGACCAGTCTCCAGACATACGGCCATTTTTGTTCCTGGCGCGGCGCCAAGTGGGAAAGGGTGGTTTTGAGGCTGAAGGCAGCAGGAAAGCCTGCAGCCCCCAGGTGTGTGGGGCTACGCAAGCGGTTCCCAAAGAGCTTTAGAACAAGGCATAGTTTTCCCTGCTGGCTCTTTGGGCGTGGAACCAATCCCCAGACATATGGCCATTTTTGGGCCTGGCGCGGCGCCAAGTGCGAAAGGGTTCTTCTGAGGCTGAAGGCAGCAGGAAAGCCTGCAGCCCCCAGGTGTGTGGGGCTACGCAAGAGGTTCCCAAAGAGCTTTAGAACAAGGCATAGTTTTCCCTGCTGGCTCTTTGGGCGTGGGACCAACCTCCAGACATATGGCCATTTTCGTGCCTGGTGTGACGCCATGTGGGAAAGGGTGGTTTTGAGGCTGAAGAGAGCAGGAAAGCCTGCAGCCCCCAGGTGTGTGGGGCTACACAAGCGGTTCCCAAAGAGCTTTAGAACAAGGCATAGTTTTCCCTGCTGGCTCTTTGGGCGTGGCACCAGTCTCCAGCCATATGGCCATTTTTGTGCCTGGCGCGGCGCCAAGTGGGGAAGGGTGGTTTTGAGGCTGAAGGCAGCAGGAAAGCCTGCAGCCCCCAGGTCTGTGGGGCTACGCAAGCGGTTCCCAAAGAGCTTTAGAACAAGGCATATTTTTCCCTGCTGGCTCTTTGGGAAAGGGACCAGTCTCCAGACATATGGCCATTTTTGGGCCTGGCGCAGCGCCAAGTGGGAAAGGGTGGTTTTGAGGCTGAAGGCAGCAGGAAAGCCTGCAGCCCCCAGGTGTGTGGGGCTAAGCAAGCGGTTCCCAAAGAGCTTTAGAACAAGACATAGTTTTCGCTGCTGGCTCTTTGGGCGTGGAACCAATCTCCAGACATATGGCCATTTTTGGGCCTGGCGCGGCGCCAAGTGCGAAAGGGTTCCTCTGAGGCTGAAGAGAGCAGGAAAGCCTGCAGCCCCCAGGTGTGTGGGGCTACGCAAGCGGTTCCCAAAGAGCTTTGGAACAAGGCATAGTTTTCCCTGCTGGCTCTTTGGGCGTGGGACCTATCTCCAGACATATGGCCATTTTTGTGCCTGGTGTGACGCCATGTGGAAAAGGGTCGTTTTGAGGCTGAAGGCAGCAGGAAAGCCTGCAGCCCCAAGGTCTGTGGGGCTACGCAAGGGGTTCCCAAAGAGCTTTAGAACAAGGCATAGTTTTCCCTGATGGCTCTTTGGGCGTGGGACCAATCTCCAAACATATGGCCATTTTTGTGCCTGGCTTTGCGCCATGTGGGGAAGGGTGGTTTTGAGGCTGAAGGCAGCAGGAAAGCCTGCAGCCCCCAGGTGTGTGGGGCTACGCAAGCGGTTCCCAAAGAGCTTTAGAACAAGGCATAGTTTTCCCTGCTGGCTCTTTGGGCGTGGGACCAGTCTCTAGACATATGGCCATTTTTGGGCCTGGCCCGGCGCCAAGTGAGAAAGGGTGGTTTTGAG
The DNA here is from genome assembly GCF_963924245.1 of Chroicocephalus ridibundus. Classification (NCBI taxonomy): domain Eukaryota; kingdom Metazoa; phylum Chordata; class Aves; order Charadriiformes; family Laridae; genus Chroicocephalus; species Chroicocephalus ridibundus. The sequence goes on from NW_026961252.1 coordinate 303,702, forward strand.
GCTGAAGGCAGCAGGAAAGCCTGCAGCCCCCAGGTGTGTGGGGCTACGCAAGCGGTTCCCAAAGAGCTTTAGAACAAGGCATAGTTTTCCCTGCTGGCTCTTTGGGCGTGGGACCAATCTCCAGACATATGGCCATTTTTGGGCCTCGCACGGCGCCAAGTGGGAAAGTGTGCTTTTGAGGCTGAAGAGAGCAGGAAAGCCTGCAGCCCCCAGGTGTGCGGGGCTACGCAAGCGGTTCCCAAAGAGCTTTAGAACAAGGCATAGTTTTCCCTGCTGGCTCTTTGGGAAAGGGACCAGTCTCCAGACATATGGCCATTTTTGGGCCTCGCACGGCGCCAAGTGGGAAAGCGTGCTTTTGAGGCTGAAGAGAGCAGGAAAGCCTGCAGCCCCCAGGTGTGTGGGGCTACGCAAGCGGTTCCCAAAGAGCTTTAGAACAAGGCATAGTTTTCCCTGCTGGCTCTTTGGGCGTGGGACGAACCTCCAGACATATGGCCATTTTTTTGCGTCGCGTGACGCCATGTGGAAAAGGGTGGTTTTGAGGCTGAAGGCAGCAGGAAAGCCTGCAGCCCCCAGGTGTGTGGGGCTACGCAAGCGGTTCCCAAAGAGCTTTAGAACAAGGCATAGTTTTCCCTGCTGGCTCTTTGGGCGTGGGACCAGTCTCTAGACTTATGGCCATTTTTGGGCCTGGCCCGGCGCCAAGTTAGAAAGGGTGGTTTTGAGGCTGAAGGCAGCAGGAAAGCGTGCAGCCTGCAGGTCTGTGGGGCTACGCAAGCGGTTCCCAAAGAGCTTTAGAACAAGGCATAGTTTTCCCTGCTGGCTCTTTGGGCGTGGGACCAGCCTCCAGACATATGGCCATTTTTGGGCCTTGTGTGACGCCATGTGGGAAAGGGTGGTTTTGAGGCTGAAGAGAGCAGGAAAGCCTGCAGCCCCCAGGTGTGTGGGGCTACGCAAGCGGTTCCCAAAGAGCTTTAGAACAAGGCATAGTTTTCCCTGCTGGCTCTTTGGGCGTGGAACCAATCTCCAGACATATGGCCATTTTTGTGCCTGGCGCGGCGCCAAGTGCGAAAGGGTTCTTCTGAGGCTGAAGAGAGCAGGAAAGCCTGCAGCCCCCAGGTGTGTGGGTCTACGCAAGCGGTTCCCAAAGAGCTTTAGAACAAGGCATAGTTTTCCCTGCTGGCTCTTTGGGCGTGGGACCAATCTCCACACATATGGCCATTTTTGGGCCTAGCGCGGCGCCAAGTGGGAAAGCGTGCTTTTGAGGCTGAAGAGAGCAGGAAAGCCTGCAGCCCCCAGGTGTGTGGGGCTACGCAAGCGGTTCCCAAAGAGCTTTAGAACAAGGCATAGTTTTCCCTGCTGGCTCTTTGGGCGTGGGACCAACCTCCAGATATATGGCCATTTTTGTGCCTGGCGTGACGCCATGTGGGAAAGGGTGGTTTTGAGGCTGAAGGCAGCAGGGAAGCCTGCAGCCCCCAGGTCTGTGGGGCTACGCAAGCGGTTCCCAAAGAGCTTTAGAACAAGGCATAGTTTTCCCTGCTGGCTCTTTGGGCGTGGGACCAATCTCCAAACATATGGCCATTTTTGTGCCTGGCTTTGCGCCATGTGGGGAAGGGTGGTTTTGAGGCTGAAGGCAGCAGGAAAGCCTGCAGCCCCCAGGTGTGTGGGGCTACGCAAGCCGTTCCCAAAGAGCTTTAGAACAAGACATAGTTTTCCCTGCTGGCTCTTTGGGCGTGGGACCAGTCTCCAGACATACGGCCATTTTTGGGCCTGGCGCGGGGCCAAGTGCGAAAGGGTGGTTTTGAGGCTGAAGGCAGCAGGAAAGCCTGCAGCCCCCAGGTGTGTGGGGCTACGCAAGCGGTTCCCAAAGAGCTTTAGAACAAGGCATAGTTTTCCCTGCTGGCTCTTTGGGCGTGGGACCAGTCTCTAGACATATGGCCATTTTTGGGCCTCGCACGGCGCCAAGTGGGAAAGCGTGCTTTTGAGGTTGAAGAGAGCAGGAAAGCCTGCAGCCCCCAGGTGTGTGGGGCTATGCAAGCGGTTCCCAAAGAGCTTTAGAACAAGGCATAGTTTTCCCTGCTGGCTCCTTTGGCGTGGAACCAATCTCCAGACATATGTCCATTTTTGTGCCTGGCGCGGCGCCAAGTGCGAAAGGGTTCTTCTGAGGCTGAAGAGAGCAGGAAAGCCTGCAGCCCCCAGGTGTGTGGGGCTACGCAAGCGGTTCCCAAAGAGCTTTAGAACAAGGCATAGTTTTCCCTGCTGGCTCTTTGGGCGTGGGACCAACCTCCAGACATATGGCCATTTTTTTGCGTGGCGTGACGCCATGTGGAAAAGGGTGGTTTTGAGGCTGAAGGCAGCAGGAAAGCCTGCAGCCCCCAGGTGTGTGGGGCTACGCAAGCGGTTCCCAAAGAGCTTTAGAACAAGGCTTAGTTTTCCCTGCTGGCTCTTTGGGCGTGGGACCAATCTCCAGACATATGGCCATTTTTGGGCCTAACGCGGCGCCAAGTGGGAAAGCGTGCTTTTGAGGCTGAAGGCAGCAGGAAAGCCTACAGCCCCCAGGTGTGTGAGGCTACGCAAGCGGGTCCCAAAGAGCTTTAGAACAAGGCTTAGTTTTCCCTGCTGGCTCTTTGGGCGTGGGACCAGTCCCCAGACATATGGCCATTTTTGGGCCTGGCGCGGCGCCAAGTGGGAAAGGGTGGTTTTGAGGCTGAAGGCAGCAGGAAAGCCTGCAGCCCCCAGGTGTGTGGGGCTACGCAAGCGGTTCCCAAAGAGCTTTAGAACAAGGCATAGTTTTCCCTGCTGGCTCTTTGGGCGTGGGACCAGTCTCCAGACATATGGCCATTTTTGGGCCTAGCGCGGCGCCAAGTGGGAAAGGGTGGTTTTGAGGCTGAAGGCAGCAGGAAAGCCTGCAGCCCCCAGGTGTGTGGGGCTAAGCAAGCGGTTCCCAAAGAGCTTTAGAACAAGACATAGTTTTCGCTGCTGGCTCTTTGGGCGTGGAACCAATCTCCAGACATATGGCCATTTTTGGGCCTGGCGCGGCGCCAAGTGCGAAAGGGTTCCTCTGAGGCTGAAGAGAGCAGGAAAGCCTGCAGCCCCCAGGTGTGTGGGGCTACGCAAGCGGTTCCCAAAGAGCTTTGGAACAAGGCATAGTTTTCCCTGCTGGCTCTTTGGGCGTGGGACCTATCTCCAGACATATGGCCATTTTTGTGCCTGGTGTGACGCCATGTGGGAAAGGGTGGTTTTGAGGCTGAAGGCAGCAGGAAACCCTGCAGCCCCCAGGTCTGTGGGGCTACGCAAGCCGTTCCCAAAGAGCTTTAGAACAAGGCATAGTTTTCCCTGCTGGCTCTTTGGGCGTGGGACCAACCTCCAGACATATGGCCATTTTTTTGCCTGGTGTGACGCCATGTGGAAAAGGGTCGTTTTGAGGCTGAAGGCAGCAGGAAAGCCTGCAGCCCCAAGGTCTGTGGGGCTACGCAAGGGGTTCCCAAAGAGCTTTAGAACAAGGCATAGTTTTCCCTGATGGCTCTTTGGGCGTGGGACCAATCTCCAAACATATGGCCATTTTTGTGCCTGGCTTTGCGCCATGTGGGGAAGGGTGGTTTTGAGGCTGAAGGCAGCAGGAAAGCCTGCAGCCCCCAGGTGTGTGGGGCTACGCAAGCGGTTCCCAAAGAGCTTTAGAACAAGGCATAGTTTTCCCTGCTGGCTCTTTGGGCGTGGGACCAGTCTCTAGACATATGGCCATTTTTGGGCCTGGCCCGGCGCCAAGTGAGAAAGGGTGGTTTTGAGGCTGAAGGCAGCAGGAAAGCCTGCAGCCCCCAGGTGTGTGGGGCTACGCAAGCGGTTCCCAAAGAGCTTTAGAACAAGGCATAGTTTTCCCTGCTGGCTCTTTGGGCGTGGGACCAATCTCCAGACATATGGCCATTTTTGGGCCTCGCACGGCGCCAAGTGGGAAAGCGTGCTTTTGAGGCTGAAGAGAGCAGGAAAGCCTGCAGCCCCCAGGTGTGCGGGGCTACGCAAGAGGTTCCCAAAGAGCTTTAGAACAAGGCATAGTTTTCCCTGCTGGCTCGTTGGGAAAGGGACCAGTCTCCAGACATATGGCCATTTTTGGGCCTGGCGCGGCGCCAAGTGGGAAAGCGTGCTTTTGAGGCTGAAGAGAGCAGGAAAGCCTGCAGCCCCCAGGTGTGTGGGGCTACGCAAGCGGTTCCCAAAGAGCTTTAGAACAAGGCATAGTTTTCCCTGCTGGCTCTTTGGGCGTGGGACGAACCTCCAGACATATGGCCATTTTTTTGCGTCGCGTGACGCCATGTGGAAAAGGGTGGTTTTGAGGCTGAAGGCAGCAGGAAAGCCTGCAGCCCCCAGGTGTGTGGGGCTACGCAAGCCGTTCCCAAAGAGCTTTAGAACAAGGCATAGTTTTCCCTGCTGGCTCTTTGGGCGTGGGACCAGTCTCTAGACTTATGGCCATTTTTGGGCCTGGCCCGGCGCCAAGTTAGAAAGGGTGGTTTTGAGGCTGAAGGCAGCAGGAAAGCGTGCAGCCTGCAGGTCTGTGGGGCTACGCAAGCGGTTCCCAAAGAGCTTTAGAACAAGGCATAGTTTTCCCTGCTGGCTCTTTGGGCGTGGGACCAGCCTCCAGACATATGGCCATTTTTGGGCCTGGTGTGACGCCATGTGGGAAAGGGTGGTTTTGAGGCTGAAGAGAGCAGGAAAGCCTGCAGCCCCCAGGTGTGTGGGGCTACGCAAGCGGTTCCCAAAGAGCTTTAGAACAAGGCATAGTTTTCCCTGCTGGCTCTTTGGGCGTGGAACCAATCTCCAGACATATGGCCATTTTTGTGCCTGGCGCGGCGCCAAGTGCGAAAGGGTTCTTCTGAGGCTGAAGAGAGCAGGAAAGCCTGCAGCCCCCAGGTGTGTGGGTCTACGCAAGCGGTTCCCAAAGAGCTTTAGAACAAGGCATAGTTTTCCCTGCTGGCTCTTTGGGCGTGGGACCAATCTCCACACATATGGCCATTTTTGGGCCTAGCGCGGCGCCAAGTGGGAAAGCGTGCTTTTGAGGCTGAAGAGAGCAGGAAAGCCTGCAGCCCCCAGGTGTGTGGGGCTACGCAAGCGGTTCCCAAAGAGCTTTAGAACAAGGCATAGTTTTCCCTGCTGGCTCTTTGGGCGTGGGACCAACCTCCAGATATATGGCCATTTTTGTGCCTGGCGTGACGCCATGTGGGAAAGGGTGGTTTTGAGGCTGAAGGCAGCAGGGAAGCCTGCAGCCCCCAGGTCTGTGGGGCTACGCAAGCGGTTCCCAAAGAGCTTTAGAACAAGGCATAGTTTTCCCTGCTGGCTCTTTGGGCGTGGGACCAATCTCCAAACATATGGCCATTTTTGTGCCTGGCTTTGCGCCATGTGGGGAAGGGTGGTTTTGAGGCTGAAGGCAGCAGGAAAGCCTGCAGCCCCCAGGTGTGTGGGGCTACGCAAGCCGTTCCCAAAGAGCTTTAGAACAAGACATAGTTTTCCCTGCTGGCTCTTTGGGCGTGGGACCAGTCTCCAGACATACGGCCATTTTTGGGCCTGGCGCGGGGCCAAGTGCGAAAGGGTGGTTTTGAGGCTGAAGGCAGCAGGAAAGCCTGCAGCCCCCAGGTGTGTGGGGCTACGCAAGCGGTTCCCAAAGAGCTTTAGAACAAGGCATAGTTTTCCCTGCTGGCTCTTTGGGCGTGGGACCAGTCTCTAGACATATGGCCATTTTTGGGCCTCGCACGGCGCCAAGTGGGAAAGCGTGCTTTTGAGGTTGAAGAGAGCAGGAAAGCCTGCAGCCCCCAGGTGTGTGGGGCTACGCAAGCGGTTCCCAAAGAGCTTTAGAACAAGGCATAGTTTTCCCTGCTGGCTCCTTTGGCGTGGAACCAATCTCCAGACATATGTCCATTTTTGTGCCTGGCGCGGCGCCAAGTGCGAAAGGGTTCTTCTGAGGCTGAAGAGAGCAGGAAAGCCTGCAGCCCCCAGGTGTGTGGGGCTACGCAAGCGGTTCCCAAAGAGCTTTAGAACAAGGCATAGTTTTCCCTGCTGGCTCTTTGGGCGTGGGACCAACCTCCAGACATATGGCCATTTTTTTGCGTGGCGTGACGCCATGTGGAAAAGGGTGGTTTTGAGGCTGAAGGCAGCAGGAAAGCCTGCAGCCCCCAGGTGTGTGGGGCTACGCAAGCAGATCCCAAAGAGCTTTAGAACAAGGCATAGTTTTCCCTGCTGGCTCTTTGGGCGTGGGACCAGTCTCCAGACATACGGCCATTTTTGGGCATGGCGCGGCGCCAAGTGCGAAAGGGTTCTTTTGAGGCTGAAGAGAGCAGGAAAGCCTGCAGCCCCCAGGTCTGTGGGGCTACGCAAGCGGTTCCCAAAGAGCTTTATAACAAGGCTTAGTTTTCCCTGCTGGCTCTTTGGGCGTGGGACCAATCTCCAGACATATGGCCATTTTTGGGCCTAACGCGGCGCCAAGTGGGAAAGCGTGCTTTTGAGGCTGAAGGCAGCAGGAAAGCCTACAGCCCCCAGGTGTGTGAGGCTACGCAAGCGGGTCCCAAAGAGCTTTAGAACAAGGCTTAGTTTTCCCTGCTGGCTCTTTGGGCGTGGGACCAGTCCCCAGACATATGGCCATTTTTGGGCCTGGCGCGGCGCCAAGTGGGAAAGGGTGGTTTTGAGGCTGAAGGCAGCAGGAAAGCCTGCAGCCCCCAGGTGTGTGGGGCTACGCAAGCGGTTCCCAAAGAGCTTTAGAACAAGGCATAGTTTTCCCTGCTGGCTCTTTGGGCGTGGGACCAGTCTCCAGACATATGGCCATTTTTGGGCCTAGCGCGGCGCCAAGTGGGAAAGGGTGGTTTTGAGGCTGAAGAGAGCAGGAAAGCCTGCAGCCCGCAGGTGTGTGGGGCTGCGCAAGCGGTTCCCAAAGAGCTTCAGAACAAGGCATAGTTTTCCCTCCTGGCTCTTTGGGTGTGGGACCAATGTCCAGACATATGGCCATTTTTGGGCCTGGCGCGGCGCCAAGTGGGAAAGCGTGCTTTTGAGGCTGAAGAGAGCAGGAAAGCCTGCAGCCCCCAGGTGTGTGGGGCTACGCAAGCGGTTCCCAAAGAGCTTTAGAACAAGGCATAGTTTTCCCTGCTGGCTCTTTGGGCGTGGGACCAACCTCCAGACATATGGCCATTTTTCTGCCTGGCGTGGCGCCAAGTGGGAAAGGGTGGTTTTGAGGCTGAAGGCAGCAGGAAAGCCTGCAGCCCCCAGGTGTGTGGGGCTACGCAAGCGGTTCCCAAAGAGCTTTAGAACAAGGCATAGTTTTCCCTGCTGGCTCTTTGGGCGTGGGACCAATCTCCAGACATATGGCCATTTTTGGGCCTGGCGTGACGCCATGTGGGAAAGGGTGTTTTTGAGGCTGAAGAGGACAGGAAAGCCTGCAGCCCCCAGGTCTGTGGGGCTACGCAAGCGGTTCCCAAAGAGCTTTAGAACAAGGCATAGTTTTCCCTGCTGGCTCTTTGGGCGTGGGACCACTCTCCAGACATACGGCCATTTTTGGGCCTGGCGCGGCGCCAAGTGGGAAAGGGTTCTTTTGAGGCTGAAGAGAGCAGGAAAGCCTGCAGCCCCCAGGTGTGTGGGGCTACGCAAGCGGTTCCCAAAGAGCTTTAGAACAAGGCATAGTTTTCCCTGCTGGCTCTTTGGGAAAGGGACCAGTCTCCAGACATATGGCCATTTTTGTGCCTGGCGCGGGGCCAAGTGGGAAAGGGTGGTTTTGAGGCTGAAGGCAGCAGGAAAGCCTGCAGCCCCCAGGTGTGTGGGGCTACGCAAGCCGTTCCCAAAGAGCTTTAGAACAAGGCATAGTTTTCCCTGCTGGCTCTTTGGGCGTGGAACCAATCTCCAGACATATGGCCATTTTTGGGCCTGGCGCGGCGCCAAGTGGGAAAGGGTGGTTTTGAGGCTGAAGGCAGCAGAAAAGCCTGCAGCCCCCAGGTCTGTGGGGATACGCAAGCGGTTCCCAAAGAGCTTTAGAACAAGGCATAGTTTTCCCTGCTGGCTCTTTGGGCGTTGGACCAACCTCCAGAATATGGCCATTTTTTTGCCAGGTGTGACGCCATGTGGGAAAGGGTGGTTTTGAGGCTGAAGGCAGCAGGGAAGCCTGCAGCCCCCAGGTCTGTGGGGCTACGCAAGCGGTTCCCAAAGAGCTTTAGAACAAGGCATAGTTTTCCCTGCTGGCTCTTTGGGCGTGGGACCAATCTCCAAACATATGGCCATTTTTGTGCCTGGCTTTGCGCCATGTGGGGAAGGGTGGTTTTGAGGCTGAAGGCAGCAGGAAAGCCTGCAGCCCCCAGGTGTGTGGGGCTACGCAAGCCGTTCCCAAAGAGCTTTAGTACAAGGCATAGTTTTCCCTGCTGGCTCTTTGGGCGTGGGACCAGTCTCCAGACATACGGCCATTTTTGGGCCTGGCGCGGCGCCAAGTGCGAAAGGGTGGTTTTGAGGCTGAAGGCAGCAGGAAAGCCTGCAGCCCCCAGGTGTGTGGGGCTACGCAAGCGGTTCCCAAAGAGCTTTAGAACAAGGCATAGTTTTCCCTGCTGGCTCTTTGGGCGTGGGACCAGTCTCTAGACATATGGCCATTTTTGTGCCTGGCTTAGCGCCATGTGGGAAAGGGTGGTTTTGAGGCTGAAGGCAGCAGGAAAGCCTGCAGCCCCCAGGTGTGTGGGGCTACGCAAGCCGTTCCCAAAGAGCTTTAGAACAAGGCATAGTTTTCCCTGCTGGCTCTTTGGGCGTGGGACCAGTCTCCAGCCATATGGCCATTTTTGTGCCTGGCGCGGCGCCAAGTGGGAAAGGGTGGTTTTGAGGCTGAAGGCAGCAGGAAAGCCTGCAGCCCCCAGGTGTGTGGGGCTACGCAAGCGGTTCCCAAAGAGCTTTAGAACAAGGCATAGTTTTCCCTGCTGGCTCTTTGGGCGTGGGACCAATCTCCAGACATATGGCCATTTTTGGGCCTCGCACGGCGCCAAGTGGGAAAGCGTGCTTTTGAGGTTGAAGAGAGCAGGAAAGCCTGCAGCCCCCAGGTGTGTGGGGCTACGCAAGCGGTTCCCAAAGAGCTTTAGAACAAGGCATAGTTTTCCCTGCTGGCTCCTTTGGCGTGGAACCAATCTCCAGACATATGTCCATTTTTGTGCCTGGCGCGGCGCCAAGTGCGAAAGGGTTCTTCTGAGGCTGAAGAGAGCAGGAAAGCCTGCAGCCCCCAGGTGTGTGGGGCTACGCAAGCGGTTCCCAAAGAGCTTTAGAACAAGGCATAGTTTTCCCTGCTGGCTCTTTGGGCGTGGGACCAACCTCCAGACATATGGCCATTTTTTTGCGTGGCGTGACGCCATGTGGAAAAGGGTGGTTTTGAGGCTGAAGGCAGCAGGAAAGCCTGCAGCCCCCAGGTGTGTGGGGCTACGCAAGCGGTTCCCAAAGAGCTTTAGAACAAGGCATAGTTTTCCCTGCTGGCTCTTTGGGCGTGGGACCAGTCTCCAGACATACGGCCATTTTTGGGCATGGCGCGGCGCCAAGTGGGAAAGGGTGGTTTTGAGGCTGAAGGCAGCAGGAAAGCCTGCAGCCCCCAGGTGTGTGGGGCTACGCAAGCGGTTCCCAAAGAGCTTTAGAACAAGGCATAGTTTTCCCTCCTGGCTCTTTGGGCGTGGGACCAACCTCCAGACATATGGCCATTTTTGGGCCTCGCACGGCGCCTAGTGGGAAAGCGTGCTTTTGAGGTTGAAGAGAGCAGGAAAGCCTGCAGCCCCCAGGTGTGTGGGGCTACGCAAGCGGTTCCCAAAGAGCTTTAGAACAAGGCATAGTTTTCCCTGCTGGCTCCTTTGGCGTGGAACCAATCTCCAGACATATGTCCATTTTTGTGCCTGGCGCGGCGCCAAGTGCGAAAGGGTTCTTCTGAGGCTGAAGAGAGCAGGAAAGCCTGCAGCCCCCAGGTGTGTGGGGCTACGCAAGCGGTTCCCAAAGAGCTTTAGAACAAGGCATAGTTTTCCCTGCTGGCTCTTTGGGCGTGGGACCAACCTCCAGACATATGGCCATTTTTCTGCGTGGCGTGACGCCATGTGGAAAAGGGTGGTTTTGAGGCTGAAGGCAGCAGGAAAGCCTGCAGCCCCCAGGTGTGTGGGGCTACGCAAGCAGATCCCAAAGAGCTTTAGAACAAGGCATAGTTTTCCCTGCTGGCTCTTTGGGCGTGGGACCAGTCTCCAGACATACGGCCATTTTTGGGCATGGCGCGGCGCCAAGTGGGAAAGGGTTCTTTTGAGGCTGAAGAGAGCAGGAAAGCCTGCAGCCCCCAGGTGTGTGGGGCTACGCAAGCGGTTCCCAAAGAGCTTTATAACAAGGCTTAGTTTTCCCTGCTGGCTCTTTGGGCGTGGGACCAATCTCCAGACATATGGCCATTTTTGGGCCTAACGCGGCGCCAAGTGGGAAAGGGTGGTTTTGAGGCTGAAGGCAGCAGGAAAGCCTGCAGCCCCCAGGTGTGTGAGGCTACGCAAGCGGGTCCCAAAGAGCTTTAGAACAAGGCTTAGTTTTCCCTGCTGGCTCTTTGGGCGTGGGACCAGTCCCCAGACATATGGCCATTTTTGGGCCTGGCGCGGCGCCAAGTGGGAAAGGGTGGTTTTGAGGCTGAAGGCAGCAGGAAAGCCTGCAGCCCCCACGTGTGTGGGGCTACGCAAGCGGTTCCCAAAGAGCTTTAGAACAAGGCATAGTTTTCCCTGCTGACTCTTTGGGCGTGGGACCAACCTCCAGACATATGGCCATTTTTATGCCTGGCGTGGCGCCAAGTGGGAAAGGGTGGTTTTGAGGCTGAAGGCAGCAGGAAAGCCTGCAGCCCCCAGGTGTGTGGGGCTACGCAAGCCGTTCCCAAACAGCTTTAGAACAAGGCATACTTTTCCCTGCTGGCTCTTTGGGCGTGGGACCAGTCTCCAGACATATGGCCATTTTTGGGCCTGGCGCGGCACCCAGTGGGAAAGGGTGGTTTTGAGGCTGAAGAGAGCAGGAAAGCCTGCAGCCTCCAGGTGTGTGGGGCTACGCAAGCAGTTCCCAAAGATCTTTAGAACAAGGCATAGTTTTCCCTGCTGGCTCTTTGGGCGTGGGACCAGTCTCCAGACATATGGCCATTTTTGTGCCTGGTGTGACGCCATGTGGGAAAGGGTGGTTTTGAGGCTGAAGGCAGCAGGAAAGCCTGCAGCCCGCAGGTGTGTGGGGCCACGCAAGCGGTTCCCAAAGAGCTTCAGAACAAGGCATAGTTTTCCCTGCTGGCTCTTTGGGCGTGGGACCAGTCTCCAGACATATGGCCATTTTTGTGCCTGGCGCGGCGCCAAGTGGGAAAGGGTAGTTTTGAGGCTGAAGGCAGCAGGAAAGCCTGCAGTCCCCAGGTGTGTGGGGCCACGCAAGCGGTTCCCAAAGAGCTTTAGAACAAGGCATAGTTTTCCCTGCTGGCTCTTTGGGCGTGGGACCAGTCTCCAGACATATGGCCATTTTTGTGCCTGGCGCGGAGCCAAGTGGGAAAGGGTGGTTTTGAGGCTGAAGGCAGCAGGAAAGCCTGCAGCCCCCAGGTGTGTGGGGCTACGCAAGCGGTTCCCAAAGAGCTTTAGAACATGGCATAGTTTTCCCTGATGGCTCTTTGGGCGTGGGAACAATCTCCAGACATATGGCCATTTTTGGGCCTAACGCGGCGCCAAGTGGGAAAGGGTGCTTTTGAGGCTGAAGGCAGCAGGAAAGCCTGCAGCCCCCAGGTGTGTGGGGCTACGCAAGCAGTTCCCAAAGAGCTATAGAACAAGGCATAGTTTTCCCTGCTGGCTCTTTGGGCGTGGGACCAACCTCCAGACATATGGCCATTTTTGTGCCTGGTGTGACGCCATGTGGAAAAGGGTTCTTCTGAGGCTGAAGAGAGCAGGAAAGCCTGCAGCCCCCAGGTCTGTGGGGCTACACAAGCCGTTCCCAAAGAGCTTTAGAACAAGGCATAGTTTTCCCTGCTGGCTCTTTGAGCGTGGCACCAGTCTCCAGCCATATGGCCATTTTTGTGCCTGGCGCGGCGTCAAGTGGGAAAGGGTGGTTTTGAGGCTGAAGGCAGCAGGAAAGCCTGCAGCCCCCAGGTCTGTGGGGCTACGCAAGCGGTTCCCAAAGAGCTTTAGAACAAGGCATAGTTTTCCCTGCTGGCTCTTTGGGCGTGGGACCAGTCTCCAGACATATTGCCATTTTTGGGCCTGGCGCGGCGCCAAGTGGGAAAGGGTTCTTTTGAGGCTGAAGAGAGCAGGAAAGCCTGCAGCCCCCAGGTGTGTGGGGCTACCCAAGCGGTTCCCAAAGAGCTTTAGAACAAGGCATAGTTTTCCCTGCTGGCTCTTTGGGCGTGGGACCAATCTCCAAACATATGGCCATTTTTGTGCCTGGCTTAGCGCCATGTGGGGAAGGGTGGTTTTGAGGCTGAAGAGAGCAGGAAAGCCTGCAGCCCGCAGGTCTGTGGGGCCACGCAAGCGGTTCCCAAAGAGTTTTAGAACAAGGCATAGTTTTCCCTGCTGGCTCTTTGGGCGTGGGACCAGCCTCCAGACATATGGCCATTTTTGTGCATGGCGTGACGCCACGTGGGAAAGGGTGGTTTTGAGGCTGAAGAGAGCAGGAAAGCCTGCAGCCCCCAGGTGTGTGGGGCTACGCAAGAGGTTCCCAAAGAGCTTTAGAACAAGGCATAGTTTTCCCTGCTGGCTCTTTGGGCGTGGGACCAATCTCCAGACATATGGCCATTTTTGGGCCTGGCGTGACACCATGTGGGAAAGGGTGTTTTTGAGGCTGAAGAGAACAGGAAAGCCTGCAGCCCCCAGGTGTGTGGGGCTACGCAAGCGGTTCCCAAAGAGCTTTAGAACAAGGCATAGTTTTCCCTGCTGGCTCTTTGGGCGTGGGATCTGTCTCCAGACATATGGCCATTTTTGTGCCTGGCGCGGCGCCATGTGGGAAAGGGTGGTTTTGAGGCTGAAGAGAGCAGGAAAGCCTGCAGCCCCCAGGTGTGTGGGGCTACGCAAGCGGTTCCCAAAGAGCTTTAGAACAAGGCATAGTTTTCCCTGATGGGTCTTTGGGCGTGGGATCTGTCTCCAGACATATGGCCATTTTTGTGCCTGGCGCGGCGCCATGTCGGAAAGGGTGGTTTTGAGGCTGAAGGCAGCAGGAAAGCCTGCAGCCCCCAGGTGTGTGGGGCTACGCAAGCGGTTACCAAAGAGCTTTAGAACAAGGCATAGTTTTCCCTGCTGGCTCTTTGGGCGTGGGACCAATCTCCAGACATATGGCCATTTTTGGGCCTGGCGCGGCGCCAAGTGGGAAAGCGTGCTTTTGAGGCTGAAGAGAGCAGGAAAGACTGCAGCCCCCAGGTGTGTGGGGCTACGCAAGCGGTTCCCAAAGAGCTTTAGAACAAGGCATAGTTTTCCCTGCTGGCTCTTTGGGCGTGGGACCAACCTCCAGACATATGGCCATTTTTGGGCCTAGCGCAGCGCCAAGTGGGAAAGCGTGCTTTTGAGGCTGAAGAGAGCAGGGAAGCCTGCAGCCCCCAGGTGTGTGGGGCTACGCAAGCGGTTCCCAAAGAGCTTTAGAACATGGCATAGTTTTCCCTGATGGCTCTTTGGGCGTGGGAACAATCTCCAGACATATGGCCATTTTTGGGCCTAACGCGGCGCCAAGTGGGAAAGCGTGCTTTTGAGGCTGAAGGCAGCAGGAAAGCCTGCAGCCCCCAGGTGTGTGGGGCTACGCAAGCAGTTCCCAAAGAGCTATAGAACAAGGCATAGTTTTCCCTGCTGGCTCTTTGGGCGTGGGACCAACCTCCAGACATATGGCCTTTTTTGTGCCTGGTGTGACGCCATGTGGAAAAGGGTTCTTCTGAGGCTGAAGAGAGCAGGAAAGCCTGCAGCCCCCAGGTCTGTGGGGCTACACAAGCCGTTCCCAAAGAGCTTTAGAACAAGGCATAGTTTTCCCTGCTGGCTCTTTGAGCGTGGCACCAGTCTCCAGCCATATGGCCATTTTTGTGCCTGGCGCGGCGTCAAGTGGGAAAGGGTGGTTTTGAGGCTGAAGGCAGCAGGAAAGCCTGCAGCCCCCAGGTCTGTGGGGCTACGCAAGCGGTTCCCAAAGAGCTTTAGAACAAGGCATAGTTTTCCCTGCTGGCTCTTTGGGCGTGGGACCAATCTCCAGACATATTGCCATTTTTGGGCCTGGCGCGGCGCCAAGTGGGAAAGGGTTCTTTTGAGGCTGAAGAGAGCAGGAAAGCCTGCAGCCCCCAGGTGCGTGGGGCTACGCAAGCGGTTCCCAAAGAGCTTTAGAACAAGGCATAGTTTTCCCTGCTGGCTCTTTGGGCGTGGGACCAATCTCCAAACATATGGCCATTTTTGTGCCTGGCTTAGCGCCATGTGGGGAAGGGTGGTTTTGAGGCTGAAGGCAGCAGGAAAGAATGCAGCCCGCAGGTCCGTGGGGCCACGCAAGCGGTTCCCAAAGAGCTTTAGAACAAGGCATAGTTTTCCCTGCTGGCTCTTTGGGCATGGGATCTGTCTCCAGACATATGGCCATTTTTGTGCCTGGCGCGGCGCCATGTGGGAAAGGGTGGTTTTGAGGCTGAAGAGAGCAGGAAAGCCTGCAGCCCCCAGGTGTGTGGGGCTACGCAAGAGGTTCCCAAAGAGCTTTAGAACAAGGCATAGTTTTCCCTCCTGGCTCTTTGGGGGTGGGACCAATCTCCAGACATATGGCCATTTTTGGGCCTGGCGCGGCGCCAAGTGGGAAAGCGTGCTTTTGAGGCTGAAGAGAGCAGGAAAGCCTGCAGCCCCCAGGTGTGTGGGGCTACGCAAGCGGTTCCCAAAGAGCTTTAGAACAAGGCATAGTTTTCCCTGCTGGCTCTTTGGGCATGGGATCTGTCTCCAGACATATGGCCATTTTTGTGCCTGGCGCGGCGCCATGTGGGAAAGGGTGGTTTTGAGGCTGAAGGCAGCAGGAAAGCCTGCAGCCCCCAGGTGTGTGGGGCTACGCAAGCGGTTCCCAAAGAGCTTTAGAACAAGGCATAGTTTTCCCTGCTGGCTCTTTGGGCGTGGGACCAGCCTCCAGACATATGGCCATTTTTGTGCATGGCGTGACGCCATGTGGGAAAGGGTGGTTTTGAGGCTGAAGAGACCAGGAAAGCCTGCAGCCCCCAGGTGTGTAGGGCTACGCAAGAGGTTCCCAAAGAGCTTTAGAACAAGGCATAGTTTTCCCTGCTGGCTCTTTGGGCGTGGGACCAATCTCCAGACATATGGCCATTTTTGGGCCTGGCGTGACGCCATGTGGGAAAGGGTGTTTTTGAGGCTGAAGAGAACAGGAAAGCCTGCAGCCCCCAGGTGTGTGGGGCTACGCAAGCGGTTCCCAAAGAGCTTTAGAACAAGGCATCGTTTTCCCTGCTGGCTCTTTGGGCGTGGGATCTGTCTCTAGACATATGGCCATTTTTGTGCCTGGCGCGGCGCCATGTGGGAAAGGGTGGTTTTGAGGCTGAAGAGAGCAGGAAAGCCTGCAGCCCCCAGGTGTGTGGGGCTACGCAAGAGGTTCCCAAAGAGCTTTAGAACAAGGCATAGTTTTCCCTGCTGGCTCTTTGGGCGTGGGACCTATCTCCAGACATATGGCCATTTTTGGGCCTGGCGCGGCGCCATGTGGGAAAGGGTGGTTTTGAGGCTGAAGAGAGCAGGAAAGCCTGCAGCCCCCAGGTGTGTGGGGCTACGCAAGCGGTTCCCAAAGAGCTTTAGAACAAGGCATAGTTTTCCCTGATGGGTCTTTGGGCGTGGGATCTGTCTCCAGACATATGGCCATTTTTGTGCCTGGCGCGGCGCCATGTGGGAAAGGGTGGTTTTGAGGCTGAAGGCAGCAGGAAAGCCTGCAGCCCCCAGGTGTGTGGGGCTACGCAAGCGGTTCCCAAAGAGCTTTAGAACAAGGCATAGTTTTCCCTCCTGGCTCTTTGGGCGTGGGACCAATGTCCAGACATATGGCCATTTTTGGGCCTGGCGCGACGCCAAGTGGGAAAGCGTGCTTTTGAGGCTGAAGAGAGCAGGAAAGCCTGCAGCCCCCAGGTGTGTGGGGCTACGCAAGCGGTTCCCAAAGAGCTTTAGAACAAGGCATAGTTTTCCCTGCTGGCTCTTTGGGCGTGGGACCAATCTCCAGACATATGGCCATTTTTGGGCCTAGCGCGGCGCCAAGTGGGAAAGCGTGCTTTTGAGGCTGAAGAGAGCAGGAAAGCCTGCAGCCCCCAGGTGTGTGGGGCTACGCAAGCGGTTCCCAAAGAGCTTTAGAACAAGGCATAGTTTTCCCTGCTGGCTCTTTGGGAAAGGGACCAATCTCCAGACATATGGCCATTTTTGGGCCTGGCGTGACGCCATGTGGGAAAGGGTGTTTTTGAGGCTGAAGAGAACAGGAAAGCCTGCAGCCCCCAGGTGTGTGGGGCTACGCAAGCGGTTCCCAAAGATCTTTAGAACAAGGCATATTTTTCCCTGCTGGCTCTTTGGGCGTGGGATCTGTCTCCAGACATATGGCCATTTTTGTGCCTGGCGCGGCGCCATGTGGGAAAGGGTGGTTTTGAGGCTGAAGGCAGCAGGAAAGCCTGCAGCCCCCAGGTGTGTGGGGCTACGCAAGCGGTTCCCAAAGAGCTTTAGAACAAGGCATAGTTTTCCCTCCTGGCTCTTTGGGCGTGGGACCAATGTCCAGACATATGGCCATTTTTGGGCCTGGCGCGGCGCCAAGTGGGAAAGCGTGCTTTTGAGGATGAAGAGAGCAGGAAAGCCTGCAGCCCCCAGGTGTGTGGGTCCTGGCTCCTTGAATGCCGTTTCTGGAGACACTGCGATCAATGTGGGAGATATGTCAAGATGTGTGTTGGTTTTGAGGACGGCTCTCTGGAGAGTCTTAGCAAAGAGGTCACAGGGATAATCAGAGCAATTCTCAGAGACACTGAGAACAAGCTCCACAATTCCCTCCTGGCACTTTCCCTGTAGGAGATACCGCAAGACGTTTCTGTATATTGGGCACAGCGCTCTGCACGGTGTTAGCAGAGACTTTCCCGGGACAGTGAAACCCTATGTCAGAGACACTGAGAAGAAGCCCCAGTGTTCCCTCCAGGCACTTTCAGTGTGGGTGCCTTCTCCACGCGGTTCCTGGTTTCACTGCAGCTCTGAAGAGAATGTTAGCAAAGAGGTAACCGGGACAGTGAAAACAGTACTCAAAGACAGGGAGAGCAAGCTCTCTCTTGGCACTTTGGATGTGGGACGTACAGCGAGATGTTTGCTGCTTTTGCGTTTGGCTGTTGGGAGATTTACAGCACAAAGATATCTAGTTGATTTGAAGCAGTTCCGAGAAAGTCTAAACATAATCCCCACTTCTCCCTCCTGGCACTTTCCATGTGGGAGATATAGCAGGATGTATATTGGTTTTGAGGACAACTCAATGGACAGTGTAGGGAGAAAAGGTCCTGGCTCCTTGAATGCCCTTTCTGGAGACACTGCGATCAATGTGGGAGATATGTCAAGACGTGTGTTGGTTTTGAGGACGGCTCTCTGGAGAGTCTTAGCAAAGAGGTCACAGGGATAATCAGAGCAATTCTCAGAGACACTGAGAACAAGCTCCACAATTCCCTCCTGGCACTTTCCCTGTAGGAGATACCGCAAGACGTTTCTGTATATTGGGCACAGCGCTCTGCACGGTGTTAGCAGAGACTTTCCCGGGACAGTGAAACCCTATGTCAGAGACACTGAGAAGAAGCCCCAATGTTCCCTCCAGGCACTTTCAGTGTGGGTGCCTTCTCCACGCGGTTCCTGGTTTCACTGCAGCTCTGAAGAGAATGTTAGCAAAGAGGTAACCGGGACAGTGAAAACAGTACTCAAAGACAGGGAGAGCAAGCTCTCTCTTGGCACTTTGGATGTGGGACATACAGCGAGATGTTTGCTGCTTTTGCGTTTGGCTGTTGGGAGATTTACAGCACAAAGATATCTAGTTGATTTGAAGCAGTTCCGAGAAAGTCTAAACATAATCCCCACTTCTCCCTCCTGGCACTTTCCATGTGGGAGATATAGCAGGATGTATATTGGTTTTGAGGACAACTCAATGGACAGTGTAGGGAGAAAAGGTCCTGGCTCCTTGAATGCCGTTTCTGGAGACACTGCGATCAATGTGGGAGATACGTCAAGACGTGTGTTGGTTTTGAGGACGGCTCTCTGGAGAGTCTTAGCAAAGAGGTCACAGGGATAATCAGAGCAATTCTCAGAGACACTGAGAACAAGCTCCACAATTCCCTCCTGGCACTTTCCCTGTAGGAGATACCGCAAGACATTTCTGTATATTGGGCACAGCGCTCTGCACGGTGTTAGCAGAGACTTTCCCGGGACAGTGAAACCCTATGTCAGAGACACTGAGAAGAAGCCCCAATGTTCCCTCCAGGCACTTTCAGTGTGGGTGCCTTCTCCACGCGGTTCCTGGTTTCACTGCAGCTCTGAAGAGAATGTTAGCAAAGAGGTAACCGGGACAGTGAAAACAGTACTCAAAGACAGGGAGAGCAAGCTCTCTCTTGGCACTTTGGATGTGGGACATACAGCGAGATGTTTGCTGCTTTTGCGTTTGGCTGTTGGGAGATTTACAGCACAAAGATATCTAGTTGATTTGAAGCAGTTCCGAGAAAGTCTAAACATAATCCCCACTTCTCCCTCCTGGCACTTTCCATGTGGGAGATATAGCAGGATGTATATTGGTTTTGAGGACAACTCAATGGACAGTGTAGGGAGAAAAAGTCCTGGCTCCTTGAATGCCGTTTCTGGAGACACTGCGATCAATGTGGGAGATATGTCAAGACGTGTGTTGGTTTTGAGGACGGCTCTCTGGAGAGTCTTAGCAAAGAGGTCACAGGGATAATCAGAGCAATTCTCAGAGACACTGAGAACAAGCTCCACAATTCCCTCCTGGCACTTTCCCTGTAGGAGATACCGCAAGACGTTTCTGTATATTGGGCACAGCGCTCTGCACGGTGTTAGCAGAGACTTTCCCGGGACAGTGAAACCCTATGTCAGAGACACTGAGAAGAAGCCCCAATGTTCCCTCCAGGCACTTTCAGTGTGGGTGCCTTCTCCACGCGGTTCCTGGTTTCACTGCAGCTCTGAAGAGAATGTTAGCAAAGAGGTAACCGGGACAGTGAAAACAGTACTCAAAGACAGGGAGAGCAAGCTCTCTCTTGGCACTTTGGATGTGGGACATACAGCGAGATGTTTGCTGCTTTTGCGTTTGGCTGTTGGGAGATTTACAGCACAAAGATATCTAGTTGATTTGAAGCAGTTCCGAGAAAGTCTAAACATAATCCCCACTTCTCCCTCCTGGCACTTTCCATGTGGGAGATATAGCAGGATGTATATTGGTTTTGAGGACAACTCAATGGACAGTGTAGGGAGAAAAGGTCCTGGCTCCTTGAATGCCGTTTCTGGAGACACTGCGATCAATGTGGGAGATATGTCAAGACGTGTGTTGGTTTTGAGGACGGCTCTCTGGAGAGTCTTAGCAAAGAGGTCACACAGATAATCAGAGCAATTCTCAGAGACACTGAGAACAAGCTCCACAATTCCCTCCTGGCACTTTCCCTGTAGGAGATACCGCAAGACGTTTCTGTATATTGGGCACAGCGCTCTGCACGGTGTTAGCAGAGACTTTCCCGGGACAGTGAAACCCTATGTCAGAGACACTGAGAAGAAGCCCCAATGTTCCCTCCAGGCACTTTCAGTGTGGGTGCCTTCTCCACGCGGTTCCTGGTTTCACTGCAGCTCTGAAGAGAATGTTAGCAAAGAGGTAACCGGGACAGTGAAAACAGTACTCAAAGACAGGGAGAGCAAGCTCTCTCTTGGCACTTTGGATGTGGGACATACAGCGAGATGTTTGCTGCTTTTGCGTTTGGCTGTTGGGAGATTTACAGCACAAAGATATCTAGTTGATTTGAAGCAGTTCCGAGAAAGTCTAAACATAATCCCCACTTCTCCCTCCTGGCACTTTCCATGTGGGAGATATAGCAGGATGTATATTGGTTTTGAGGACAACTCAATGGACAGTGTAGGGAGAAAAGGTCCTGGCTCCTTGAATGCCGTTTCTGGAGACACTGCGATCAATGTGGGAGATATGTCAAGACGTGTGTTGGTTTTGAGGACGGCTCTCTGGAGAGTCTTAGCAAAGAGGTCACACAGATAATCAGAGCAATTCTCAGAGACACTGAGAACAAGCTCCACAATTCCCTCCTGGCACTTTCCCTGTAGGAGATACCGCAAGACGTTTCTGTATATTGGGCACAGCGCTCTGCACGGTGTTAGCAGAGACTTTCCCGGGACAGTGAAACCCTATGTCAGAGACACTGAGAAGAAGCCCCAATGTTCCCTCCAGGCACTTTCAGTGTGGGTGCCTTCTCCACGCGGTTCCTGGTTTCACTGCAGCTCTGAAGAGAATGTTAGCAAAGAGGTAACCGGGACAGTGCAAACAGTACTCAAAGACAGGGAGAGCAAGCTCTCTCTTGGCACTTTGGATGTGGGACGTACAGCGAGATGTTTGCTGCTTTTGCGTTTGGCTGTTGGGAGATTTACAGCACAAAGATATCTAGTTGATTTGAAGCAGTTCCGAGAAAGTCTAAACATAATCCCCACTTCTCCCTCCTGGCACTTTCCATGTGGGAGATATAGCAGGATGTATATTGGTTTTGAGGACAACTCAATGGACAGTGTAAGGAGAAAAGGTCCTGGCTCCTTGAATGCCGTTTCTGGAGACACTGCGATCAATGTGGGAGATATGTCAAGACGTGTGTTGGTTTTGAGGACGGCTCTCTGGAGAGTCTTAGCAAAGAGGTCACAGGGATAATCAGAGCAATTCTCAGAGACACTGAGAACAAGCTCCACAATTTCCTATTGGCACTTTCTCTGTAGGAGATACCGCAAGACGTTTCTATATATATTGGGCACAGCGCTCTGCACGGTGTTAGCAGAGACTTTCCCGGCACAGTGAAACCCTATGTCAGAGACACTGAGAAGAAGCCCCAGTGTTCCCTCCAGGCACTTTCAGTGTGGGTGCCTTCTCCACGCGGTTCCTGGTTTCACTGCAGCTCTGAAGAGAATGTTAGCAAAGAGGTAACCGGGACAGTGAAAACAGTACTCAAAGACAGGGAGAGCAAGCTCTCTCTTGGCACTTTGGATGTGGGACGTACAGCGAGATGTTTGCTGCTTTTGCATTTGGCTGTTGGGAGATTTACAGCACAAAGATATCTAGTTGATTTGAAGCAGTTCCGAGAAAGTCTAAACATAATCCCCACTTCTCCCTCCTGGCACTTTCCATGTGGGAGATATAGCAGGATGTATATTGGTTTTGAGGACAACTCAATGGACAGTGTAGGGAGAAAAGGTCCTGGCTCCTTGAATGCCGTTTCTGGAGACACTGCGATCAATGTGGGAGATATGTCAAGACGTGTGTTGGTTTTGAGGACGGCTCTCTGGAGAGTCTTAGCAAAGAGGTCACAGGGATAATCAGAGCAATTCTCAGAGACACTGAGAACAAGCTCCACAATTCCCTCCTGGCACTTTCCCTGTAGGAGATACCGCAAGACGTTTCTGTATATTGGGCACAGCGCTCTGCACGGTGTTAGCAGAGACTTTCCCGGGACAGTGAAACCCTATGTCAGAGACACTGAGAAGAAGCCCCAATGTTCCCTCCAGGCACTTTCAGTGTGGGTGCCTTCTCCACGCGGTTCCTGGTTTCACTGCAGCTCTGAAGAGAATGTTAGCAAAGAGGTAACCGGGACAGTGAAAACAGTACTCAAAGACAGGGAGAGCAAGCTCTCTCTTGGCACTTTGGATGTGGGACGTACAGCGAGATGTTTGCTGCTTTTGCGTTTGGCTGTTGGGAGATTTACAGCACAAAGATATCTAGTTGATTTGAAGCAGTTCCGAGAAAGTCTAAACATAATCCCCACTTCTCCCTCCTGGCACTTTCCATGTGGGAGATATAGCAGGATGTATATTGGTTTTGAGGACAACTCAATGGACAGTGTAGGGAGAAAAGGTCCTGGCTCCTTGAATGCCGTTTCTGGAGACACTGCGATCAATGTGGGTGATATGTCAAGATGTGTGTTTGTTTTGAGGACGGCTCTCTGGAGAGTCTTAGCAAAGAGGTCACAGGGATAATCAGAGCAATTCTCAGAGACACTGAGAACAAGGTCCACAATTCCCTCCTGGCACTTTCCCTGTAGGAGATACCGCAAGACGTTTCTGTATATTGGGCACAGCGCTCTGCACGGTGTTAGCAGAGACTTTCCTGGGACAGTGAAACCCTATGTCAGAGACACTGAGAAGAAGCCCCAATGTTCCCTCCAGGCACTTTCAGTGTGGGTGCCTTCTCCACGCGGTTCCTGGTTTCACTGCAGCTCTGAAGAGAATGTTAGCAAAGAGGTAACCGGGACAGTGAAAACAGTACTCAAAGACAGGGAGAGCAAGCTCTCTCTTGGCACTTTGGATGTGGGACGTACAGCGAGATGTTTGCTGCTTTTGCGTTTGGCTGTTGGGAGATTTACAGCACAAAGATATCTAGTTGATTTGAAGCAGTTCCGAGAAAGTCTAAACATAATCCCCACTTCTCCCTCCTGGCACTTTCCATGTGGGAGATATAGCAGGATGTATATTGGTTTTGAGGACAACTCAATGGACAGTGTAGGGAGAAAAGGTCCTGGCTCCTTGAATGCCGTTTCTGGAGACACTGCGATCAATGTGGGAGATATGTCAAGACGTGTGTTGGTTTTGAGGACGGCTCTCTGGAGAGTCTTAGCAAAGAGGTCACAGGGATAATCAGAGCAATTCTCAGAGACACTGAGAACAAGCTCCACAATTCCCTCCTGGCACTTTCCCTGTAGGAGATACCGCAAGACGTTTCTGTATATTGGGCACAGCGCTCTGCACGGTGTTAGCAGAGACTTTCCCGGGACAGTGAAACCCTATGTCAGAGACACTGAGAAGAAGCCCCAATGTTCCCTCCAGGCACTTTCAGTGTGGGTGCCTTCTCCACGCGGTTCCTGGTTTCACTGCAGCTCTGAAGAGAATGTTAGCAAAGAGGTAACCGGGACAGTGAAAACAGTACTCAAAGACAGGGAGAGCAAGCTCTCTCTTGGCACTTTGGATGTGGGACGTACAGCGAGATGTTTGCTGCTTTTGCGTTTGGCTGTTGGGAGATTTACAGCACAAAGATATCTAGTTGATTTGAAGCAGTTCCGAGAAAGTCTAAACATAATCCCCACTTCTCCCTCCTGGCACTTTCCATGTGGGAGATATAGCAGGATGTATATTGGTTTTGAGGACAACTCAATGGACAGTGTAGGGAGAAAAGGTCCTGGCTCCTTGAATGCCGTTTCTGGAGACACTGCGATCAATGTGGGAGATATGTCAAGACGTGTGTTGGTTTTGAGGACGGCTCTCTGGAGAGTCTTAGCAAAGAGGTCACAGGGATAATCAGAGCAATTCTCAGAGACACTGAGAACAAGCTCCACAATTCCCTCCTGGCACTTTCCCTGTAGGAGATACCGCAAGACGTTTCTGTATATTGGGCACAGCGCTCTGCACGGTGTTAGCAGAGACTTTCCCGGGACAGTGAAACCCTATGTCAGAGACACTGAGAAGAAGCCCCAATGTTCCCTCCAGGCACTTTCAGTGTGGGTGCCTTCTCCACGCGGTTCCTGGTTTCACTGCAGCTCTGAAGAGAATGTTAGCAAAGAGGTAACCGGGACAGTGAAAACAGTACTCAAAGACAGGGAGAGCAAGCTCTCTCTTGGCACTTTGGATGTGGGACGTACAGCGAGATGTTTGCTGCTTTTGCGTTTGGCTGTTGGGAGATTTACAGCACAAAGATATCTAGTTGATTTGAAGCAGTTCCGAGAAAGTCTAAACATAATCCCCACTTCTCCCTCCTGGCACTTTCCATGTGGGAGATATAGCAGGATGTATATTGGTTTTGAGGACAACTCAATGGACAGTGTAGGGAGAAAAGGTCCTGGCTCCTTGAATGCCCTTTCTGGAGACACTGCGATCAATGTGGGAGATATGTCAAGACGTGTGTTGGTTTTGAGGACGGCTCTCTGGAGAGTCTTAGCAAAGAGGTCACACAGATAATCAGAGCAATTCTCAGAGACACTGAGAACAAGCTCCACAATTCCCTCCTGGCACTTTCCCTGTAGGAGATACCGCAAGACGTTTCTGTATATTGGGCACAGCGCTCTGCACGGTGTTAGCAGAGACTTTCCCGGGACAGTGAAACCCTATGTCAGAGACACTGAGAAGAAGCCCCAATGTTCCCTCCAGGCACTTTCAGTGTGGGTGCCTTCTCCACGCGGTTCCTGGTTTCACTGCAGCTCTGAAGAGAATGTTAGCAAAGAGGTAACCGGGACAGTGAAAACAGTACTCAAAGACAGGGAGAGCAAGCTCTCTCTTGGCACTTTGGATGTGGGACGTACAGCGAGATGTTTGCTGCTTTTGCGTTTGGCTGTTGGGAGATTTACAGCACAAAGATATCTAGTTGATTTGAAGCAGTTCCGAGAAAGTCTAAACATAATCCCCACTTCTCCCTCCTGGCACTTTCCATGTGGGAGATATAGCAGGATGTATATTGGTTTTGAGGACAACTCAATGGACAGTGTAGGGAGAAAAGGTCCTGGCTCCTTGAATGCCATTTCTGGAGACACTGCGATCAATGTGGGTGATATGTCAAGATGTGTGTTTGTTTTGAGGACGGCTCTCTGGAGAGTCTTAGCAAAGAGGTCACAGGGATAATCAGAGCAATTCTCAGAGACACTGAGAACAAGCTCCACAATTCCCTCCTGGCACTTTCCCTGTACGAGATACCGCAAGACGTTTCTGTATATTGGGCACAGCGCTCTGCAGGGTGTTAGCAGAGACTTTCCCGGGACAGTGAAACCCTATGTCAGAGACACTGAGAAGAAGCCCCAATGTTCCCTCCAGGCACTTTCAGTGTGGGTGCCTTCTCCACGCGGTTCCTGGTTTCACTGCAGCTCTGAAGAGAATGTTAGCAAAGAGGTAACCGGGACAGTGAAAACAGTACTCAAAGACAGGGAGAGCAAGCTCTCTCTTGGCACTTTGGATGTGGGACGTACAGCGAGATGTTTGCTGCTTTTGCGTTTGGCTGTTGGGAGATTTACAGCACAAAGATATCTAGTTGATTTGAAGCAGTTCCGAGAAAGTCTAAACATAATCCCCACTTCTCCCTCCTGGCACTTTCCATGTGGGAGATATAGCAGGATGTATATTGGTTTTGAGGACAACTCAATGGACAGTGTAGGGAGAAAAGGTCCTGGCTCCTTGAATGCCCTTTCTGGAGACACTGCGATCAATGTGGGAGATATGTCAAGACGTGTGTTGGTTTTGAGGACGGCTCTCTGGAGAGTCTTAGCAAAGAGGTCACAGGGATAATCAGAGCAATTCTCAGAGACACTGAGAACAAGCTCCACAATTCCCTCCTGGCACTTTCCCTGTAGGAGATACCGCAAGACGTTTCTGTATATTGGGCACAGCGCTCTGCACGGTGTTAGCAGAGACTTTCCCGGGACAGTGAAACCCTATGTCAGAGACACTGAGAAGAAGCCCCAATGTTCCCTCCAGGCACTTTCAGTGTGGGTGCCTTCTCCACGCGGTTCCTGGTTTCACTGCAGCTCTGAAGAGAATGTTAGCAAAGAGGTAACCGGGACAGTGAAAACAGTACTCAAAGACAGGGAGAGCAAGCTCTCTCTTGGCACTTTGGATGTGGGACATACAGCGAGATGTTTGCTGCTTTTGCGTTTGGCTGTTGGGAGATTTACAGCACAAAGATATCTAGTTGATTTGAAGCAGTTCCGAGAAAGTCTAAACATAATCCCCACTTCTCCCTCCTGGCACTTTCCATGTGGGAGATATAGCAGGATGTATATTGGTTTTGAGGACAACTCAATGGACAGTGTAGGGAGAAAAGGTCCTGGCTCCTTGAATGCCCTTTCTGGAGACACTGCGATCAATGTGGGAGATACGTCAAGACGTGTGTTGGTTTTGAGGACGGCTCTCTGGAGAGTCTTAGCAAAGAGGTCACAGGGATAATCAGAGCAATTCTCAGAGACACTGAGAACAAGCTCCACAATTCCCTCCTGGCACTTTCCCTGTAGGAGATACCGCAAGACGTTTCTGTATATTGGGCACAGCGCTCTGCACGGTGTTAGCAGAGACTTTCCCGGGACAGTGAAACCCTATGTCAGAGACACTGAGAAGAAGCCCCAATGTTCCCTCCAGGCACTTTCAGTGTGGGTGCCTTCTCCACGCGGTTCCTGGTTTCACTGCAGCTCTGAAGAGAATGTTAGCAAAGAGGTAACCGGGACAGTGAAAACAGTACTCAAAGACAGGGAGAGCAAGCTCTCTCTTGGCACTTTGGATGTGGGACGTACAGCGAGATGTTTGCTGCTTTTGCGTTTGGCTGTTGGGAGATTTACAGCACAAAGATATCTAGTTGATTTGAAGCAGTTCCGAGAAAGTCTAAACATAATCCCCACTTCTCCCTCCTGGCACTTTCCATGTGGGAGATATAGCAGGATGTATATTGGTTTTGAGGACAACTCAATGGACAGTGTAGGGAGAAAAGGTCCTGGCTCCTTGAATGCCCTTTCTGGAGACACTGCGATCAATGTGGGAGATACGTCAAGACGTGTGTTGGTTTTGAGGACGGCTCTCTGGAGAGTCTTAGCAAAGAGGTCACAGGGATAATCAGAGCAATTCTCAGAGACACTGAGAACAAGCTCCACAATTCCCTCCTGGCACTTTCCCTGTAGGAGATACCGCAAGACGTTTCTGTATATTGGGCACAGCGCTCTGCACGGTGTTAGCAGAGACTTTCCCGGGACAGTGAAACCCTATGTCAGAGACACTGAGAAGAAGCCCCAATGTTCCCTCCAGGCACTTTCAGTGTGGGTGCCTTCTCCACGCGGTTCCTGGTTTCACTGCAGCTCTGAAGAGAATGTTAGCAAAGAGGTAACCGGGACAGTGAAAACAGTACTCAAAGACAGGGAGAGCAAGCTCTCTCTTGGCACTTTGGATGTGGGACGTACAGCGAGATGTTTGCTGCTTTTGCGTTTGGCTGTTGGGAGATTTACAGGACAAAGATATCTAGTTGATTTGAAGCAGTTCCGAGAAAGTCTAAACATAATCCCCACTTCTCCCTCCTGGCACTTTCCATGTGGGAGATATAGCAGGATGTATATTGGTTTTGAGGACAACTCAATGGACAGTGTAGGGAGAAAAGGTCCTGGCTCCTTGAATGCCGTTTCTGGAGACACTGCGATCAATGTGGGAGATATGTCAAGATGTGTGTTGGTTTTGAGGACGGCTCTCTGGAGAGTCTTAGCAAAGAGGTCACAGGGATAATCAGAGCAATTCTCAGAGACACTGAGAACAAGCTCCACAATTCCCTCCTGGCACTTTCCCTGTAGGAGATACCGCAAGACGTTTCTGTATATTGGGCACAGCGCTCTGCAGGGTGTTAGCAGAGACTTTCCCGGGACAGTGAAACCCTATGTCAGAGACACTGAGAAGAAGCCCCAATGTTCCCTCCAGGCACTTTCAGTGTGGGTGCCTTCTCCACGCGGTTCCTGGTTTCACTGCATCTCTGAAGAGAATGTTAGCAAAGAGGTAACCGGGACAGTGAAAACAGTACTCAAAGACAGGGAGAGCAAGCTCTCTCTTGGCACTTTGGATGTGGGACGTACAGTGAGATGTTTGCTGCTTTTGCGTTTGGCTGTTGGGAGATTTACAGCACAAAGATATCTAGTTGATTTGAAGCAGTTCCGAGAAAGTCTAAACATAATCCCCACTTCTCCCTCCTGGCACTTTCCATGTGGGAGATATAGCAGGATGTATATTGGTTTTGAGGACAACTCAATGGACAGTGTAGGGAGAAAAGGTCCTGGCTCCTTGAATGCCGTTTCTGGAGACACTGCGATCAATGTGGGAGATATGTCAAGATGTGTGTTTGTTTTGAGGACGGCTCTCTGGAGAGTCTTAGCAAAGAGGTCACAGGGATAATCAGAGCAATTCTCAGAGACACTGAGAACAAGCTCCACAATTCCCTCCTGGCACTTTCCCTGTAGGAGATACCGCAAGACGTTTCTGTATATTGGGCACAGCGCTCTGCAGGGTGTTAGCAGAGACTTTCCCGGGACAGTGAAACCCTATGTCAGAGACACTGAGAAGAAGCCCCAATGTTCCCTCCAGGCACTTTCAGTGTGAGTGCCTTCTCCACGCGGTTCCTGGTTTCACCGCAGCTCTGAAGAGAATGTTAGCAAAGAGGTAACCGGGACAGTGAAAACAGTACTCAAAGACAGGGAGAGCAAGCTCTCTCTTGGCACTTTGGATGTGGGACATACAGCGAGATGTTTGCTGCTTTTGCGTTTGGCTGTTGGGAGATTTACAGCACAAAGATATCTAGTTGATTTGAAGCAGTTCCGAGAAAGTCTAAACATAATCCCCACTTCTCCCTCCTGGCACTTTCCATGTGGGAGATATAGCAGGATGTATATTGGTTTTGAGGACAACTCAATGGACAGTGTAGGGAGAAAAGGTCCTGGCTCCTTGAATGCCCTTTCTGGAGACACTGCGATCAATGTGGGAGATACGTCAAGACGTGTGTTGGTTTTGAGGACGGCTCTCTGGAGAGTCTTAGCAAAGAGGTCACAGGGATAATCAGAGCAATTCTCAGAGACACTGAGAACAAGCTCCACAATTCCCTCCTGGCACTTTCCCTGTAGGAGATACCGCAAGACGTTTCTGTATATTGGGCACAGCGCTCTGCACGGTGTTAGCAGAGACTTTCCCGGGACAGTGAAACCCTATGTCAGAGACACTGAGAAGAAGCCCCAATGTTCCCTCCAGGCACTTTCAGTGTGGGTGCCTTCTCCACGCGGTTCCTGGTTTCACTGCAGCTCTGAAGAGAATGTTAGCAAAGAGGTAACCGGGACAGTGAAAACAGTACTCAAAGACAGGGAGAGCAAGCTCTCTCTTGGCACTTTGGATGTGGGACGTACAGCGAGATGTTTGCTGCTTTTGCGTTTGGCTGTTGGGAGATTTACAGCACAAAGATATCTAGTTGATTTGAAGCAGTTCCGAGAAAGTCTAAACATAATCCCCACTTCTCCCTCCTGGCACTTTCCATGTGGGAGATATAGCAGGATGTATATTGGTTTTGAGGACAACTCAATGGACAGTGTAGGGAGAAAAGGTCCTGGCTCCTTGAATGCCCTTTCTGGAGACACTGCGATCAATGTGGGAGATACGTCAAGACGTGTGTTCGTTTTGAGGACGGCTCTCTGGAGAGTCTTAGCAAAGAGGTCACAGGGATAATCAGAGCAATTCTCAGAGACACTGAGAACAAGCTCCACAATTCCCTCCTGGCACTTTCCCTGTAGGAGATACCGCAAGACGTTTCTGTATATTGGGCACAGCGCTCTGCACGGTGTTAGCAGAGACTTTCCCGGGACAGTGAAACCCTATGTCAGAGACACTGAGAAGAAGCCCCAATGTTCCCTCCAGGCACTTTCAGTGTGGGTGCCTTCTCCACGCGGTTCCTGGTTTCACTGCAGCTCTGAAGAGAATGTTAGCAAAGAGGTAACCGGGACAGTGCAAACAGTACTCAAAGACAGGGAGAGCAAGCTCTCTCTTGGCACTTTGGATGTGGGACGTACAGCGAGATGTTTGCTGCTTTTGCGTTTGGCTGTTGGGAGATTTACAGCACAAAGATATCTAGTTGATTTGAAGCAGTTCCGAGAAAGTCTAAACATAATCCCCACTTCTCCCTCCTGGCACTTTCCATGTGGGAGATATAGCAGGATGTATATTGGTTTTGAGGACAACTCAATGGACAGTGTAGGGAGAAAAGGTCCTGGCTCCTTGAATGCCGTTTCTGGAGACACTGCGATCAATGTGGGAGATATGTCAAGATGTGTGTTGGTTTTGAGGACGGCTCTCTGGAGAGTCTTAGCAAAGAGGTCACAGGGATAATCAGAGCAATTCTCAGAGACACTGAGAACAAGCTCCACAATTCCCTCCTGGCACTTTCCCTGTAGGAGATACCGCAAGACGTTTCTGTATATTGGGCACAGCGCTCTGCAGGGTGTTAGCAGAGACTTTCCCGGCACAGTGAAACCCTATGTCAGAGACACTGAGAAGAAGCCCCAACGTTCCTTCCAGGCACTTTCAGTGTGGGTGCCTTCTCCACGTGGTTCCTGGTTTCACTGCAGCTCTGAAGAGAATGTTAGCAAAGAGGTAACCGGGACAGTGAAAACAGTACTCAAAGACAGGGAGAGCAAGCTCTCTCTTGGCACTTTGGATGTGGGACGTACAGCGAGATGTTTGCTGCTTTTGCGTTTGGCTGTTGGGAGATTTACAGCACAAAGATATCTAGTTGATTTGAAGCAGTTCCGAGAAAGTCTAAACATAATCCCCACTTCTCCCTCCTGGCACTTTCCATGTGGGAGATATAGCAGGATGTATATTGGTTTTGAGGACAACTCAATGGACAGTGTAGGGAGAAAAGGTCCTGGCTCCTTGAATGCCGTTTCTGGAGACACTGCGATCAATGTGGGAGATATGTCAAGACGTGTGTTGGTTTTGAGGACGGCTCTCTGGAGAGTCTTAGCAAAGAGGTCACAGGGATAATCAGAGCAATTCTCAGAGACACTGAGAACAAGCTCCACAATTCCCTCCTGGCACTTTCCCTGTAGGAGATACCACAAGACGTTTCTGTATATTGGGCACAGCGCTCTGCACGGTGTTAGCAGAGACTTTCCCGGGACAGTGAAACCCTATGTCAGAGACACTGAGAAGAAGCCCCAATGTTCCCTCCAGGCACTTTCAGTGTGGGTGCCTTCTCCACGCGGTTCCTGGTTTCACTGCAGCTCTGAAGAGAATGTTAGCAAAGAGGTAGACGGGACAGTGAAAACAGTACTCAAAGACAGGGAGAGCAAGCTCTCTCTTGGCACTTTGGATGTGGGACGTACAGCGAGATGTTTGCTGCTTTTGCGTTTGGCTGTTGGGAGATTTACAGCACAAAGATATCTAGTTGATTTGAAGCAGTTCCGAGAAAGTCTAAACATAATCCCCACTTCTCCCTCCTGGCACTTTCCATGTGGGAGATATAGCAGGATGTATATTGGTTTTGAGGACAACTCAATGGACAGTGTAGGGAGAAAAGGTCCTGGCTCCTTGAATGCCGTTTCTGGAGACACTGCGATCAATGTGGGAGATATGTCAAGACGTGTGTTGGTTTTGAGGACGGCTCTCTGGAGAGTCTTAGCAAAGAGGTCACACAGATAATCAGAGCAATTCTCAGAGACACTGAGAACAAGCTCCACAATTCCCTCCTGGCACTTTCCCTGTAGGAGATACCGCAAGACGTTTCTGTATATTGGGCACAGCGCTCTGCACGGTGTTAGCAGAGACTTTCCCGGCACAGTGAAACCCTATGTCAGAGACACTGAGAAGAAGCCCCAATGTTCCCTCCAGGCACTTTCAGTGTGGGTGCCTTCTCCACGCGGTTCCTGGTTTCACTGCAGCTCTGAAGAGAATGTTAGCAAAGAGGTAACCGGGACAGTGAAAACAGTACTCAAAGACAGGGAGAGCAAGCTCTCTCTTGGCACTTTGGATGTGGGACGTACAGCGAGATGTTTGCTGCTTTTGCGTTTGGCTGTTGGGAGATTTACAGCACAAAGATATCTAGTTGATTTGAAGCAGTTCCGAGAAAGTCTAAACATAATCCCCACTTCTCCCTCCTGGCACTTTCCATGTGGGAGATATAGCAGGATGTATATTGGTTTTGAGGACAACTCAATGGACAGTGTAGGGAGAAAAGGTCCTGGCTCCTTGAATGCCGTTTCTGGAGACACTGCGATCAATGTGGGAGATATGTCAAGATGTGTGTTGGTTTTGAGGACGGCTCTCTGGAGAGTCTTAGCAAAGAGGTCACAGGGATAATCAGAGCAATTCTCAGAGACACTGAGAACAAGCTCCACAATTCCCTCCTGGCACTTTCCCTGTAGGAGATACCGCAAGACGTTTCTGTATATTGGGCACAGCGCTCTGCAGGGTGTTAGCAGAGACTTTCCCGGCACAGTGAAACCCTATGTCAGAGACACTGAGAAGAAGCCCCAACGTTCCTTCCAGGCACTTTCAGTGTGGGTGCCTTCTCCACGTGGTTCCTGGTTTCACTGCAGCTCTGAAGAGAATGTTAGCAAAGAGGTAACCGGGACAGTGAAAACAGTACTCAAAGACAGGGAGAGCAAGCTCTCTCTTGGCACTTTGGATGTGGGACGTACAGCGAGATGTTTGCTGCTTTTGCGTTTGGCTGTTGGGAGATTTACAGCACAAAGATATCTAGTTGATTTGAAGCAGTTCCGAGAAAGTCTAAACATAATCCCCACTTCTCCCTCCTGGCACTTTCCATGTGGGAGATATAGCAGGATGTATATTGGTTTTGAGGACAACTCAATGGACAGTGTAGGGAGAAAAGGTCCTGGCTCCTTGAATGCCGTTTCTGGAGACACTGCGATCAATGTGGGAGATATGTCAAGACGTGTGTTGGTTTTGAGGACGGCTCTCTGGAGAGTCTTAGCAAAGAGGTCACAGGGATAATCAGAGCAATTCTCAGAGACACTGAGAACAAGCTCCACAATTCCCTCCTGGCACTTTCCCTGTAGGAGATACCACAAGACGTTTCTGTATATTGGGCACAGCGCTCTGCACGGTGTTAGCAGAGACTTTCCCGGGACAGTGAAACCCTATGTCAGAGACACTGAGAAGAAGCCCCAATGTTCCCTCCAGGCACTTTCAGTGTGGGTGCCTTCTCCACGCGGTTCCTGGTTTCACTGCAGCTCTGAAGAGAATGTTAGCAAAGAGGTAACCGGGACAGTGAAAACAGTACTCAAAGACAGGGAGAGCAAGCTCTCTCTTGGCACTTTGGATGTGGGACGTACAGCGAGATGTTTGCTGCTTTTGCGTTTGGCTGTTGGGAGATTTACAGCACAAAGATATCTAGTTGATTTGAAGCAGTTCCGAGAAAGTCTAAACATAATCCCCACTTCTCCCTCCTGGCACTTTCCATGTGGGAGATATAGCAGGATGTATATTGGTTTTGAGGACAACTCAATGGACAGTGTAGGGAGAAAAGGTCCTGGCTCCTTGAATGCCGTTTCTGGAGACACTGCGATCAATGTGGGAGATATGTCAAGACGTGTGTTGGTTTTGAGGACGGCTCTCTGGAGAGTCTTAGCAAAGAGGTCACACAGATAATCAGAGCAATTCTCAGAGACACTGAGAACAAGCTCCACAATTCCCTCCTGGCACTTTCCCTGTAGGAGATACCGCAAGACGTTTCTGTATATTGGGCACAGCGCTCTGCACGGTGTTAGCAGAGACTTTCCCGGGACAGTGAAACCCTATGTCAGAGACACTGAGAAGAAGCCCCAATGTTCCCTCCAGGCACTTTCAGTGTGGGTGCCTTCTCCACGCGGTTCCTGGTTTCACTGCAGCTCTGAAGAGAATGTTAGCAAAGAGGTAACCGGGACAGTGAAAACAGTACTCAAAGACAGGGAGAGCAAGCTCTCTCTTGGCACTTTGGATGTGGGACGTACAGCGAGATGTTTGCTGCTTTTGCGTTTGGCTGTTGGGAGATTTACAGCACAAAGATATCTAGTTGATTTGAAGCAGTTCCGAGAAAGTCTAAACATAATCCCCACTTCTCCCTCCTGGCACTTTCCATGTGGGAGATATAGCAGGATGTATATTGGTTTTGAGGACAACTCAATGGACAGTGTAGGGAGAAAAGGTCCTGGCTCCTTGAATGCCGTTTCTGGAGACACTGCGATCAATGTGGGAGATATGTCAAGACGTGTGTTGGTTTTGAGGACGGCTCTCTGGAGAGTCTTAGCAAAGAGGTCACAGGGATAATCAGAGCAATTCTCAGAGACACTGAGAACAAGCTCCACAATTCCCTCCTGGCACTTTCCCTGTAGGAGATACCGCAAGACGTTTCTGTATATTGGGCACAGCGCTCTGCACGGTGTTAGCAGAGACTTTCCCGGCACAGTGAAACCCTATGTCAGAGACACTGAGAAGAAGCCCCAGTGTTCCCTCCAGGCACTTTCAGTGTGGGTGCCTTCTCCACGCGGTTCCTGGTTTCACTGCAGCTCTGAAGAGAATGTTAGCAAAGAGGTAACCGGGACAGTGCAAACAGTACTCAAAGACAGGGAGAGCAAGCTCTCTCTTGGCACTTTGGATGTGGGACGTACAGCGAGATGTTTGCTGCTTTTGCGTTTGGCTGTTGGGAGATTTACAGCACAAAGATATCTAGTTGATTTGAAGCAGTTCCGAGAAAGTCTAAACATAATCCCCACTTCTCCCTCCTGGCACTTTCCATGTGGGAGATATAGCAGGATGTATATTGGTTTTGAGGACAACTCAATGGACAGTGTAGGGAGAAAAGGTCCTGGCTCCTTGAATGCCGTTTCTGGAGACACTGCGATCAATGTGGGAGATATGTCAAGATGTGTGTTGGTTTTGAGGACGGCTCTCTGGAGAGTCTTAGCAAAGAGGTCACAGGGATAATCAGAGCAATTCTCAGAGACACTGAGAACAAGCTCCACAATTCCCTCCTGGCACTTTCCCTGTAGGAGATACCGCAAGACGTTTCTGTATATTGGGCACAGCGCTCTGCACGGTGTTAGCAGAGACTTTCCCGGCACAGTGAAACCCTATGTCAGAGACACTGAGAAGAAGCCCCAACGTTCCTTCCAGGCACTTTCAGTGTGGGTGCCTTCTCCACGTGGTTCCTGGTTTCACTGCAGCTCTGAAGAGAATGTTAGCAAAGAGGTAACCGGGACAGTGAAAACAGTACTCAAAGACAGGGAGAGCAAGCTCTCTCTTGGCACTTTGGATGTGGGACGTACAGCGAGATGTTTGCTGCTTTTGCGTTTGGCTGTTGGGAGATTTACAGCACAAAGATATCTAGTTGATTTGAAGCAGTTCCGAGAAAGTCTAAACATAATCCCCACTTCTCCCTCCTGGCACTTTCCATGTGGGAGATATAGCAGGATGTATATTGGTTTTGAGGACAACTCAATGGACAGTGTAGGGAGAAAAGGTCCTGGCTCCTTGAATGCCGTTTCTGGAGACACTGCGATCAATGTGGGAGATATGTCAAGACGTGTGTTGGTTTTGAGGACGGCTCTCTGGAGAGTCTTAGCAAAGAGGTCACAGGGATAATCAGAGCAATTCTCAGAGACACTGAGAACAAGCTCCACAATTCCCTCCTGGCACTTTCCCTGTAGGAGATACCACAAGACGTTTCTGTATATTGGGCACAGCGCTCTGCACGGTGTTAGCAGAGACTTTCCCGGGACAGTGAAACCCTATGTCAGAGACACTGAGAAGAAGCCCCAATGTTCCCTCCAGGCACTTTCAGTGTGGGTGCCTTCTCCACGCGGTTCCTGGTTTCACTGCAGCTCTGAAGAGAATGTTAGCAAAGAGGTAGACGGGACAGTGAAAACAGTACTCAAAGACAGGGAGAGCAAGCTCTCTCTTGGCACTTTGGATGTGGGACGTACAGCGAGATGTTTGCTGCTTTTGCGTTTGGCTGTTGGGAGATTTACAGCACAAAGATATCTAGTTGATTTGAAGCAGTTCCGAGAAAGTCTAAACATAATCCCCACTTCTCCCTCCTGGCACTTTCCATGTGGGAGATATAGCAGGATGTATATTGGTTTTGAGGACAACTCAATGGACAGTGTAGGGAGAAAAGGTCCTGGCTCCTTGAATGCCGTTTCTGGAGACACTGCGATCAATGTGGGAGATATGTCAAGACGTGTGTTGGTTTTGAGGACGGCTCTCTGGAGAGTCTTAGCAAAGAGGTCACACAGATAATCAGAGCAATTCTCAGAGACACTGAGAACAAGCTCCACAATTCCCTCCTGGCACTTTCCCTGTAGGAGATACCGCAAGACGTTTCTGTATATTGGGCACAGCGCTCTGCACGGTGTTAGCAGAGACTTTCCCGGGACAGTGAAACCCTATGTCAGAGACACTGAGAAGAAGCCCCAATGTTCCCTCCAGGCACTTTCAGTGTGGGTGCCTTCTCCACGCGGTTCCTGGTTTCACTGCAGCTCTGAAGAGAATGTTAGCAAAGAGGTAACCGGGACAGTGAAAACAGTACTCAAAGACAGGGAGAGCAAGCTCTCTCTTGGCACTTTGGATGTGGGACGTACAGCGAGATGTTTGCTGCTTTTGCGTTTGGCTGTTGGGAGATTTACAGCACAAAGATATCTAGTTGATTTGAAGCAGTTCCGAGAAAGTCTAAACATAATCCCCACTTCTCCCTCCTGGCACTTTCCATGTGGGAGATATAGCAGGATGTATATTGGTTTTGAGGACAACTCAATGGACAGTGTAGGGAGAAAAGGTCCTGGCTCCTTGAATGCCGTTTCTGGAGACACTGCGATCAATGTGGGAGATATGTCAAGACGTGTGTTGGTTTTGAGGACGGCTCTCTGGAGAGTCTTAGCAAAGAGGTCACAGGGATAATCAGAGCAATTCTCAGAGACACTGAGAACAAGCTCCACAATTCCCTCCTGGCACTTTCCCTGTAGGAGATACCGCAAGACGTTTCTGTATATTGGGCACAGCGCTCTGCACGGTGTTAGCAGAGACTTTCCCGGCACAGTGAAACCCTATGTCAGAGACACTGAGAAGAAGCCCCAGTGTTCCCTCCAGGCACTTTCAGTGTGGGTGCCTTCTCCACGCGGTTCCTGGTTTCACTGCAGCTCTGAAGAGAATGTTAGCAAAGAGGTAACCGGGACAGTGCAAACAGTACTCAAAGACAGGGAGAGCAAGCTCTCTCTTGGCACTTTGGATGTGGGACGTACAGCGAGATGTTTGCTGCTTTTGCGTTTGGCTGTTGGGAGATTTACAGCACAAAGATATCTAGTTGATTTGAAGCAGTTCCGAGAAAGTCTAAACATAATCCCCACTTCTCCCTCCTGGCACTTTCCATGTGGGAGATATAGCAGGATGTATATTGGTTTTGAGGACAACTCAATGGACAGTGTAGGGAGAAAAGGTCCTGGCTCCTTGAATGCCGTTTCTGGAGACACTGCGATCAATGTGGGAGATATGTCAAGACGTGTGTTGGTTTTGAGGACGGCTCTCTGGAGAGTCTTAGCAAAGAGGTCACAGGGATAATCAGAGCAATTCTCAGAGACACTGAGAACAAGCTCCACAATTCCCTCCTGGCACTTTCCCTGTAGGAGATACCGCAAGACGTTTCTGTATATTGGGCACAGCGCTCTGCACGGTGTTAGCAGAGACTTTCCCGGGACAGTGAAACCCTATGTCAGAGACACTGAGAAGAAGCCCCAGTGTTCCCTCCAGGCACTTTCAGTGTGGGTGCCTTCTCCACGCGGTTCCTGGTTTCACTGCAGCTCTGAAGAGAATGTTAGCAAAGAGGTAACCGGGACAGTGCAAACAGTACTCAAAGACAGGGAGAGCAAGCTCTCTCTTGGCACTTTGGATGTGGGACGTACAGCGAGATGTTTGCTGCTTTTGCGTTTGGCTGTTGGGAGATTTACAGCACAAAGATATCTAGTTGATTTGAAGCAGTTCCGAGAAAGTCTAAACATAATCCCCACTTCTCCCTCCTGGCACTTTCCATGTGGGAGATATAGCAGGATGTATATTGGTTTTGAGGACAACTCAATGGACAGTGTAGGGAGAAAAGGTCCTGGCTCCTTGAATGCCGTTTCTGGAGACACTGCGATCAATGTGGGAGATATGTCAAGATGTGTGTTGGTTTTGAGGACGGCTCTCTGGAGAGTCTTAGCAAAGAGGTCACAGGGATAATCAGAGCAATTCTCAGAGACACTGAGAACAAGCTCCACAATTCCCTCCTGGCACTTTCCCTGTAGGAGATACCGCAAGACGTTTCTGTATATTGGGCACAGCGCTCTGCACGGTGTTAGCAGAGACTTTCCCGGGACAGTGAAACCCTATGTCAGAGACACTGAGAAGAAGCCCCAATGTTCCCTCCAGGCACTTTCAGTGTGGGTGCCTTCTCCACGCGGTTCCTGGTTTCACTGCAGCTCTGAAGAGAATGTTAGCAAAGAGGTAACCGGGACAGTGAAAACAGTACTCAAAGACAGGGAGAGCAAGCTCTCTCTTGGCACTTTGGATGTGGGACGTACAGCGAGATGTTTGCTGCTTTTGCGTTTGGCTGTTGGGAGATTTACAGCACAAAGATATCTAGTTGATTTGAAGCAGTTCCGAGAAAGTCTAAACATAATCCCCACTTCTCCCTCCTGGCACTTTCCATGTGGGAGATATAGCAGGATGTATATTGGTTTTGAGGACAACTCAATGGACAGTGTAGGGAGAAAAGGTCCTGGCTCCTTGAATGCCGTTTCTGGAGACACTGCGATCAATGTGGGAGATATGTCAAGACGTGTGTTGGTTTTGAGGACGGCTCTCTGGAGAGTCTTAGCAAAGAGGTCACAGGGATAATCAGAGCAATTCTCAGAGACACTGAGAACAAGCTCCACAATTCCCTCCTGGCACTTTCCCTGTAGGAGATACCGCAAGACGTTTCTGTATATTGGGCACAGCGCTCTGCACGGTGTTAGCAGAGACTTTCCCGGGACAGTGAAACCCTATGTCAGAGACACTGAGAAGAAGCCCCAGTGTTCCCTCCAGGCACTTTCAGTGTGGGTGCCTTCTCCACGCGGTTCCTGGTTTCACTGCAGCTCTGAAGAGAATGTTAGCAAAGAGGTAACCGGGACAGTGCAAACAGTACTCAAAGACAGGGAGAGCAAGCTCTCTCTTGGCACTTTGGATGTGGGACGTACAGCGAGATGTTTGCTGCTTTTGCGTTTGGCTGTTGGGAGATTTACAGCACAAAGATATCTAGTTGATTTGAAGCAGTTCCGAGAAAGTCTAAACATAATCCCCACTTCTCCCTCCTGGCACTTTCCATGTGGGAGATATAGCAGGATGTATATTGGTTTTGAGGACAACTCAATGGACAGTGTAGGGAGAAAAGGTCCTGGCTCCTTGAATGCCGTTTCTGGAGACACTGCGATCAATGTGGGAGATATGTCAAGATGTGTGTTGGTTTTGAGGACGGCTCTCTGGAGAGTCTTAGCAAAGAGGTCACAGGGATAATCAGAGCAATTCTCAGAGACACTGAGAACAAGCTCCACAATTCCCTCCTGGCACTTTCCCTGTAGGAGATACCGCAAGACGTTTCTGTATATTGGGCACAGCGCTCTGCACGGTGTTAGCAGAGACTTTCCCGGGACAGTGAAACCCTATGTCAGAGACACTGAGAAGAAGCCCCAACGTTCCTTCCAGGCACTTTCAGTGTGGGTGCCTTCTCCACGTGGTTCCTGGTTTCACTGCAGCTCTGAAGAGAATGTTAGCAAAGAGGTAACCGGGACAGTGAAAACAGTACTCAAAGACAGGGAGAGCAAGCTCTCTCTTGGCACTTTGGATGTGGGACGTACAGCGAGATGTTTGCTGCTTTTGCGTTTGGCTGTTGGGAGATTTACAGCACAAAGATATCTAGTTGATTTGAAGCAGTTCCGAGAAAGTCTAAACATAATCCCCACTTCTCCCTCCTGGCACTTTCCATGTGGGAGATATAGCAGGATGTATATTGGTTTTGAGGACAACTCAATGGACAGTGTAGGGAGAAAAGGTCCTGGCTCCTTGAATGCCGTTTCTGGAGACACTGCGATCAATGTGGGAGATATGTCAAGATGTGTGTTGGTTTTGAGGACGGCTCTCTGGAGAGTCTTAGCAAAGAGGTCACAGGGATAATCAGAGCAATTCTCAGAGACACTGAGAACAAGCTCCACAATTCCCTCCTGGCACTTTCCCTGTAGGAGATACCGCAAGACGTTTCTGTATATTGGGCACAGCGCTCTGCAGGGTGTTAGCAGAGACTTTCCCGGCACAGTGAAACCCTATGTCAGAGACACTGAGAAGAAGCCCCAACGTTCCTTCCAGGCACTTTCAGTGTGGGTGCCTTCTCCACGTGGTTCCTGGTTTCACTGCAGCTCTGAAGAGAATGTTAGCAAAGAGGTAACCGGGACAGTGAAAACAGTACTCAAAGACAGGGAGAGCAAGCTCTCTCTTGGCACTTTGGATGTGGGACGTACAGCGAGATGTTTGCTGCTTTTGCGTTTGGCTGTTGGGAGATTTACAGCACAAAGATATCTAGTTGATTTGAAGCAGTTCCGAGAAAGTCTAAACATAATCCCCACTTCTCCCTCCTGGCACTTTCCATGTGGGAGATATAGCAGGATGTATATTGGTTTTGAGGACAACTCAATGGACAGTGTAGGGAGAAAAGGTCCTGGCTCCTTGAATGCCGTTTCTGGAGACACTGCGATCAATGTGGGAGATATGTCAAGACGTGTGTTGGTTTTGAGGACGGCTCTCTGGAGAGTCTTAGCAAAGAGGTCACAGGGATAATCAGAGCAATTCTCAGAGACACTGAGAACAAGCTCCACAATTCCCTCCTGGCACTTTCCCTGTAGGAGATACCACAAGACGTTTCTGTATATTGGGCACAGCGCTCTGCACGGTGTTAGCAGAGACTTTCCCGGGACAGTGAAACCCTTTGTCAGAGACACTGAGAAGAAGCCCCAATGTTCCCTCCAGGCACTTTCAGTGTGGGTGCCTTCTCCACGCGGTTCCTGGTTTCACTGCAGCTCTGAAGAGAATGTTAGCAAAGAGGTAGACGGGACAGTGAAAACAGTACTCAAAGACAGGGAGAGCAAGCTCTCTCTTGGCACTTTGGATGTGGGACGTACAGCGAGATGTTTGCTGCTTTTGCGTTTGGCTGTTGGGAGATTTACAGCACAAAGATATCTAGTTGATTTGAAGCAGTTCCGAGAAAGTCTAAACATAATCCCCACTTCTCCCTCCTGGCACTTTCCATGTGGGAGATATAGCAGGATGTATATTGGTTTTGAGGACAACTCAATGGACAGTGTAGGGAGAAAAGGTCCTGGCTCCTTGAATGCCGTTTCTGGAGACACTGCGATCAATGTGGGAGATATGTCAAGACGTGTGTTGGTTTTGAGGACGGCTCTCTGGAGAGTCTTAGCAAAGAGGTCACACAGATAATCAGAGCAATTCTCAGAGACACTGAGAACAAGCTCCACAATTCCCTCCTGGCACTTTCCCTGTAGGAGATACCGCAAGACGTTTCTGTATATTGGGCACAGCGCTCTGCACGGTGTTAGCAGAGACTTTCCCGGGACAGTGAAACCCTATGTCAGAGACACTGAGAAGAAGCCCCAATGTTCCCTCCAGGCACTTTCAGTGTGGGTGCCTTCTCCACGCGGTTCCTGGTTTCACTGCAGCTCTGAAGAGAATGTTAGCAAAGAGGTAACCGGGACAGTGCAAACAGTACTCAAAGACAGGGAGAGCAAGCTCTCTCTTGGCACTTTGGATGTGGGACGTACAGCGAGATGTTTGCTGCTTTTGCGTTTGGCTGTTGGGAGATTTACAGCACAAAGATATCTAGTTGATTTGAAGCAGTTCCGAGAAAGTCTAAACATAATCCCCACTTCTCCCTCCTGGCACTTTCCATGTGGGAGATATAGCAGGATGTATATTGGTTTTGAGG
Source organism: Chroicocephalus ridibundus (assembly GCF_963924245.1). Classification (NCBI taxonomy): domain Eukaryota; kingdom Metazoa; phylum Chordata; class Aves; order Charadriiformes; family Laridae; genus Chroicocephalus; species Chroicocephalus ridibundus. The sequence continues at coordinate 345,420 of NW_026961252.1, forward strand.
ACAACTCAATGGACAGTGTAGGGAGAAAAGGTCCTGGCTCCTTGAATGCCGTTTCTGGAGACACTGCGATCAATGTGGGAGATATGTCAAGATGTGTGTTGGTTTTGAGGACGGCTCTCTGGAGAGTCTTAGCAAAGAGGTCACAGGGATAATCAGAGCAATTCTCAGAGACACTGAGAACAAGCTGCACAATTCCCTCCTGGCACTTTCCCTGTAGGAGATACCGCAAGACGTTTCTGTATATTGGGCACAGCGCTCTGCACGGTGTTAGCAGAGACTTTCCCGGGACAGTGAAACCCTATGTCAGAGACACTGAGAAGAAGCCCCAACGTTCCTTCCAGGCACTTTCAGTGTGGGTGCCTTCTCCACGTGGTTCCTGGTTTCACTGCAGCTCTGAAGAGAATGTTAGCAAAGAGGTAACCGGGACAGTGAAAACAGTACTCAAAGACAGGGAGAGCAAGCTCTCTCTTGGCACTTTGGATGTGGGACGTACAGCGAGATGTTTGCTGCTTTTGCGTTTGGCTGTTGGGAGATTTACAGCACAAAGATATCTAGTTGATTTGAAGCAGTTCCGAGAAAGTCTAAACATAATCCCCACTTCTCCCTCCTGGCACTTTCCATGTGGGAGATATAGCAGGATGTATATTGGTTTTGAGGACAACTCAATGGACAGTGTAGGGAGAAAAGGTCCTGGCTCCTTGAATGCCGTTTCTGGAGACACTGCGATCAATGTGGGAGATATGTCAAGACGTGTGTTGGTTTTGAGGACGGCTCTCTGGAGAGTCTTAGCAAAGAGGTCACAGGGATAATCAGAGCAATTCTCAGAGACACTGAGAACAAGCTCCACAATTCCCTCCTGGCACTTTCCCTGTAGGAGATACCGCAAGACGTTTCTGTATATTGGGCACAGCGCTCTGCACGGTGTTAGCAGAGACTTTCCCGGCACAGTGAAACCCTATGTCAGAGACACTGAGAAGAAGCCCCAATGTTCCCTCCAGGCACTTTCAGTGTGGGTGCCTTCTCCACGCGGTTCCTGGTTTCACTGCAGCTCTGAAGAGAATGTTAGCAAAGAGGTAACCGGGACAGTGAAAACAGTACTCAAAGACAGGGAGAGCAAGCTCTCTCTTGGCACTTTGGATGTGGGACGTACAGTGAGATGTTTGCTGCTTTTGCGTTTGGCTGTTGGGAGATTTACAGCACAAAGATATCTAGTTGATTTGAAGCAGTTCCGAGAAAGTCTAAACATAATCCCCACTTCTCCCTCCTGGCACTTTCCATGTGGGAGATATAGCAGGATGTATATTGGTTTTGAGGACAACTCAATGGACAGTGTAGGGAGAAAAGGTCCTGGCTCCTTGAATGCCGTTTCTGGAGACACTGCGATCAATGTGGGAGATATGTCAAGATGTGTGTTTGTTTTGAGGACGGCTCTCTGGAGAGTCTTAGCAAAGAGGTCACAGGGATAATCAGAGCAATTCTCAGAGACACTGAGAACAAGCTCCACAATTCCCTCCTGGCACTTTCCCTGTAGGAGATACCGCAAGACGTTTCTGTATATTGGGCACAGCGCTCTGCACGGTGTTAGCAGAGACTTTCCCGGGACAGTGAAACCCTATGTCAGAGACACTGAGAAGAAGCCCCAATGTTCCCTCCAGGCACTTTCAGTGTGGGTGCCTTCTCCACGCGGTTCCTGGTTTCACTGCAGCTCTGAAGAGAATGTTAGCAAAGAGGTAACCGGGACAGTGAAAACAGTACTCAAAGACAGGGAGAGCAAGCTCTCTCTTGGCACTTTGGATGTGGGACGTACAGCGAGATGTTTGCTGCTTTTGCGTTTGGCTGTTGGGAGATTTACAGCACAAAGATATCTAGTTGATTTGAAGCAGTTCCGAGAAAGTCTAAACATAATCCCCACTTCTCCCTCCTGGCACTTTCCATGTGGGAGATATAGCAGGATGTATATTGGTTTTGAGGACAACTCAATGGACAGTGTAGGGAGAAAAGGTCCTGGCTCCTTGAATGCCCTTTCTGGAGACACTGCGATCAATGTGGGAGATACGTCAAGACGTGTGTTCGTTTTGAGGACGGCTCTCTGGAGAGTCTTAGCAAAGAGGTCACAGGGATAATCAGAGCAATTCTCAGAGACACTGAGAACAAGCTCCACAATTCCCTCCTGGCACTTTCCCTGTAGGAGATACCGCAAGACGTTTCTGTATATTGGGCACAGCGCTCTGCACGGTGTTAGCAGAGACTTTCCCGGGACAGTGAAACCCTATGTCAGAGACACTGAGAAGAAGCCCCAATGTTCCCTCCAGGCACTTTCAGTGTGGGTGCCTTCTCCACGCGGTTCCTGGTTTCACTGCAGCTCTGAAGAGAATGTTAGCAAAGAGGTAACCGGGACAGTGAAAACAGTACTCAAAGACAGGGAGAGCAAGCTCTCTCTTGGCACTTTGGATGTGGGACGTACAGCGAGATGTTTGCTGCTTTTGCGTTTGGCTGTTGGGAGATTTACAGCACAAAGATATCTAGTTGATTTGAAGCAGTTCCGAGAAAGTCTAAACATAATCCCCACTTCTCCCTCCTGGCACTTTCCATGTGGGAGATATAGCAGGATGTATATTGGTTTTGAGGACAACTCAATGGACAGTGTAGGGAGAAAAGGTCCTGGCTCCTTGAATGCCGTTTCTGGAGACACTGCGATCAATGTGGGAGATATGTCAAGATGTGTGTTGGTTTTGAGGACGGCTCTCTGGAGAGTCTTAGCAAAGAGGTCACAGGGATAATCAGAGCAATTCTCAGAGACACTGAGAACAAGCTCCACAATTCCCTCCTGGCACTTTCCCTGTAGGAGATACCGCAAGACGTTTCTGTATATTGGGCACAGCGCTCTGCACGGTGTTAGCAGAGACTTTCCCGGCACAGTGAAACCCTATGTCAGAGACACTGAGAAGAAGCCCCAACGTTCCCTCCAGGCACTTTCAGTGTGGGTGCCTTCTCCACGTGGTTCCTGGTTTCACTGCAGCTCTGAAGAGAATGTTAGCAAAGAGGTAACCGGGACAGTGAAAACAGTACTCAAAGACAGGGAGAGCAAGCTCTCTCTTGGCACTTTGGATGTGGGACGTACAGCGAGATGTTTGCTGCTTTTGCGTTTGGCTGTTGGGAGATTTACAGCACAAAGATATCTAGTTGATTTGAAGCAGTTCCGAGAAAGTCTAAACATAATCCCCACTTCTCCCTCCTGGCACTTTCCATGTGGGAGATATAGCAGGATGTATATTGGTTTTGAGGACAACTCAATGGACAGTGTAGGGAGAAAAGGTCCTGGCTCCTTGAATGCCGTTTCTGGAGACACTGCGATCAATGTGGGAGATATGTCAAGACGTGTGTTGGTTTTGAGGACGGCTCTCTGGAGAGTCTTAGCAAAGAGGTCACAGGGATAATCAGAGCAATTCTCAGAGACACTGAGAACAAGGTCCACAATTCCCTCCTGGCACTTTCCCTGTAGGAGATACCGCAAGACGTTTCTGTATATTGGGCACAGCGCTCTGCAGGGTGTTAGCAGAGACTTTCCCGGGACAGTGAAACCCTATGTCAGAGACACTGAGAAGAAGCCCCAATGTTCCCTCCAGGCACTTTCAGTGTGGGTGCCTTCTCCACGCGGTTCCTGGTTTCACTGCAGCTCTGAAGAGAATGTTAGCAAAGAGGTAACCGGGACAGTGAAAACAGTACTCAAAGACAGGGAGAGCAAGCTCTCTCTTGGCACTTTGGATGTGGGACGTACAGCGAGATGTTTGCTGCTTTTGCGTTTGGCTGTTGGGAGATTTACAGCACAAAGATATCTAGTTGATTTGAAGCAGTTCCGAGAAAGTCTAAACATAATCCCCACTTCTCCCTCCTGGCACTTTCCATGTGGGAGATATAGCAGGATGTATATTGGTTTTGAGGACAACTCAATGGACAGTGTAGGGAGAAAAGGTCCTGGCTCCTTGAATGCCCTTTCTGGAGACACTGCGATCAATGTGGGAGATACGTCAAGACGTGTGTTCGTTTTGAGGACGGCTCTCTGGAGAGTCTTAGCAAAGAGGTCACAGGGATAATCAGAGCAATTCTCAGAGACACTGAGAACAAGCTCCACAATTCCCTCCTGGCACTTTCCCTGTAGGAGATACCGCAAGACGTTTCTGTATATTGGGCACAGCGCTCTGCAGGGTGTTAGCAGAGACTTTCCCGGGACAGTGAAACCCTATGTCAGAGACACTGAGAAGAAGCCCCAATGTTCCCTCCAGGCACTTTCAGTGTGGGTGCCTTCTCCACGCGGTTCCTGGTTTCACTGCAGCTCTGAAGAGAATGTTAGCAAAGAGGTAACCGGGACAGTGCAAACAGTACTCAAAGACAGGGAGAGCAAGCTCTCTCTTGGCACTTTGGATGTGGGACGTACAGCGAGATGTTTGCTGCTTTTGCGTTTGGCTGTTGGGAGATTTACAGCACAAAGATATCTAGTTGATTTGAAGCAGTTCCGAGAAAGTCTAAACATAATCCCCACTTCTCCCTCCTGGCACTTTCCATGTGGGAGATATAGCAGGATGTATATTGGTTTTGAGGACAACTCAATGGACAGTGTAGGGAGAAAAGGTCCTGGCTCCTTGAATGCCGTTTCTGGAGACACTGCGATCAATGTGGGAGATATGTCAAGATGTGTGTTGGTTTTGAGGACGGCTCTCTGGAGAGTCTTAGCAAAGAGGTCACAGGGATAATCAGAGCAATTCTCAGAGACACTGAGAACAAGCTCCACAATTCCCTCCTGGCACTTTCCCTGTAGGAGATACCGCAAGACGTTTCTGTATATTGGGCACAGCGCTCTGCACGGTGTTAGCAGAGACTTTCCCGGCACAGTGAAACCCTATGTCAGAGACACTGAGAAGAAGCCCCAACGTTCCTTCCAGGCACTTTCAGTGTGGGTGCCTTCTCCACGTGGTTCCTGGTTTCACTGCAGCTCTGAAGAGAATGTTAGCAAAGAGGTAACCGGGACAGTGAAAACAGTACTCAAAGACAGGGAGAGCAAGCTCTCTCTTGGCACTTTGGATGTGGGACGTACAGCGAGATGTTTGCTGCTTTTGCGTTTGGCTGTTGGGAGATTTACAGCACAAAGATATCTAGTTGATTTGAAGCAGTTCCGAGAAAGTCTAAACATAATCCCCACTTCTCCCTCCTGGCACTTTCCATGTGGGAGATATAGCAGGATGTATATTGGTTTTGAGGACAACTCAATGGACAGTGTAGGGAGAAAAGGTCCTGGCTCCTTGAATGCCGTTTCTGGAGACACTGCGATCAATGTGGGAGATATGTCAAGACGTGTGTTGGTTTTGAGGACGGCTCTCTGGAGAGTCTTAGCAAAGAGGTCACAGGGATAATCAGAGCAATTCTCAGAGACACTGAGAACAAGCTCCACAATTCCCTCCTGGCACTTTCCCTGTAGGAGATACCGCAAGACGTTTCTGTATATTGGGCACAGCGCTCTGCACGGTGTTAGCAGAGACTTTCCCGGCACAGTGAAACCCTATGTCAGAGACACTGAGAAGAAGCCCCAACGTTCCTTCCAGGCACTTTCAGTGTGGGTGCCTTCTCCACGTGGTTCCTGGTTTCACTGCAGCTCTGAAGAGAATGTTAGCAAAGAGGTAACCGGGACAGTGAAAACAGTACTCAAAGACAGGGAGAGCAAGCTCTCTCTTGGCACTTTGGATGTGGGACGTACAGCGAGATGTTTGCTGCTTTTGCGTTTGGCTGTTGGGAGATTTACAGCACAAAGATATCTAGTTGATTTGAAGCAGTTCCGAGAAAGTCTAAACATAATCCCCACTTCTCCCTCCTGGCACTTTCCATGTGGGAGATATAGCAGGATGTATATTGGTTTTGAGGACAACTCAATGGACAGTGTAGGGAGAAAAGGTCCTGGCTCCTTGAATGCCGTTTCTGGAGACACTGCGATCAATGTGGGAGATATGTCAAGACGTGTGTTGGTTTTGAGGACGGCTCTCTGGAGAGTCTTAGCAAAGAGGTCACAGGGATAATCAGAGCAATTCTCAGAGACACTGAGAACAAGCTCCACAATTCCCTCCTGGCACTTTCCCTGTAGGAGATACCGCAAGACGTTTCTGTATATTGGGCACAGCGCTCTGCACGGTGTTAGCAGAGACTTTCCCGGGACAGTGAAACCCTATGTCAGAGACACTGAGAAGAAGCCCCAATGTTCCCTCCAGGCACTTTCAGTGTGGGTGCCTTCTCCACGCGGTTCCTGGTTTCACTGCAGCTCTGAAGAGAATGTTAGCAAAGAGGTAGACGGGACAGTGAAAACAGTACTCAAAGACAGGGAGAGCAAGCTCTCTCTTGGCACTTTGGATGTGGGACGTACAGCGAGATGTTTGCTGCTTTTGCGTTTGGCTGTTGGGAGATTTACAGCACAAAGATATCTAGTTGATTTGAAGCAGTTCCGAGAAAGTCTAAACATAATCCCCACTTCTCCCTCCTGGCACTTTCCATGTGGGAGATATAGCAGGATGTATATTGGTTTTGAGGACAACTCAATGGACAGTGTAGGGAGAAAAGGTCCTGGCTCCTTGAATGCCGTTTCTGGAGACACTGCGATCAATGTGGGAGATATGTCAAGACGTGTGTTGGTTTTGAGGACGGCTCTCTGGAGAGTCTTAGCAAAGAGGTCACAGGGATAATCAGAGCAATTCTCAGAGACACTGAGAACAAGCTCCACAATTCCCTCCTGGCACTTTCCCTGTAGGAGATACCGCAAGACGTTTCTGTATATTGGGCACAGCGCTCTGCAGGGTGTTAGCAGAGACTTTCCCGGGACAGTGAAACCCTATGTCAGAGACACTGAGAAGAAGCCCCAATGTTCCCTCCAGGCACTTTCAGTGTGGGTGCCTTCTCCACGCGGTTCCTGGTTTCACTGCAGCTCTGAAGAGAATGTTAGCAAAGAGGTAACCGGGACAGTGAAAACAGTACTCAAAGACAGGGAGAGCAAGCTCTCTCTTGGCACTTTGGATGTGGGACGTACAGCGAGATGTTTGCTGCTTTTGCGTTTGGCTGTTGGGAGATTTACAGCACAAAGATATCTAGTTGATTTGAAGCAGTTCTGAGAAAGTCTAAACATAATCCCCACTTCTCCCTCCTGGCACTTTCCATGTGGGAGATATAGCAGGATGTATATTGGTTTTGAGGACAACTCAATGGACAGTGTAGGGAGAAAAGGTCCTGGCTCCTTGAATGCCGTTTCTGGAGACACTGCGATCAATGTGGGAGATATGTCAAGACGTGTGTTGGTTTTGAGGACGGCTCTCTGGAGAGTCTTAGCAAAGAGGTCACAGGGATAATCAGAGCAATTCTCAGAGACACTGAGAACAAGCTCCACAATTCCCTCCTGGCACTTTCCCTGTAGGAGATACCGCAAGACGTTTCTGTATATTGGGCACAGCGCTCTGCACGGTGTTAGCAGAGACTTTCCCGGGACAGTGAAACCCTATGTCAGAGACACTGAGAAGAAGCCCCAATGTTCCCTCCAGGCACTTTCAGTGTGGGTGCCTTCTCCACGCGGTTCCTGGTTTCACTGCAGCTCTGAAGAGAATGTTAGCAAAGAGGTAGACGGGACAGTGAAAACAGTACTCAAAGACAGGGAGAGCAAGCTCTCTCTTGGCACTTTGGATGTGGGACGTACAGCGAGATGTTTGCTGCTTTTGCGTTTGGCTGTTGGGAGATTTACAGCACAAAGATATCTAGTTGATTTGAAGCAGTTCCGAGAAAGTCTAAACATAATCCCCACTTCTCCCTCCTGGCACTTTCCATGTGGGAGATATAGCAGGATGTATATTGGTTTTGAGGACAACTCAATGGACAGTGTAGGGAGAAAAGGTCCTGGCTCCTTGAATGCCGTTTCTGGAGACACTGCGATCAATGTGGGAGATATGTCAAGACGTGTGTTGGTTTTGAGGACGGCTCTCTGGAGAGTCTTAGCAAAGAGGTCACAGGGATAATCAGAGCAATTCTCAGAGACACTGAGAACAAGCTCCACAATTCCCTCCTGGCACTTTCCCTGTAGGAGATACCGCAAGACGTTTCTGTATATTGGGCACAGCGCTCTGCACGGTGTTAGCAGAGACTTTCCCGGGACAGTGAAACCCTATGTCAGAGACACTGAGAAGAAGCCCCAATGTTCCCTCCAGGCACTTTCAGTGTGGGTGCCTTCTCCACGCGGTTCCTGGTTTCACTGCAGCTCTGAAGAGAATGTTAGCAAAGAGGTAACCGGGACAGTGCAAACAGTACTCAAAGACAGGGAGAGCAAGCTCTCTCTTGGCACTTTGGATGTGGGACGTACAGCGAGATGTTTGCTGCTTTTGCGTTTGGCTGTTGGGAGATTTACAGCACAAAGATATCTAGTTGATTTGAAGCAGTTCCGAGAAAGTCTAAACATAATCCCCACTTCTCCCTCCTGGCACTTGCCATGTGGGAGATATAGCAGGATGTATATTGGTTTTGAGGACAACTCAATGGACAGTGTAGGGAGAAAAGGTCCTGGCTCCTTGAATGCCGTTTCTGGAGACACTGCGATCAATGTGGGAGATATGTCAAGACGTGTGTTGGTTTTGAGGACGGCTCTCTGGAGAGTCTTAGCAAAGAGGTCACAGGGATAATCAGAGCAATTCTCAGAGACACTGAGAACAAGCTCCACAATTCCCTCCTGGCACTTTCCCTGTAGGAGATACCGCAAGACGTTTCTGTATATTGGGCACAGCGCTCTGCACGGTGTTAGCAGAGACTTTCCCGGGACAGTGAAACCCTATGTCAGAGACACTGAGAAGAAGCCCCAATGTTCCCTCCAGGCACTTTCAGTGTGGGTGCCTTCTCCACGCGGTTCCTGGTTTCACTGCAGCTCTGAAGAGAATGTTAGCAAAGAGGTAGACGGGACAGTGAAAACAGTACTCAAAGACAGGGAGAGCAAGCTCTCTCTTGGCACTTTGGATGTGGGACGTACAGCGAGATGTTTGCTGCTTTTGCGTTTGGCTGTTGGGAGATTTACAGCACAAAGATATCTAGTTGATTTGAAGCAGTTCCGAGAAAGTCTAAACATAATCCCCACTTCTCCCTCCTGGCACTTTCCATGTGGGAGATATAGCAGGATGTATATTGGTTTTGAGGACAACTCAATGGACAGTGTAGGGAGAAAAGGTCCTGGCTCCTTGAATGCCGTTTCTGGAGACACTGCGATCAATGTGGGAGATATGTCAAGACGTGTGTTGGTTTTGAGGACGGCTCTCTGGAGAGTCTTAGCAAAGAGGTCACAGGGATAATCAGAGCAATTCTCAGAGACACTGAGAACAAGCTCCACAATTCCCTCCTGGCACTTTCCCTGTAGGAGATACCGCAAGACGTTTCTGTATATTGGGCACAGCGCTCTGCACGGTGTTAGCAGAGACTTTCCCGGGACAGTGAAACCCTATGTCAGAGACACTGAGAAGAAGCCCCAATGTTCCCTCCAGGCACTTTCAGTGTGGGTGCCTTCTCCACGCGGTTCCTGGTTTCACTGCAGCTCTGAAGAGAATGTTAGCAAAGAGGTAACCGGGACAGTGCAAACAGTACTCAAAGACAGGGAGAGCAAGCTCTCTCTTGGCACTTTGGATGTGGGACGTACAGCGAGATGTTTGCTGCTTTTGCGTTTGGCTGTTGGGAGATTTACAGCACAAAGATATCTAGTTGATTTGAAGCAGTTCCGAGAAAGTCTAAACATAATCCCCACTTCTCCCTCCTGGCACTTGCCATGTGGGAGATATAGCAGGATGTATATTGGTTTTGAGGACAACTCAATGGACAGTGTAGGGAGAAAAGGTCCTGGCTCCTTGAATGCCGTTTCTGGAGACACTGCGATCAATGTGGGAGATATGTCAAGATGTGTGTTTGTTTTGAGGACGGCTCTCTGGAGAGTCTTAGCAAAGAGGTCACAGGGATAATCAGAGCAATTCTCAGAGACACTGAGAACAAGCTCCACAATTCCCTCCTGGCACTTTCCCTGTAGGAGATACCGCAAGACGTTTCTGTATATTGGGCACAGCGCTCTGCACGGTGTTAGCAGAGACTTTCCCGGGACAGTGAAACCCTATGTCAGAGACACTGAGAAGAAGCCCCAACGTTCCTTCCAGGCACTTTCAGTGTGGGTGCCTTCTCCACGCGGTTCCTGGTTTCACTGCAGCTCTGAAGAGAATGTTAGCAAAGAGGTAACCGGGACAGTGAAAACAGTACTCAAAGACAGGGAGAGCAAGCTCTCTCTTGGCACTTTGGATGTGGGACGTACAGCGAGATGTTTGCTGCTTTTGCGTTTGGCTGTTGGGAGATTTACAGCACAAAGATATCTAGTTGATTTGAAGCAGTTCCGAGAAAGTCTAAACATAATCCCCACTTCTCCCTCCTGGCACTTTCCATGTGGGAGATATAGCAGGATGTATATTGGTTTTGAGGACAACTCAATGGACAGTGTAGGGAGAAAAGGTCCTGGCTCCTTGAATGCCGTTTCTGGAGACACTGCGATCAATGTGGGAGATACGTCAAGACGTGTGTTGGTTTTGAGGACGGCTCTCTGGAGAGTCTTAGCAAAGAGGTCACAGGGATAATCAGAGCAATTCTCAGAGACACTGAGAACAAGCTCCACAATTCCCTCCTGGCACTTTCCCTGTAGGAGATACTGCAAGACGTTTCTGTATATTGGGCACAGCGCTCTGCACGGTGTTAGCAGAGACTTTCCCGGGACAGTGAAACCCTATGTCAGAGACACTGAGAAGAAGCCCCAATGTTCCCTCCAGGCACTTTCAGTGTGGGTGCCTTCTCCACGCGGTTCCTGGTTTCACTGCAGCTCTGAAGAGAATGTTAGCAAAGAGGTAACCGGGACAGTGCAAACAGTACTCAAAGACAGGGAGAGCAAGCTCTCTCTTGGCACTTTGGATGTGGGACGTACAGCGAGATGTTTGCTGCTTTTGCGTTTGGCTGTTGGGAGATTTACAGCACAAAGATATCTAGTTGATTTGAAGCAGTTCCGAGAAAGTCTAAACATAATCCCCACTTCTCCCTCCTGGCACTTTCCATGTGGGAGATATAGCAGGATGTATATTGGTTTTGAGGACAACTCAATGGACAGTGTAGGGAGAAAAGGTCCTGGCTCCTTGAATGCCGTTTCTGGAGACACTGCGATCAATGTGGGAGATATGTCAAGACGTGTGTTGGTTTTGAGGACGGCTCTCTGGAGAGTCTTAGCAAAGAGGTCACAGGGATAATCAGAGCAATTCTCAGAGACACTGAGAACAAGCTCCACAATTCCCTCCTGGCACTTTCCCTGTAGGAGATACCGCAAGACGTTTCTGTATATTGGGCACAGCGCTCTGCACGGTGTTAGCAGAGACTTTCCCGGGACAGTGAAACCCTATGTCAGAGACACTGAGAAGAAGCCCCAGTGTTCCCTCCAGGCACTTTCAGTGTGGGTGCCTTCTCCACGCGGTTCCTGGTTTCACTGCAGCTCTGAAGAGAATGTTAGCAAAGAGGTAACCGGGACAGTGCAAACAGTACTCAAAGACAGGGAGAGCAAGCTCTCTCTTGGCACTTTGGATGTGGGACGTACAGTGAGATGTTTGCTGCTTTTGCGTTTGGCTGTTGGGAGATTTAGAGCACAAAGATATCTAGTTGATTTGAAGCAGTTCCGAGAAAGTCTAAACATAATCCCCACTTCTCCCTCCTGGCACTTTCCATGTGGGAGATATAGCAGGATGTATATTGGTTTTGAGGACAACTCAATGGACAGTGTAGGGAGAAAAGGTCCTGGCTCCTTGAATGCCGTTTCTGGAGACACTGCGATCAATGTGGGAGATATGTCAAGATGTGTGTTGGTTTTGAGGACGGCTCTCTGGAGAGTCTTAGCAAAGAGGTCACAGGGATAATCAGAGCAATTCTCAGAGACACTGAGAACAAGCTCCACAATTCCCTCCTGGCACTTTCCCTGTAGGAGATACCGCAAGACGTTTCTGTATATTGGGCACAGCGCTCTGCACGGTGTTAGCAGAGACTTTCCCGGGACAGTGAAACCCTATGTCAGAGACACTGAGAAGAAGCCCCAACGTTCCTTCCAGGCACTTTCAGTGTGGGTGCCTTCTCCACGTGGTTCCTGGTTTCACTGCAGCTCTGAAGAGAATGTTAGCAAAGAGGTAACCGGGACAGTGAAAACAGTACTCAAAGACAGGGAGAGCAAGCTCTCTCTTGGCACTTTGGATGTGGGACGTACAGCGAGATGTTTGCTGCTTTTGCGTTTGGCTGTTGGGAGATTTAGAGCACAAAGATATCTAGTTGATTTGAAGCAGTTCCGAGAAAGTCTAAACATAATCCCCACTTCTCCCTCCTGGCACTTTCCATGTGGGAGATATAGCAGGATGTATATTGGTTTTGAGGACAACTCAATGGACAGTGTAGGGAGAAAAGGTCCTGGCTCCTTGAATGCCGTTTCTGGAGACACTGCGATCAATGTGGGAGATATGTCAAGATGTGTGTTTGTTTTGAGGACGGCTCTCTGGAGAGTCTTAGCAAAGAGGTCACAGGGATAATCAGAGCAATTCTCAGAGACACTGAGAACAAGCTCCACAATTCCCTCCTGGCACTTTCCCTGTAGGAGATACCGCAAGACGTTTCTGTATATTGGGCACAGCGCTCTGCACGGTGTTAGCAGAGACTTTCCCGGGACAGTGAAACCCTATGTCAGAGACACTGAGAAGAAGCCCCAGTGTTCCCTCCAGGCACTTTCAGTGTGGGTGCCTTCTCCACGCGGTTCCTGGTTTCACTGCAGCTCTGAAGAGAATGTTAGCAAAGAGGTAACCGGGACAGTGAAAACAGTACTCAAAGACAGGGAGAGCAAGCTCTCTCTTGGCACTTTGGATGTGGGACGTACAGCGAGATGTTTGCTGCTTTTGCGTTTGGCTGTTGGGAGATTTACAGCACAAAGATATCTAGTTGATTTGAAGCAGTTCCGAGAAAGTCTAAACATAATCCCCACTTCTCCCTCCTGGCACTTTCCATGTGGGAGATATAGCAGGATGTATATTGGTTTTGAGGACAACTCAATGGACAGTGTAGGGAGAAAAGGTCCTGGCTCCTTGAATGCCGTTTCTGGAGACACTGCGATCAATGTGGGAGATATGTCAAGACGTGTGTTGGTTTTGAGGACGGCTCTCTGGAGAGTCTTAGCAAAGAGGTCACAGGGATAATCAGAGCAATTCTCAGAGACACTGAGAACAAGCTCCACAATTCCCTCCTGGCACTTTCCCTGTAGGAGATACCGCAAGACGTTTCTGTATATTGGGCACAGCGCTCTGCACGGTGTTAGCAGAGACTTTCCCGGCACAGTGAAACCCTATATCAGAGACACTGAGAAGAAGCCCCAATGTTCCTTCCAGGCACTTTCAGTGTGGGTGCCTTCTCCACGTGGTTCCTGGTTTCACTGCAGCTCTGAAGAGAATGTTAGCAAAGAGGTAACCGGGACAGTGCAAACAGTACTCAAAGACAGGGAGAGCAAGCTCTCTCTTGGCACTTTGGATGTGGGACGTACAGCGAGATGTTTGCTGCTTTTGCGTTTGGCTGTTGGGAGATTTACAGCACAAAGATATCTAGTTGATTTGAAGCAGTTCCGAGAAAGTCTAAACATAATCCCCACTTCTCCCTCCTGGCACTTTCCATGTGGGAGATATAGCAGGATGTATATTGGTTTTGAGGACAACTCAATGGACAGTGTAGGGAGAAAAGGTCCTGGCTCCTTGAATGCCGTTTCTGGAGACACTGCGATCAATGTGGGAGATATGTCAAGACGTGTGTTGGTTTTGAGGACGGCTCTCTGGAGAGTCTTAGCAAAGAGGTCACAGGGATAATCAGAGCAATTCTCAGAGACACTGAGAACAAGCTCCACAATTCCCTCCTGGCACTTTCCCTGTAGGAGATACCGCAAGACGTTTCTGTATATTGGGCACAGCGCTCTGCACGGTGTTAGCAGAGACTTTCCCGGGACAGTGAAACCCTATGTCAGAGACACTGAGAAGAAGCCCCAATGTTCCCTCCAGGCACTTTCAGTGTGGGTGCCTTCTCCACGTGGTTCCTGGTTTCACTGCAGCTCTGAAGAGAATGTTAGCAAAGAGGTAACCGGGACAGTGAAAACAGTACTCAAAGACAGGGAGAGCAAGCTCTCTCTTGGCACTTTGGATGTGGGACGTACAGCGAGATGTTTGCTGCTTTTGCGTTTGGCTGTTGGGAGATTTAGAGCACAAAGATATCTAGTTGATTTGAAGCAGTTCCGAGAAAGTCTAAACATAATCCCCACTTCTCCCTCCTGGCACTTTCCATGTGGGAGATATAGCAGGATGTATATTGGTTTTGAGGACAACTCAATGGACAGTGTAGGGAGAAAAGGTCCTGGCTCCTTGAATGCCGTTTCTGGAGACACTGCGATCAATGTGGGAGATATGTCAAGATGTGTGTTTGTTTTGAGGACGGCTCTCTGGAGAGTCTTAGCAAAGAGGTCACAGGGATAATCAGAGCAATTCTCAGAGACACTGAGAACAAGCTCCACAATTCCCTCCTGGCACTTTCCCTGTAGGAGATACCGCAAGACGTTTCTGTATATTGGGCACAGCGCTCTGCACGGTGTTAGCAGAGACTTTCCCGGGACAGTGAAACCCTATGTCAGAGACACTGAGAAGAAGCCCCAATGTTCCCTCCAGGCACTTTCAGTGTGGGTGCCTTCTCCACGCGGTTCCTGGTTTCACTGCAGCTCTGAAGAGAATGTTAGCAAAGAGGTAACCGGGACAGTGAAAACAGTACTCAAAGACAGGGAGAGCAAGCTCTCTCTTGGCACTTTGGATGTGGGACGTACAGCGAGATGTTTGCTGCTTTTGCGTTTGGCTGTTGGGAGATTTACAGCACAAAGATATCTAGTTGATTTGAAGCAGTTCCGAGAAAGTCTAAACATAATCCCCACTTCTCCCTCCTGGCACTTTCCATGTGGGAGATATAGCAGGATGTATATTGGTTTTGAGGACAACTCAATGGACAGTGTAGGGAGAAAAGGTCCTGGCTCCTTGAATGCCGTTTCTGGAGACACTGCGATCAATGTGGGAGATATGTCAAGACGTGTGTTGGTTTTGAGGACGGCTCTCTGGAGAGTCTTAGCAAAGAGGTCACAGGGATAATCAGAGCAATTCTCAGAGACACTGAGAACAAGCTCCACAATTCCCTCCTGGCACTTTCCCTGTAGGAGATACCGCAAGACGTTTCTGTATATTGGGCACAGCGCTCTGCACGGTGTTAGCAGAGACTTTCCCGGGACAGTGAAACCCTATGTCAGAGACACTGAGAAGAAGCCCCAGTGTTCCCTCCAGGCACTTTCAGTGTGGGTGCCTTCTCCACGCGGTTCCTGGTTTCACTGCAGCTCTGAAGAGAATGTTAGCAAAGAGGTAACCGGGACAGTGCAAACAGTACTCAAAGACAGGGAGAGCAAGCTCTCTCTTGGCACTTTGGATGTGGGACGTACAGCGAGATGTTTGCTGCTTTTGCGTTTGGCTGTTGGGAGATTTACAGCACAAAGATATCTAGTTGATTTGAAGCAGTTCCGAGAAAGTCTAAACATAATCCCCACTTCTCCCTCCTGGCACTTTCCATGTGGGAGATATAGCAGGATGTATATTGGTTTTGAGGACAACTCAATGGACAGTGTAGGGAGAAAAGGTCCTGGCTCCTTGAATGCCGTTTCTGGAGACACTGCGATCAATGTGGGAGATATGTCAAGACGTGTGTTGGTTTTGAGGACGGCTCTCTGGAGAGTCTTAGCAAAGAGGTCACAGGGATAATCAGAGCAATTCTCAGAGACACTGAGAACAAGCTCCACAATTCCCTCCTGGCACTTTCCCTGTAGGAGATACCGCAAGACGTTTCTGTATATTGGGCACAGCGCTCTGCAGGGTGTTAGCAGAGACTTTCCCGGCACAGTGAAACCCTATATCAGAGACACTGAGAAGAAGCCCCAAAGTTCCTTCCAGGCACTTTCAGTGTGGGTGCCTTCTCCACGCGGTTCCTGGTTTCACTGCAGCTCTGAAGAGAATGTTAGCAAAGAGGTAACCGGGACAGTGCAAACAGTACTCAAAGACAGGGAGAGCAAGCTCTCTCTTGGCACTTTGGATGTGGGACGTACAGCGAGATGTTTGCTGCTTTTGCGTTTGGCTGTTGGGAGATTTACAGCACAAAGATATCTAGTTGATTTGAAGCAGTTCCGAGAAAGTCTAAACATAATCCCCACTTCTCCCTCCTGGCACTTTCCATGTGGGAGATATAGCAGGATGTATATTGGTTTTGAGGACAACTCAATGGACAGTGTAGGGAGAAAAGGTCCTGGCTCCTTGAATGCCGTTTCTGGAGACACTGCGATCAATGTGGGAGATATGTCAAGATGTGTGTTGGTTTTGAGGACGGCTCTCTGGAGAGTCTTAGCAAAGAGGTCACAGGGATAATCAGAGCAATTCTCAGCGACACTGAGAACAAGCTCCACAATTCCCTCCTGGCACTTTCCCTGTAGGAGATACCGCAAGACGTTTCTGTATATTGGGCACAGCGCTCTGCACGGTGTTAGCAGAGACTTTCCCGGGACAGTGAAACCCTATGTCAGAGACACTGAGAAGAAGCCCCAATGTTCCCTCCAGGCACTTTCAGTGTGGGTGCCTTCTCCACGCGGTTCCTGGTTTCACTGCAGCTCTGAAGAGAATGTTAGCAAAGAGGTAACCGGGACAGTGAAAACAGTACTCAAAGACAGGGAGAGCAAGCTCTCTCTTGGCACTTTGGATGTGGGACGTACAGCGAGATGTTTGCTGCTTTTGCGTTTGGCTGTTGGGAGATTTACAGCACAAAGATATCTAGTTGATTTGAAGCAGTTCCGAGAAAGTCTAAACATAATCCCCACTTCTCCCTCCTGGCACTTTCCATGTGGGAGATATAGCAGGATGTATATTGGTTTTGAGGACAACTCAATGGACAGTGTAGGGAGAAAAGGTCCTGGCTCCTTGAATGCCCTTTCTGGAGACACTGCGATCAATGTGGGAGATATGTCAAGATGTGTGTTTGTTTTGAGGACGGCTCTCTGGAGAGTCTTAGCAAAGAGGTCACAGGGATAATCAGAGCAATTCTCAGAGACACTGAGAACAAGCTCCACAATTCCCTCCTGGCACTTTCCCTGTAGGAGATACCGCAAGACGTTTCTGTATATTGGGCACAGCGCTCTGCACGGTGTTAGCAGAGACTTTCCCGGGACAGTGAAACCCTATGTCAGAGACACTGAGAAGAAGCCCCAATGTTCCCTCCAGGCACTTTCAGTGTGGGTGCCTTCTCCACGCGGTTCCTGGTTTCACTGCAGCTCTGAAGAGAATGTTAGCAAAGAGGTAACCGGGACAGTGAAAACAGTACTCAAAGACAGGGAGAGCAAGCTCTCTCTTGGCACTTTGGATGTGGGACGTACAGCGAGATGTTTGCTGCTTTTGCGTTTGGCTGTTGGGAGATTTACAGCACAAAGATATCTAGTTGATTTGAAGCAGTTCCGAGAAAGTCTAAACATAATCCCCACTTCTCC
Organism: Chroicocephalus ridibundus; assembly: GCF_963924245.1. Lineage (NCBI taxonomy): Eukaryota > Metazoa > Chordata > Aves > Charadriiformes > Laridae > Chroicocephalus > Chroicocephalus ridibundus. The sequence goes on from NW_026961252.1 coordinate 363,106, forward strand.
CTCCTGGCACTTTCCATGTGGGAGATATAGCAGGATGTATATTGGTTTTGAGGACAACTCAATGGACAGTGTAGGGAGAAAAGGTCCTGGCTCCTTGAATGCCGTTTCTGGAGACACTGCGATCAATGTGGGAGATATGTCAAGATGTGTGTTGGTTTTGAGGACGGCTCTCTGGAGAGTCTTAGCAAAGAGGTCACAGGGATAATCAGAGCAATTCTCAGAGACACTGAGAACAAGCTCCACAATTCCCTCCTGGCACTTTCCCTGTAGGAGATACCGCAAGACGTTTCTGTATATTGGGCACAGCGCTCTGCACGGTGTTAGCAGAGACGTTCCCGGGACAGTGAAACCCTATATCAGAGACACTGAGAAGAAGCCCCAACGTTCCTTCCAGGCACTTTCAGTGTGGGTGCCTTCTCCACGTGGTTCCTGGTTTCACTGCAGCTCTGAAGAGAATGTTAGCAAAGAGGTAACCGGGACAGTGCAAACAGTACTCAAAGACAGGGAGAGCAAGCTCTCTCTTGGCACTTTGGATGTGGGATGTACAGGGAGATGTTTGCTGCTTTTGCGTTTGGCTGTTGGGAGATTTACAGCACAAAGATATCTAGTTGATTTGAAGCAGTTCCGAGAAAGTCTAAACATAATCCCCACTTCTCCCTCCTGGCACTTTCCATGTGGGAGATATAGCAGGATGTATATTGGTTTTGAGGACAACTCAATGGACAGTGTAGGGAGAAAAGGTCCTGGCTCCTTGAATGCCGTTTCTGGAGACACTGCGATCAATGTGGGAGATATGTCAAGACGTGTGTTGGTTTTGAGGACGGCTCTCTGGAGAGTCTTAGCAAAGAGGTCACAGGGATAATCAGAGCAATTCTCAGAGACACTGAGAACAAGCTCCACAATTCCCTCCTGGCACTTTCCCTGTAGGAGATACCGCAAGACGTTTCTGTATATTGGGCACAGCGCTCTGCAGGGTGTTAGCAGAGACTTTCCCGGGACAGTGAAACCCTATGTCAGAGACACTGAGAAGAAGCCCCAATGTTCCCTCCAGGCACTTTCAGTGTGGGTGCCTTCTCCACGCGGTTCCTGGTTTCACTGCAGCTCTGAAGAGAATGTTAGCAAAGAGGTAACCGGGACAGTGAAAACAGTACTCAAAGACAGGGAGAGCAAGCTCTCTCTTGGCACTTTGGATGTGGGACGTACAGCGAGATGTTTGCTGCTTTTGCGTTTGGCTGTTGGGAGATTTACAGCACAAAGATATCTAGTTGATTTGAAGCAGTTCCGAGAAAGTCTAAACATAATCCCCACTTCTCCCTCCTGGCACTTTCCATGTGGGAGATATAGCAGGATGTATATTGGTTTTGAGGACAACTCAATGGACAGTGTAGGGAGAAAAGGTCCTGGCTCCTTGAATGCCGTTTCTGGAGACACTGCGATCAATGTGGGAGATATGTCAAGACGTGTGTTGGTTTTGAGGACGGCTCTCTGGAGAGTCTTAGCAAAGAGGTCACAGGGATAATCAGAGCAATTCTCAGAGACACTGAGAACAAGCTCCACAATTCCCTCCTGGCACTTTCCCTGTAGGAGATACCGCAAGACGTTTCTGTATATTGGGCACAGCGCTCTGCACGGTGTTAGCAGAGACTTTCCCGGGACAGTGAAACCCTATGTCAGAGACACTGAGAAGAAGCCCCAATGTTCCCTCCAGGCACTTTCAGTGTGGGTGCCTTCTCCACGCGGTACCTGGTTTCACTGCAGCTCTGAAGAGAATGTTAGCAAAGAGGTAACCGGGACAGTGAAAACAGTACTCAAAGACAGGGAGAGCAAGCTCTCTCTTGGCACTTTGGATGTGGGACGTACAGCGAGATGTTTGCTGCTTTTGCGTTTGGCTGTTGGGAGATTTACAGCACAAAGATATCTAGTTGATTTGAAGCAGTTCCGAGAAAGTCTAAACATAATCCCCACTTCTCCCTCCTGGCACTTTCCATGTGGGAGATATAGCAGGATGTATATTGGTTTTGAGGACAACTCAATGGACAGTGTAGGGAGAAAAGGTCCTGGCTCCTTGAATGCCGTTTCTGGAGACACTGCGATCAATGTGGGAGATATGTCAAGATGTGTGTTGGTTTTGAGGACGGCTCTCTGGAGAGTCTTAGCAAAGAGGTCACAGGGATAATCAGAGCAATTCTCAGAGACACTGAGAACAAGCTCCACAATTCCCTCCTGGCACTTTCCCTGTAGGAGATACCGCAAGACGTTTCTGTATATTGGGCACAGCGCTCTGCACGGTGTTAGCAGAGACTTTCCCGGGACAGTGAAACCCTATGTCAGAGACACTGAGAAGAAGCCCCAATGTTCCCTCCAGGCACTTTCAGTGTGGGTGCCTTCTCCACGCGGTACCTGGTTTCACTGCAGCTCTGAAGAGAATGTTAGCAAAGAGGTAACCGGGACAGTGCAAACAGTACTCAAAGACAGGGAGAGCAAGCTCTCTCTTGGCACTTTGGATGTGGGACGTACAGTGAGATGTTTGCTGCTTTTGCGTTTGGCTGTTGGGAGATTTACAGCACAAAGATATCTAGTTGATTTGAAGCAGTTCCGAGAAAGTCTAAACATAATCCCCACTTCTCCCTCCTGGCACTTTCCATGTGGGAGATATAGCAGGATGTATATTGGTTTTGAGGACAACTCAATGGACAGTGTAGGGAGAAAAGGTCCTGGCTCCTTGAATGCCGTTTCTGGAGACACTGCGATCAATGTGGGAGATATGTCAAGACGTGTGTTGGTTTTGAGGACGGCTCTCTGGAGAGTCTTAGCAAAGAGGTCACAGGGATAATCAGAGCAATTCTCAGAGACACTGAGAACAAGCTCCACAATTCCCTCCTGGCACTTTCCCTGTAGGAGATACCGCAAGACGTTTCTGTATATTGGGCACAGCGCTCTGCACGGTGTTAGCAGAGACTTTCCCGGCACAGTGAAACCCTATGTCAGAGACACTGAGAAGAAGCCCCAATGTTCCCTCCAGGCACTTTCAGTGTGGGTGCCTTCTCCACGCGGTTCCTGGTTTCACTGCAGCTCTGAAGAGAATGTTAGCAAAGAGGTAACCGGGACAGTGAAAACAGTACTCAAAGACAGGGAGAGCAAGCTCTCTCTTGGCACTTTGGATGTGGGACGTACAGCGAGATGTTTGCTGCTTTTGCGTTTGGCTGTTGGGAGATTTACAGCACAAAGATATCTAGTTGATTTGAAGCAGTTCCGAGAAAGTCTAAACATAATCCCCACTTCTCCCTCCTGGCACTTTCCATGTGGGAGATATAGCAGGATGTATATTGGTTTTGAGGACAACTGAATGGACAGTGTAGGGAGAAAAGGTCCTGGCTCCTTGAATGCCGTTTCTGGAGACACTGCGATCAATGTGGGAGATATGTCAAGACGTGTGTTGGTTTTGAGGACGGCTCTCTGGAGAGTCTTAGCAAAGAGGTCACAGGGATAATCAGAGCAATTCTCAGAGACACTGAGAACAAGCTCCACAATTCCCTCCTGGCACTTTCCCTGTAGGAGATACCGCAAGACGTTTCTGTATATTGGGCACAGCGCTCTGCACGGTGTTAGCAGAGACTTTCCCGGGACAGTGAAACCCTATGTCAGAGACACTGAGAAGAAGCCCCAATGTTCCCTCCAGGCACTTTCAGTGTGGGTGCCTTCTCCACGCGGTTCCTGGTTTCACTGCAGCTCTGAAGAGAATGTTAGCAAAGAGGTAACCGGGACAGTGAAAACAGTACTCAAAGACAGGGAGAGCAAGCTCTCTCTTGGCACTTTGGATGTGGGACGTACAGTGAGATGTTTGCTGCTTTTGCGTTTGGCTGTTGGGAGATTTAGAGCACAAAGATATCTAGTTGATTTGAAGCAGTTCCGAGAAAGTCTAAACATAATCCCCACTTCTCCCTCCTGGCACTTTCCATGTGGGAGATATAGCAGGATGTATATTGGTTTTGAGGACAACTCAATGGACAGTGTAGGGAGAAAAGGTCCTGGCTCCTTGAATGCCGTTTCTGGAGACACTGCGATCAATGTGGGAGATATGTCAAGATGTGTGTTTGTTTTGAGGACGGCTCTCTGGAGAGTCTTAGCAAAGAGGTCACAGGGATAATCAGAGCAATTCTCAGAGACACTGAGAACAAGCTCCACAATTCCCTCCTGGCACTTTCCCTGTAGGAGATACCGCAAGACGTTTCTGTATATTGGGCACAGCGCTCTGCAGGGTGTTAGCAGAGACTTTCCCGGGACAGTGAAACCCTATGTCAGAGACACTGAGAAGAAGCCCCAATGTTCCCTCCAGGCACTTTCAGTGTGGGTGCCTTCTCCACGCGGTACCTGGTTTCACTGCAGCTCTGAAGAGAATGTTAGCAAAGAGGTAACCGGGACAGTGAAAACAGTACTCAAAGACAGGGAGAGCAAGCTCTCTCTTGGCACTTTGGATGTGGGACGTACAGCGAGATGTTTGCTGCTTTTGCGTTTGGCTGTTGGGAGATTTACAGCACAAAGATATCTAGTTGATTTGAAGCAGTTCCGAGAAAGTCTAAACATAATCCCCACTTCTCCCTCCTGGCACTTTCCATGTGGGAGATATAGCAGGATGTATATTGGTTTTGAGGACAACTCAATGGACAGTGTAGGGAGAAAAGGTCCTGGCTCCTTGAATGCCGTTTCTGGAGACACTGCGATCAATGTGGGAGATATGTCAAGATGTGTGTTGGTTTTGAGGACGGCTCTCTGGAGAGTCTTAGCAAAGAGGTCACAGGGATAATCAGAGCAATTCTCAGAGACACTGAGAAAAAGCTCCACAATTCCCTCCTGGCACTTTCCCTGTAGGAGATACCGCAAGACGTTTCTGTATATTGGGCACAGCGCTCTGCACGGTGTTAGCAGAGACTTTCCCGGGACAGTGAAACCCTATGTTAGAGACACTGAGAAGAAGCCCCAGTGTTCCCTCCAGGCACTTTCAGTGTGGGTGCCTTCTCCACGCGGTTCCTGGTTTCACTGCAGCTCTGAAGAGAATGTTAGCAAAGAGGTAACCGGGACAGTGAAAACAGTACTCAAAGACAGGGAGAGCAAGCTCTCTCTTGGCACTTTGGATGTGGGACGTACAGCGAGATGTTTGCTGCTTTTGCGTTTGGCTGTTGGGAGATTTACAGCACAAAGATATCTAGTTGATTTGAAGCAGTTCCGAGAAAGTCTAAACATAATCCCCACTTCTCCCTCCTGGCACTTTCCATGTGGGAGATATAGCAGGATGTATATTGGTTTTGAGGACAACTCAATGGACAGTGTAGGGAGAAAAGGTCCTGGCTCCTTGAATGCCGTTTCTGGAGACACTGCGATCAATGTGGGAGATATGTCAAGACGTGTGTTGGTTTTGAGGACGGCTCTCTGGAGAGTCTTAGCAAAGAGGTCACAGGGATAATCAGAGCAATTCTCAGAGACACTGAGAACAAGCTCCACAATTCCCTCCTGGCACTTTCCCTGTAGGAGATACCGCAAGACGTTTCTGTATATTGGGCACAGCGCTCTGCACGGTGTTAGCAGAGACGTTCCCGGGACAGTGAAACCCTATATCAGAGACACTGAGAAGAAGCCCCAACGTTCCTTCCAGGCACTTTCAGTGTGGGTGCCTTCTCCACGTGGTTCCTGGTTTCACTGCAGCTCTGAAGAGAATGTTAGCAAAGAGGTAACCGGGACAGTGCAAACAGTACTCAAAGACAGGGAGAGCAAGCTCTCTCTTGGCACTTTGGATGTGGGACGTACAGCGAGATGTTTGCTGCTTTTGCGTTTGGCTGTTGGGAGATTTACAGCACAAAGATATCTAGTTGATTTGAAGCAGTTCCGAGAAAGTCTAAACATAATCCCCACTTCTCCCTCCTGGCACTTTCCATGTGGGAGATATAGCAGGATGTATATTGGTTTTGAGGACAACTCAATGGACAGTGTAGGGAGAAAAGGTCCTGGCTCCTTGAATGCCCTTTCTGGAGACACTGCGATCAATGTGGGAGATATGTCAAGACGTGTGTTGGTTTTGAGGACGGCTCTCTGGAGAGTCTTAGCAAAGAGGTCACAGGGATAATCAGAGCAATTCTCAGAGACACTGAGAACAAGCTCCACAATTCCCTCCTGGCACTTTCCCTGTAGGAGATACCGCAAGACGTTTCTGTATATTGGGCACAGCGCTCTGCACGGTGTTAGCAGAGACTTTCCCGGGACAGTGAAACCCTATGTCAGAGACACTGAGAAGAAGCCCCAATGTTCCCTCCAGGCACTTTCAGTGTGGGTGCCTTCTCCACGCGGTACCTGGTTTCACTGCAGCTCTGAAGAGAATGTTAGCAAAGAGGTAACCGGGACAGTGAAAACAGTACTCAAAGACAGGGAGAGCAAGCTCTCTCTTGGCACTTTGGATGTGGGACGTACAGCGAGATGTTTGCTGCTTTTGCGTTTGGCTGTTGGGAGATTTACAGCACAAAGATATCTAGTTGATTTGAAGCAGTTCCGAGAAAGTCTAAACATAATCCCCACTTCTCCCTCCTGGCACTTTCCATGTGGGAGATATAGCAGGATGTATATTGGTTTTGAGGACAACTCAATGGACAGTGTAGGGAGAAAAGGTCCTGGCTCCTTGAATGCCGTTTCTGGAGACACTGCGATCAATGTGGGAGATATGTCAAGACGTGTGTTGGTTTTGAGGACGGCTCTCTGGAGAGTCTTAGCAAAGAGGTCACAGGGATAATCAGAGCAATTCTCAGAGACACTGAGAACAAGCTCCACAATTCCCTCCTGGCACTTTCCCTGTAGGAGATACCGCAAGACGTTTCTGTATATTGGGCACAGCGCTCTGCACGGTGTTAGCAGAGACTTTCCCGGGACAGTGAAACCCTATGTCAGAGACACTGAGAAGAAGCCCCAATGTTCCCTCCAGGCACTTTCAGTGTGGGTGCCTTCTCCACGCGGTACCTGGTTTCACTGCAGCTCTGAAGAGAATGTTAGCAAAGAGGTAACCGGGACAGTGCAAACAGTACTCAAAGACAGGGAGAGCAAGCTCTCTCTTGGCACTTTGGATGTGGGACGTACAGTGAGATGTTTGCTGCTTTTGCGTTTGGCTGTTGGGAGATTTACAGCACAAAGATATCTAGTTGATTTGAAGCAGTTCCGAGAAAGTCTAAACATAATCCCCACTTCTCCCTCCTGGCACTTTCCATGTGGGAGATATAGCAGGATGTATATTGGTTTTGAGGACAACTCAATGGACAGTGTAGGGAGAAAAGGTCCTGGCTCCTTGAATGCCGTTTCTGGAGACACTGCGATCAATGTGGGAGATATGTCAAGACGTGTGTTGGTTTTGAGGACGGCTCTCTGGAGAGTCTTAGCAAAGAGGTCACAGGGATAATCAGAGCAATTCTCAGAGACACTGAGAACAAGCTCCACAATTCCCTCCTGGCACTTTCCCTGTAGGAGATACCGCAAGACGTTTCTGTATATTGGGCACAGCGCTCTGCACGGTGTTAGCAGAGACTTTCCCGGCACAGTGAAACCCTATGTCAGAGACACTGAGAAGAAGCCCCAATGTTCCCTCCAGGCACTTTCAGTGTGGGTGCCTTCTCCACGCGGTACCTGGTTTCACTGCAGCTCTGAAGAGAATGTTAGCAAAGAGGTAACCGGGACAGTGAAAACAGTACTCAAAGACAGGGAGAGCAAGCTCTCTCTTGGCACTTTGGATGTGGGACGTACAGCGAGATGTTTGCTGCTTTTGCGTTTGGCTGTTGGGAGATTTACAGCACAAAGATATCTAGTTGATTTGAAGCAGTTCCGAGAAAGTCTAAACATAATCCCCACTTCTCCCTCCTGGCACTTTCCATGTGGGAGATATAGCAGGATGTATATTGGTTTTGAGGACAACTCAATGGACAGTGTAGGGAGAAAAGGTCCTGGCTCCTTGAATGCCGTTTCTGGAGACACTGCGATCAATGTGGGAGATATGTCAAGACGTGTGTTGGTTTTGAGGACGGCTCTCTGGAGAGTCTTAGCAAAGAGGTCACAGGGATAATCAGAGCAATTCTCAGAGACACTGAGAACAAGCTCCACAATTCCCTCCTGGCACTTTCCCTGTAGGAGATACCGCAAGACGTTTCTGTATATTGGGCACAGCGCTCTGCACGGTGTTAGCAGAGACTTTCCCGGGACAGTGAAACCCTATGTCAGAGACACTGAGAAGAAGCCCCAATGTTCCCTCCAGGCACTTTCAGTGTGGGTGCCTTCTCCACGCGGTTCCTGGTTTCACTGCAGCTCTGAAGAGAATGTTAGCAAAGAGGTAACCGGGACAGTGCAAACAGTACTCAAAGACAGGGAGAGCAAGCTCTCTCTTGGCACTTTGGATGTGGGACGTACAGCGAGATGTTTGCTGCTTTTGCGTTTGGCTGTTGGGAGATTTACAGCACAAAGATATCTAGTTGATTTGAAGCAGTTCCGAGAAAGTCTAAACATAATCCCCACTTCTCCCTCCTGGCACTTTCCATGTGGGAGATATAGCAGGATGTATATTGGTTTTGAGGACAACTCAATGGACAGTGTAGGGAGAAAAGGTCCTGGCTCCTTGAATGCCGTTTCTGGAGACACTGCGATCAATGTGGGAGATATGTCAAGATGTGTGTTTGTTTTGAGGACGGCTCTCTGGAGAGTCTTAGCAAAGAGGTCACAGGGATAATCAGAGCAATTCTCAGAGACACTGAGAACAAGCTCCACAATTCCCTCCTGGCACTTTCCCTGTAGGAGATACCGCAAGACGTTTCTGTATATTGGGCACAGCGCTCTGCACGGTGTTAGCAGAGACTTTCCCGGGACAGTGAAACCCTATGTCAGAGACACTGAGAAGAAGCCCCAATGTTCCCTCCAGGCACTTTCAGTGTGGGTGCCTTCTCCACGCGGTGCCTGGTTTCACTGCAGCTCTGAAGAGAATGTTAGCAAAGAGGTAACCGGGACAGTGAAAACAGTACTCAAAGACAGGGAGAGCAAGCTCTCTCTTGGCACTTTGGATGTGGGACGTACAGTGAGATGTTTGCTGCTTTTGCGTTTGGCTGTTGGGAGATTTACAGCACAAAGATATCTAGTTGATTTGAAGCAGTTCCGAGAAAGTCTAAACATAATCCCCACTTCTCCCTCCTGGCACTTTCCATGTGGGAGATATAGCAGGATGTATATTGGTTTTGAGGACAACTCAATGGACAGTGTAGGGAGAAAAGGTCCTGGCTCCTTGAATGCCGTTTCTGGAGACACTGCGATCAATGTGGGAGATATGTCAAGACGTGTGTTGGTTTTGAGGACGGCTCTCTGGAGAGTCTTAGCAAAGAGGTCACAGGGATAATCAGAGCAATTCTCAGAGACACTGAGAACAAGCTCCACAATTCCCTCCTGGCACTTTCCCTGTAGGAGATACCGCAAGACGTTTCTGTATATTGGGCACAGCGCTCTGCACGGTGTTAGCAGAGACTTTCCCGGGACAGTGAAACCCTATGTCAGAGACACTGAGAAGAAGCCCCAATGTTCCCTCCAGGCACTTTCAGTGTGGGTGCCTTCTCCACGCGGTTCCTGGTTTCACTGCAGCTCTGAAGAGAATGTTAGCAAAGAGGTAACCGGGACAGTGAAAACAGTACTCAAAGACAGGGAGAGCAAGCTCTCTCTTGGCACTTTGGATGTGGGACGTACAGCGAGATGTTTGCTGCTTTTGCGTTTGGCTGTTGGGAGATTTACAGCACAAAGATATCTAGTTGATTTGAAGCAGTTCCGAGAAAGTCTAAACATAATCCCCACTTCTCCCTCCTGGCACTTTCCATGTGGGAGATATAGCAGGATGTATATTGGTTTTGAGGACAACTCAATGGACAGTGTAGGGAGAAAAGGTCCTGGCTACTTGAATGCCGTTTCTGGAGACACTGCGATCAATGTGGGAGATATGTCAAGATGTGTGTTTGTTTTGAGGACGGCTCTCTGGAGAGTCTTAGCAAAGAGGTCACAGGGATAATCAGAGCAATTCTCAGAGACACTGAGAACAAGCTCCACAATTCCCTCCTGGCACTTTCCCTGTAGGAGATACCGCAAGACGTTTCTGTATATTGGGCACAGCGCTCTGCACGGTGTTAGCAGAGACTTTCCCGGGACAGTGAAACCCTATGTCAGAGACACTGAGAAGAAGCCCCAATGTTCCCTCCAGGCACTTTCAGTGTGGGTGCCTTCTCCACGCGGTTCCTGGTTTCACTGCAGCTCTGAAGAGAATGTTAGCAAAGAGGTAACCGGGACAGTGAAAACAGTACTCAAAGACAGGGAGAGCAAGCTCTCTCTTGGCACTTTGGATGTGGGACGTACAGCGAGATGTTTGCTGCTTTTGCGTTTGGCTGTTGGGAGATTTACAGCACAAAGATATCTAGTTGATTTGAAGCAGTTCCGAGAAAGTCTAAACATAATCCCCACTTCTCCCTCCTGGCACTTTCCATGTGGGAGATATAGCAGGATGTATATTGGTTTTGAGGACAACTCAATGGACAGTGTAGGGAGAAAAGGTCCTGGCTCCTTGAATGCCGTTTCTGGAGACACTGCGATCAATGTGGGAGATATGTCAAGACGTGTGTTGGTTTTGAGGACGGCTCTCTGGAGAGTTTTAGCAAAGAGGTCACACAGATAATCATAGCAATTCTCAGAGACACTGAGAACAAGCTCCACAATTCCCTCCTGGCACTTTCCCTGTAGGAGATACCGCAAGACGTTTCTGTATATTGGGCACAGCGCTCTGCACGGTGTTAGCAGAGACTTTCCCGGGACAGTGAAACCCTTTGTCAGAGACACTGAGAAGAAGCCCCAATGTTCCCTCCAGGCACTTTCAGTGTGGGTGCCTTCTCCACGTGGTTCCTGGTTTCACTGCAGCTCTGAAGAGAATGTTAGCAAAGAGGTAACCGGGACAGTGCAAACAGTACTCAAAGACAGGGAGAGCAAGCTCTCTCTTGGCACTTTGGATGTGGGACGTACAGCGAGATGTTTGCTGCTTTTGCGTTTGGCTGTTGGGAGATTTACAGCACAAAGATATCTAGTTGATTTGAAGCAGTTCCGAGAAAGTCTAAACATAATCCCCACTTCTCCCTCCTGGCACTTTCCATGTGGGAGATATAGCAGGATGTATATTGGTTTTGAGGACAACTCAATGGACAGTGTAGGGAGAAAAGGTCCTGGCTCCTTGAATGCCGTTTCTGGAGACACTGCGATCAATGTGGGAGATATGTCAAGACGTGTGTTGGTTTTGAGGACGGCTCTCTGGAGAGTCTTAGCAAAGAGGTCACAGGGATAATCAGAGCAATTCTCAGAGACACTGAGAACAAGCTCCACAATTCCCTCCTGGCACTTTCCCTGTAGGAGATACCGCAAGACGTTTCTGTATATTGGGCACAGCGCTCTGCACGGTGTTAGCAGAGACTTTCCCGGGACAGTGAAACCCTATGTCAGAGACACTGAGAAGAAGCCCCAATGTTCCCTCCAGGCACTTTCAGTGTGGGTGCCTTCTCCACGCGGTTCCTGGTTTCACTGCAGCTCTGAAGAGAATGTTAGCAAAGAGGTAACCGGGACAGTGCAAACAGTACTCAAAGACAGGGAGAGCAAGCTCTCTCTTGGCACTTTGGATGTGGGACGTACAGCGAGATGTTTGCTGCTTTTGCGTTTGGCTGTTGGGAGATTTACAGCACAAAGATATCTAGTTGATTTGAAGCAGTTCCGAGAAAGTCTAAACATAATCCCCACTTCTCCCTCCTGGCACTTTCCATGTGGGAGATATAGCAGGATGTATATTGGTTTTGAGGACAACTCAATGGACAGTGTAGGGAGAAAAGGTCCTGGCTCCTTGAATGCCGTTTCTGGAGACACTGCGATCAATGTGGGAGATATGTCAAGACGTGTGTTGGTTTTGAGGACGGCTCTCTGGAGAGTCTTAGCAAAGAGGTCACACAGATAATCAGAGCAATTCTCAGAGACACTGAGAACAAGCTCCACAATTCCCTCCTGGCACTTTCCCTGTAGGAGATACCGCAAGACGTTTCTGTATATTGGGCACAGCGCTCTGCACGGTGTTAGCAGAGACTTTCCCGGCACAGTGAAACCCTATGTCAGAGACACTGAGAAGAAGCCCCAATGTTCCCTCCAGGCACTTTCAGTGTGGGTGCCTTCTCCACGTGGTTCCTGGTTTCACTGCAGCTCTGAAGAGAATGTTAGCAAAGAGGTAACCGGGACAGTGAAAACAGTACTCAAAGACAGGGAGAGCAAGCTCTCTCTTGGCACTTTGGATGTGGGACGTACAGCGAGATGTTTGCTGCTTTTGCGTTTGGCTGTTGGGAGATTTACAGCACAAAGATATCTAGTTGATTTGAAGCAGTTCCGAGAAAGTCTAAACATAATCCCCACTTCTCCCTCCTGGCACTTTCCATGTGGGAGATATAGCAGGATGTATATTGGTTTTGAGGACAACTCAATGGACAGTGTAGGGAGAAAAGGTCCTGGCTCCTTGAATGCCCTTTCTGGAGACACTGCGATCAATGTGGGAGATATGTCAAGACGTGTGTTGGTTTTGAGGACGGCTCTCTGGAGAGTCTTAGCAAAGAGGTCACAGGGATAATCAGAGCAATTCTCAGAGACACTGAGAACAAGCTCCACAATTCCCTCCTGGCACTTTCCCTGTAGGAGATACTGCAAGACGTTTCTGTATATTGGGCACAGCGCTCTGCACGGTGTTAGCAGAGACTTTCCCGGGACAGTGAAACCCTATGTCAGAGACACTGAGAAGAAGCCCCAATGTTCCCTCCAGGCACTTTCAGTGTGGGTGCCTTCTCCACGCGGTTCCTGGTTTCACTGCAGCTCTGAAGAGAATGTTAGCAAAGAGGTAACCGGGACAGTGCAAACAGTACTCAAAGACAGGGAGAGCAAGCTCTCTCTTGGCACTTTGGATGTGGGACGTACAGCGAGATGTTTGCTGCTTTTGCGTTTGGCTGTTGGGAGATTTACAGCACAAAGATATCTAGTTGATTTGAAGCAGTTCCGAGAAAGTCTAAACATAATCCCCACTTCTCCCTCCTGGCACTTTCCATGTGGGAGATATAGCAGGATGTATATTGGTTTTGAGGACAACTCAATGGACAGTGTAGGGAGAAAAGGTCCTGGCTCCTTGAATGCCGTTTCTGGAGACACTGCGATCAATGTGGGAGATATGTCAAGACGTGTGTTGGTTTTGAGGACGGCTCTCTGGAGAGTCTTAGCAAAGAGGTCACAGGGATAATCAGAGCAATTCTCAGAGACACTGAGAACAAGCTCCACAATTCCCTCCTGGCACTTTCCCTGTAGGAGATACCGCAAGACGTTTCTGTATATTGGGCACAGCGCTCTGCACGGTGTTAGCAGAGACTTTCCCGGGACAGTGAAACCCTATATCAGAGACACTGAGAAGAAGCCCCAACGTTCCTTCCAGGCACTTTCAGTGTGGGTGCCTTCTCCACGCGGTTCCTGGTTTCACTGCAGCTCTGAAGAGAATGTTAGCAAAGAGGTAACCGGGACAGTGAAAACAGTACTCAAAGACAGGGAGAGCAAGCTCTCTCTTGGCACTTTGGATGTGGGACGTACAGCGAGATGTTTGCTGCTTTTGCGTTTGGCTGTTGGGAGATTTACAGCACAAAGATATCTAGTTGATTTGAAGCAGTTCCGAGAAAGTCTAAACATAATCCCCACTTCTCCCTCCTGGCACTTTCCATGTGGGAGATATAGCAGGATGTATATTGGTTTTGAGGACAACTCAATGGACAGTGTAGGGAGAAAAGGTCCTGGCTCCTTGAATGCCGTTTCTGGAGACACTGCGATCAATGTGGGAGATATGTCAAGACGTGTGTTGGTTTTGAGGACGGCTCTCTGGAGAGTCTTAGCAAAGAGGTCACAGGGATAATCAGAGCAATTCTCAGAGACACTGAGAACAAGCTCCACAATTCCCTCCTGGCACTTTCCCTGTAGGAGATACCGCAAGACGTTTCTGTATATTGGGCACAGCGCTCTGCACGGTGTTAGCAGAGACTTTCCCGGGACAGTGAAACCCTATGTCAGAGACACTGAGAAGAAGCCCCAATGTTCCCTCCAGGCACTTTCAGTGTGGGTGCCTTCTCCACGCGGTTCCTGGTTTCACTGCAGCTCTGAAGAGAATGTTAGCAAAGAGGTAACCGGGACAGTGAAAACAGTACTCAAAGACAGGGAGAGCAAGCTCTCTCTTGGCACTTTGGATGTGGGACGTACAGCGAGATGTTTGCTGCTTTTGCGTTTGGCTGTTGGGAGATTTACAGCACAAAGATATCTAGTTGATTTGAAGCAGTTCCGAGAAAGTCTAAACATAATCCCCACTTCTCCCTCCTGGCACTTTCCATGTGGGAGATATAGCAGGATGTATATTGGTTTTGAGGACAACTCAATGGACAGTGTAGGGAGAAAAGGTCCTGGCTCCTTGAATGCCGTTTCTGGAGACACTGCGATCAATGTGGGAGATATGTCAAGACGTGTGTTGGTTTTGAGGACGGCTCTCTGGAGAGTCTTAGCAAAGAGGTCACACAGATAATCAGAGCAATTCTCAGAGACACTGAGAACAAGCTCCACAATTCCCTCCTGGCACTTTCCCTGTAGGAGATACCGCAAGACGTTTCTGTATATTGGGCACAGCGCTCTGCACGGTGTTAGCAGAGACTTTCCCGGGACAGTGAAACCCTATGTCAGAGACACTGAGAAGAAGCCCCAATGTTCCCTCCAGGCACTTTCAGTGTGGGTGCCTTCTCCACGCGGTTCCTGGTTTCACTGCAGCTCTGAAGAGAATGTTAGCAAAGAGGTAACCGGGACAGTGCAAACAGTACTCAAAGACAGGGAGAGCAAGCTCTCTCTTGGCACTTTGGATGTGGGACGTACAGCGAGATGTTTGCTGCTTTTGCGTTTGGCTGTTGGGAGATTTACAGCACAAAGATATCTAGTTGATTTGAAGCAGTTCCGAGAAAGTCTAAACATAATCCCCACTTCTCCCTCCTGGCACTTTCCATGTGGGAGATATAGCAGGATGTATATTGGTTTTGAGGACAACTCAATGGACAGTGTAGGGAGAAAAGGTCCTGGCTCCTTGAATGCCGTTTCTGGAGACACTGCGATCAATGTGGGAGATATGTCAAGATGTGTGTTGGTTTTGAGGACGGCTCTCTGGAGAGTCTTAGCAAAGAGGTCACAGGGATAATCAGAGCAATTCTCAGAGACACTGAGAACAAGCTCCACAATTCCCTCCTGGCACTTTCCCTGTAGGAGATACCGCAAGACGTTTCTGTATATTGGGCACAGCGCTCTGCACGGTGTTAGCAGAGACTTTCCCGGGACAGTGAAACCCTATATCAGAGACACTGAGAAGAAGCCCCAACGTTCCTTCCAGGCACTTTCAGTGTGGGTGCCTTCTCCACGCGGTTCCTGGTTTCACTGCAGCTCTGAAGAGAATGTTAGCAAAGAGGTAACCGGGACAGTGAAAACAGTACTCAAAGACAGGGAGAGCAAGCTCTCTCTTGGCACTTTGGATGTGGGACGTACAGCGAGATGTTTGCTGCTTTTGCGTTTGGCTGTTGGGAGATTTACAGCACAAAGATATCTAGTTGATTTGAAGCAGTTCCGAGAAAGTCTAAACATAATCCCCACTTCTCCCTCCTGGCACTTTCCATGTGGGAGATATAGCAGGATGTATATTGGTTTTGAGGACAACTCAATGGACAGTGTAGGGAGAAAAGGTCCTGGCTCCTTGAATGCCGTTTCTGGAGACACTGCGATCAATGTGGGAGATATGTCAAGACGTGTGTTGGTTTTGAGGACGGCTCTCTGGAGAGTCTTAGCAAAGAGGTCACAGGGATAATCAGAGCAATTCTCAGAGACACTGAGAACAAGCTCCACAATTCCCTCCTGGCACTTTCCCTGTAGGAGATACCGCAAGACGTTTCTGTATATTGGGCACAGCGCTCTGCACGGTGTTAGCAGAGACTTTCCCGGGACAGTGAAACCCTATGTCAGAGACACTGAGAAGAAGCCCCAATGTTCCCTCCAGGCACTTTCAGTGTGGGTGCCTTCTCCACGCGGTTCCTGGTTTCACTGCAGCTCTGAAGAGAATGTTAGCAAAGAGGTAACCGGGACAGTGAAAACAGTACTCAAAGACAGGGAGAGCAAGCTCTCTCTTGGCACTTTGGATGTGGGACGTACAGCGAGATGTTTGCTGCTTTTGCGTTTGGCTGTTGGGAGATTTACAGCACAAAGATATCTAGTTGATTTGAAGCAGTTCCGAGAAAGTCTAAACATAATCCCCACTTCTCCCTCCTGGCACTTTCCATGTGGGAGATATAGCAGGATGTATATTGGTTTTGAGGACAACTCAATGGACAGTGTAGGGAGAAAAGGTCCTGGCTCCTTGAATGCCGTTTCTGGAGACACTGCGATCAATGTGGGAGATATGTCAAGACGTGTGTTGGTTTTGAGGACGGCTCTCTGGAGAGTTTTAGCAAAGAGGTCACAGGGATAATCAGAGCAATTCTCAGAGACACTGAGAACAAGCTCCACAAATCCCTCCTGGCACTTTCCCTGTAGGAGATACCGCAAGACGTTTCTGTATATTGGGCACAGCACTCTGCACGGTGTTAGCAGAGACTTTCCCGGGACAGTGAAACCCTTTGTCAGAGACACTGAGAAGAAGCCCCAATGTTCCCTCCAGGCACTTTCAGTGTGGGTGCCTTCTCCACGCGGTTCCTGGTTTCACTGCAGCTCTGAAGAGAATGTTAGCAAAGAGGTAACCGGGACAGTGCAAACAGTACTCAAAGACAGGGAGAGCAAGCTCTCTCTTGGCACTTTGGATGTGGGACGTACAGCGAGATGTTTGCTGCTTTTGCGTTTGGCTGTTGGGAGATTTACAGCACAAAGATATCTAGTTGATTTGAAGCAGTTCCGAGAAAGTCTAAACATAATCCCCACTTCTCCCTCCTGGCACTTTCCATGTGGGAGATATAGCAGGATGTATATTGGTTTTGAGGACAACTCAATGGACAGTGTAGGGAGAAAAGGTCCTGGCTCCTTGAATGCCGTTTCTGGAGACACTGCGATCAATGTGGGAGATATGTCAAGATGTGTGTTGGTTTTGAGGACGGCTCTCTGGAGAGTCTTAGCAAAGAGGTCACAGGGATAATCAGAGCAATTCTCAGAGACACTGAGAACAAGCTCCACAATTCCCTCCTGGCACTTTCCCTGTAGGAGATACCGCAAGACGTTTCTGTATATTGGACACAGCGCTCTGCACGGTGTTAGCAGAGACTTTCCCGGGACAGTGAAACCCTATATCAGAGACACTGAGAAGAAGCCCCAACGTTCCTTCCAGGCACTTTCAGTGTGGGTGCCTTCTCCACGCGGTTCCTGGTTTCACTGCAGCTCTGAAGAGAATGTTAGCAAAGAGGTAACCGGGACAGTGAAAACAGTACTCAAAGACAGGGAGAGCAAGCTCTCTCTTGGCACTTTGGATGTGGGACGTACAGCGAGATGTTTGCTGCTTTTGCGTTTGGCTGTTGGGAGATTTACAGCACAAAGATATCTAGTTGATTTGAAGCAGTTCCGAGAAAGTCTAAACATAATCCCCACTTCTCCCTCCTGGCACTTTCCATGTGGGAGATATAGCAGGATGTATATTGGTTTTGAGGACAACTCAATGGACAGTGTAGGGAGAAAAGGTCCTGGCTCCTTGAATGCCGTTTCTGGAGACACTGCGATCAATGTGGGAGATATGTCAAGACGTGTGTTGGTTTTGAGGACGGCTCTCTGGAGAGTCTTAGCAAAGAGGTCACAGGGATAATCAGAGCAATTCTCAGAGACACTGAGAACAAGCTCCACAATTCCCTCCTGGCACTTTCCCTGTAGGAGATACCGCAAGACGTTTCTGTATATTGGGCACAGCGCTCTGCACGGTGTTAGCAGAGACTTTCCCGGGACAGTGAAACCCTATGTCAGAGACACTGAGAAGAAGCCCCAATGTTCCCTCCAGGCACTTTCAGTGTGGGTGCCTTCTCCACGCGGTTCCTGGTTTCACTGCAGCTCTGAAGAGAATGTTAGCAAAGAGGTAACCGGGACAGTGAAAACAGTACTCAAAGACAGGGAGAGCAAGCTCTCTCTTGGCACTTTGGATGTGGGACGTACAGCGAGATGTTTGCTGCTTTTGCGTTTGGCTGTTGGGAGATTTACAGCACAAAGATATCTAGTTGATTTGAAGCAGTTCCGAGAAAGTCTAAACATAATCCCCACTTCTCCCTCCTGGCACTTTCCATGTGGGAGATATAGCAGGATGTATATTGGTTTTGAGGACAACTCAATGGACAGTGTAGGGAGAAAAGGTCCTGGCTCCTTGAATGCCGTTTCTGGAGACACTGCGATCAATGTGGGAGATATGTCAAGACGTGTGTTGGTTTTGAGGACGGCTCTCTGGAGAGTTTTAGCAAAGAGGTCACAGGGATAATCAGAGCAATTCTCAGAGACACTGAGAACAAGCTCCACAAATCCCTCCTGGCACTTTCCCTGTAGGAGATACCGCAAGACGTTTCTGTATATTGGGCACAGCACTCTGCACGGTGTTAGCAGAGACTTTCCCGGGACAGTGAAACCCTTTGTCAGAGACACTGAGAAGAAGCCCCAATGTTCCCTCCAGGCACTTTCAGTGTGGGTGCCTTCTCCACGCGGTTCCTGGTTTCACTGCAGCTCTGAAGAGAATGTTAGCAAAGAGGTAACCGGGACAGTGCAAACAGTACTCAAAGACAGGGAGAGCAAGCTCTCTCTTGGCACTTTGGATGTGGGACGTACAGCGAGATGTTTGCTGCTTTTGCGTTTGGCTGTTGGGAGATTTACAGCACAAAGATATCTAGTTGATTTGAAGCAGTTCCGAGAAAGTCTAAACATAATCCCCACTTCTCCCTCCTGGCACTTTCCATGTGGGAGATATAGCAGGATGTATATTGGTTTTGAGGACAACTCAATGGACAGTGTAGGGAGAAAAGGTCCTGGCTCCTTGAATGCCGTTTCTGGAGACACTGCGATCAATGTGGGAGATATGTCAAGACGTGTGTTGGTTTTGAGGACGGCTCTCTGGAGAGTCTTAGCAAAGAGGTCACAGGGATAATCAGAGCAATTCTCAGAGACACTGAGAACAAGCTCCACAATTCCCTCCTGGCACTTTCCCTGTAGGAGATACTGCAAGACGTTTCTGTATATTGGGCACAGCGCTCTGCACGGTGTTAGCAGAGACTTTCCCGGGACAGTGAAACCCTATGTCAGAGACACTGAGAAGAAGCCCCAATGTTCCCTCCAGGCACTTTCAGTGTGGGTGCCTTCTCCACGCGGTTCCTGGTTTCACTGCAGCTCTGAAGAGAATGTTAGCAAAGAGGTAACCGGGACAGTGCAAACAGTACTCAAAGACAGGGAGAGCAAGCTCTCTCTTGGCACTTTGGATGTGGGACGTACAGCGAGATGTTTGCTGCTTTTGCGTTTGGCTGTTGGGAGATTTACAGCACAAAGATATCTAGTTGATTTGAAGCAGTTCCGAGAAAGTCTAAACATAATCCCCACTTCTCCCTCCTGGCACTTTCCATGTGGGAGATATAGCAGGATGTATATTGGTTTTGAGGACAACTCAATGGACAGTGTAGGGAGAAAAGGTCCTGGCTCCTTGAATGCCGTTTCTGGAGACACTGCGATCAATGTGGGAGATATGTCAAGATGTGTGTTGGTTTTGAGGACGGCTCTCTGGAGAGTCTTAGCAAAGAGGTCACAGGGATAATCAGAGCAATTCTCAGAGACACTGAGAACAAGCTCCACAATTCCCTCCTGGCACTTTCCCTGTAGGAGATACCGCAAGACGTTTCTGTATATTGGGCACAGCGCTCTGCACGGTGTTAGCAGAGACTTTCCCGGGACAGTGAAACCCTATATCAGAGACACTGAGAAGAAGCCCCAACGTTCCTTCCAGGCACTTTCAGTGTGGGTGCCTTCTCCACGTGGTTCCTGGTTTCACTGCAGCTCTGAAGAGAATGTTAGCAAAGAGGTAACCGGGACAGTGAAAACAGTACTCAAAGACAGGGAGAGCAAGCTCTCTCTTGGCACTTTGGATGTGGGACGTACAGCGAGATGTTTGCTGCTTTTGCGTTTGGCTGTTGGGAGATTTACAGCTCAAAGATATCTAGTTGATTTGAAGCAGTTCCGAGAAAGTCTAAACATAATCCCCACTTCTCCCTCCTGGCACTTTCCATGTGGGAGATATAGCAGGATGTATATTGGTTTTGAGGACAACTCAATGGACAGTGTAGGGAGAAAAGGTCCTGGCTCCTTGAATGCCGTTTCTGGAGACACTGCGATCAATGTGGGAGATATGTCAAGACGTGTGTTGGTTTTGAGGACGGCTCTCTGGAGAGTTTTAGCAAAGAGGTCACACAGATAATCAGAGCAATTCTCAGAGACACTGAGAACAAGCTCCACAATTCCCTCCTGGCACTTTCCCTGTAGGAGATACCGCAAGACGTTTCTGTATATTGGGCACAGCGCTCTGCACGGTGTTAGCAGAGACTTTCCCGGGACAGTGAAACCCTATGTCAGAGACACTGAGAAGAAGCCCCAATGTTCCCTCCAGGCACTTTCAGTGTGGGTGCCTTCTCCACGCGGTTCCTGGTTTCACTGCAGCTCTGAAGAGAATGTTAGCAAAGAGGTAACCGGGACAGTGAAAACAGTACTCAAAGACAGGGAGAGCAAGCTCTCTCTTGGCACTTTGGATGTGGGACGTACAGCGAGATGTTTGCTGCTTTTGCGTTTGGCTGTTGGGAGATTTACAGCACAAAGATATCTAGTTGATTTGAAGCAGTTCCGAGAAAGTCTAAACATAATCCCCACTTCTCCCTCCTGGCACTTTCCATGTGGGAGATATAGCAGGATGTATATTGGTTTTGAGGACAACTCAATGGACAGTGTAGGGAGAAAAGGTCCTGGCTCCTTGAATGCCGTTTCTGGAGACACTGCGATCAATGTGGGAGATATGTCAAGACGTGTGTTGGTTTTGAGGACGGCTCTCTGGAGAGTTTTAGCAAAGAGGTCACAGGGATAATCAGAGCAATTCTCAGAGACACTGAGAACAAGCTCCACAATTCCCTCCTGGCACTTTCCCTGTAGGAGATACCGCAAGACGTTTCTGTATATTGGGCACAGCGCTCTGCACGGTGTTAGCAGAGACTTTCCCGGGACAGTGAAACCCTTTGTCAGAGACACTGAGAAGAAGCCCCAATGTTCCCTCCAGGCACTTTCAGTGTGGGTGCCTTCTCCACGCGGTTCCTGGTTTCACTGCAGCTCTGAAGAGAATGTTAGCAAAGAGGTAACCGGGACAGTGAAAACAGTACTCAAAGACAGGGAGAGCAAGCTCTCTCTTGGCACTTTGGATGTGGGACGTACAGCGAGATGTTTGCTGCTTTTGCGTTTGGCTGTTGGGAGATTTACAGCACAAAGATATCTAGTTGATTTGAAGCAGTTCCGAGAAAGTCTAAACATAATCCCCACTTCTCCCTCCTGGCACTTTCCATGTGGGAGATATAGCAGGATGTATATTGGTTTTGAGGACAACTCAATGGACAGTGTAGGGAGAAAAGGTCCTGGCTCCTTGAATGCCGTTTCTGGAGACACTGCGATCAATGTGGGAGATATGTCAAGACGTGTGTTGGTTTTGAGGACGGCTCTCTGGAGAGTCTTAGCAAAGAGGTCACAGGGATAATCAGAGCAATTCTCAGAGACACTGAGAACAAGCTCCACAATTCCCTCCTGGCACTTTCCCTGTAGGAGATACCGCAAGACGTTTCTGTATATTGGGCACAGCGCTCTGCACGGTGTTAGCAGAGACTTTCCCGGGACAGTGAAACCCTATGTCAGAGACACTGAGAAGAAGCCCCAATGTTCCCTCCAGGCACTTTCAGTGTGGGTGCCTTCTCCACGCGGTTCCTGGTTTCACTGCAGCTCTGAAGAGAATGTTAGCAAAGAGGTAACCGGGACAGTGAAAACAGTACTCAAAGACAGGGAGAGCAAGCTCTCTCTTGGCACTTTGGATGTGGGACGTACAGCGAGATGTTTGCTGCTTTTGCGTTTGGCTGTTGGGAGATTTACAGCACAAAGATATCTAGTTGATTTGAAGCAGTTCCGAGAAAGTCTAAACATAATCCCCACTTCTCCCTCCTGGCACTTTCCATGTGGGAGATATAGCAGGATGTATATTGGTTTTGAGGACAACTCAATGGACAGTGTAGGGAGAAAAGGTCCTGGCTCCTTGAATGCCGTTTCTGGAGACACTGCGATCAATGTGGGAGATATGTCAAGATGTGTGTTTGTTTTGAGGACGGCTCTCTGGAGAGTCTTAGCAAAGAGGTCACAGGGATAATCAGAGCAATTCTCAGAGACACTGAGAACAAGCTCCACAATTCCCTCCTGGCACTTTCCCTGTAGGAGATACCGCAAGACGTTTCTGTATATTGGGCACAGCGCTCTGCACGGTGTTAGCAGAGACTTTCCCGGGACAGTGAAACCCTATGTCAGAGACACTGAGAAGAAGCCCCAATGTTCCCTCCAGGCACTTTCAGTGTGGGTGCCTTCTCCACGCGGTTCCTGGTTTCACTGCAGCTCTGAAGAGAATGTTAGCAAAGAGGTAACCGGAACAGTGAAAACAGTACTCAAAGACAGGGAGAGCAAGCTCTCTCTTGGCACTTTGGATGTGGGACGTACAGCGAGATGTTTGCTGCTTTTGCGTTTGGCTGTTGGGAGATTTACAGCACAAAGATATCTAGTTGATTTGAAGCAGTTCCGAGAAAGTCTAAACATAATCCCCACTTCTCCCTCCTGGCACTTTCCATGTGGGAGATATAGCAGGATGTATATTGGTTTTGAGGACAACTCAATGGACAGTGTAGGGAGAAAAGGTCCTGGCTCCTTGAATGCCGTTTCTGGAGACACTGCGATCAATGTGGGAGATATGTCAAGACGTGTGTTGGTTTTGAGGACGGCTCTCTGGAGAGTTTTAGCAAAGAGGTCACACAGATAATCAGAGCAATTCTCAGAGACACTGAGAACAAGCTCCACAATTCCCTCCTGGCACTTTCCCTGTAGGAGATACCGCAAGACGTTTCTGTATATTGGGCACAGCGCTCTGCACGGTGTTAGCAGAGACTTTCCCGGGACAGTGAAACCCTTTGTCAGAGACACTGAGAAGAAGCCCCAATGTTCCCTCCAGGCACTTTCAGTGTGGGTGCCTTCTCCACGCGGTTCCTGGTTTCACTGCAGCTCTGAAGAGAATGTTAGCAAAGAGGTAACCGGGACAGTGAAAACAGTACTCAAAGACAGGGAGAGCAAGCTCTCTCTTGGCACTTTGGATGTGGGACGTACAGCGAGATGTTTGCTGCTTTTGCGTTTGGCTGTTGGGAGATTTACAGCACAAAGATATCTAGTTGATTTGAAGCAGTTCCGAGAAAGTCTAAACATAATCCCCACTTCTCCCTCCTGGCACTTTCCATGTGGGAGATATAGCAGGATGTATATTGGTTTTGAGGACAACTCAATGGACAGTGTAGGGAGAAAAGGTCCTGGCTCCTTGAATGCCGTTTCTGGAGACACTGCGATCAATGTGGGAGATATGTCAAGACGTGTGTTGGTTTTGAGGACGGCTCTCTGGAGAGTCTTAGCAAAGAGGTCACAGGGATAATCAGAGCAATTCTCAGAGACACTGAGAACAAGCTCCACAATTCCCTCCTGGCACTTTCCCTGTAGGAGATACCGCAAGACGTTTCTGTATATTGGGCACAGCGCTCTGCACGGTGTTAGCAGAGACTTTCCCGGGACAGTGAAACCCTATGTCAGAGACACTGAGAAGAAGCCCCAATGTTCCCTCCAGGCACTTTCAGTGTGGGTGCCTTCTCCACGCGGTTCCTGGTTTCACTGCAGCTCTGAAGAGAATGTTAGCAAAGAGGTAACCGGGACAGTGAAAACAGTACTCAAAGACAGGGAGAGCAAGCTCTCTCTTGGCACTTTGGATGTGGGACGTACAGCGAGATGTTTGCTGCTTTTGCGTTTGGCTGTTGGGAGATTTACAGCACAAAGATATCTAGTTGATTTGAAGCAGTTCCGAGAAAGTCTAAACATAATCCCCACTTCTCCCTCCTGGCACTTTCCATGTGGGAGATATAGCAGGATGTATATTGGTTTTGAGGACAACTCAATGGACAGTGTAGGGAGAAAAGGTCCTGGCTCCTTGAATGCCGTTTCTGGAGACACTGCGATCAATGTGGGAGATATGTCAAGATGTGTGTTGGTTTTGAGGACGGCTCTCTGGAGAGTCTTAGCAAAGAGGTCACAGGGATAATCAGAGCAATTCTCAGAGACACTGAGAACAAGCTCCACAATTCCCTCCTGGCACTTTCCCTGTAGGAGATACCGCAAGACGTTTCTGTATATTGGGCACAGCGCTCTGCACGGTGTTAGCAGAGACTTTCCCGGGACAGTGAAACCCTATATCAGAGACACTGAGAAGAAGCCCCAACGTTCCTTCCAGGCACTTTCAGTGTGGGTGCCTTCTCCACGCGGTTCCTGGTTTCACTGCAGCTCTGAAGAGAATGTTAGCAAAGAGGTAACCGGGACAGTGCAAACAGTACTCAAAGACAGGGAGAGCAAGCTCTCTCTTGGCACTTTGGATGTGGGACGTACAGCGAGATGTTTGCTGCTTTTGCGTTTGGCTGTTGGGAGATTTACAGCACAAAGATATCTAGTTGATTTGAAGCAGTTCCGAGAAAGTCTAAACATAATCCCCACTTCTCCCTCCTGGCACTTTCCATGTGGGAGATATAGCAGGATGTATATTGGTTTTGAGGACAACTCAATGGACAGTGTAGGGAGAAAAGGTCCTGGCTCCTTGAATGCCGTTTCTGGAGACACTGCGATCAATGTGGGAGATATGTCAAGACGTGTGTTGGTTTTGAGGACGGCTCTCTGGAGAGTCTTAGCAAAGAGGTCACAGGGATAATCAGAGCAATTCTCAGAGACACTGAGAACAAGCTCCACAATTCCCTCCTGGCACTTTCCCTGTAGGAGATACCGCAAGACGTTTCTGTATATTGGGCACAGCGCTCTGCACGGTGTTAGCAGAGACTTTCCCGGGACAGTGAAACCCTATATCAGAGACACTGAGAAGAAGCCCCAACGTTCCTTCCAGGCACTTTCAGTGTGGGTGCCTTCTCCACGCGGTTCCTGGTTTCACTGCAGCTCTGAAGAGAATGTTAGCAAAGAGGTAACCGGGACAGTGAAAACAGTACTCAAAGACAGGGAGAGCAAGCTCTCTCTTGGCACTTTGGATGTGGGACGTACAGCGAGATGTTTGCTGCTTTTGCGTTTGGCTGTTGGGAGATTTACAGCACAAAGATATCTAGTTGATTTGAAGCAGTTCCGAGAAAGTCTAAACATAATCCCCACTTCTCCCTCCTGGCACTTTCCATGTGGGAGATATAGCAGGATGTATATTGGTTTTGAGGACAACTCAATGGACAGTGTAGGGAGAAAAGGTCCTGGCTCCTTGAATGCCGTTTCTGGAGACACTGCGATCAATGTGGGAGATATGTCAAGACGTGTGTTGGTTTTGAGGACGGCTCTCTGGAGAGTCTTAGCAAAGAGGTCACACAGATAATCAGAGCAATTCTCAGAGACACTGAGAACAAGCTCCACAATTCCCTCCTGGCACTTTCCCTGTAGGAGATACCGCAAGACGTTTCTGTATATTGGGCACAGCGCTCTGCACGGTGTTAGCAGAGACTTTCCCGGCACAGTGAAACCCTATGTCAGAGACACTGAGAAGAAGCCCCAATGTTCCCTCCAGGCACTTTCAGTGTGGGTGCCTTCTCCACGCGGTTCCTGGTTTCACTGCAGCTCTGAAGAGAATGTTAGCAAAGAGGTAACCGGGACAGTGAAAACAGTACTCAAAGACAGGGAGAGCAAGCTCTCTCTTGGCACTTTGGATGTGGGACGTACAGCGAGATGTTTGCTGCTTTTGCGTTTGGCTGTTGGGAGATTTACAGCACAAAGATATCTAGTTGATTTGAAGCAGTTCCGAGAAAGTCTAAACATAATCCCCACTTCTCCCTCCTGGCACTTTCCATGTGGGAGATATAGCAGGATGTATATTGGTTTTGAGGACAACTCAATGGACAGTGTAGGGAGAAAAGGTCCTGGCTCCTTGAATGCCGTTTCTGGAGACACTGCGATCAATGTGGGAGATATGTCAAGACGTGTGTTGGTTTTGAGGACGGCTCTCTGGAGAGTCTTAGCAAAGAGGTCACAGGGATAATCAGAGCAATTCTCAGAGACACTGAGAACAAGCTCCACAATTCCCTCCTGGCACTTTCCCTGTAGGAGATACTGCAAGACGTTTCTGTATATTGGGCACAGCGCTCTGCACGGTGTTAGCAGAGACTTTCCCGGGACAGTGAAACCCTATGTCAGAGACACTGAGAAGAAGCCCCAATGTTCCCTCCAGGCACTTTCAGTGTGGGTGCCTTCTCCACGCGGTTCCTGGTTTCACTGCAGCTCTGAAGAGAATGTTAGCAAAGAGGTAACCGGGACAGTGCAAACAGTACTCAAAGACAGGGAGAGCAAGCTCTCTCTTGGCACTTTGGATGTGGGACGTACAGCGAGATGTTTGCTGCTTTTGCGTTTGGCTGTTGGGAGATTTACAGCACAAAGATATCTAGTTGATTTGAAGCAGTTCCGAGAAAGTCTAAACATAATCCCCACTTCTCCCTCCTGGCACTTTCCATGTGGGAGATATAGCAGGATGTATATTGGTTTTGAGGACAACTCAATGGACAGTGTAGGGAGAAAAGGTCCTGGCTCCTTGAATGCCCTTTCTGGAGACACTGCGATCAATGTGGGAGATATGTCAAGATGTGTGTTGGTTTTGAGGACGGCTCTCTGGAGAGTCTTAGCAAAGAGGTCACAGGGATAATCAGAGCAATTCTCAGAGACACTGAGAACAAGCTCCACAATTCCCTCCTGGCACTTTCCCTGTAGGAGATACCGCAAGACGTTTCTGTATATTGGGCACAGCGCTCTGCACGGTGTTAGCAGAGACTTTCCCGGGACAGTGAAACCCTATATCAGAGACACTGAGAAGAAGCCCCAACGTTCCTTCCAGGCACTTTCAGTGTGGGTGCCTTCTCCACGCGGTTCCTGGTTTCACTGCAGCTCTGAAGAGAATGTTAGCAAAGAGGTAACCGGGACAGTGAAAACAGTACTCAAAGACAGGGAGAGCAAGCTCTCTCTTGGCACTTTGGATGTGGGACGTACAGCGAGATGTTTGCTGCTTTTGCGTTTGGCTGTTGGGAGATTTACAGCACAAAGATATCTAGTTGATTTGAAGCAGTTCCGAGAAAGTCTAAACATAATCCCCACTTCTCCCTCCTGGCACTTTCCATGTGGGAGATATAGCAGGATGTATATTGGTTTTGAGGACAACTCAATGGACAGTGTAGGGAGAAAAGGTCCTGGCTCCTTGAATGCCGTTTCTGGAGACACTGCGATCAATGTGGGAGATATGTCAAGACGTGTGTTGGTTTTGAGGACGGCTCTCTGGAGAGTCTTAGCAAAGAGGTCACAGGGATAATCAGAGCAATTCTCAGAGACACTGAGAACAAGCTCCACAATTCCCTCCTGGCACTTTCCCTGTAGGAGATACCGCAAGACGTTTCTGTATATTGGGCACAGCGCTCTGCACGGTGTTAGCAGAGACTTTCCCGGGACAGTGAAACCCTATGTCAGAGACACTGAGAAGAAGCCCCAATGTTCCCTCCAGGCACTTTCAGTGTGGGTGCCTTCTCCACGCGGTTCCTGGTTTCACTGCAGCTCTGAAGAGAATGTTAGCAAAGAGGTAACCGGGACAGTGAAAACAGTACTCAAAGACAGGGAGAGCAAGCTCTCTCTTGGCACTTTGGATGTGGGACGTACAGCGAGATGTTTGCTGCTTTTGCGTTTGGCTGTTGGGAGATTTACAGCACAAAGATATCTAGTTGATTTGAAGCAGTTCCGAGAAAGTCTAAACATAATCCCCACTTCTCCCTCCTGGCACTTTCCATGTGGGAGATATAGCAGGATGTATATTGGTTTTGAGGACAACTCAATGGACAGTGTAGGGAGAAAAGGTCCTGGCTCCTTGAATGCCGTTTCTGGAGACACTGCGATCAATGTGGGAGATATGTCAAGACGTGTGTTGGTTTTGAGGACGGCTCTCTGGAGAGTCTTAGCAAAGAGGTCACACAGATAATCAGAGCAATTCTCAGAGACACTGAGAACAAGCTCCACAATTCCCTCCTGGCACTTTCCCTGTAGGAGATACCGCAAGACGTTTCTGTATATTGGGCACAGCGCTCTGCAGGGTGTTAGCAGAGACTTTCCCGGCACAGTGAAACCCTATGTCAGAGACACTGAGAAGAAGCCCCAATGTTCCCTCCAGGCACTTTCAGTGTGGGTGCCTTCTCCACGCGGTTCCTGGTTTCACTGCAGCTCTGAAGAGAATGTTAGCAAAGAGGTAACCGGGACAGTGAAAACAGTACTCAAAGACAGGGAGAGCAAGCTCTCTCTTGGCACTTTGGATGTGGGACGTACAGCGAGATGTTTGCTGCTTTTGCGTTTGGCTGTTGGGAGATTTACAGCACAAAGATATCTAGTTGATTTGAAGCAGTTCCGAGAAAGTCTAAACATAATCCCCACTTCTCCCTCCTGGCACTTTCCATGTGGGAGATATAGCAGGATGTATATTGGTTTTGAGGACAACTCAATGGACAGTGTAGGGAGAAAAGGTCCTGGCTCCTTGAATGCCCTTTCTGGAGACACTGCGATCAATGTGGGAGATATGTCAAGACGTGTGTTGGTTTTGAGGACGGCTCTCTGGAGAGTCTTAGCAAAGAGGTCACAGGGATAATCAGAGCAATTCTCAGAGACACTGAGAACAAGCTCCACAATTCCCTCCTGGCACTTTCCCTGTAGGAGATACTGCAAGACGTTTCTGTATATTGGGCACAGCGCTCTGCACGGTGTTAGCAGAGACTTTCCCGGGACAGTGAAACCCTATGTCAGAGACACTGAGAAGAAGCCCCAATGTTCCCTCCAGGCACTTTCAGTGTGGGTGCCTTCTCCACGCGGTTCCTGGTTTCACTGCAGCTCTGAAGAGAATGTTAGCAAAGAGGTAACCGGGACAGTGCAAACAGTACTCAAAGACAGGGAGAGCAAGCTCTCTCTTGGCACTTTGGATGTGGGACGTACAGCGAGATGTTTGCTGCTTTTGCGTTTGGCTGTTGGGAGATTTACAGCACAAAGATATCTAGTTGATTTGAAGCAGTTCCGAGAAAGTCTAAACATAATCCCCACTTCTCCCTCCTGGCACTTTCCATGTGGGAGATATAGCAGGATGTATATTGGTTTTGAGGACAACTCAATGGACAGTGTAGGGAGAAAAGGTCCTGGCTCCTTGAATGCCGTTTCTGGAGACACTGCGATCAATGTGGGAGATATGTCAAGACGTGTGTTGGTTTTGAGGACGGCTCTCTGGAGAGTCTTAGCAAAGAGGTCACAGGGATAATCAGAGCAATTCTCAGAGACACTGAGAACAAGCTCCACAATTCCCTCCTGGCACTTTCCCTGTAGGAGATACCGCAAGACGTTTCTGTATATTGGGCACAGCGCTCTGCACGGTGTTAGCAGAGACTTTCCCGGGACAGTGAAACCCTATATCAGAGACACTGAGAAGAAGCCCCAACGTTCCTTCCAGGCACTTTCAGTGTGGGTGCCTTCTCCACGCGGTTCCTGGTTTCACTGCAGCTCTGAAGAGAATGTTAGCAAAGAGGTAACCGGGACAGTGAAAACAGTACTCAAAGACAGGGAGAGCAAGCTCTCTCTTGGCACTTTGGATGTGGGACGTACAGCGAGATGTTTGCTGCTTTTGCGTTTGGCTGTTGGGAGATTTACAGCACAAAGATATCTAGTTGATTTGAAGCAGTTCCGAGAAAGTCTAAACATAATCCCCACTTCTCCCTCCTGGCACTTTCCATGTGGGAGATATAGCAGGATGTATATTGGTTTTGAGGACAACTCAATGGACAGTGTAGGGAGAAAAGGTCCTGGCTCCTTGAATGCCGTTTCTGGAGACACTGCGATCAATGTGGGAGATATGTCAAGACGTGTGTTGGTTTTGAGGACGGCTCTCTGGAGAGTCTTAGCAAAGAGGTCACAGGGATAATCAGAGCAATTCTCAGAAACACTGAGAACAAGCTCCACAATTCCCTCCTGGCACTTTCCCTGTAGGAGATACCGCAAGACGTTTCTGTATATTGGGCACAGCGCTCTGCACGGTGTTAGCAGAGACTTTCCCGGGACAGTGAAACCCTATGTCAGAGACACTGAGAAGAAGCCCCAATGTTCCCTCCAGGCACTTTCAGTGTGGGTGCCTTCTCCACGCGGTTCCTGGTTTCACTGCAGCTCTGAAGAGAATGTTAGCAAAGAGGTAACCGGGACAGTGAAAACAGTACTCAAAGACAGGGAGAGCAAGCTCTCTCTTGGCACTTTGGATGTGGGACGTACAGCGAGATGTTTGCTGCTTTTGCGTTTGGCTGTTGGGAGATTTACAGCACAAAGATATCTAGTTGATTTGAAGCAGTTCCGAGAAAGTCTAAACATAATCCCCACTTCTCCCTCCTGGCACTTTCCATGTGGGAGATATAGCAGGATGTATATTGGTTTTGAGGACAACTCAATGGACAGTGTAGGGAGAAAAGGTCCTGGCTCCTTGAATGCCCTTTCTGGAGACACTGCGATCAATGTGGGAGATATGTCAAGACGTGTGTTGGTTTTGAGGACGGCTCTCTGGAGAGTCTTAGCAAAGAGGTCACACAGATAATCAGAGCAATTCTCAGAGACACTGAGAACAAGCTCCACGATTCCCTCCTGGCACTTTCCCTGTAGGAGATACCGCAAGACGTTTCTGTATATTGGGCACAGCGCTCTGCACGGTGTTAGCAGAGACTTTCCCGGGACAGTGAAACCCTATGTCAGAGACACTGAGAAGAAGCCCCAATGTTCCCTCCAGGCACTTTCAGTGTGGGTGCCTTCTCCACGCGGTTCCTGGTTTCACTGCAGCTCTGAAGAGAATGTTAGCAAAGAGGTAACCGGGACAGTGCAAACAGTACTCAAAGACAGGGAGAGCAAGCTCTCTCTTGGCACTTTGGATGTGGGACGTACAGCGAGATGTTTGCTGCTTTTGCGTTTGGCTGTTGGGAGATTTACAGCACAAAGATATCTAGTTGATTTGAAGCAGTTCCGAGAAAGTCTAAACATAATCCCCACTTCTCCCTCCTGGCACTTTCCATGTGGGAGATATAGCAGGATGTATATTGGTTTTGAGGACAACTCAATGGACAGTGTAGGGAGAAAAGGTCCTGGCTCCTTGAATGCCGTTTCTGGAGACACTGCGATCAATGTGGGAGATATGTCAAGACGTGTGTTGGTTTTGAGGACGGCTCTCTGGAGAGTCTTAGCAAAGAGGTCACAGGGATAATCAGAGCAATTCTCAGAGACACTGAGAACAAGCTCCACAATTCCCTCCTGGCACTTTCCCTGTAGGAGATACCGCAAGACGTTTCTGTATATTGGGCACAGCGCTCTGCACGGTGTTAGCAGAGACTTTCCCGGCACAGTGAAACCCTATGTCAGAGACACTGAGAAGAAGCCCCAGTGTTCCCTCCAGGCACTTTCAGTGTGGGTGCCTTCTCCACGCGGTTCCTGGTTTCACTGCAGCTCTGAAGAGAATGTTAGCAAAGAGGTAACCGGGACAGTGCAAACAGTACTCAAAGACAGGGAGAGCAAGCTCTCTCTTGGCACTTTGGATGTGGGACGTACAGCGAGATGTTTGCTGCTTTTGCGTTTGGCTGTTGGGAGATTTACAGCACAAAGATATCTAGTTGATTTGAAGCAGTTCCGAGAAAGTCTAAACATAATCCCCACTTCTCCCTCCTGGCACTTTCCATGTGGGAGATATAGCAGGATGTATATTGGTTTTGAGGACAACTCAATGGACAGTGTAGGGAGAAAAGGTCCTGGCTCCTTGAATGCCGTTTCTGGAGACACTGCGATCAATGTGGGAGATATGTCAAGACGTGTGTTGGTTTTGAGGACGGCTCTCTGGAGAGTCTTAGCAAAGAGGTCACAGGGATAATCAGAGCAATTCTCAGAGACACTGAGAACAAGCTCCACAATTCCCTCCTGGCACTTTCCCTGTAGGAGATACCGCAAGACGTTTCTGTATATTGGGCACAGCGCTCTGCACGGTGTTAGCAGAGACTTTCCCGGCACAGTGAAACCCTATGTCAGAGACACTGAGAAGAAGCCCCAGTGTTCCCTCCAGGCACTTTCAGTGTGGGTGCCTTCTCCACGCGGTTCCTGGTTTCACTGCAGCTCTGAAGAGAATGTTAGCAAAGAGGTAACCGGGACAGTGAAAACAGTACTCAAAGACAGGGAGAGCAAGCTCTCTCTTGGCACTTTGGATGTGGGACGTACAGCGAGATGTTTGCTGCTTTTGCGTTTGGCTGTTGGGAGATTTACAGCACAAAGATATCTAGTTGATTTGAAGCAGTTCCGAGAAAGTCTAAACATAATCCCCACTTCTCCCTCCTGGCACTTTCCATGTGGGAGATATAGCAGGATGTATATTGGTTTTGAGGACAACTCAATGGACAGTGTAGGGAGAAAAGGTCCTGGCTCCTTGAATGCCGTTTCTGGAGACACTGCGATCAATGTGGGAGATATGTCAAGACGTGTGTTGGTTTTGAGGACGGCTCTCTGGAGAGTCTTAGCAAAGAGGTCACAGGGATAATCAGAGCAATTCTCAGAGACACTGAGAACAAGCTCCACAATTCCCTCCTGGCACTTTCCCTGTAGGAGATACTGCAAGACGTTTCTGTATATTGGGCACAGCGCTCTGCACGGTGTTAGCAGAGACTTTCCCGGGACAGTGAAACCCTATGTCAGAGACACTGAGAAGAAGCCCCAATGTTCCCTCCAGGCACTTTCAGTGTGGGTGCCTTCTCCACGCGGTTCCTGGTTTCACTGCAGCTCTGAAGAGAATGTTAGCAAAGAGGTAACCGGGACAGTGCAAACAGTACTCAAAGACAGGGAGAGCAAGCTCTCTCTTGGCACTTTGGATGTGGGACGTACAGCGAGATGTTTGCTGCTTTTGCGTTTGGCTGTTGGGAGATTTACAGCACAAAGATATCTAGTTGATTTGAAGCAGTTCCGAGAAAGTCTAAACATAATCCCCACTTCTCCCTCCTGGCACTTTCCATGTGGGAGATATAGCAGGATGTATATTGGTTTTGAGGACAACTCAATGGACAGTGTAGGGAGAAAAGGTCCTGGCTCCTTGAATGCCCTTTCTGGAGACACTGCGATCAATGTGGGAGATATGTCAAGATGTGTGTTGGTTTTGAGGACGGCTCTCTGGAGAGTCTTAGCAAAGAGGTCACAGGGATAATCAGAGCAATTCTCAGAGACACTGAGAACAAGCTCCACAATTCCCTCCTGGCACTTTCCCTGTAGGAGATACCGCAAGACGTTTCTGTATATTGGGCACAGCGCTCTGCACGGTGTTAGCAGAGACTTTCCCGGGACAGTGAAACCCTATATCAGAGACACTGAGAAGAAGCCCCAACGTTCCTTCCAGGCACTTTCAGTGTGGGTGCCTTCTCCACGCGGTTCCTGGTTTCACTGCAGCTCTGAAGAGAATGTTAGCAAAGAGGTAACCGGGACAGTGAAAACAGTACTCAAAGACAGGGAGAGCAAGCTCTCTCTTGGCACTTTGGATGTGGGACGTACAGCGAGATGTTTGCTGCTTTTGCGTTTGGCTGTTGGGAGATTTACAGCACAAAGATATCTAGTTGATTTGAAGCAGTTCCGAGAAAGTCTAAACATAATCCCCACTTCTCCCTCCTGGCACTTTCCATGTGGGAGATATAGCAGGATGTATATTGGTTTTGAGGACAACTCAATGGACAGTGTAGGGAGAAAAGGTCCTGGCTCCTTGAATGCCGTTTCTGGAGACACTGCGATCAATGTGGGAGATATGTCAAGACGTGTGTTGGTTTTGAGGACGGCTCTCTGGAGAGTCTTAGCAAAGAGGTCACACAGATAATCAGAGCAATTCTCAGAGACACTGAGAACAAGCTCCACAATTCCCTCCTGGCACTTTCCCTGTAGGAGATACCGCAAGACGTTTCTGTATATTGGGCACAGCGCTCTGCACGGTGTTAGCAGAGACTTTCCCGGGACAGTGAAACCCTATGTCAGAGACACTGAGAAGAAGCCCCAATGTTCCCTCCAGGCACTTTCAGTGTGGGTGCCTTCTCCACGCGGTTCCTGGTTTCACTGCAGCTCTGAAGAGAATGTTAGCAAAGAGGTAACCGGGACAGTGAAAACAGTACTCAAAGACAGGGAGAGCAAGCTCTCTCTTGGCACTTTGGATGTGGGACGTACAGCGAGATGTTTGCTGCTTTTGCGTTTGGCTGTTGGGAGATTTACAGCACAAAGATATCTAGTTGATTTGAAGCAGTTCCGAGAAAGTCTAAACATAATCCCCACTTCTCCCTCCTGGCACTTTCCATGTGGGAGATATAGCAGGATGTATATTGGTTTTGAGGACAACTCAATGGACAGTGTAGGGAGAAAAGGTCCTGGCTCCTTGAATGCCCTTTCTGGAGACACTGCGATCAATGTGGGAGATATGTCAAGACGTGTGTTGGTTTTGAGGACGGCTCTCTGGAGAGTCTTAGCAAAGAGGTCACAGGGATAATCAGAGCAATTCTCAGAGACACTGAGAACAAGCTCCACAATTCCCTCCTGGCACTTTCCCTGTAGGAGATACTGCAAGACGTTTCTGTATATTGGGCACAGCGCTCTGCACGGTGTTAGCAGAGACTTTCCCGGGACAGTGAAACCCTATGTCAGAGACACTGAGAAGAAGCCCCAATGTTCCCTCCAGGCACTTTCAGTGTGGGTGCCTTCTCCACGCGGTTCCTGGTTTCACTGCAGCTCTGAAGAGAATGTTAGCAAAGAGGTAACCGGGACAGTGCAAACAGTACTCAAAGACAGGGAGAGCAAGCTCTCTCTTGGCACTTTGGATGTGGGACGTACAGCGAGATGTTTGCTGCTTTTGCGTTTGGCTGTTGGGAGATTTACAGCACAAAGATATCTAGTTGATTTGAAGCAGTTCCGAGAAAGTCTAAACATAATCCCCACTTCTCCCTCCTGGCACTTTCCATGTGGGAGATATAGCAGGATGTATATTGGTTTTGAGGACAACTCAATGGACAGTGTAGGGAGAAAAGGTCCTGGCTCCTTGAATGCCGTTTCTGGAGACACTGCGATCAATGTGGGAGATATGTCAAGATGTGTGTTGGTTTTGAGGACGGCTCTCTGGAGAGTCTTAGCAAAGAGGTCACAGGGATAATCAGAGCAATTCTCAGAGACACTGAGAACAAGCTCCACAATTCCCTCCTGGCACTTTCCCTGTAGGAGATACCGCAAGACGTTTCTGTATATTGGGCACAGCGCTCTGCACGGTGTTAGCAGAGACTTTCCCGGGACAGTGAAACCCTATATCAGAGACACTGAGAAGAAGCCCCAACGTTCCTTCCAGGCACTTTCAGTGTGGGTGCCTTCTCCACGCGGTTCCTGGTTTCACTGCAGCTCTGAAGAGAATGTTAGCAAAGAGGTAACCGGGACAGTGAAAACAGTACTCAAAGACAGGGAGAGCAAGCTCTCTCTTGGCACTTTGGATGTGGGACGTACAGCGAGATGTTTGCTGCTTTTGCGTTTGGCTGTTGGGAGATTTACAGCACAAAGATATCTAGTTGATTTGAAGCAGTTCCGAGAAAGTCTAAACATAATCCCCACTTCTCCCTCCTGGCACTTTCCATGTGGGAGATATAGCAGGATGTATATTGGTTTTGAGGACAACTCAATGGACAGTGTAGGGAGAAAAGGTCCTGGCTCCTTGAATGCCGTTTCTGGAGACACTGCGATCAATGTGGGAGATATGTCAAGACGTGTGTTGGTTTTGAGGACGGCTCTCTGGAGAGTCTTAGCAAAGAGGTCACAGGGATAATCAGAGCAATTCTCAGAAACACTGAGAACAAGCTCCACAATTCCCTCCTGGCACTTTCCCTGTAGGAGATACCGCAAGACGTTTCTGTATATTGGGCACAGCGCTCTGCACGGTGTTAGCAGAGACTTTCCCGGGACAGTGAAACCCTATGTCAGAGACACTGAGAAGAAGCCCCAATGTTCCCTCCAGGCACTTTCAGTGTGGGTGCCTTCTCCACGCGGTTCCTGGTTTCACTGCAGCTCTGAAGAGAATGTTAGCAAAGAGGTAACCGGGACAGTGAAAACAGTACTCAAAGACAGGGAGAGCAAGCTCTCTCTTGGCACTTTGGATGTGGGACGTACAGCGAGATGTTTGCTGCTTTTGCGTTTGGCTGTTGGGAGATTTACAGCACAAAGGTATCTAGTTGATTTGAAGCAGTTCCGAGAAAGTCTAAACATAATCCCCACTTCTCCCTCCTGGCACTTTCCATGTGGGAGATATAGCAGGATGTATATTGGTTTTGAGGACAACTCAATGGACAGTGTAGGGAGAAAAGGTCCTGGCTCCTTGAATGCCCTTTCTGGAGACACTGCGATCAATGTGGGAGATATGTCAAGACGTGTGTTGGTTTTGAGGACGGCTCTCTGGAGAGTCTTAGCAAAGAGGTCACACAGATAATCAGAGCAATTCTCAGAGACACTGAGAACAAGCTCCACAATTCCCTCCTGGCACTTTCCCTGTAGGAGATACCGCAAGACGTTTCTGTATATTGGGCACAGCGCTCTGCAGGGTGTTAGCAGAGACTTTCCCGGGACAGTGAAACCCTATGTCAGAGACACTGAGAAGAAGCCCCAATGTTCCCTCCAGGCACTTTCAGTGTGGGTGCCTTCTCCACGCGGTTCCTGGTTTCACTGCAGCTCTGAAGAGAATGTTAGCAAAGAGGTAACCGGGACAGTGAAAACAGTACTCAAAGACAGGGAGAGCAAGCTCTCTCTTGGCACTTTGGATGTGGGACGTACAGCGAGATGTTTGCTGCTTTTGCGTTTGGCTGTTGGGAGATTTACAGCACAAAGATATCTAGTTGATTTGAAGCAGTTCCGAGAAAGTCTAAACATAATCCCCACTTCTCCCTCCTGGCACTTTCCATGTGGGAGATATAGCAGGATGTATATTGGTTTTGAGGACAACTCAATGGACAGTGTAGGGAGAAAAGGTCCTGGCTCCTTGAATGCCGTTTCTGGAGACACTGCGATCAATGTGGGAGATATGTCAAGACGTGTGTTGGTTTTGAGGACGGCTCTCTGGAGAGTCTTAGCAAAGAGGTCACAGGGATAATCAGAGCAATTCTCAGAGACACTGAGAACAAGCTCCACAATTCCCTCCTGGCACTTTCCCTGTAGGAGATACTGCAAGACGTTTCTGTATATTGGGCACAGCGCTCTGCACGGTGTTAGCAGAGACTTTCCCGGGACAGTGAAACCCTATGTCAGAGACACTGAGAAGAAGCCCCAATGTTCCCTCCAGGCACTTTCAGTGTGGGTGCCTTCTCCACGCGGTTCCTGGTTTCACTGCAGCTCTGAAGAGAATGTTAGCAAAGAGGTAACCGGGACAGTGCAAACAGTACTCAAAGACAGGGAGAGCAAGCTCTCTCTTGGCACTTTGGATGTGGGACGTACAGCGAGATGTTTGCTGCTTTTGCGTTTGGCTGTTGGGAGATTTACAGCACAAAGATATCTAGTTGATTTGAAGCAGTTCCGAGAAAGTCTAAACATAATCCCCACTTCTCCCTCCTGGCACTTTCCATGTGGGAGATATAGCAGGATGTATATTGGTTTTGAGGACAACTCAATGGACAGTGTAGGGAGAAAAGGTCCTGGCTCCTTGAATGCCGTTTCTGGAGACACTGCGATCAATGTGGGAGATATGTCAAGACGTGTGTTGGTTTTGAGGACGGCTCTCTGGAGAGTCTTAGCAAAGAGGTCACAGGGATAATCAGAGCAATTCTCAGAGACACTGAGAACAAGCTCCACAATTCCCTCCTGGCACTTTCCCTGTAGGAGATACCGCAAGACGTTTCTGTATATTGGGCACAGCGCTCTGCACGGTGTTAGCAGAGACTTTCCCGGGACAGTGAAACCCTATGTCAGAGACACTGAGAAGAAGCCCCAATGTTCCCTCCAGGCACTTTCAGTGTGGGTGCCTTCTCCACGCGGTTCCTGGTTTCACTGCAGCTCTGAAGAGAATGTTAGCAAAGAGGTAACCGGGACAGTGAAAACAGTACTCAAAGACAGGGAGAGCAAGCTCTCTCTTGGCACTTTGGATGTGGGACGTACAGCGAGATGTTTGCTGCTTTTGCGTTTGGCTGTTGGGAGATTTACAGCACAAAGATATCTAGTTGATTTGAAGCAGTTCCGAGAAAGTCTAAACATAATCCCCACTTCTCCCTCCTGGCACTTTCCATGTGGGAGATATAGCAGGATGTATATTGGTTTTGAGGACAACTCAATGGACAGTGTAGGGAGAAAAGGTCCTGGCTCCTTGAATGCCCTTTCTGGAGACACTGCGATCAATGTGGGAGATATGTCAAGACGTGTGTTGGTTTTGAGGACGGCTCTCTGGAGAGTCTTAGCAAAGAGGTCACACAGATAATCAGAGCAATTCTCAGAGACACTGAGAACAAGCTCCACAATTCCCTCCTGGCACTTTCTCTGTAGGAGATACCGCAAGACGTTTCTGTATATTGGGCACAGCGCTCTGCACGGTGTTAGCAGAGACTTTCCCGGGACAGTGAAACCCTATGTCAGAGACACTGAGAAGAAGCCCCAATGTTCCCTCCAGGCACTTTCAGTGTGGGTGCCTTCTCCACGCGGTTCCTGGTTTCACTGCAGCTCTGAAGAGAATGTTAGCAAAGAGGTAACCGGGACAGTGAAAACAGTACTCAAAGACAGGGAGAGCAAGCTCTCTCTTGGCACTTTGGATGTGGGACGTACAGCGAGATGTTTGCTGCTTTTGCGTTTGGCTGTTGGGAGATTTACAGCACAAAGATATCTAGTTGATTTGAAGCAGTTCCGAGAAAGTCTAAACATAATCCCCACTTCTCCCTCCTGGCACTTTCCATGTGGGAGATATAGCAGGATGTATATTGGTTTTGAGGACAACTCAATGGACAGTGTAGGGAGAAAAGGTCCTGGCTCCTTGAATGCCGTTTCTGGAGACACTGCGATCAATGTGGGAGATATGTCAAGACGTGTGTTGGTTTTGAGGACGGCTCTCTGGAGAGTTTTAGCAAAGAGGTCACAGGGATAATCAGAGCAATTCTCAGAGACACTGAGAACAAGCTCCACAAATCCCTCCTGGCACTTTCCCTGTAGGAGATACCGCAAGACGTTTCTGTATATTGGGCACAGCGCTCTGCACGGTGTTAGCAGAGACTTTCCCGGGACAGTGAAACCCTATGTCAGAGACACTGAGAAGAAGCCCCAGTGTTCCCTCCAGGCACTTTCAGTGTGGGTGCCTTCTCCACGCGGTTCCTGGTTTCACTGCAGCTCTGAAGAGAATGTTAGCAAAGAGGTAACCGGGACAGTGCAAACAGTACTCAAAGACAGGGAGAGCAAGCTCTCTCTTGGCACTTTGGATGTGGGACGTACAGCGAGATGTTTGCTGCTTTTGCGTTTGGCTGTTGGGAGATTTACAGCACAAAGATATCTAGTTGATTTGAAGCAGTTCCGAGAAAGTCTAAACATAATCCCCACTTCTCCCTCCTGGCACTTTCCATGTGGGAGATATAGCAGGATGTATATTGGTTTTGAGGACAACTCAATGGACAGTGTAGGGAGAAAAAGTCCTGGCTCCTTGAATGCCGTTTCTGGAGACACTGCGATCAATGTGGGAGATATGTCAAGACGTGTGTTGGTTTTGAGGACGGCTCTCTGGAGAGTCTTAGCAAAGAGGTCACAGGGATAATCAGAGCAATTCTCAGAGACACTGAGAACAAGCTCCACAATTCCCTCCTGGCACTTTCCCTGTAGGAGATACTGCAAGACGTTTCTGTATATTGGGCACAGCGCTCTGCACGGTGTTAGCAGAGACTTTCCCGGGACAGTGAAACCCTATGTCAGAGACACTGAGAAGAAGCCCCAATGTTCCCTCCAGGCACTTTCAGTGTGGGTGCCTTCTCCACGCGGTTCCTGGTTTCACTGCAGCTCTGAAGAGAATGTTAGCAAAGAGGTAACCGGGACAGTGCAAACAGTACTCAAAGACAGGGAGAGCAAGCTCTCTCTTGGCACTTTGGATGTGGGACGTACAGCGAGATGTTTGCTGCTTTTGCGTTTGGCTGTTGGGAGATTTACAGCACAAAGATATCTAGTTGATTTGAAGCAGTTCCGAGAAAGTCTAAACATAATCCCCACTTCTCCCTCCTGGCACTTTCCATGTGGGAGATATAGCAGGATGTATATTGGTTTTGAGGACAACTCAATGGACAGTGTAGGGAGAAAAGGTCCTGGCTCCTTGAATGCCGTTTCTGGAGACACTGCGATCAATGTGGGAGATATGTCAAGACGTGTGTTGGTTTTGAGGACGGCTCTCTGGAGAGTTTTAGCAAAGAGGTCACACAGATAATCAGAGCAATTCTCAGAGACACTGAGAACAAGCTCCACAATTCCCTCCTGGCACTTTCCCTGTAGGAGATACCGCAAGACGTTTCTGTATATTGGGCACAGCGCTCTGCACGGTGTTAGCAGAGACTTTCCCGGGACAGTGAAACCCTATGTCAGAGACACTGAGAAGAAGCCCCAATGTTCCCTCCAGGCACTTTCAGTGTGGGTGCCTTCTCCACGCGGTTCCTGGTTTCACTGCAGCTCTGAAGAGAATGTTAGCAAAGAGGTAACCGGGACAGTGAAAACAGTACTCAAAGACAGGGAGAGCAAGCTCTCTCTTGGCACTTTGGATGTGGGACGTACAGCGAGATGTTTGCTGCTTTTGCGTTTGGCTGTTGGGAGATTTACAGCACAAAGATATCTAGTTGATTTGAAGCAGTTCCGAGAAAGTCTAAACATAATCCCCACTTCTCCCTCCTGGCACTTTCCATGTGGGAGATATAGCAGGATGTATATTGGTTTTGCGGACAACTCAATGGACAGTGTAGGGAGAAAAGGTCCTGGCTCCTTGAATGCCGTTTCTGGAGACACTGCGATCAATGTGGGAGATATGTCAAGACGTGTGTTGGTTTTGAGGACGGCTCTCTGGAGAGTTTTAGCAAAGAGGTCACAGGGATAATCAGAGCAATTCTCAGAGACACTGAGAACAAGCTCCACAATTCCCTCCTGGCACTTTCCCTGTAGGAGATACCGCAAGACGTTTCTGTATATTGGGCACAGCGCTCTGCACGGTGTTAGCAGAGACTTTCCCGGGACAGTGAAACCCTTTGTCAGAGACACTGAGAAGAAGCCCCAATGTTCCCTCCAGGCACTTTCAGTGTGGGTGCCTTCTCCACGCGGTTCCTGGTTTCACTGCAGCTCTGAAGAGAATGTTAGCAAAGAGGTAACCGGGACAGTGCAAACAGTACTCAAAGACAGGGAGAGCAAGCTCTCTCTTGGCACTTTGGATGTGGGACGTACAGCGAGATGTTTGCTGCTTTTGCGTTTGGCTGTTGGGAGATTTACAGCACAAAGATATCTAGTTGATTTGAAGCAGTTCCGAGAAAGTCTAAACATAATCCCCACTTCTCCCTCCTGGCACTTTCCATGTGGGAGATATAGCAGGATGTATATTGGTTTTGAGGACAACTCAATGGACAGTGTAGGGAGAAAAGGTCCTGGCTCCTTGAATGCCGTTTCTGGAGACACTGCGATCAATGTGGGAGATATGTCAAGACGTGTGTTGGTTTTGAGGACGGCTCTCTGGAGAGTTTTAGCAAAGAGGTCACACAGATAATCAGAGCAATTCTCAGAGACACTGAGAACAAGCTCCACAATTCCCTCCTGGCACTTTCCCTGTAGGAGATACCGCAAGACGTTTCTGTATATTGGGCACAGCGCTCTGCACGGTGTTAGCAGAGACTTTCCCGGGACAGTGAAACCCTATGTCAGAGACACTGAGAAGAAGCCCCAATGTTCCCTCCAGGCACTTTCAGTGTGGGTGCCTTCTCCACGCGGTTCCTGGTTTCACTGCAGCTCTGAAGAGAATGTTAGCAAAGAGGTAACCGGGACAGTGAAAACAGTACTCAAAGACAGGGAGAGCAAGCTCTCTCTTGGCACTTTGGATGTGGGACGTACAGCGAGATGTTTGCTGCTTTTGCGTTTGGCTGTTGGGAGATTTACAGCACAAAGATATCTAGTTGATTTGAAGCAGTTCCGAGAAAGTCTAAACATAATCCCCACTTCTCCCTCCTGGCACTTTCCATGTGGGAGATATAGCAGGATGTATATTGGTTTTGAGGACAACTCAATGGACAGTGTAGGGAGAAAAGGTCCTGGCTCCTTGAATGCCGTTTCTGGAGACACTGCGATCAATGTGGGAGATATGTCAAGACGTGTGTTGGTTTTGAGGACGGCTCTCTGGAGAGTTTTAGCAAAGAGGTCACAGGGATAATCAGAGCAATTCTCAGAGACACTGAGAACAAGCTCCACAATTCCCTCCTGGCACTTTCCCTGTAGGAGATACCGCAAGACGTTTCTGTATATTGGGCACAGCGCTCTGCACGGTGTTAGCAGAGACTTTCCCGGGACAGTGAAACCCTTTGTCAGAGACACTGAGAAGAAGCCCCAATGTTCCTTCCAGGCACTTTCAGTGTGGGTGCCTTCTCCACGCGGTTCCTGGTTTCACTGCAGCTCTGAAGAGAATGTTAGCAAAGAGGTAACCGGGACAGTGAAAACAGTACTCAAAGACAGGGAGAGCAAGCTCTCTCTTGGCACTTTGGATGTGGGACATACAGCGAGATGTTTGCTGCTTTTGCGTTTGGCTGTTGGGAGATTTACAGCACAAAGATATCTAGTTGATTTGAAGCAGTTCCGAGAAAGTCTAAACATAATCCCCACTTCTCCCTCCTGGCACTTTCCATGTGGGAGATATAGCAGGATGTATATTGGTTTTGAGGACAACTCAATGGACAGTGTAGGGAGAAAAGGTCCTGGCTCCTTGAATGCCGTTTCTGGAGACACTGCGATCAATGTGGGAGATATGTCAAGA
Organism: Chroicocephalus ridibundus; assembly: GCF_963924245.1. Taxonomy (NCBI): domain Eukaryota; kingdom Metazoa; phylum Chordata; class Aves; order Charadriiformes; family Laridae; genus Chroicocephalus; species Chroicocephalus ridibundus. The sequence continues at coordinate 406,613 of NW_026961252.1, forward strand.
CGTGTGTTGGTTTTGAGGACGGCTCTCTGGAGAGTCTTAGCAAAGAGGTCACAGGGATAATCAGAGCAATTCTCAGAGACACTGAGAACAAGCTCCACAATTCCCTCCTGGCACTTTCCCTGTAGGAGATACCGCAAGACGTTTCTGTATATTGGGCACAGCGCTCTGCACGGTGTTAGCAGAGACTTTCCCGGGACAGTGAAACCCTATGTCAGACACACTGAGAAGAAGCCCCAATGTTCCCTCCAGGCACTTTCAGTGTGGGTGCCTTCTCCACGCGGTTCCTGGTTTCACTGCAGCTCTGAAGAGAATGTTAGCAAAGAGGTAACCGGGACAGTGAAAACAGTACTCAAAGACAGGGAGAGCAAGCTCTCTCTTGGCACTTTGGATGTGGGACGTACAGCGAGATGTTTGCTGCTTTTGCGTTTGGCTGTTGGGAGATTTACAGCACAAAGATATCTAGTTGATTTGAAGCAGTTCCGAGAAAGTCTAAACATAATCCCCACTTCTCCCTCCTGGCACTTTCCATGTGGGAGATATAGCAGGATGTATATTGGTTTTGAGGACAACTCAATGGACAGTGTAGGGAGAAAAGGTCCTGGCTCCTTGAATGCCGTTTCTGGAGACACTGCGATCAATGTGGGAGATATGTCAAGATGTGTGTTGGTTTTGAGGACGGCTCTCTGGAGAGTCTTAGCAAAGAGGTCACAGGGATAATCAGAGCAATTCTCAGAGACACTGAGAACAAGCTCCACAATTCCCTCCTGGCACTTTCCCTGTAGGAGATACTGCAAGACGTTTCTGTATATTGGGCACAGCGCTCTGCACGGTGTTAGCAGAGACTTTCCCGGGACAGTGAAACCCTATGTCAGAGACACTGAGAAGAAGCCCCAATGTTCCCTCCAGGCACTTTCAGTGTGGGTGCCTTCTCCACGCGGTTCCTGGTTTCACTGCAGCTCTGAAGAGAATGTTAGCAAAGAGGTAACCGGGACAGTGCAAACAGTACTCAAAGACAGGGAGAGCAAGCTCTCTCTTGGCACTTTGGATGTGGGACGTACAGCGAGATGTTTGCTGCTTTTGCGTTTGGCTGTTGGGAGATTTACAGCACAAAGATATCTAGTTGATTTGAAGCAGTTCCGAGAAAGTCTAAACATAATCCCCACTTCTCCCTCCTGGCACTTTCCATGTGGGAGATATAGCAGGATGTATATTGGTTTTGAGGACAACTCAATGGACAGTGTAGGGAGAAAAGGTCCTGGCTCCTTGAATGCCGTTTCTGGAGACACTGCGATCAATGTGGGAGATATGTCAAGATGTGTGTTTGTTTTGAGGACGGCTCTCTGGAGAGTCTTAGCAAAGAGGTCACAGGGATAATCAGAGCAATTCTCAGAGACACTGAGAACAAGCTCCACAATTCCCTCCTGGCACTTTCCCTGTAGGAGATACCGCAAGACGTTTCTGTATATTGGGCACAGCGCTCTGCACGGTGTTAGCAGAGACTTTCCCGGGACAGTGAAACCCTATGTCAGAGACACTGAGAAGAAGCCCCAATGTTCCCTCCAGGCACTTTCAGTGTGGGTGCCTTCTCCACGCGGTTCCTGGTTTCACTGCAGCTCTGAAGAGAATGTTAGCAAAGAGGTAACCTGGACAGTGAAAACAGTACTCAACGACAGGGAGAGCAAGCTCTCTCTTGGCACTTTGGATGTGGGACGTACAGCGAGATGTTTGCTGCTTTTGCGTTTGGCTGTTGGGAGATTTACAGCACAAAGATATCTAGTTGATTTGAAGCAGTTCCGAGAAAGTCTAAACATAATCCCCACTTCTCCCTCCTGGCACTTTCCATGTGGGAGATATAGCAGGATGTATATTGGTTTTGAGGACAACTCAATGGACAGTGTAGGGAGAAAAGGTCCTGGCTCCTTGAATGCCGTTTCTGGAGACACTGCGATCAATGTGGGAGATATGTCAAGACGTGTGTTGGTTTTGAGGACGGCTCTCTGGAGAGTTTTAGCAAAGAGGTCACACAGATAATCAGAGCAATTCTCAGAGACACTGAGAACAAGCTCCACAATTCCCTCCTGGCACTTTCCCTGTAGGAGATACCGCAAGACGTTTCTGTATATTGGGCACAGCGCTCTGCACGGTGTTAGCAGAGACTTTCAAGGGACAGTGAAACCCTTTGTCAGAGACACTGAGAAGAAGCCCCAATGTTCCCTCCAGGCACTTTCAGTGTGGGTGCCTTCTCCACGCGGTTCCTGGTTTCACTGCAGCTCTGAAGAGAATGTTAGCAAAGAGGTAACCGGGACAGTGAAAACAGTACTCAAAGACAGGGAGAGCAAGCTCTCTCTTGGCACTTTGGATGTGGGACGTACAGCGAGATGTTTGCTGCTTTTGCGTTTGGCTGTTGGGAGATTTACAGCACAAAGATATCTAGTTGATTTGAAGCAGTTCCGAGAAAGTCTAAACATAATCCCCACTTCTCCCTCCTGGCACTTTCCATGTGGGAGATATAGCAGGATGTATATTGGTTTTGAGGACAACTCAATGGACAGTGTAGGGAGAAAAGGTCCTGGCTCCTTGAATGCCCTTTCTGGAGACACTGCGATCAATGTGGGAGATATGTCAAGACGTGTGTTGGTTTTGAGGACGGCTCTCTGGAGAGTTTTAGCAAAGAGGTCACAGGGATAATCAGAGCAATTCTCAGAGACACTGAGAACAAGCTCCACAATTCCCTCCTGGCACTTTCCCTGTAGGAGATACCGCAAGACGTTTCTGTATATTGGGCACAGCGCTCTGCACGGTGTTAGCAGAGACTTTCCCGGGACAGTGAAACCCTTTGTCAGAGACACTGAGAAGAAGCCCCAATGTTCCCTCCAGGCACTTTCAGTGTGGGTGCCTTCTCCACGCGGTTCCTGGTTTCACTGCAGCTCTGAAGAAAATGTTAGCAAAGAGGTAACCGGGACAGTGAAAACAGTACTCAAAGACAGGGAGAGCAAGCTCTCTCTTGGCACTTTGGATGTGGGACGTACAGCGAGATGTTTGCTGCTTTTGCGTTTGGCTGTTGGGAGATTTACAGCACAAAGATATCTAGTTGATTTGAAGCAGTTCCGAGAAAGTCTAAACATAATCCCCACTTCTCCCTCCTGGCACTTTCCATGTGGGAGATATAGCAGGATGTATATTGGTTTTGAGGACAACTCAATGGACAGTGTAGGGAGAAAAGGTCCTGGCTCCTTGAATGCCGTTTCTGGAGACACTGCGATCAATGTGGGAGATATGTCAAGACGTGTGTTGGTTTTGAGGACGGCTCTCTGGAGAGTCTTAGCAAAGAGGTCACAGGGATAATCAGAGCAATTCTCAGAGACACTGAGAACAAGCTCCACAATTCCCTCCTGGCACTTTCCCTGTAGGAGATACTGCAAGACGTTTCTGTATATTGGGCACAGCGCTCTGCACGGTGTTAGCAGAGACTTTCCCGGGACAGTGAAACCCTATGTCAGAGACACTGAGAAGAAGCCCCAATGTTCCCTCCAGGCACTTTCAGTGTGGGTGCCTTCTCCACGCGGTTCCTGGTTTCACTGCAGCTCTGAAGAGAATGTTAGCAAAGAGGTAACCGGGACAGTGCAAACAGTACTCAAAGACAGGGAGAGCAAGCTCTCTCTTGGCACTTTGGATGTGGGATGTACAGCGAGATGTTTGCTGCTTTTGCGTTTGGCTGTTGGGAGATTTACAGCACAAAGATATCTAGTTGATTTGAAGCAGTTCCGAGAAAGTCTAAACATAATCCCCACTTCTCCCTCCTGGCACTTTCCATGTGGGAGATATAGCAGGATGTATATTGGTTTTGAGGACAACTCAATGGACAGTGTAGGGAGAAAAGGTCCTGGCTCCTTGAATGCCGTTTCTGGAGACACTGCGATCAATGTGGGAGATATGTCAAGACGTGTGTTGGTTTTGAGGACGGCTCTCTGGAGAGTTTTAGCAAAGAGGTCACAGGGATAATCAGAGCAATTCTCAGAGACACTGAGAACAAGCTCCACAATTCCCTCCTGGCACTTTCCCTGTAGGAGATACCGCAAGACGTTTCTGTATATTGGGCACAGCGCTCTGCACGGTGTTAGCAGAGACTTTCCCGGGACAGTGAAACCCTTTGTCAGAGACACTGAGAAGAAGCCCCAATGTTCCCTCCAGGCACTTTCAGTGTGGGTGCCTTCTCCACGCGGTTCCTGGTTTCACTGCAGCTCTGAAGAGAATGTTAGCAAAGAGGTAACCGGGACAGTGCAAACAGTACTCAAAGACAGGGAGAGCAAGCTCTCTCTTGGCACTTTGGATGTGGGACGTACAGCGAGATGTTTGCTGCTTTTGCGTTTGGCTGTTGGGAGATTTACAGCACAAAGATATCTAGTTGATTTGAAGCAGTTCCGAGAAAGTCTAAACATAATCCCCACTTCTCCCTCCTGGCACTTTCCATGTGGGAGATATAGCAGGATGTATATTGGTTTTGAGGACAACTCAATGGACAGTGTAGGGAGAAAAGGTCCTGGCTCCTTGAATGCCGTTTCTGGAGACACTGCGATCAATGTGGGAGATATGTCAAGACGTGTGTTGGTTTTGAGGACGGCTCTCTGGAGAGTCTTAGCAAAGAGGTCACAGGGATAATCAGAGCAATTCTCAGAGACACTGAGAACAAGCTCCACAATTCCCTCCTGGCACTTTCCCTGTAGGAGATACCGCAAGACGTTTCTGTATATTGGGCACAGCGCTCTGCACGGTGTTAGCAGAGACTTTCCCGGGACAGTGAAACCCTATGTCAGAGACACTGAGAAGAAGCCCCAATGTTCCCTCCAGGCACTTTCAGTGTGGGTGCCTTCTCCACGCGGTTCCTGGTTTCACTGCAGCTCTGAAGAGAATGTTAGCAAAGAGGTAACCGGGACAGTGAAAACAGTACTCAAAGACAGGGAGAGCAAGCTCTCTCTTGGCACTTTGGATGTGGGACGTACAGCGAGATGTTTGCTGCTTTTGCGTTTGGCTGTTGGGAGATTTACAGCACAAAGATATCTAGTTGATTTGAAGCAGTTCCGAGAAAGTCTAAACATAATCCCCACTTCTCCCTCCTGGCACTTTCCATGTGGGAGATATAGCAGGATGTATATTGGTTTTGAGGACAACTCAATGGACAGTGTAGGGAGAAAAGGTCCTGGCTCCTTGAATGCCGTTTCTGGAGACACTGCGATCAATGTGGGAGATATGTCAAGATGTGTGTTGGTTTTGAGGACGGCTCTCTGGAGAGTCTTAGCAAAGAGGTCACAGGGATAATCAGAGCAATTCTCAGAGACACTGAGAACAAGCTCCACAATTCCCTCCTGGCACTTTCCCTGTAGGAGATACCGCAAGACGTTTCTGTATATTGGGCACAGCGCTCTGCACGGTGTTAGCAGAGACTTTCCCGGGACAGTGAAACCCTATGTCAGAGACACTGAGAAGAAGCCCCAATGTTCCCTCCAGGCACTTTCAGTGTGGGTGCCTTCTCCACGCGGTTCCTGGTTTCACTGCAGCTCTGAAGAGAATGTTAGCAAAGAGGTAACCGGGACAGTGCAAACAGTACTCAAAGACAGGGAGAGCAAGCTCTCTCTTGGCACTTTGGCTGTGGGACGTACAGCGAGATGTTTGCTGCTTTTGCGTTTGGCTGTTGGGAGATTTACAGCACAAAGATATCTAGTTGATTTGAAGCAGTTCCGAGAAAGTCTAAACATAATCCCCACTTCTCCCTCCTGGCACTTTCCATGTGGGAGATATAGCAGGATGTATATTGGTTTTGAGGACAACTCAATGGACAGTGTAGGGAGAAAAGGTCCTGGCTCCTTGAATGCCGTTTCTGGAGACACTGCGATCAATGTGGGAGATATGTCAAGACGTGTGTTGGTTTTGAGGACGGCTCTCTGGAGAGTCTTAGCAAAGAGGTCACAGGGATAATCAGAGCAATTCTCAGAGACACTGAGAACAAGCTCCACAATTCCCTCCTGGCACTTTCCCTGTAGGAGATACCGCAAGACGTTTCTGTATATTGGGCACAGCGCTCTGCACGGTGTTAGCAGAGACTTTCCCGGGACAGTGAAACCCTATGTCAGAGACACTGAGAAGAAGCCCCAATGTTCCCTCCAGGCACTTTCAGTGTGGGTGCCTTCTCCACGCGGTTCCTGGTTTCACTGCAGCTCTGAAGAGAATGTTAGCAAAGAGGTAACCGGGACAGTGAAAACAGTACTCAAAGACAGGGAGAGCAAGCTCTCTCTTGGCACTTTGGATGTGGGACGTACAGCGAGATGTTTGCTGCTTTTGCGTTTGGCTGTTGGGAGATTTACAGCACAAAGATATCTAGTTGATTTGAAGCAGTTCCGAGAAAGTCTAAACATAATCCCCACTTCTCCCTCCTGGCACTTTCCATGTGGGAGATATAGCAGGATGTATATTGGTTTTGAGGACAACTCAATGGACAGTGTAGGGAGAAAAGGTCCTGGCTCCTTGAATGCCGTTTCTGGAGACACTGCGATCAATGTGGGAGATATGTCAAGATGTGTGTTTGTTTTGAGGACGGCTCTCTGGAGAGTCTTAGCAAAGAGGTCACAGGGATAATCAGAGCAATTCTCAGAGACACTGAGAACAAGCTCCACAATTCCCTCCTGGCACTTTCCCTGTAGGAGATACCGCAAGACGTTTCTGTATATTGGGCACAGCGCTCTGCACGGTGTTAGCAGAGACTTTCCCGGGACAGTGAAACCCTATGTCAGAGACACTGAGAAGAAGCCCCAATGTTCCCTCCAGGCACTTTCAGTGTGGGTGCCTTCTCCACGCGGTTCCTGGTTTCACTGCAGCTCTGAAGAGAATGTTAGCAAAGAGGTAACCGGGACAGTGCAAACAGTACTCAAAGACAGGGAGAGCAAGCTCTCTCTTGGCACTTTGGATGTGGGACGTACAGCGAGATGTTTGCTGCTTTTGCGTTTGGCTGTTGGGAGATTTACAGCACAAAGATATCTAGTTGATTTGAAGCAGTTCCGAGAAAGTCTAAACATAATCCCCACTTCTCCCTCCTGGCACTTTCCATGTGGGAGATATAGCAGGATGTATATTGGTTTTGAGGACAACTCAATGGACAGTGTAGGGAGAAAAGGTCCTGGCTCCTTGAATGCCCTTTCTGGAGACACTGCGATCAATGTGGGAGATATGTCAAGACGTGTGTTGGTTTTGAGGACGGCTCTCTGGAGAGTCTTAGCAAAGAGGTCACAGGGATAATCAGAGCAATTCTCAGAGACACTGAGAACAAGCTCCACAATTCCCTCCTGGCACTTTCCCTGTAGGAGATACCGCAAGACGTTTCTGTATATTGGGCACAGCGCTCTGCACGGTGTTAGCAGAGACTTTCCCGGGACAGTGAAACCCTATGTCAGAGACACTGAGAAGAAGCCCCAATGTTCCCTCCAGGCACTTTCAGTGTGGGTGCCTTCTCCACGCGGTTCCTGGTTTCACTGCAGCTCTGAAGAGAATGTTAGCAAAGAGGTAACCGGGACAGTGAAAACAGTACTCAAAGACAGGGAGAGCAAGCTCTCTCTTGGCACTTTGGATGTGGGACGTACAGCGAGATGTTTGCTGCTTTTGCGTTTGGCTGTTGGGAGATTTACAGCACAAAGATATCTAGTTGATTTGAAGCAGTTCCGAGAAAGTCTAAACATAATCCCCACTTCTCCCTCCTGGCACTTTCCATGTGGGAGATATAGCAGGATGTATATTGGTTTTGAGGACAACTCAATGGACAGTGTAGGGAGAAAAGGTCCTGGCTCCTTGAATGCCGTTTCTGGAGACACTGCGATCAATGTGGGAGATATGTCAAGACGTGTGTTGGTTTTGAGGACGGCTCTCTGGAGAGTTTTAGCAAAGAGGTCACAGGGATAATCAGAGCAATTCTCAGAGACACTGAGAACAAGCTCCACAATTCCCTCCTGGCACTTTCCCTGTAGGAGATACCGCAAGACGTTTCTGTATATTGGGCACAGCGCTCTGCACGGTGTTAGCAGAGACTTTCCCGGGACAGTGAAACCCTTTGTCAGAGACACTGAGAAGAAGCCCCAATGTTCCCTCCAGGCACTTTCAGTGTGGGTGCCTTCTCCACGCGGTTCCTGGTTTCACTGCAGCTCTGAAGAGAATGTTAGCAAAGAGGTAACCGGGACAGTGCAAACAGTACTCAAAGACAGGGAGAGCAAGCTCTCTCTTGGCACTTTGGATGTGGGACGTACAGCGAGATGTTTGCTGCTTTTGCGTTTGGCTGTTGGGAGATTTACAGCACAAAGATATCTAGTTGATTTGAAGCAGTTCCGAGAAAGTCTAAACATAATCCCCACTTCTCCCTCCTGGCACTTTCCATGTGGGAGATATAGCAGGATGTATATTGGTTTTGAGGACAACTCAATGGACAGTGTAGGGAGAAAAGGTCCTGGCTCCTTGAATGCCGTTTCTGGAGACACTGCGATCAATGTGGGAGATATGTCAAGACGTGTGTTGGTTTTGAGGACGGCTCTCTGGAGAGTCTTAGCAAAGAGGTCACAGGGATAATCAGAGCAATTCTCAGAGACACTGAGAACAAGCTCCACAATTCCCTCCTGGCACTTTCCCTGTAGGAGATACCGCAAGACGTTTCTGTATATTGGGCACAGCGCTCTGCACGGTGTTAGCAGAGACTTTCCCGGGACAGTGAAACCCTATGTCAGAGACACTGAGAAGAAGCCCCAATGTTCCCTCCAGGCACTTTCAGTGTGGGTGCCTTCTCCACGCGGTTCCTGGTTTCACTGCAGCTCTGAAGAGAATGTTAGCAAAGAGGTAACCGGGACAGTGAAAACAGTACTCAAAGACAGGGAGAGCAAGCTCTCTCTTGGCACTTTGGATGTGGGACGTACAGCGAGATGTTTGCTGCTTTTGCGTTTGGCTGTTGGGAGATTTACAGCACAAAGATATCTAGTTGATTTGAAGCAGTTCCGAGAAAGTCTAAACATAATCCCCACTTCTCCCTCCTGGCACTTTCCATGTGGGAGATATAGCAGGATGTATATTGGTTTTGAGGACAACTCAATGGACAGTGTAGGGAGAAAAGGTCCTGGCTCCTTGAATGCCGTTTCTGGAGACACTGCGATCAATGTGGGAGATATGTCAAGACGTGTGTTGGTTTTGAGGACGGCTCTCTGGAGAGTCTTAGCAAAGAGGTCACAGGGATAATCAGAGCAATTCTCAGAGACACTGAGAACAAGCTCCACAATTCCCTCCTGGCACTTTCCCTGTAGGAGATACTGCAAGACGTTTCTGTATATTGGGCACAGCGCTCTGCACGGTGTTAGCAGAGACTTTCCCGGGACAGTGAAACCCTATGTCAGAGACACTGAGAAGAAGCCCCAATGTTCCCTCCAGGCACTTTCAGTGTGGGTGCCTTCTCCACGCGGTTCCTGGTTTCACTGCAGCTCTGAAGAGAATGTTAGCAAAGAGGTAACCGGGACAGTGCAAACAGTACTCAAAGACAGGGAGAGCAAGCTCTCTCTTGGCACTTTGGATGTGGGACGTACAGCGAGATGTTTGCTGCTTTTGCGTTTGGCTGTTGGGAGATTTACAGCACAAAGATATCTAGTTGATTTGAAGCAGTTCCGAGAAAGTCTAAACATAATCCCCACTTCTCCCTCCTGGCACTTTCCATGTGGGAGATATAGCAGGATGTATATTGGTTTTGAGGACAACTCAATGGACAGTGTAGGGAGAAAAGGTCCTGGCTCCTTGAATGCCGTTTCTGGAGACACTGCGATCAATGTGGGAGATATGTCAAGACGTGTGTTGGTTTTGAGGACGGCTCTCTGGAGAGTCTTAGCAAAGAGGTCACAGGGATAATCAGAGCAATTCTCAGAGACACTGAGAACAAGCTCCACAATTCCCTCCTGGCACTTTCCCTGTAGGAGATACCGCAAGACGTTTCTGTATATTGGGCACAGCGCTCTGCACGGTGTTAGCAGAGACTTTCCCGGGACAGTGAAACCCTATGTCAGAGACACTGAGAAGAAGCCCCAATGTTCCCTCCAGGCACTTTCAGTGTGGGTGCCTTCTCCACGCGGTTCCTGGTTTCACTGCAGCTCTGAAGAGAATGTTAGCAAAGAGGTAACCGGGACAGTGAAAACAGTACTCAAAGACAGGGAGAGCAAGCTCTCTCTTGGCACTTTGGATGTGGGACGTACAGCGAGATGTTTGCTGCTTTTGCGTTTGGCTGTTGGGAGATTTACAGCACAAAGATATCTAGTTGATTTGAAGCAGTTCCGAGAAAGTCTAAACATAATCCCCACTTCTCCCTCCTGGCACTTTCCATGTGGGAGATATAGCAGGATGTATATTGGTTTTGAGGACAACTCAATGGACAGTGTAGGGAGAAAAGGTCCTGGCTCCTTGAATGCCGTTTCTGGAGACACTGCGATCAATGTGGGAGATATGTCAAGATGTGTGTTTGTTTTGAGGACGGCTCTCTGGAGAGTCTTAGCAAAGAGGTCACAGGGATAATCAGAGCAATTCTCAGAGACACTGAGAACAAGCTCCACAATTCCCTCCTGGCACTTTCCCTGTAGGAGATACCGCAAGACGTTTCTGTATATTGGGCACAGCGCTCTGCACGGTGTTAGCAGAGACTTTCCCGGGACAGTGAAACCCTATGTCAGAGACACTGAGAAGAAGCCCCAATGTTCCCTCCAGGCACTTTCAGTGTGGGTGCCTTCTCCACGCGGTTCCTGGTTTCACTGCAGCTCTGAAGAGAATGTTAGCAAAGAGGTAACCGGGACAGTGAAAACAGTACTCAAAGACAGGGAGAGCAAGCTCTCTCTTGGCACTTTGGATGTGGGACGTACAGCGAGATGTTTGCTGCTTTTGCGTTTGGCTGTTGGGAGATTTACAGCACAAAGATATCTAGTTGATTTGAAGCAGTTCCGAGAAAGTCTAAACATAATCCCCACTTCTCCCTCCTGGCACTTTCCATGTGGGAGATATAGCAGGATGTATATTGGTTTTGAGGACAACTCAATGGACAGTGTAGGGAGAAAAGGTCCTGGCTCCTTGAATGCCGTTTCTGGAGACACTGCGATCAATGTGGGAGATATGTCAAGATGTGTGTTTGTTTTGAGGACGGCTCTCTGGAGAGTCTTAGCAAAGAGGTCACAGGGATAATCAGAGCAATTCTCAGAGACACTGAGAACAAGCTCCACAATTCCCTCCTGGCACTTTCCCTGTAGGAGATACCGCAAGACGTTTCTGTATATTGGGCACAGCGCTCTGCACGGTGTTAGCAGAGACTTTCCCGGGACAGTGAAACCCTATGTCAGAGACACTGAGAAGAAGCCCCAATGTTCCCTCCAGGCACTTTCAGTGTGGGTGCCTTCTCCACGCGGTTCCTGGTTTCACTGCAGCTCTGAAGAGAATGTTAGCAAAGAGGTAACCGGGACAGTGAAAACAGTACTCAAAGACAGGGAGAGCAAGCTCTCTCTTGGCACTTTGGATGTGGGACGTACAGCGAGATGTTTGCTGCTTTTGCGTTTGGCTGTTGGGAGATTTACAGCACAAAGATATCTAGTTGATTTGAAGCAGTTCCGAGAAAGTCTAAACATAATCCCCACTTCTCCCTCCTGGCACTTTCCATGTGGGAGATATAGCAGGATGTATATTGGTTTTGAGGACAACTCAATGGACAGTGTAGGGAGAAAAGGTCCTGGCTCCTTGAATGCCGTTTCTGGAGACACTGCGATCAATGTGGGAGATATGTCAAGACGTGTGTTGGTTTTGAGGACGGCTCTCTGGAGAGTTTTAGCAAAGAGGTCACACAGATAATCAGAGCAATTCTCAGAGACACTGAGAACAAGCTCCACAATTCCCTCCTGGCACTTTCCCTGTAGGAGATACCGCAAGACGTTTCTGTATATTGGGCACAGCGCTCTGCACGGTGTTAGCAGAGACTTTCCCGGGACAGTGAAACCCTTTGTCAGAGACACTGAGAAGAAGCCCCAATGTTCCCTCCAGGCACTTTCAGTGTGGGTGCCTTCTCCACGCGGTTCCTGGTTTCACTGCAGCTCTGAAGAGAATGTTAGCAAAGAGGTAACCGGGACAGTGAAAACAGTACTCAAAGACAGGGAGAGCAAGCTCTCTCTTGGCACTTTGGATGTGGGACGTACAGCGAGATGTTTGCTGCTTTTGCGTTTGGCTGTTGGGAGATTTACAGCACAAAGATATCTAGTTGATTTGAAGCAGTTCCGAGAAAGTCTAAACATAATCCCCACTTCTCCCTCCTGGCACTTTCCATGTGGGAGATATAGCAGGATGTATATTGGTTTTGAGGACAACTCAATGGACAGTGTAGGGAGAAAAGGTCCTGGCTCCTTGAATGCCGTTTCTGGAGACACTGCGATCAATGTGGGAGATATGTCAAGACGTGTGTTGGTTTTGAGGACGGCTCTCTGGAGAGTTTTAGCAAAGAGGTCACAGGGATAATCAGAGCAATTCTCAGAGACACTGAGAACAAGCTCCACAATTCCCTCCTGGCACTTTCCCTGTAGGAGATACCGCAAGACGTTTCTGTATATTGGGCACAGCGCTCTGCACGGTGTTAGCAGAGACTTTCCCGGGACAGTGAAACCCTTTGTCAGAGACACTGAGAAGAAGCCCCAATGTTCCCTCCAGGCACTTTCAGTGTGGGTGCCTTCTCCACGCGGTTCCTGGTTTCACTGCAGCTCTGAAGAGAATGTTAGCAAAGAGGTAACCGGGACAGTGAAAACAGTACTCAAAGACAGGGAGAGCAAGCTCTCTCTTGGCACTTTGGATGTGGGACGTACAGCGAGATGTTTGCTGCTTTTGCGTTTGGCTGTTGGGAGATTTACAGCACAAAGATATCTAGTTGATTTGAAGCAGTTCCGAGAAAGTCTAAACATAATCCCCACTTCTCCCTCCTGGCACTTTCCATGTGGGAGATATAGCAGGATGTATATTGGTTTTGAGGACAACTCAATGGACAGTGTAGGGAGAAAAGGTCCTGGCTCCTTGAATGCCGTTTCTGGAGACACTGCGATCAATGTGGGAGATATGTCAAGACGTGTGTTGGTTTTGAGGACGGCTCTCTGGAGAGTCTTAGCAAAGAGGTCACAGGGATAATCAGAGCAATTCTCAGAGACACTGAGAACAAGCTCCACAATTCCCTCCTGGCACTTTCCCTGTAGGAGATACTGCAAGACGTTTCTGTATATTGGGCACAGCGCTCTGCACGGTGTTAGCAGAGACTTTCCCGGGACAGTGAAACCCTATGTCAGAGACACTGAGAAGAAGCCCCAATGTTCCCTCCAGGCACTTTCAGTGTGGGTGCCTTCTCCACGCGGTTCCTGGTTTCACTGCAGCTCTGAAGAGAATGTTAGCAAAGAGGTAACCGGGACAGTGCAAACAGTACTCAAAGACAGGGAGAGCAAGCTCTCTCTTGGCACTTTGGATGTGGGACGTACAGCGAGATGTTTGCTGCTTTTGCGTTTGGCTGTTGGGAGATTTACAGCACAAAGATATCTAGTTGATTTGAAGCAGTTCCGAGAAAGTCTAAACATAATCCCCACTTCTCCCTCCTGGCACTTTCCATGTGGGAGATATAGCAGGATGTATATTGGTTTTGAGGACAACTCAATGGACAGTGTAGGGAGAAAAGGTCCTGGCTCCTTGAATGCCCTTTCTGGAGACACTGCGATCAATGTGGGAGATATGTCAAGATGTGTGTTGGTTTTGAGGACGGCTCTCTGGAGAGTCTTAGCAAAGAGGTCACAGGGATAATCAGAGCAATTCTCAGAGACACTGAGAACAAGCTCCACAATTCCCTCCTGGCACTTTCCCTGTAGGAGATACCGCAAGACGTTTCTGTATATTGGGCACAGCGCTCTGCACGGTGTTAGCAGAGACTTTCCCGGGACAGTGAAACCCTTTGTCAGAGACACTGAGAAGAAGCCCCAATGTTCCCTCCAGGCACTTTCAGTGTGGGTGCCTTCTCCACGCGGTTCCTGGTTTCACTGCAGCTCTGAAGAGAATGTTAGCAAAGAGGTAACCGGGACAGTGAAAACAGTACTCAAAGACAGGGAGAGCAAGCTCTCTCTTGGCACTTTGGATGTGGGACGTACAGCGAGATGTTTGCTGCTTTTGCGTTTGGCTGTTGGGAGATTTACAGCACAAAGATATCTAGTTGATTTGAAGCAGTTCCGAGAAAGTCTAAACATAATCCCCACTTCTCCCTCCTGGCACTTTCCATGTGGGAGATATAGCAGGATGTATATTGGTTTTGAGGACAACTCAATGGACAGTGTAGGGAGAAAAGGTCCTGGCTCCTTGAATGCCGTTTCTGGAGACACTGCGATCAATGTGGGAGATATGTCAAGACGTGTGTTGGTTTTGAGGACGGCTCTCTGGAGAGTCTTAGCAAAGAGGTCACAGGGATAATCAGAGCAATTCTCAGAGACACTGAGAACAAGCTCCACAATTCCCTCCTGGCACTTTCCCTGTAGGAGATACTGCAAGACGTTTCTGTATATTGGGCACAGCGCTCTGCACGGTGTTAGCAGAGACTTTCCCGGGACAGTGAAACCCTATGTCAGAGACACTGAGAAGAAGCCCCAATGTTCCCTCCAGGCACTTTCAGTGTGGGTGCCTTCTCCACGCGGTTCCTGGTTTCACTGCAGCTCTGAAGAGAATGTTAGCAAAGAGGTAACCGGGACAGTGCAAACAGTACTCAAAGACAGGGAGAGCAAGCTCTCTCTTGGCACTTTGGATGTGGGACGTACAGCGAGATGTTTGCTGCTTTTGCGTTTGGCTGTTGGGAGATTTACAGCACAAAGATATCTAGTTGATTTGAAGCAGTTCCGAGAAAGTCTAAACATAATCCCCACTTCTCCCTCCTGGCACTTTCCATGTGGGAGATATAGCAGGATGTATATTGGTTTTGAGGACAACTCAATGGACAGTGTAGGGAGAAAAGGTCCTGGCTCCTTGAATGCCGTTTCTGGAGACACTGCGATCAATGTGGGAGATATGTCAAGATGTGTGTTTGTTTTGAGGACGGCTCTCTGGAGAGTCTTAGCAAAGAGGTCACAGGGATAATCAGAGCAATTCTCAGAGACACTGAGAACAAGCTCCACAATTCCCTCCTGGCACTTTCCCTGTAGGAGATACCGCAAGACGTTTCTGTATATTGGGCACAGCGCTCTGCACGGTGTTAGCAGAGACTTTCCCGGGACAGTGAAACCCTATGTCAGAGACACTGAGAAGAAGCCCCAATGTTCCCTCCAGGCACTTTCAGTGTGGGTGCCTTCTCCACGCGGTTCCTGGTTTCACTGCAGCTCTGAAGAGAATGTTAGCAAAGAGGTAACCGGGACAGTGCAAACAGTACTCAAAGACAGGGAGAGCAAGCTCTCTCTTGGCACTTTGGATGTGGGACGTACAGCGAGATGTTTGCTGCTTTTGCGTTTGGCTGTTGGGAGATTTACAGCACAAAGATATCTAGTTGATTTGAAGCAGTTCCGAGAAAGTCTAAACATAATCCCCACTTCTCCCTCCTGGCACTTTCCATGTGGGAGATATAGCAGGATGTATATTGGTTTTGAGGACAACTCAATGGACAGTGTAGGGAGAAAAGGTCCTGGCTCCTTGAATGCCGTTTCTGGAGACACTGCGATCAATGTGGGAGATATGTCAAGACGTGTGTTGGTTTTGAGGACGGCTCTCTGGAGAGTCTTAGCAAAGAGGTCACAGGGATAATCAGAGCAATTCTCAGAGACACTGAGAACAAGCTCCACAATTCCCTCCTGGCACTTTCCCTGTAGGAGATACCGCAAGACGTTTCTGTATATTGGGCACAGCGCTCTGCACGGTGTTAGCAGAGACTTTCCCGGGACAGTGAAACCCTATGTCAGAGACACTGAGAAGAAGCCCCAATGTTCCCTCCAGGCATTTTCAGTGTGGGTGCCTTCTCCACGCGGTTCCTGGTTTCACTGCAGCTCTGAAGAGAATGTTAGCAAAGAGGTAACCGGGACAGTGAAAACAGTACTCAAAGACAGGGAGAGCAAGCTCTCTCTTGGCACTTTGGATGTGGGACGTACAGCGAGATGTTTGCTGCTTTTGCGTTTGGCTGTTGGGAGATTTACAGCACAAAGATATCTAGTTGATTTGAAGCAGTTCCGAGAAAGTCTAAACATAATCCCCACTTCTCCCTCCTGGCACTTTCCATGTGGGAGATATAGCAGGATGTATATTGGTTTTGAGGACAACTCAATGGACAGTGTAGGGAGAAAAGGTCCTGGCTCCTTGAATGCCGTTTCTGGAGACACTGCGATAAATGTGGGAGATATGTCAAGATGTGTGTTGGTTTTGAGGACGGCTCTCTGGAGAGTCTTAGCAAAGAGGTCACAGGGATAATCAGAGCAATTCTCAGAGACACTGAGAACAAGCTCCACAATTCCCTCCTGGCACTTTCCCTGTAGGAGATACCGCAAGACGTTTCTGTATATTGGGCACAGCGCTCTGCACGGTGTTAGCAGAGACTTTCCCGGGACAGTGAAACCCTATGTCAGAGACACTGAGAAGAAGCCCCAATGTTCCCTCCAGGCACTTTCAGTGTGGGTGCCTTCTCCACGCGGTTCCTGGTTTCACTGCAGCTCTGAAGAGAATGTTAGCAAAGAGGTAACCGGGACAGTGCAAACAGTACTCAAAGACAGGGAGAGCAAGCTCTCTCTTGGCACTTTGGATGTGGGACGTACAGCGAGATGTTTGCTGCTTTTGCGTTTGGCTGTTGGGAGATTTACAGCACAAAGATATCTAGTTGATTTGAAGCAGTTCCGAGAAAGTCTAAACATAATCCCCACTTCTCCCTCCTGGCACTTTCCATGTGGGAGATATAGCAGGATGTATATTGGTTTTGAGGACAACTCAATGGACAGTGTAGGGAGAAAAGGTCCTGGCTCCTTGAATGCCGTTTCTGGAGACACTGCGATCAATGTGGGAGATATGTCAAGACGTGTGTTGGTTTTGAGGACGGCTCTCTGGAGAGTCTTAGCAAAGAGGTCACAGGGATAATCAGAGCAATTCTCAGAGACACTGAGAACAAGCTCCACAATTCCCTCCTGGCACTTTCCCTGTAGGAGATACCGCAAGACGTTTCTGTATATTGGGCACAGCGCTCTGCACGGTGTTAGCAGAGACTTTCCCGGGACAGTGAAACCCTATGTCAGAGACACTGAGAAGAAGCCCCAATGTTCCCTCCAGGCACTTTCAGTGTGGGTGCCTTCTCCACGTGGTTCCTGGTTTCACTGCAGCTCTGAAGAGAATGTTAGCAAAGAGGTAACCGGGACAGTGAAAACAGTACTCAAAGACAGGGAGAGCAAGCTCTCTCTTGGCACTTTGGATGTGGGACGTACAGCGAGATGTTTGCTGCTTTTGCGTTTGGCTGTTGGGAGATTTACAGCACAAAGATATCTAGTTGATTTGAAGCAGTTCCGAGAAAGTCTAAACATAATCCCCACTTCTCCCTCCTGGCACTTTCCATGTGGGAGATATAGCAGGATGTATATTGGTTTTGAGGACAACTCAATGGACAGTGTAGGGAGAAAAGGTCCTGGCTCCTTGAATGCCGTTTCTGGAGACACTGCGATCAATGTGGGAGATATGTCAAGATGTGTGTTGGTTTTGAGGACGGCTCTCTGGAGAGTCTTAGCAAAGAGGTCACAGGGATAATCAGAGCAATTCTCAGAGACACTGAGAACAAGCTCCACAATTCCCTCCTGGCACTTTCCCTGTAGGAGATACCGCAAGACGTTTCTGTATATTGGGCACAGCGCTCTGCACGGTGTTAGCAGAGACTTTCCCGGGACAGTGAAACCCTATATCAGAGACACTGAGAAGAAGCCCCAACGTTCCTTCCAGGCACTTTCAGTGTGGGTGCCTTCTCCACGTGGTTCCTGGTTTCACTGCAGCTCTGAAGAGAATGTTAGCAAAGAGGTAACCGGGACAGTGAAAACAGTACTCAAAGACAGGGAGAGCAAGCTCTCTCTTGGCACTTTGGATGTGGGACGTACAGCGAGATGTTTGCTGCTTTTGCGTTTGGCTGTTGGGAGATTTACAGCACAAAGATATCTCGTTGATTTGAAGCAGTTCCGAGAAAGTCTAAACATAATCCCCACTTCTCCCTCCTGGCACTTTCCATGTGGGAGATATAGCAGGATGTATATTGGTTTTGAGGACAACTCAATGGACAGTGTAGGGAGAAAAGGTCCTGGCTCCTTGAATGCCGTTTCTGGAGACACTGCGATCAATGTGGGAGATATGTCAAGACGTGTGTTGGTTTTGAGGACGGCTCTCTGGAGAGTTTTAGCAAAGAGGTCACACAGATAATCAGAGCAATTCTCAGAGACACTGAGAACAAGCTCCACAATTCCCTCCTGGCACTTTCCCTGTAGGAGATACCGCAAGACGTTTCTGTATATTGGGCACAGCGCTCTGCACGGTGTTAGCAGAGACTTTCCCGGGACAGTGAAACCCTTTGTCAGAGACACTGAGAAGAAGCCCCAATGTTCCCTCCAGGCACTTTCAGTGTGGGTGCCTTCTCCACGCGGTTCCTGGTTTCACTGCAGCTCTGAAGAGAATGTTAGCAAAGAGGTAACCGGGACAGTGCAAACAGTACTCAAAGACAGGGAGAGCAAGCTCTCTCTTGGCACTTTGGATGTGGGACGTACAGCGAGATGTTTGCTGCTTTTGCGTTTGGCTGTTGGGAGATTTACAGCACAAAGATATCTAGTTGATTTGAAGCAGTTCCGAGAAAGTCTAAACATAATCCCCACTTCTCCCTCCTGGCACTTTCCATGTGGGAGATATAGCAGGATGTATATTGGTTTTGAGGACAACTCAATGGACAGTGTAGGGAGAAAAGGTCCTGGCTCCTTGAATGCCGTTTCTGGAGACACTGCGATCAATGTGGGAGATATGTCAAGACGTGTGTTGGTTTTGAGGACGGCTCTCTGGAGAGTCTTAGCAAAGAGGTCACAGGGATAATCAGAGCAATTCTCAGAGACACTGAGAACAAGCTCCACAATTCCCTCCTGGCACTTTCCCTGTAGGAGATACCGCAAGACGTTTCTGTATATTGGGCACAGCGCTCTGCACGGTGTTAGCAGAGACTTTCCCGGGACAGTGAAACCCTATGTCAGAGACACTGAGAAGAAGCCCCAATGTTCCCTCCAGGCACTTTCAGTGTGGGTGCCTTCTCCACGCGGTTCCTGGTTTCACTGCAGCTCTGAAGAGAATGTTAGCAAAGAGGTAACCGGGACAGTGCAAACAGTACTCAAAGACAGGGAGAGCAAGCTCTCTCTTGGCACTTTGGATGTGGGACGTACAGCGAGATGTTTGCTGCTTTTGCGTTTGGCTGTTGGGAGATTTACAGCACAAAGATATCTAGTTGATTTGAAGCAGTTCCGAGAAAGTCTAAACATAATCCCCACTTCTCCCTCCTGGCACTTTCCATGTGGGAGATATAGCAGGATGTATATTGGTTTTGAGGACAACTCAATGGACAGTGTAGGGAGAAAAGGTCCTGGCTCCTTGAATGCCGTTTCTGGAGACACTGCGATCAATGTGGGAGATATGTCAAGACGTGTGTTGGTTTTGAGGACGGCTCTCTGGAGAGTCTTAGCAAAGAGGTCACAGGGATAATCAGAGCAATTCTCAGAGACACTGAGAACAAGCTCCACAATTCCCTCCTGGCACTTTCCCTGTAGGAGATACCGCAAGACGTTTCTGTATATTGGGCACAGCGCTCTGCACGGTGTTAGCAGAGACTTTCCCGGGACAGTGAAACCCTATGTCAGAGACACTGAGAAGAAGCCCCAATGTTCCCTCCAGGCACTTTCAGTGTGGGTGCCTTCTCCACGCGGTTCCTGGTTTCACTGCAGCTCTGAAGAGAATGTTAGCAAAGAGGTAACCGGGACAGTGCAAACAGTACTCAAAGACAGGGAGAGCAAGCTCTCTCTTGGCACTTTGGATGTGGGACGTACAGCGAGATGTTTGCTGCTTTTGCGTTTGGCTGTTGGGAGATTTACAGCACAAAGATATCTAGTTGATTTGAAGCAGTTCCGAGAAAGTCTAAACATAATCCCCACTTCTCCCTCCTGGCACTTTCCATGTGGGAGATATAGCAGGATGTATATTGGTTTTGAGGACAACTCAATGGACAGTGTAGGGAGAAAAGGTCCTGGCTCCTTGAATGCCCTTTCTGGAGACACTGCGATCAATGTGGGAGATATGTCAAGACGTGTGTTGGTTTTGAGGACGGCTCTCTGGAGAGTCTTAGCAAAGAGGTCACAGGGATAATCAGAGCAATTCTCAGAGACACTGAGAACAAGCTCCACAATTCCCTCCTGGCACTTTCCCTGTAGGAGATACCGCAAGACGTTTCTGTATATTGGGCACAGCGCTCTGCACGGTGTTAGCAGAGACTTTCCCGGGACAGTGAAACCCTATGTCAGAGACACTGAGAAGAAGCCCCAATGTTCCCTCCAGGCACTTTCAGTGTGGGTGCCTTCTCCACGCGGTTCCTGGTTTCACTGCAGCTCTGAAGAGAATGTTAGCAAAGAGGTAACCGGGACAGTGAAAACAGTACTCAAAGACAGGGAGAGCAAGCTCTCTCTTGGCACTTTGGATGTGGGACGTACAGTGAGATGTTTGCTGCTTTTGCGTTTGGCTGTTGGGAGATTTACAGCACAAAGATATCTAGTTGATTTGAAGCAGTTCCGAGAAAGTCTAAACATAATCCCCACTTCTCCCTCCTGGCACTTTCCATGTGGGAGATATAGCAGGATGTATATTGGTTTTGAGGACAACTCAATGGACAGTGTAGGGAGAAAAGGTCCTGGCTCCTTGAATGCCGTTTCTGGAGACACTGCGATCAATGTGGGAGATATGTCAAGACGTGTGTTGGTTTTGAGGACGGCTCTCTGGAGAGTCTTAGCAAAGAGGTCACAGGGATAATCAGAGCAATTCTCAGAGACACTGAGAACAAGCTCCACAATTCCCTCCTGGCACTTTCCCTGTAGGAGATACCGCAAGACGTTTCTGTATATTGGGCACAGCGCTCTGCACGGTGTTAGCAGAGACTTTCCCGGGACAGTGAAACCCTATGTCAGAGACACTGAGAAGAAGCCCCAATGTTCCCTCCAGGCACTTTCAGTGTGGGTGCCTTCTCCACGCGGTTCCTGGTTTCACTACAGCTCTGAAGAGAATGTTAGCAAAGAGGTAACCGGGACAGTGAAAACAGTACTCAAAGACAGGGAGAGCAAGCTCTCTCTTGGCACTTTGGATGTGGGACGTACAGCGAGATGTTTGCTGCTTTTGCGTTTGGCTGTTGGGAGATTTACAGCACAAAGATATCTAGTTGATTTGAAGCAGTTCCGAGAAAGTCTAAACATAATCCCCACTTCTCCCTCCTGGCACTTTCCATGTGGGAGATATAGCAGGATGTATATTGGTTTTGAGGACAACTCAATGGACAGTGTAGGGAGAAAAGGTCCTGGCTCCTTGAATGCCGTTTCTGGAGACACTGCGATCAATGTGGGAGATATGTCAAGATGTGTGTTGGTTTTGAGGACGGCTCTCTGGAGAGTCTTAGCAAAGAGGTCACAGGGATAATCAGAGCAATTCTCAGAGACACTGAGAACAAGCTCCACAATTCCCTCCTGGCACTTTCCCTGTAGGAGATACCGCAAGACGTTTCTGTATATTGGGCACAGCGCTCTGCACGGTGTTAGCAGAGACTTTCCCGGGACAGTGAAACCCTATATCAGAGACACTGAGAAGAAGCCCCAACGTTCCTTCCAGGCACTTTCAGTGTGGGTGCCTTCTCCACGCGGTTCCTGGTTTCACTGCAGCTCTGAAGAGAATGTTAGCAAAGAGGTAACCGGGACAGTGCAAACAGTATTCAAAGACAGGGAGAGCAAGCTCTCTCTTGGCACTTTGGATGTGGGACGTACAGCGAGATGTTTGCTGCTTTTGCGTTTGGCTGTTGGGAGATTTACAGCACAAAGATATCTAGTTGATTTGAAGCAGTTCCGAGAAAGTCTAAACATAATCCCCACTTCTCCCTCCTGGCACTTTCCATGTGGGAGATATAGCAGGATGTATATTGGTTTTGAGGACAACTCAATGGACAGTGTAGGGAGAAAAGGTCCTGGCTCCTTGAATGCCGTTTCTGGAGACACTGCGATCAATGTGGGAGATATGTCAAGACGTGTGTTGGTTTTGAGGACGGCTCTCTGGAGAGTTTTAGCAAAGAGGTCACACAGATAATCAGAGCAATTCTCAGAGACACTGAGAACAAGCTCCACAATTCCCTCCTGGCACTTTCCCTGTAGGAGATACCGCAAGACGTTTCTGTATATTGGGCACAGCGCTCTGCACGGTGTTAGCAGAGACTTTCCCGGGACAGTGAAACCCTATGTCAGAGACACTGAGAAGAAGCCCCAATGTTCCCTCCAGGCACTTTCAGTGTGGGTGCCTTCTCCACGTGGTTCCTGGTTTCACTGCAGCTCTGAAGAGAATGTTAGCAAAGAGGTAACCGGGACAGTGCAAACAGTACTCAAAGACAGGGAGAGCAAGCTCTCTCTTGGCACTTTGGATGTGGGACGTACAGCGAGATGTTTGCTGCTTTTGCGTTTGGCTGTTGGGAGATTTACAGCACAAAGATATCTAGTTGATTTGAAGCAGTTCCGAGAAAGTCTAAACATAATCCCCACTTCTCCCTCCTGGCACTTTCCATGTGGGAGATATAGCAGGATGTATATTGGTTTTGAGGACAACTCAATGGACAGTGTAGGGAGAAAAGGTCCTGGCTCCTTGAATGCCGTTTCTGGAGACACTGCGATCAATGTGGGAGATATGTCAAGATGTGTGTTTGTTTTGAGGACGGCTCTCTGGAGAGTCTTAGCAAAGAGGTCACACAGATAATCAGAGCAATTCTCAGAGACACTGAGAACAAGCTCCACAATTCCCTCCTGGCACTTTCCCTGTAGGAGATACCGCAAGACGTTTCTGTATATTGGGCACAGCGCTCTGCACGGTGTTAGCAGAGACTTTCCCGGGACAGTGAAACCCTATGTCAGAGACACTGAGAAGAAGCCCCAATGTTCCCTCCAGGCACTTTCAGTGTGGGTGCCTTCTCCACGCGGTTCCTGGTTTCACTGCAGCTCTGAAGAGAATGTTAGCAAAGAGGTAACCGGGACAGTGAAAACAGTACTCAAAGACAGGGAGAGCAAGCTCTCTCTTGGCACTTTGGATGTGGGACGTACAGCGAGATGTTTGCTGCTTTTGCGTTTGGCTGTTGGGAGATTTACAGCACAAAGATATCTAGTTGATTTGAAGCAGTTCCGAGAAAGTCTAAACATAATCCCCACTTCTCCCTCCTGGCACTTTCCATGTGGGAGATATAGCAGGATGTATATTGGTTTTGAGGACAACTCAATGGACAGTGTAGGGAGAAAAGGTCCTGGCTCCTTGAATGCCGTTTCTGGAGACACTGCGATCAATGTGGGAGATATGTCAAGATGTGTGTTGGTTTTGAGGACGGCTCTCTGGAGAGTCTTAGCAAAGAGGTCACAGGGATAATCAGAGCAATTCTCAGAGACACTGAGAACAAGCTCCACAATTCCCTCCTGGCACTTTCCCTGTAGGAGATACCGCAAGACGTTTCTGTATATTGGGCACAGCGCTCTGCACGGTGTTAGCAGAGACTTTCCCGGGACAGTGAAACCCTATATCAGAGACACTGAGAAGAAGCCCCAACGTTCCTTCCAGGCACTTTCAGTGTGGGTGCCTTCTCCACGCGGTTCCTGGTTTCACTGCAGCTCTGAAGAGAATGTTAGCAAAGAGGTAACCGGGACAGTGCAAACAGTACTCAAAGACAGGGAGAGCAAGCTCTCTCTTGGCACTTTGGATGTGGGACGTACAGCGAGATGTTTGCTGCTTTTGCGTTTGGCTGTTGGGAGATTTACAGCACAAAGATATCTAGTTGATTTGAAGCAGTTCCGAGAAAGTCTAAACATAATCCCCACTTCTCCCTCCTGGCACTTTCCATGTGGGAGATATAGCAGGATGTATATTGGTTTTGAGGACAACTCAATGGACAGTGTAGGGAGAAAAGGTCCTGGCTCCTTGAATGCCCTTTCTGGAGACACTGCGATCAATGTGGGAGATATGTCAAGACGTGTGTTGGTTTTGAGGACGGCTCTCTGGAGAGTCTTAGCAAAGAGGTCACACAGATAATCAGAGCAATTCTCAGAGACACTGAGAACAAGCTCCACAATTCCCTCCTGGCACTTTCCCTGTAGGAGATACTGCAAGACGTTTCTGTATATTGGGCACAGCGCTCTGCACGGTGTTAGCAGAGACTTTCCCGGGACAGTGAAACCCTATGTCAGAGACACTGAGAAGAAGCCCCAATGTTCCCTCCAGGCACTTTCAGTGTGGGTGCCTTCTCCACGCGGTTCCTGGTTTCACTGCAGCTCTGAAGAGAATGTTAGCAAAGAGGTAACCGGGACAGTGAAAACAGTACTCAAAGACAGGGAGAGCAAGCTCTCTCTTGGCACTTTGGATGTGGGACGTACAGCGAGATGTTTGCTGCTTTTGCGTTTGGCTGTTGGGAGATTTACAGCACAAAGATATCTAGTTGATTTGAAGCAGTTCCGAGAAAGTCTAAACATAATCCCCACTTCTCCCTCCTGGCACTTTCCATGTGGGAGATATAGCAGGATGTATATTGGTTTTGAGGACAACTCAATGGACAGTGTAGGGAGAAAAGGTCCTGGCTCCTTGAATGCCGTTTCTGGAGACACTGCGATCAATGTGGGAGATATGTCAAGACGTGTGTTGGTTTTGAGGACGGCTCTCTGGAGAGTCTTAGCAAAGAGGTCACAGGGATAATCAGAGCAATTCTCAGAGACACTGAGAACAAGCTCCACAATTCCCTCCTGGCACTTTCCCTGTAGGAGATACTGCAAGACGTTTCTGTATATTGGGCACAGCGCTCTGCACGGTGTTAGCAGAGACTTTCCCGGGACAGTGAAACCCTATGTCAGAGACACTGAGAAGAAGCCCCAATGTTCCCTCCAGGCACTTTCAGTGTGGGTGCCTTCTCCACGCGGTTCCTGGTTTCACTGCAGCTCTGAAGAGAATGTTAGCAAAGAGGTAACCGGGACAGTGAAAACAGTACTCAAAGACAGGGAGAGCAAGCTCTCTCTTGGCACTTTGGATGTGGGACGTACAGCGAGATGTTTGCTGCTTTTGCGTTTGGCTGTTGGGAGATTTACAGCACAAAGATATCTAGTTGATTTGAAGCAGTTCCGAGAAAGTCTAAACATAATCCCCACTTCTCCCTCCTGGCACTTTCCATGTGGGAGATATAGCAGGATGTATATTGGTTTTGAGGACAACTCAATGGACAGTGTAGGGAGAAAAGGTCCTGGCTCCTTGAATGCCGTTTCTGGAGACACTGCGATCAATGTGGGAGATATGTCAAGATGTGTGTTGGTTTTGAGGACGGCTCTCTGGAGAGTCTTAGCAAAGAGGTCACAGGGATAATCAGAGCAATTCTCAGAGACACTGAGAACAAGCTCCACAATTCCCTCCTGGCACTTTCCCTGTAGGAGATACCGCAAGACGTTTCTGTATATTGGGCACAGCGCTCTGCACGGTGTTAGCAGAGACTTTCCCGGGACAGTGAAACCCTATATCAGAGACACTGAGAAGAAGCCCCAACGTTCCTTCCAGGCACTTTCAGTGTGGGTGCCTTCTCCACGTGGTTCCTGGTTTCACTGCAGCTCTGAAGAGAATGTTAGCAAAGAGGTAACCGGGACAGTGAAAACAGTACTCAAAGACAGGGAGAGCAAGCTCTCTCTTGGCACTTTGGATGTGGGACGTACAGCGAGATGTTTGCTGCTTTTGCGTTTGGCTGTTGGGAGATTTACAGCACAAAGATATCTAGTTGATTTGAAGCAGTTCCGAGAAAGTCTAAACATAATCCCCACTTCTCCCTCCTGGCACTTTCCATGTGGGAGATATAGCAGGATGTATATTGGTTTTGAGGACAACTCAATGGACAGTGTAGGGAGAAAAGGTCCTGGCTCCTTGAATGCCCTTTCTGGAGACACTGCGATCAATGTGGGAGATATGTCAAGACGTGTGTTGGTTTTGAGGACGGCTCTCTGGAGAGTCTTAGCAAAGAGGTCACACAGATAATCAGAGCAATTCTCAGAGACACTGAGAACAAGCTCCACAATTCCCTCCTGGCACTTTCCCTGTAGGAGATACTGCAAGACGTTTCTGTATATTGGGCACAGCGCTCTGCACGGTGTTAGCAGAGACTTTCCCGGGACAGTGAAACCCTATGTCAGAGACACTGAGAAGAAGCCCCAATGTTCCCTCCAGGCACTTTCAGTGTGGGTGCCTTCTCCACGCGGTTCCTGGTTTCACTGCAGCTCTGAAGAGAATGTTAGCAAAGAGGTAACCGGGACAGTGAAAACAGTACTCAAAGACAGGGAGAGCAAGCTCTCTCTTGGCACTTTGGATGTGGGACGTACAGCGAGATGTTTGCTGCTTTTGCGTTTGGCTGTTGGGAGATTTACAGCACAAAGATATCTAGTTGATTTGAAGCAGTTCCGAGAAAGTCTAAACATAATCCCCACTTCTCCCTCCTGGCACTTTCCATGTGGGAGATATAGCAGGATGTATATTGGTTTTGAGGACAACTCAATGGACAGTGTAGGGAGAAAAGGTCCTGGCTCCTTGAATGCCGTTTCTGGAGACACTGCGATCAATGTGGGAGATATGTCAAGACGTGTGTTGGTTTTGAGGACGGCTCTCTGGAGAGTCTTAGCAAAGAGGTCACAGGGATAATCAGAGCAATTCTCAGAGACACTGAGAACAAGCTCCACAATTCCCTCCTGGCACTTTCCCTGTAGGAGATACCGCAAGACGTTTCTGTATATTGGGCACAGCGCTCTGCACGGTGTTAGCAGAGACTTTCCCGGGACAGTGAAACCCTATGTCAGAGACACTGAGAAGAAGCCCCAATGTTCCCTCCAGGCACTTTCAGTGTGGGTGCCTTCTCCACGCGGTTCCTGGTTTCACTGCAGCTCTGAAGAGAATGTTAGCAAAGAGGTAACCGGGACAGTGAAAACAGTACTCAAAGACAGGGAGAGCAAGCTCTCTCTTGGCACTTTGGATGTGGGACGTACAGCGAGATGTTTGCTGCTTTTGCGTTTGGCTGTTGGGAGATTTACAGCACAAAGATATCTAGTTGATTTGAAGCAGTTCCGAGAAAGTCTAAACATAATCCCCACTTCTCCCTCCTGGCACTTTCCATGTGGGAGATATAGCAGGATGTATATTGGTTTTGAGGACAACTCAATGGACAGTGTAGGGAGAAAAGGTCCTGGCTCCTTGAATGCCCTTTCTGGAGACACTGCGATCAATGTGGGAGATATGTCAAGATGTGTGTTGGTTTTGAGGACGGCTCTCTGGAGAGTCTTAGCAAAGAGGTCACAGGGATAATCAGAGCAATTCTCAGAGACACTGAGAACAAGCTCCACAATTCCCTCCTGGCACTTTCCCTGTAGGAGATACCGCAAGACGTTTCTGTATATTGGGCACAGCGCTCTGCACGGTGTTAGCAGAGACTTTCCCGGGACAGTGAAACCCTATATCAGAGACACTGAGAAGAAGCCCCAACGTTCCTTCCAGGCACTTTCAGTGTGGGTGCCTTCTCCACGTGGTTCCTGGTTTCACTGCAGCTCTGAAGAGAATGTTAGCAAAGAGGTAACCGGGACAGTGAAAACAGTACTCAAAGACAGGGAGAGCAAGCTCTCTCTTGGCACTTTGGATGTGGGACGTACAGCGAGATGTTTGCTGCTTTTGCGTTTGGCTGTTGGGAGATTTACAGCACAAAGATATCTAGTTGATTTGAAGCAGTTCCGAGAAAGTCTAAACATAATCCCCACTTCTCCCTCCTGGCACTTTCCATGTGGGAGATATAGCAGGATGTATATTGGTTTTGAGGACAACTCAATGGACAGTGTAGGGAGAAAAGGTCCTGGCTCCTTGAATGCCGTTTCTGGAGACACTGCGATCAATGTGGGAGATATGTCAAGACGTGTGTTGGTTTTGAGGACGGCTCTCTGGAGAGTCTTAGCAAAGAGGTCACAGGGATAATCAGAGCAATTCTCAGAGACACTGAGAACAAGCTCCACAATTCCCTCCTGGCACTTTCCCTGTAGGAGATACCGCAAGACGTTTCTGTATATTGGGCACAGCGCTCTGCACGGTGTTAGCAGAGACTTTCCCGGGACAGTGAAACCCTATGTCAGAGACACTGAGAAGAAGCCCCAATGTTCCCTCCAGGCACTTTCAGTGTGGGTGCCTTCTCCACGCGGTTCCTGGTTTCACTGCAGCTCTGAAGAGAATGTTAGCAAAGAGGTAACCGGGACAGTGCAAACAGTACTCAAAGACAGGGAGAGCAAGCTCTCTCTTGGCACTTTGGATGTGGGACGTACAGCGAGATGTTTGCTGCTTTTGCGTTTGGCTGTTGGGAGATTTACAGCACAAAGATATCTAGTTGATTTGAAGCAGTTCCGAGAAAGTCTAAACATAATCCCCACTTCTCCCTCCTGGCACTTTCCATGTGGGAGATATAGCAGGATGTATATTGGTTTTGAGGACAACTCAATGGACAGTGTAGGGAGAAAAGGTCCTGGCTCCTTGAATGCCGTTTCTGGAGACACTGCGATCAATGTGGGAGATATGTCAAGACGTGTGTTGGTTTTGAGGACGGCTCTCTGGAGAGTCTTAGCAAAGAGGTCACAGGGATAATCAGAGCAATTCTCAGAGACACTGAGAACAAGCTCCACAATTCCCTCCTGGCACTTTCCCTGTAGGAGATACCGCAAGACGTTTCTGTATATTGGGCACAGCGCTCTGCACGGTGTTAGCAGAGACTTTCCCGGGACAGTGAAACCCTATGTCAGAGACACTGAGAAGAAGCCCCAATGTTCCCTCCAGGCACTTTCAGTGTGGGTGCCTTCTCCACGTGGTTCCTGGTTTCACTGCAGCTCTGAAGAGAATGTTAGCAAAGAGGTAACCGGAACAGTGAAAACAGTACTCAAAGACAGGGAGAGCAAGCTCTCTCTTGGCACTTTGGATGTCGGATGTACAGGGAGATGTTTGCTGCTTTTGCGTTTGGCTGTTGGGAGATTTACAGCACAAAGATATCTAGTTGATTTGAAGCAGTTCCGAGAAAGTCTAAACATAATCCCCACTTCTCCCTCCTGGCACTTTCCATGTGGGAGATATAGCAGGATGTATATTGGTTTTGAGGACAACTCAATGGACAGTGTAGGGAGAAAAGGTCCTGGCTCCTTGAATGCCCTTTCTGGAGACACTGCGATCAATGTGGGAGATATGTCAAGACGTGTGTTGGTTTTGAGGACGGCTCTCTGGAGAGTCTTAGCAAAGAGGTCACAGGGATAATCAGAGCAATTCTCAGAGACACTGAGAACAAGCTCCACAATTCCCTCCTGGCACTTTCCCTGTAGGAGATACCGCAAGACGTTTCTGTATATTGGGCACAGCGCTCTGCACGGTGTTAGCAGAGACTTTCCCGGGACAGTGAAACCCTATGTCAGAGACACTGAGAAGAAGCCCCAATGTTCCCTCCAGGCACTTTCAGTGTGGGTGCCTTCTCCACGCGGTTCCTGGTTTCACTGCAGCTCTGAAGAGAATGTTAGCAAAGAGGTAACCGGGACAGTGAAAACAGTACTCAAAGACAGGGAGAGCAAGCTCTCTCTTGGCACTTTGGATGTGGGACGTACAGCGAGATGTTTGCTGCTTTTGCGTTTGGCTGTTGGGAGATTTACAGCACAAAGATATCTAGTTGATTTGAAGCAGTTCCGAGAAAGTCTAAACATAATCCCCACTTCTCCCTCCTGGCACTTTCCATGTGGGAGATATAGCAGGATGTATATTGGTTTTGAGGACAACTCAATGGACAGTGTAGGGAGAAAAGGTCCTGGCTCCTTGAATGCCGTTTCTGGAGACACTGCGATCAATGTGGGAGATATGTCAAGATGTGTGTTGGTTTTGAGGACGGCTCTCTGGAGAGTCTTAGCAAAGAGGTCACAGGGATAATCAGAGCAATTCTCAGAGACACTGAGAACAAGCTCCACAATTCCCTCCTGGCACTTTCCCTGTAGGAGATACCGCAAGACGTTTCTGTATATTGGGCACAGCGCTCTGCACGGTGTTAGCAGAGACTTTCCCGGGACAGTGAAACCCTATATCAGAGACACTGAGAAGAAGCCCCAACGTTCCTTCCAGGCACTTTCAGTGTGGGTGCCTTCTCCACGTGGTTCCTGGTTTCACTGCAGCTCTGAAGAGAATGTTAGCAAAGAGGTAACCGGGACAGTGAAAACAGTACTCAAAGACAGGGAGAGCAAGCTCTCTCTTGGCACTTTGGATGTGGGACGTACAGCGAGATGTTTGCTGCTTTTGCGTTTGGCTGTTGGGAGATTTACAGCACAAAGATATCTAGTTGATTTGAAGCAGTTCCGAGAAAGTCTAAACATAATCCCCACTTCTCCCTCCTGGCACTTTCCATGTGGGAGATATAGCAGGATGTATATTGGTTTTGAGGACAACTCAATGGACAGTGTAGGGAGAAAAGGTCCTGGCTCCTTGAATGCCCTTTCTGGAGACACTGCGATCAATGTGGGAGATATGTCAAGACGTGTGTTGGTTTTGAGGACGGCTCTCTGGAGAGTCTTAGCAAAGAGGTCACACAGATAATCAGAGCAATTCTCAGAGACACTGAGAACAAGCTCCACAATTCCCTCCTGGCACTTTCCCTGTAGGAGATACCGCAAGACGTTTCTGTATATTGGGCACAGCGCTCTGCACGGTGTTAGCAGAGACTTTCCCGGGACAGTGAAACCCTATGTCAGAGACACTGAGAAGAAGCCCCAATGTTCCCTCCAGGCACTTTCAGTGTGGGTGCCTTCTCCACGCGGTACCTGGTTTCACTGCAGCTCTGAAGAGAATGTTAGCAAAGAGGTAACCGGGACAGTGCAAACAGTACTCAAAGACAGGGAGAGCAAGCTCTCTCTTGGCACTTTGGATGTGGGACGTACAGCGAGATGTTTGCTGCTTTTGCGTTTGGCTGTTGGGAGATTTACAGCACAAAGATATCTAGTTGATTTGAAGCAGTTCCGAGAAAGTCTAAACATAATCCCCACTTCTCCCTCCTGGCACTTTCCATGTGGGAGATATAGCAGGATGTATATTGGTTTTGAGGACAACTCAATGGACAGTGTAGGGAGAAAAGGTCCTGGCTCCTTGAATGCCGTTTCTGGAGACACTGCGATCAATGTGGGAGATATGTCAAGACGTGTGTTGGTTTTGAGGACGGCTCTCTGGAGAGTCTTAGCAAAGAGGTCACAGGGATAATCAGAGCAATTCTCAGAGACACTGAGAACAAGCTCCACAATTCCCTCCTGGCACTTTCCCTGTAGGAGATACCGCAAGACGTTTCTGTATATTGGGCACAGCGCTCTGCACGGTGTTAGCAGAGACTTTCCCGGGACAGTGAAACCCTATGTCAGAGACACTGAGAAGAAGCCCCAATGTTCCCTCCAGGCACTTTCAGTGTGGGTGCCTTCTCCACGCGGTTCCTGGTTTCACTGCAGCTCTGAAGAGAATGTTAGCCAAGAGGTAACCGGGACAGTGCAAACAGTACTCAAAGACAGGGAGAGCAAGCTCTCTCTTGGCACTTTGGATGTGGGACGTACAGCGAGATGTTTGCTGCTTTTGCGTTTGGCTGTTGGGAGATTTACAGCACAAAGATATCTAGTTGATTTGAAGCAGTTCCGAGAAAGTCTAAACATAATCCCCACTTCTCCCTCCTGGCACTTTCCATGTGGGAGATATAGCAGGATGTATATTGGTTTTGAGGACAACTCAATGGACAGTGTAGGGAGAAAAGGTCCTGGCTCCTTGAATGCCGTTTCTGGAGACACTGCGATCAATGTGGGAGATATGTCAAGACGTGTGTTGGTTTTGAGGACAGCTCTCTGGAGAGTCTTAGCAAAGAGGTCACAGGGATAATCAGAGCAATTCTCAGAGACACTGAGAACAAGCTCCACAATTCCCTCCTGGCACTTTCCCTGTAGGAGATACTGCAAGACGTTTCTGTATATTGGGCACAGCGCTCTGCACGGTGTTAGCAGAGACTTTCCCGGGACAGTGAAACCCTATGTCAGAGACACTGAGAAGAAGCCCCAATGTTCCCTCCAGGCACTTTCAGTGTGGGTGCCTTCTCCACGTGGTTCCTGGTTTCACTGCAGCTCTGAAGAGAATGTTAGCAAAGAGGTAACCGGAACAGTGAAAACAGTACTCAAAGACAGGGAGAGCAAGCTCTCTCTTGGCACTTTGGATGTCGGATGTACAGGGAGATGTTTGCTGCTTTTGCGTTTGGCTGTTGGGAGATTTACAGCACAAAGATATCTAGTTGATTTGAAGCAGTTCCGAGAAAGTCTAAACATAATCCCCACTTCTCCCTCCTGGCACTTTCCATGTGGGAGATATAGCAGGATGTATATTGGTTTTGAGGACAACTCAATGGACAGTGTAGGGAGAAAAGGTCCTGGCTACTTGAATGCCGTTTCTGGAGACACTGCGATCAATGTGGGAGATATGTCAAGATGTGTGTTTGTTTTGAGGACGGCTCTCTGGAGAGTCTTAGCAAAGAGGTCACAGGGATAATCAGAGCAATTCTCAGAGACACTGAGAACAAGCTCCACAATTCCCTCCTGGCACTTTCCCTGTAGGAGATACCGCAAGACGTTTCTGTATATTGGGCACAGCGCTCTGCACGGTGTTAGCAGAGACTTTCCCGGGACAGTGAAACCCTATGTCAGAGACACTGAGAAGAAGCCCCAATGTTCCCTCCAGGCACTTTCAGTGTGGGTGCCTTCTCCACGCGGTTCCTGGTTTCACTGCAGCTCTGAAGAGAATGTTAGCAAAGAGGTAACCGGGACAGTGCAAACAGTACTCAAAGACAGGGAGAGCAAGCTCTCTCTTGGCACTTTGGATGTGGGACGTACAGCGAGATGTTTGCTGCTTTTGCGTTTGGCTGTTGGGAGATTTACAGCACAAAGATATCTAGTTGATTTGAAGCAGTTCCGAGAAAGTCTAAACATAATCCCCACTTCTCCCTCCTGGCACTTTCCATGTGGGAGATATAGCAGGATGTATATTGGTTTTGAGGACAACTCAATGGACAGTGTAGGGAGAAAAGGTCCTGGCTCCTTGAATGCCGTTTCTGGAGACACTGCGATCAATGTGGGAGATATGTCAAGATGTGTGTTTGTTTTGAGGACGGCTCTCTGGAGAGTCTTAGCAAAGAGGTCACAGGGATAATCAGAGCAATTCTCAGAGACACTGAGAACAAGCTCCACAATTCCCTCCTGGCACTTTCCCTGTAGGAGATACCGCAAGACGTTTCTGTATATTGGGCACAGCGCTCTGCACGGTGTTAGCAGAGACTTTCCCGGGACAGTGAAACCCTATGTCAGAGACACTGAGAAGAAGCCCCAATGTTCCCTCCAGGCACTTTCAGTGTGGGTGCCTTCTCCACGCGGTTCCTGGTTTCACTGCAGCTCTGAAGAGAATGTTAGCAAAGAGGTAACCGGGACAGTGAAAACAGTACTCAAAGACAGGGAGAGCAAGCTCTCTCTTGGCACTTTGGATGTGGGACGTACAGCGAGATGTTTGCTGCTTTTGCGTTTGGCTGTTGGGAGATTTACAGCACAA
The DNA here is from genome assembly GCF_963924245.1 of Chroicocephalus ridibundus. Classification (NCBI taxonomy): domain Eukaryota; kingdom Metazoa; phylum Chordata; class Aves; order Charadriiformes; family Laridae; genus Chroicocephalus; species Chroicocephalus ridibundus. The sequence goes on from NW_026961252.1 coordinate 440,573, forward strand.
AGATATCTAGTTGATTTGAAGCAGTTCCGAGAAAGTCTAAACATAATCCCCACTTCTCCCTCCTGGCACTTTCCATGTGGGAGATATAGCAGGATGTATATTGGTTTTGAGGACAACTCAATGGACAGTGTAGGGAGAAAAGGTCCTGGCTCCTTGAATGCCGTTTCTGGAGACACTGCGATCAATGTGGGAGATATGTCAAGACGTGTGTTGGTTTTGAGGACGGCTCTCTGGAGAGTCTTAGCAAAGAGGTCACACAGATAATCAGAGCAATTCTCAGAGACACTGAGAACAAGCTCCACAATTCCCTCCTGGCACTTTCCCTGTAGGAGATACCGCAAGACGTTTCTGTATATTGGGCACAGCGCTCTGCACGGTGTTAGCAGAGACGTTCCCGGGACAGTGAAACCCTATGTCAGAGACACTGAGAAAAAGCCCCAGTGTTCCCTCCAGGCACTTTCAGTGTGGGTGCCTTCTCCACGCGGTTCCTGGTTTCACTGCAGCTCTGAAGAGAATGTTAGCAAAGAGGTAACCGGGACAGTGAAAACAGTACTCAAAGACAGGGAGAGCAAGCTCTCTCTTGGCACTTTGGATGTGGGACGTACAGCGAGATGTTTGCTGCTTTTGCGTTTGGCTGTTGGGAGATTTACAGCACAAAGATATCTAGTTGATTTGAAGCAGTTCCGAGAAAGTCTAAACATAATCCCCACTTCTCCCTCCTGGCACTTTCCATGTGGGAGATATAGCAGGATGTATATTGGTTTTGAGGACAACTCAATGGACAGTGTAGGGAGAAAAGGTCCTGGCTCCTTGAATGCCGTTTCTGGAGACACTGCGATCAATGTGGGAGATATGTCAAGACGTGTGTTGGTTTTGAGGACGGCTCTCTGGAGAGTCTTAGCAAAGAGGTCACAGGGATAATCAGAGCAATTCTCAGAGACACTGAGAACAAGCTCCACAATTCCCTCCTGGCACTTTCCCTGTAGGAGATACCGCAAGACGTTTCTGTATATTGGGCACAGCGCTCTGCACGGTGTTAGCAGAGACTTTCCCGGGACAGTGAAACCCTATGTCAGAGACACTGAGAAGAAGCCCCAATGTTCCCTCCAGGCACTTTCAGTGTGGGTGCCTTCTCCACGCGGTTCCTGGTTTCACTGCAGCTCTGAAGAGAATGTTAGCAAAGAGGTAACCGGGACAGTGCAAACAGTACTCAAAGACAGGGAGAGCAAGCTCTCTCTTGGCACTTTGGATGTGGGACGTACAGCGAGATGTTTGCTGCTTTTGCGTTTGGCTGTTGGGAGATTACAGCACAAAGATATCTAGTTGATTTGAAGCAGTTCCGAGAAAGTCTAAACATAATCCCCACTTCTCCCTCCTGGCACTTTCCATGTGGGAGATATAGCAGGATGTATATTGGTTTTGAGGACAACTCAATGGACAGTGTAGGGAGAAAAGGTCCTGGCTCCTTGAATGCCGTTTCTGGAGACACTGCGATCAATGTGGGAGATATGTCAAGATGTGTGTTTGTTTTGAGGACGGCTCTCTGGAGAGTCTTAGCAAAGAGGTCACAGGGATAATCAGAGCAATTCTCAGAGACACTGAGAACAAGCTCCACAATTCCCTCCTGGCACTTTCCCTGTAGGAGATACCGCAAGACGTTTCTGTATATTGGGCACAGCGCTCTGCACGGTGTTAGCAGAGACTTTCCCGGGACAGTGAAACCCTATGTCAGAGACACTGAGAAGAAGCCCCAATGTTCCCTCCAGGCACTTTCAGTGTGGGTGCCTTCTCCACGCGGTTCCTGGTTTCACTGCAGCTCTGAAGAGAATGTTAGCAAAGAGGTAACCGGGACAGTGAAAACAGTACTCAAAGACAGGGAGAGCAAGCTCTCTCTTGGCACTTTGGATGTGGGACGTACAGCGAGATGTTTGCTGCTTTTGCGTTTGGCTGTTGGGAGATTTACAGCACAAAGATATCTAGTTGATTTGAAGCAGTTCCGAGAAAGTCTAAACATAATCCCCACTTCTCCCTCCTGGCACTTTCCATGTGGGAGATATAGCAGGATGTATATTGGTTTTGAGGACAACTCAATGGACAGTGTAGGGAGAAAAGGTCCTGGCTCCTTGAATGCCGTTTCTGGAGACACTGCGATCAATGTGGGAGATATGTCAAGACGTGTGTTGGTTTTGAGGATGGCTCTCTGGAGAGTCTTAGCAAAGAGGTCACAGGGATAATCAGAGCAATTCTCAGAGACACTGAGAACAAGCTCCACAATTCCCTCCTGGCACTTTCCCTGTAGGAGATACCGCAAGACGTTTCTGTATATTGGGCACAGCGCTCTGCACGGTGTTAGCAGAGACTTTCCCGGGACAGTGAAACCCTATGTCAGAGACACTGAGAAGAAGCCCCAATGTTCCCTCCAGGCACTTTCAGTGTGGGTGCCTTCTCCACGCGGTTCCTGGTTTCACTGCAGCTCTGAAGAGAATGTTAGCAAAGAGGTAACCGGGACAGTGAAAACAGTACTCAAAGACAGGGAGAGCAAGCTCTCTCTTGGCACTTTGGATGTGGGACGTACAGCGAGATGTTTGCTGCTTTTGCGTTTGGCTGTTGGGAGATTTACAGCACAAAGATATCTAGTTGATTTGAAGCAGTTCCGAGAAAGTCTAAACATAATCCCCACTTCTCCCTCCTGGCACTTTCCATGTGGGAGATATAGCAGGATGTATATTGGTTTTGAGGACAACTCAATGGACAGTGTAGGGAGAAAAGGTCCTGGCTCCTTGAATGCCGTTTCTGGAGACACTGCGATCAATGTGGGAGATATGTCAAGATGTGTGTTTGTTTTGAGGACGGCTCTCTGGAGAGTCTTAGCAAAGAGGTCACAGGGATAATCAGAGCAATTCTCAGAGACACTGAGAACAAGCTCCACAATTCCCTCCTGGCACTTTCCCTGTAGGAGATACCGCAAGACGTTTCTGTATATTGGGCACAGCGCTCTGCACGGTGTTAGCAGAGACTTTCCCGGGACAGTGAAACCCTATGTCAGAGACACTGAGAAGAAGCCCCAATGTTCCCTCCAGGCACTTTCAGTGTGGGTGCCTTCTCCACGCGGTTCCTGGTTTCACTGCAGCTCTGAAGAGAATGTTAGCAAAGAGGTAACCGGGACAGTGAAAACAGTACTCAAAGACAGGGAGAGCAAGCTCTCTCTTGGCACTTTGGATGTGGGACGTACAGCGAGATGTTTGCTGCTTTTGCGTTTGGCTGTTGGGAGATTTACAGCACAAAGATACCTAGTTGATTTGAAGCAGTTCCGAGAAAGTCTAAACATAATCCCCACTTCTCCCTCCTGGCACTTTCCATGTGGGAGATATAGCAGGATGTATATTGGTTTTGAGGACAACTCAATGGACAGTGTAGGGAGAAAAGGTCCTGGCTCCTTGAATGCCCTTTCTGGAGACACTGCGATCAATGTGGGAGATATGTCAAGATGTGTGTTTGTTTTGAGGACGGCTCTCTGGAGAGTCTTAGCAAAGAGGTCACAGGGATAATCAGAGCAATTCTCAGAGACACTGAGAACAAGCTCCACAATTCCCTCCTGGCACTTTCCCTGTAGGAGATACCGCAAGACGTTTCTGTATATTGGGCACAGCGCTCTGCACGGTGTTAGCAGAGACGTTCCCGGGACAGTGAAACCCTATGTCAGAGACACTGAGAAAAAGCCCCAGTGTTCCCTCCAGGCACTTTCAGTGTGGGTGCCTTCTCCACGCGGTTCCTGGTTTCACTGCAGCTCTGAAGAGAATGTTAGCAAAGAGGTAACCGGGACAGTGAAAACAGTACTCAAAGACAGGGAGAGCAAGCTCTCTCTTGGCACTTTGGATGTGGGACGTACAGCGAGATGTTTGCTGCTTTTGCGTTTGGCTGTTGGGAGATTTACAGCACAAAGATATCTAGTTGATTTGAAGCAGTTCCGAGAAAGTCTAAACATAATCCCCACTTCTCCCTCCTGGCACTTTCCATGTGGGAGATATAGCAGGATGTATATTGGTTTTGAGGACAACTCAATGGACAGTGTAGGGAGAAAAGGTCCTGGCTCCTTGAATGCCGTTTCTGGAGACACTGCGATCAATGTGGGAGATATGTCAAGACGTGTGTTGGTTTTGAGGACGGCTCTCTGGAGAGTCTTAGCAAAGAGGTCACAGGGATAATCAGAGCAATTCTCAGAGACACTGAGAACAAGCTCCACAATTCCCTCCTGGCACTTTCCCTGTAGGAGATACCGCAAGACGTTTCTGTATATTGGGCACAGCGCTCTGCACGGTGTTAGCAGAGACTTTCCCGGGACAGTGAAACCCTATGTCAGAGACACTGAGAAGAAGCCCCAATGTTCCCTCCAGGCACTTTCAGTGTGGGTGCCTTCTCCACGCGGTTCCTGGTTTCACTGCAGCTCTGAAGAGAATGTTAGCAAAGAGGTAACCGGGACAGTGCAAACAGTACTCAAAGACAGGGAGAGCAAGCTCTCTCTTGGCACTTTGGATGTGGGACGTACAGCGAGATGTTTGCTGCTTTTGCGTTTGGCTGTTGGGAGATTACAGCACAAAGATATCTAGTTGATTTGAAGCAGTTCCGAGAAAGTCTAAACATAATCCCCACTTCTCCCTCCTGGCACTTTCCATGTGGGAGATATAGCAGGATGTATATTGGTTTTGAGGACAACTCAATGGACAGTGTAGGGAGAAAAGGTCCTGGCTCCTTGAATGCCGTTTCTGGAGACACTGCGATCAATGTGGGAGATATGTCAAGATGTGTGTTTGTTTTGAGGACGGCTCTCTGGAGAGTCTTAGCAAAGAGGTCACAGGGATAATCAGAGCAATTCTCAGAGACACTGAGAACAAGCTCCACAATTCCCTCCTGGCACTTTCCCTGTAGGAGATACCGCAAGACGTTTCTGTATATTGGGCACAGCGCTCTGCACGGTGTTAGCAGAGACTTTCCCGGGACAGTGAAACCCTATGTCAGAGACACTGAGAAGAAGCCCCAATGTTCCCTCCAGGCACTTTCAGTGTGGGTGCCTTCTCCACGCGGTTCCTGGTTTCACTGCAGCTCTGAAGAGAATGTTAGCAAAGAGGTAACCGGGACAGTGAAAACAGTACTCAAAGACAGGGAGAGCAAGCTCTCTCTTGGCACTTTGGATGTGGGACGTACAGCGAGATGTTTGCTGCTTTTGCGTTTGGCTGTTGGGAGATTTACAGCACAAAGATATCTAGTTGATTTGAAGCAGTTCCGAGAAAGTCTAAACATAATCCCCACTTCTCCCTCCTGGCACTTTCCATGTGGGAGATATAGCAGGATGTATATTGGTTTTGAGGACAACTCAATGGACAGTGTAGGGAGAAAAGGTCCTGGCTCCTTGAATGCCGTTTCTGGAGACACTGCGATCAATGTGGGAGATATGTCAAGACGTGTGTTGGTTTTGAGGATGGCTCTCTGGAGAGTCTTAGCAAAGAGGTCACAGGGATAATCAGAGCAATTCTCAGAGACACTGAGAACAAGCTCCACAATTCCCTCCTGGCACTTTCCCTGTAGGAGATACCACAAGACGTTTCTGTATATTGGGCACAGCGCTCTGCACGGTGTTAGCAGAGACTTTCCCGGGACAGTGAAACCCTATGTCAGAGACACTGAGAAGAAGCCCCAATGTTCCCTCCAGGCACTTTCAGTGTGGGTGCCTTCTCCACGCGGTTCCTGGTTTCACTGCAGCTCTGAAGAGAATGTTAGCAAAGAGGTAACCGGGACAGTGAAAACAGTACTCAAAGACAGGGAGAGCAAGCTCTCTCTTGGCACTTTGGATGTGGGACGTACAGCGAGATGTTTGCTGCTTTTGCGTTTGGCTGTTGGGAGATTTACAGCACAAAGATATCTAGTTGATTTGAAGCAGTTCCGAGAAAGTCTAAACATAATCCCCACTTCTCCCTCCTGGCACTTTCCATGTGGGAGATATAGCAGGATGTATATTGGTTTTGAGGACAACTCAATGGACAGTGTAGGGAGAAAAGGTCCTGGCTCCTTGAATGCCGTTTCTGGAGACACTGCGATCAATGTGGGAGATATGTCAAGATGTGTGTTTGTTTTGAGGACGGCTCTCTGGAGAGTCTTAGCAAAGAGGTCACAGGGATAATCAGAGCAATTCTCAGAGACACTGAGAACAAGCTCCACAATTCCCTCCTGGCACTTTCCCTGTAGGAGATACCGCAAGACGTTTCTGTATATTGGGCACAGCGCTCTGCACGGTGTTAGCAGAGACTTTCCCGGGACAGTGAAACCCTATGTCAGAGACACTGAGAAGAAGCCCCAATGTTCCCTCCAGGCACTTTCAGTGTGGGTGCCTTCTCCACGCGGTTCCTGGTTTCACTGCAGCTCTGAAGAGAATGTTAGCAAAGAGGTAACCGGGACAGTGAAAACAGTACTCAAAGACAGGGAGAGCAAGCTCTCTCTTGGCACTTTGGATGTGGGACGTACAGCGAGATGTTTGCTGCTTTTGCGTTTGGCTGTTGGGAGATTTACAGCACAAAGATACCTAGTTGATTTGAAGCAGTTCCGAGAAAGTCTAAACATAATCCCCACTTCTCCCTCCTGGCACTTTCCATGTGGGAGATATAGCAGGATGTATATTGGTTTTGAGGACAACTCAATGGACAGTGTAGGGAGAAAAGGTCCTGGCTCCTTGAATGCCGTTTCTGGAGACACTGCGATCAATGTGGGAGATATGTCAAGATGTGTGTTTGTTTTGAGGACGGCTCTCTGGAGAGTCTTAGCAAAGAGGTCACAGGGATAATCAGAGCAATTCTCAGAGACACTGAGAACAAGCTCCACAATTCCCTCCTGGCACTTTCCCTGTAGGAGATACCGCAAGACGTTTCTGTATATTGGGCACAGCGCTCTGCACGGTGTTAGCAGAGACTTTCCCGGGACAGTGAAACCCTATGTCAGAGACACTGAGAAGAAGCCCCAATGTTCCCTCCAGGCACTTTCAGTGTGGGTGCCTTCTCCACGCGGTTCCTGGTTTCACTGCAGCTCTGAAGAGAATGTTAGCAAAGAGGTAACCGGGACAGTGCAAACAGTACTCAAAGACAGGGAGAGCAAGCTCTCTCTTGGCACTTTGGATGTGGGACGTACAGCGAGATGTTTGCTGCTTTTGCGTTTGGCTGTTGGGAGATTTACAGCACAAAGATATCTAGTTGATTTGAAGCAGTTCCGAGAAAGTCTAAACATAATCCCCACTTCTCCCTCCTGGCACTTTCCATGTGGGAGATATAGCAGGATGTATATTGGTTTTGAGGACAACTCAATGGACAGTGTAGGGAGAAAAGGTCCTGGCTCCTTGAATGCCGTTTCTGGAGACACTGCGATCAATGTGGGAGATATGTCAAGACGTGTGTTTGTTTTGAGGACGGCTCTCTGGAGAGTCTTAGCAAAGAGGTCACAGGGATAATCAGAGCAATTCTCAGAGACACTGAGAACAAGCTCCACAATTCCCTCCTGGCACTTTCCCTGTAGGAGATACCGCAAGACGTTTCTGTATATTGGGCACAGCGCTCTGCACGGTGTTAGCAGAGACTTTCCCGGGACAGTGAAACCCTATGTCAGAGACACTGAGAAGAAGCCCCAATGTTCCCTCAAGGCACTTTCAGTGTGGGTGCCTTCTCCACGCGGTTCCTGGTTTCACTGCAGCTCTGAAGAGAATGTTAGCAAAGAGGTAACCGGGACAGCTGGCTCTTTGGGCGTGGAACCAATCCCCAGACATATGGCCATTTTTGTGCCTGGCGCCGCGCCAAGTGCGAAAGGTTTCTTCTGAGGCTGAAGGCAGCAGGAAAGCCTGCAGCCCCCAGGTGTGTGGGGCTACGCAAGCGGTTCCCAAAGAGCTTTAGAACAAGGCATAGTTTTCCCTGCTGGCTCTTTGGGCGTGGGACCAACCTCCAGACATATGGCCATTTTTGTGCCTGGTGTGACGCCAAGTGGGAAAGGGTGGTTTTGAGGCTGAAGGCAGCAGGAAAGCCTGCAGCCCCCAGGTGTGTGGGGCTACGCAAGCCGTTCCCAAAGAGCTTTAGAACAAGGCATAGTTTTCCCTGCTGGCTCTTTGGGCGTGGCACCAGTCTCCAGACATATGGCCATTTTTGGGCCTGGCGCGGCGCCAAGTGGGAAAGGGTCGTTTGAGGCTGAAGGCAGCAGGAAAGCCTGCAGCATCCAAGTCTGTGGGGCTACGCAAGCGGTTCCCAAAGAGCTTTAGAACAAGGCATAGTTTTCCCTGCTGGCTCTTTGGGCGTGGGACCAATCTCCAGACATATGGCCATTTTTGTGCCTGGCGCGGCGCCAAGTGCGAAAGGGTTCTTCTGAGGCTGAAGAGAGCAGGAAAGCCTGCAGCCCCCAGGTGTGTGGGGCTACGCAAGCGGTTCCCAAAGAGCTTTAGAACAAGGCATAGTTTTCCCTGCTGGCTCTTTGGGCGTGGGACCAACCTCCAGACATATGGCCATTTTTTTGCCTGGCGTGACGCCATGTGGAAAAGGGTGGTTTTGAGGCTGAAGGCAGCAGGAAAGCCTGCAGCCCCCTGGTCTGTAGGGCTACACAAGCCGTTCCCAAAGAGCTTTAGAACAAGGCATAGTTTTCCCTGCTGGCTCTTTGGGCGTGGCACCAGTCTCCAGCCATACGGCCATTTTTGTGCCTGGCGCGGCGCCAAGTGGGAAAGGGTGGTTTTGAGGCTGAAGGCAGCAGGAAAGCCTGCAGCCCCCAGGTGTGTGGGGCTACGCAAGCGGTTCCCAAAGAGCTTTATAACAAGGCTTACTTTTCCCTGCTGGCTCTTTGGGCGTGGGACCAGTCTCTAGACATATGGCCATTTTTGGGCCTGGCCCGGCGCCAAGTGAGAAAGGGTGGTTTTGAGGCTGAAGGCAGCAGGAAATCCTGCAGCCCCCAGGTGTGTGGGGCTACGCAAGCGGATCCCAAAGAGCTTTAGAACAAGGCATAGTTTTCCCTGCTGGCTCTTTGGGCGTGGGACCAATCTCCAGACATATGGCCATTTTTGTGGCTGGCGTGACGCCATGTGGAAAAGGGTGGTTTTGAGGCTGAAGGCAGCAGGAAAGCCTGCAGCCCCCAGGTCTGTGGGGCTACGCAAGCGGTTCCCAAAGAGCTTTAGAACAAGGCATAGTTTTCCCTGCTGGCTCTTTGGGCGTGGGACCAGTCTCCAGCCATATACCCATTTTTGTGCCTGGCGCGGCGCCAAGTGGGAAAGCGTGCTTTTGAGGCTGAAGAGAGCAGGAAAGCCTGCAGCCCCCAGGTGTGTGGGGCTACGCAAGCGGTTCCCAAAGAGCTTTAGAACAAGGCTTAGTTTTCCCTGCTGGCTCTTTGGGCGTGGGACCAGTCCCCAGACATATGGCCATTTTTGTGCCTGGCGCGGCGCCAAGTGGGAAAGGGTGGTTTTGAGGCTGAAGGCAGCAGGAAAGCCTGCAGCCCCCAGGTGTGTGGGGCTACGCAAGCGGTTCCCAAAGAGCTTTAGAACAAGGCATAGTTTTCCCTGCTGGCTCTTTGGGAAAGGGACCAGTCTCCAGACATATGGCCATTTTTGGGCCTGGCGCGGGGCCAAGTTGGAAAGGGTGGTTTTGAGGCTGAAGGCGGCAGGAAAGCCTGCAGCCCCCAGGTCTGTGGGGCTACGAAAGCGGTTCCCAAAGAGCTTTAGTACAAGGCATAGTTTTCCCTGCTGGCTCTTTGGGCGTGGGACCAGTCTCCAGACATACGGCCATTTTTGGGCCTGGCGCGGCGCCAACTGTGAAAGGGTGGTTTTGAGGCTGAAGGCAGCAGGAAAGCCTGCAGCCCCCAGGTCTGTGGGGCTACGCAAGCGGTTCCCAAAGAGCTTTAGAACAAGGCTTAGTTTTCCCTGCTGGCTCTTTGGGCGTGGGACCAATCTCCAGACATATGGCCATTTTTGGGCCTGGCGCGGCGCCAAGTGGGAAAGGGTTCTTTTGAGGCTGAAGAGAGCAGGAAAGCCTGCAGCCCCCAGGTGTGTGGGGCTACGCAAGCGGTTCCCAAAGAGCTTTAGAACAAGGCATAGTTTTCCCTGCTGGCTCTTTGGGCGTGGAACAAATCCCCAGACATATGGCCATTTTTGGGCCTGGTGCGGCGCCAAGTGCGAAACGGTTCTTCTGAGGCTGAAGAGAGCAGGAAAGCCTGCAGCCCCCAGGTGTGTGGGGCTACGCAAGCGGTTCCCAAAGAGCTTTAGAACAAGGCATAGTTTTCCCTGCTGGCTCTTTGGGCGTGGGACCAACCTCCAGACATATGGCCATTTTTTTGCCTGGCGTGACGCCATGTGGAAAAGGGTGGTTTTGAGGCTGAAGGCAGCAGGAAAGCCTGCAGCCCCCAGGTGTGTGGGGCTACGCAAGCCGTTCCCAAAGAGCTTTAGAACAAGGCTTAGTTTTCCCTGCTGGCTCTTTGGGCGTGGGACCAGTCTCCAGACATATGGCCATTTTTCTGCCTGGCGCGGCGCCAAGTGGGAAAGGGTGGTTTTGAGGCTGAAGGCAGCAGGAAAGCCTGCAGCCCCCAGGTGTGTGGGGCTACGCAAGAGGTTCCCAAAGAGCTTTAGAACAAGGCATAGTTTTCCCTGCTGGCTCTTTGGGCGTGGGACCAGTCTCCAGACATATGGCCATTTTTGTGCCTGGCGCGGCGCCAAGTGCGAAAGCGTTCTTTTGAGGCTGAAGGCAGCAGGAAAGCCTGCAGCCCCCTGGTCTGTGGGGCTACGCAAGCGGTTCCCAAAGAGCTTTAGAACAAGGCTTAGTTTTCCCTGCTGGCTCTTTGGGCGTGGGACCAGTCTCCAGACATATGGCCATTTTTGTGGCTGGCGTGACGCCATGTGGAAAAGGGTGGTTTTGAGGCTGAAGGCAGCAGGAAAGCCTGCAGCCCCCAGGTGTATGGGGCTACGCAAGCGGTTCCCAAAGAGCTTTAGAACAAGGCATAGTTTTCCCTGCTGGCTCTTTGGGAAAGGGACCAGTCTCCAGGCATATGGCCATTTTTGGGCCTGGCGCGGGGCCAAGTGGGAAAGGGTGGTTTTGAGGCTGAAGGCAGCAGGAAAGCCTGCAGCCCCCAGGTGTGTGGGGCTACGCAAGCGGTTCCCAAAGAGCTTTAGAACAAGGCATAGTTTTCCCTGCTGGCTCTTTGGGCGTGGGACCAACCTCCAGACATATGGCCATTTTTGGGCCTGGCGTGACGCCATGTGGAAAAGGGTGGTTTTGAGGCTGAAGGCAGCAGGAAAGCCTGCAGCCCCCAGGTGTGTGGGGCTACGCAAGCGGTTCCCAAAGAGCTTTAGAACAAGGCATAGTTTTCCCTGCTGGCTCTTTGGGCGTGGAACCAATCCCCAACATATGGCCATTTTTGTGCCTGGCGCCGCACCAAGTGCGAAAGGGTTCTTCTGAGGCTGAAGAGAGCAGGAAAGCCTGCAGCCCCCAGGTGTGTGGGGCTACGCAAGCGGTTCCCAAAGAGCTTCAGAACAAGGCATAGTTTTCCCTGCTGGCTCTTTGGGCGTGGCACCAGTCTCCAGACATACGGCCATTTTTGGGCCTAGCCCGGCGCCAAGTGGGAAAGGGTGGTTTTGAGGCTGAAGGCAGCAGGAAAGCCTGCAGCCCCCAGGTGTGTGGGGCTACGCAAGAGGTTCCCAAAGAGCTTTAGAACAAGGCATAGTTTTCCCTGCTGGCTCTTTGAGCGTGGGACCAGTCTCTAGACATATGGCCATTTTTTTGCCTGGCGTGACGCCATGTGGAAAAGGGTGGTTTTGAGGCTGAAGGCAGCAGGAAAGCCTGCAGCCCCCAGGTGTGTGGGGCTACGCAAGCGGATCCCAAAGAGCTTTAGAACAAGGCATAGTTTTCCCTGCTGGCTCTTTGGGCGTGGGACCAATCTCCAGACATATGGCCATTTTTGTGGCTGGCGTGACGCCATGTGGAAAAGGGTGGTTTTGAGGCTGAAGGCAGCAGGAAAGCCTGCAGCCCCCAGGTCTGTGGGGCTACGCAAGCGGTTCCCAAAGAGCTTTAGAACAAGGCATAGTTTTCCCTGCTGGCTCTTTGGGCGTGGGACCAGTCTCCAGCCATATACCCATTTTTGTGCCTGGCGCGGCGCCAAGTGGGAAAGCGTGCTTTTGAGGCTGAAGAGAGCAGGAAAGCCTGCAGCCCCCAGGTGTGTGGGGCTACGCAAGCGGTTCCCAAAGAGCTTTAGAACAAGGCTTAGTTTTCCCTGCTGGCTCTTTGGGCGTGGGACCAGTCCCCAGACATATGGCCATTTTTGTGCCTGGCGCGGCGCCAAGTGGGAAAGGGTGGTTTTGAGGCTGAAGGCAGCAGGAAAGCCTGCAGCCCCCAGGTGTGTGGGGCTACGCAAGCGGTTCCCAAAGAGCTTTAGAACAAGGCATAGTTTTCCCTGCTGGCTCTTTGGGAAAGGGACCAGTCTCCAGACATATGGCCATTTTTGGGCCTGGCGCGGGGCCAAGTTGGAAAGGGTGGTTTTGAGGCTGAAGGCGGCAGGAAAGCCTGCAGCCCCCAGGTCTGTGGGGCTACGAAAGCGGTTCCCAAAGAGCTTTAGTACAAGGCATAGTTTTCCCTGCTGGCTCTTTGGGCGTGGGACCAGTCTCCAGACATACGGCCATTTTTGGGCCTGGCGCGGCGCCAACTGTGAAAGGGTGGTTTTGAGGCTGAAGGCAGCAGGAAAGCCTGCAGCCCCCAGGTCTGTGGGGCTACGCAAGCGGTTCCCAAAGAGCTTTAGAACAAGGCTTAGTTTTCCCTGCTGGCTCTTTGGGCGTGGGACCAATCTCCAGACATATGGCCATTTTTGGGCCTGGCGCGGCGCCAAGTGGGAAAGGGTTCTTTTGAGGCTGAAGAGAGCAGGAAAGCCTGCAGCCCCCAGGTGTGTGGGGCTACGCAAGCGGTTCCCAAAGAGCTTTAGAACAAGGCATAGTTTTCCCTGCTGGCTCTTTGGGCGTGGAACAAATCCCCAGACATATGGCCATTTTTGGGCCTGGTGCGGCGCCAAGTGCGAAACGGTTCTTCTGAGGCTGAAGAGAGCAGGAAAGCCTGCAGCCCCCAGGTGTGTGGGGCTACGCAAGCGGTTCCCAAAGAGCTTTAGAACAAGGCATAGTTTTCCCTGCTGGCTCTTTGGGCGTGGGACCAACCTCCAGACATATGGCCATTTTTTTGCCTGGCGTGACGCCATGTGGAAAAGGGTGGTTTTGAGGCTGAAGGCAGCAGGAAAGCCTGCAGCCCCCAGGTGTGTGGGGCTACGCAAGCCGTTCCCAAAGAGCTTTAGAACAAGGCTTAGTTTTCCCTGCTGGCTCTTTGGGCGTGGGACCAGTCTCCAGACATATGGCCATTTTTCTGCCTGGCGCGGCGCCAAGTGGGAAAGGGTGGTTTTGAGGCTGAAGGCAGCAGGAAAGCCTGCAGCCCCCAGGTGTGTGGGGCTACGCAAGAGGTTCCCAAAGAGCTTTAGAACAAGGCATAGTTTTCCCTGCTGGCTCTTTGGGCGTGGGACCAGTCTCCAGACATATGGCCATTTTTGTGCCTGGCGCGGCGCCAAGTGCGAAAGCGTTCTTTTGAGGCTGAAGGCAGCAGGAAAGCCTGCAGCCCCCTGGTCTGTGGGGCTACGCAAGCGGTTCCCAAAGAGCTTTAGAACAAGGCTTAGTTTTCCCTGCTGGCTCTTTGGGCGTGGGACCAGTCTCCAGACATATGGCCATTTTTGTGGCTGGCGTGACGCCATGTGGAAAAGGGTGGTTTTGAGGCTGAAGGCAGCAGGAAAGCCTGCAGCCCCCAGGTGTATGGGGCTACGCAAGCGGTTCCCAAAGAGCTTTAGAACAAGGCATAGTTTTCCCTGCTGGCTCTTTGGGAAAGGGACCAGTCTCCAGGCATATGGCCATTTTTGGGCCTGGCGCGGGGCCAAGTGGGAAAGGGTGGTTTTGAGGCTGAAGGCAGCAGGAAAGCCTGCAGCCCCCAGGTGTGTGGGGCTACGCAAGCGGTTCCCAAAGAGCTTTAGAACAAGGCATAGTTTTCCCTGCTGGCTCTTTGGGCGTGGGACCAACCTCCAGACATATGGCCATTTTTGGGCCTGGCGTGACGCCATGTGGAAAAGGGTGGTTTTGAGGCTGAAGGCAGCAGGAAAGCCTGCAGCCCCCAGGTGTGTGGGGCTACGCAAGCGGTTCCCAAAGAGCTTTAGAACAAGGCATAGTTTTCCCTGCTGGCTCTTTGGGCGTGGAACCAATCCCCAACATATGGCCATTTTTGTGCCTGGCGCCGCACCAAGTGCGAAAGGGTTCTTCTGAGGCTGAAGAGAGCAGGAAAGCCTGCAGCCCCCAGGTGTGTGGGGCTACGCAAGCGGTTCCCAAAGAGCTTTAGAACAAGGCATAGTTTTCCCTGCTGGCTCTTTGGGCGTGGCACCAGTCTCCAGACATACGGCCATTTTTGGGCCTAGCCCGGCGCCAAGTGGGAAAGGGTGGTTTTGAGGCTGAAGGCAGCAGGAAAGCCTGCAGCCCCCAGGTGTGTGGGGCTACGCAAGAGGTTCCCAAAGAGCTTTAGAACAAGGCATAGTTTTCCCTGCTGGCTCTTTGAGCGTGGGACCAGTCTCTAGACATATGGCCATTTTTTTGCCTGGCGTGACGCCATGTGGAAAAGGGTGGTTTTGAGGCTGAAGGCAGCAGGAAAGCCTGCAGCCCCCAGGTGTGTGGGGCTACGCAAGCGGATCCCAAAGAGCTTTAGAACAAGGCATAGTTTTCCCTGCTGGCTCTTTGGGCGTGGGACCAGTCTCCAGCCATATGGCCATTTTTGTGCCTGGCGCGGCGCCAAGTGGGAAAGCGTGCTTTTGAGGCTGAAGAGAGCAGGAAAGCCTGCAGCCCCCAGGTGTGTGGGGCTACGCAAGCGGTTCCCAAAGAGCTTTAGAACAAGGCATAGTTTTCCCTGCTGGCTCTTTGGGCGTGGGACCAGTCTCCAGACATACGGCCATTTTTGTGCCTGGCGCGGCGTCAAGTGGGAAAGGGTGGTTTTGAGGCTGAAGGCAGCAGGAAAGCCTGCAGCCCCCAGGTGTGTGGGGCTACGCAAGCGGTTCCCAAAGAGCTTTAGAACAAGGCTTAGTTTTCCCTGCTGGCTCTTTGGGCGTGGGACCAATCTCCAGACATATGGCCATTTTTGTGCCTGGCGCGGCGCCAAGTGGGAAAGGGTTCTTTTGAGGCTGAAGAGAGCAGGAAAGCCTGCAGCCCCCAGGTGTGTGGGGCTACGCAAGCGGTTCCCAAAGAGCTTTAGAACAAGGCATAGTTTTCCCTGCTGGCTCTTTGGGCGTGGAACCAATCTCCAGACATATGGCCATTTTTGGGCCTGTTGCGGCGCCAAGTGCGAAAGGGTTCTTCTGAGGCTGAAGAGAGCAGGAAAGCCTGCAGCCCCCAGGTGTGTGGGGCTACGCAAGCCGTTCCCAAAGAGCTTTAGAACAAGGCATAGTTTTCCCTGCTGGCTCTTTGGGCGTGGGACCAGTCTCTAGACATATGGCCATTTTTGTTCCTGGCGCGGCGCCAAGTGGGAAAGGGTGGTTTTGAGGCTGAAGGCAGCAGGAAAGCCTGCAGCCCCCTGGTCTGTGGGGCTACGCAAGCGGTTCCCAAAGAGCTTTAGAACAAGGCATAGTTTTCCCTGCTGGCTCTTTGGGCGTGGGACCAGTCTCCAGCCATATGGCCATTTTTGTGCCTGGCGCGGCGCCAAGTGGGAAAGCGTGCTTTTGAGGCTGAAGAGAGCAGGAAAGCCTGCAGCCCCCATGTGTGTGGGGCTACGCAAGCGGTTCCCAAAGAGCTTTAGAACAAGGCTTAGTTTTCCCTGCTGGCTCTTTGGGCGTGGGACCAGTCCCCAGACATATGGCCATTTTTGTGCCTGGCGCGGCGCCAAGTGGGAAAGGGTGGTTTTGAGGCTGAAGGCAGCAGGAAAGCCTGCAGCCCCCAGGTGTGTGGGGCTACGCAAGCGGTTCCCAAAGAGCTTTAGAACAAGGCATAGTTTTCCCTGCTGGCTCTTTGGGAAAGGGACCAGTCTCCAGACATATGGCCATTTTTGTGCCTGGCGCGGCGCCAAGTGGGAAAGGGTGGTTTTGAGGCTGAAGGCAGCAGGAAAGCCTGAAGCCCCCAGGTCTGTGGGGCTACGAAAGCGGTTCCCAAAGAGCTTTAGAACAAGGCATAGTTTTCCCTGCTGGCTCTTTGGGCGTGGGACCAGTCTCCAGACATATGGACATTTTTGGGCCTGGCGCGGCGCCAAGTGGGAAAGGGTGGTTTTGAGGCTGAAGGCAGCAGGAAAGCCTGCAGCCCCCAGGTGTGTGGGGCTACGCAAGCGGTTCCCAAAGAGCTTTAGAACAAGGCATAGTTTTCCCTGCTGGCTCTTTGGGCGTGGGACCAGTCTCCAGCCATATGGCCATTTTTGTGCCTGGCGCGGCGCCA
Organism: Chroicocephalus ridibundus; assembly: GCF_963924245.1. Lineage (NCBI taxonomy): Eukaryota > Metazoa > Chordata > Aves > Charadriiformes > Laridae > Chroicocephalus > Chroicocephalus ridibundus. The sequence continues at coordinate 457,041 of NW_026961252.1, forward strand.
AGTGTGAAAGGGTGGTTTTGAGGCTGAAGGCAGCAGGTAAGCCTGCAGCCCCCAGGTGTGTGGGGCTACGCAAGCGGTTCCCAAAGAGCTTTAGAACAAGGCATAGTTTTCCCTGCTGGCTCTTTGGGCGTGGGACCAATCTCCAGACATATGGCCATTTTTGTGCCTGGCTTAGCGACATGTGGGAAAGGGTGTTTTTAAGGCTGAAGGCAGCAGGAAAGCCTGCAGCCCCCTGGTCTGTGGGGCTACGCAAGCGGTTCCCAAACAGCTTCAGAACAAGGCATAGTTTTCCCTGCTGGCTCTTTGGGCGTGGCACCAGTCTCCAGCCATATGGCCATTTTTGTGCCTGGCGCGGCGCCAAGTGGGAAAGGGTGGTTTTGAGGCTGAAGGCAGCAGGAAAGCCTGCAGCCCCCAGGTGTGTGGGGCTACGCAAGCGGTTCCCAAAGAGCTTTAGAACAAGGCATAGTTTTCCCTGCTGGCTCTTTGGGCGTGGGACCAATCTCCAGAGATATGGCCATTTTTGGGCCTGGCGCGGCGCCAAGTGGGAAAGCGTGCTTTTGAGGCTGAAGAGAGCAGGAAAGCCTGCAGCCCCCAGGTCTGTGGGGCTACGCAAGAGGTTCCCAAAGAGCTTTAGAACAAGGCATAGTTTTCCCTGCTGGCTCTTTGGGCGTGGAACCAATCTCCAGACATATGGCCATTTTTGTGCCTGGCCCGGCGCCAAGTGCGAAAGGGTTCTTCTGAGGCTGAAGAGAGCAGGAAAGCCTGCAGCCCCCAGGTGTGTGGGGCTACGCAAGCGGTTCCCAAAGAGCTTTAGAACAAGGCATATTTTTCCCAGCTGGCTCTTTGGGCGTGGGACCAATCTCCAGACATATGGCCATTTTTGTGCCTGGCTTAGCGACATGTGGGAAAGGGTGGTTTTGAGGCTGAAGGCAGCAGGAAAGCCTGCAGCCCCAAGGTCTGTGGGGCTACGCAAGCGGTTCCCAAACAGCTTCAGAACAAGGCATAGCTTTCCCTGCTGGCTCTTTGGGCGTGGCACCAGTCTCCAGCCATATGGCCATTTTTGTGCCTGGCGCGGCGCCAAGTGGGAAAGGGTTCTTCTGAGGCTGAAGAGAGCAGGAAAGCCTGCAGCCCCCAGGTGTGTGGGGCTACGCAAGCGGTTCCCAAAGAGCTTTAGAACAAGGCATAGTTTTCCCTGCTGGCTCTTTGGGCGTGGGACCAACCTCCAGACATATGGCCATTTTTTTGCCTGGCGTGACGCCAAGTGGGAAAGGGTGGTTTTGAGGCTGAAGGCAGCAGGAAAGCCTGCAGCCCCCAGGTGTGTGGGGCTACGCAAGCGGATCCCAAAGAGCTTTAGAACAAGGCATAGTTTTCCCTGCTGGCTCTTTGGGCGTGGGACCAGTCTCCAGACATATGGCCATTTTTGGTCCTGGCGCGGCGCAGAGTGGGAAAGGGTGGTTTTGAGGCTGAAGGCAGCAGGAAAGCCTGCAGCCTCCAGGTGTGTGGGGCTACGCAAGAGGTTCCCAAAGAGCTTTAGAACAAGGCATAGTTTTCCCTGCTGGCTCTTTGGGCGTGGGACCAACCTCCAGACATATGGCCATTTTCGTGCCTGGCGTGACGCCATGTGGAAAAGGGTGGTTTTGAGGCTGAAGGCAGCAGGAAAGCCTGCAGCCCCCATGTGTGTGGGGCTACGCAAGCGGTTCCCAAAGAGCTTTAGAACAAGGCATAGTTTTCCCTGCTGGCTCTTTGGGCGTGGAACAAATCCCCAGACATATGGCCATTTTTGTGCCTGGCGCGGCGCCAAGTGCGAAAGGGTTCTTCTGAGGCTGAAGAGAGCAGGAAAGCCTGCAGCCCCCAGGTGTGTGGGGCTACGCAAGCGGTTCCCAAAGAGCTTTAGAACAAGGCATAGTTTTCCCTGCTGGCTCTTTGGGAAAGGGACCAGTCTCCAGGCATATGGCCATTTTTGGGCCTGGCGCGGGGCCAAGTGGGAAAGGGTGGTTTTGAGGCTGAAGGCAGCAGGAAAGCCTGCAGCCCCCAGGTGTGTGGGGCTACGCAAGCGGTTCCCAAAGAGCTTTAGAACAAGGCATAGTTTTCCCTGCTGGCTCTTTGGGCATGGGACCAACCTCCAGACATATGGCCATTTTTGGGCCTGGCGTGACGCCATGTGGAAAAGGGTGGTTTTGAGGATGAAGGCAGCAGGAAAGCCTGCAGCCCCCAGGTGTGTGGGGCTACGCAAGCGGTTCCCAAAGAGCTTTAGAACAAGGCATAGTTTTCCCTGCTGGCTCTTTGGGCGTGGAACCAATCCCCAACATATGGCCATTTTTGTGCCTGGCGCCGCACCAAGTGCGAAAGGGTTCTTCTGAGGCTGAAGAGAGCAGGAAAGCCTGCAGCCCCCAGGTGTGTGGGGCTACGCAAGCGGTTCCCAAAGAGCTTCAGAACAAGGCATAGTTTTCCCTGCTGGCTCTTTGGGCGTGGCACCAGTCTCCAGACATACGGCCATTTTTGGGCCTAGCCCGGCGCCAAGTGGGAAAGGGTGGTTTTGAGGCTGAAGGCAGCAGGAAAGCCTGCAGCCCCCAGGTGTGTGGGGCTACGCAAGAGGTTCCCAAAGAGCTTTAGAACAAGGCATAGTTTTCCCTGCTGGCTCTTTGGGCGTGGGACCAGTCTCTAGACATATGGCCATTTTTGGGCCTGGCGCGGCGCCAAGTGCGAAAGGGTGATTTTGAGGCTGAAGGCAGCAGGAAAGCCTGCAGCCCCTAGGTGTGTGGGGCTACGCAAGCGGATCCCAAAGAGCTTTAGAACAAGGCATAGTTTTCCCTGCTGGCTCTTTGGGCGTGGGACCAGTCTCCAGCCATATGGCCATTTTTGGTCCTGGCGCGGCGCCAAGTGGGAAAGCGTGCTTTTGAGGCTGAAGAGAGCAGGAAAGCCTGCAGCCCCCAGGTGTGTGGGGCTACGCAAGCGGTTCCCAAAGAGCTTTAGAACAAGGCATAGTTTTCCCTGCTGGCTCTTTGGGCGTGGGACCAGTCTCCAGACATACGGCCATTTTTGTGCCTGGCGCGGCGCCAAGTGGGAAAGGGTGGTTTTGAGGCTGAAGGCAGCAGGAAAGCCTGCAGCCCCCAGGTCTGTGGGGCTACGCAAGCGGTTCCCAAAGAGCTTTAGAACAAGGCTTAGTTTTCCCTGCTGGCTCTTTGGGCGTGGGACCAATCTCCAGACATATGGCCATTTTTGTGCCTGGCGCGGCGCCAAGTGGGAAAGGGTTCTTTTGAGGCTGAAGAGAGCAGGAAAGCCTGCAGCCCCCAGGTGTGTGGGGCTACGCAAGCGGTTCCCAAAGAGCTTTAGAACAAGGCATAGTTTTCCCTGCTGGCTCTTTGGGCGTGGAACCAATCTCCAGACATATGGCCATTTTTGGGCCTGTTGCGGCGCCAAGTGCGAAACGGTTCTTCTGAGGCTGAAGAGAGCAGGAAAGCCTGCAGCCCCCAGGTGTGTGGGGCTACGCAAGCGGTTCCCAAAGAGCTTTAGAACAAGGCATAGTTTTCCCTGCTGGCTCTTTGGGCGTGGGACCAGTCTCTAGACATATGGCCATTTTTGTTCCTGGCGCGGCGCCAAGTGGGAAAGGGTGGTTTTGAGGCTGAAGGCAGCAGGAAAGCCTGCAGCCCCCTGGTCTGTGGGGCTACGCAAGCGGTTCCCAAAGAGCTTTAGAACAAGGCATAGTTTTCCCTGCTGGCTCTTTGGGCGTGGGACCAGTCTCCAGCCATATGGCCATTTTTGTGCCTGGCGCGGCGCCAAGTGGGAAAGCGTGCTTTTGAGGCTGAAGAGAGCAGGAAAGCCTGCAGCCCCCATGTGTGTGGGGCTACGCAAGCGGTTCCCAAAGAGCTTTAGAACAAGGCTTAGTTTTCCCTGCTGGCTCTTTGGGCGTGGGACCAGTCCCCAGACATATGGCCATTTTTGTGCCTGGCGCGGCGCCAAGTGGGAAAGGGTGGTTTTGAGGCTGAAGGCAGCAGGAAAGCCTGCAGCCCCCAGGTGTGTGGGGCTACGCAAGCGGTTCCCAAAGAGCTTTAGAACAAGGCATAGTTTTCCCTGCTGGCTCTTTGGGAAAGGGACCAGTCTCCAGACATATGGCCATTTTTGTGCCTGGCGCGGCGCCAAGTGGTAAAGGGTGGTTTTGAGGCTGAAGGCAGCAGGAAAGCCTGAAGCCCCCAGGTCTGTGGGGCTACGAAAGCGGTTCCCAAAGAGCTTTAGAACAAGGCATAGTTTTCCCTGCTGGCTCTTTGGGCGTGGGACCAGTCTCCAGACATACGGACATTTTTGGGCCTGGCGCGGCGCCAAGTGGGAAAGGGTGGTTTTGAGGCTGAAGGCAGCAGGAAAGCCTGCAGCCCCCAGGTGTGTGGGGCTACGCAAGCGGTTCCCAAAGAGCTTTAGAACAAGGCATAGTTTTCCCTGCTGGCTCTTTGGGCGTGGGACCAGTCTCCAGCCATATGGCCATTTTTGTGCCTGGCGCGGCGCCAAGTGTGAAAGGGTGGTTTTGAGGCTGAAGGCAGCAGGTAAGCCTGCAGCCCCCAGGTGTGTGGGGCTACGCAAGCGGTTCCCAAAGAGCTTTAGAACAAGGCATAGTTTTCCCTGCTGGCTCTTTGGGCGTGGGACCAATCTCCAGACATATGGCCATTTTTGGGCCTACCGCGGCGCCAAGTAGGAAAGCGTGCTTTTGAGGCTGAAGAGAGCAGGAAAGCCTGCAGCCCCCAGTTTGTGTGGGGCTACGCAAGCGGTTCCCAAAGAGCTTTAGAACAAGGCATAGTTTTCCCTGCTGGCTCTTTGGGAAAGGGACCAGTCTCCAGACATATGGCCATTTTTGGGCCTGGCGCGGGGCCAAGTGGGAAAGGGTGGTTTTGAGGCTGAAGGCAGCAGGAAAGCCTGCAGCCCCCAGGTGTGTGGGGCTACGCAAGCGGTTCCCAAAGAGCTTTAGAACAAGGCATAGTTTTCCCTGCTGGCTCTTTGGGCGTGGAACCAATCTCCAGACATATGGCCATTTTTGGGCCTGGCGCGGCGCCAAGTGCGAAAGGGTTCTTCTGAGGATGAAGAGAGCAGGAAAGCCTGCAGCCCCCAGGTCTGTGGGGCTACGAAAGCGGTTCCCAAAGAGCTTTAGTACAAGGCATAGTTTTCCCTGCTGGCTCTTTGGGCGTGGGACCAGTCTCCAGACATACGGCCATTTTTGTGCCTGGCTTAGCGACATGTGGGAAAGGGTGGTTTAAAGGCTGAAGGCAGCAGGAAAGCCTGCAGCCCCAAGGTCTGTGGGGCTACGCAAGCCCTTCCCAAAGAGCTTTAGAACAAGGCATAGTTTTCCCTGCTGGCTCTTTGGGCGTGGCACCAGTCTCCAGCCATATGGCCATTTTTGGGCCTGGCGCGGCGCCATGTGGGAAAGCGTGCTTTTGAGGCTGACGAGAGCAGGAAAGCCTGCAGCCCCCAGGTGTGTGGGGCTACGCAAGAGGTTCCCAAAGAGCTTTAGAACAAGGCATAGTTTTCCCTGCTGGCTCTTTTGGCGTGGAACCAATCTCCAGACATATGTCGATTTTTGTGCCTGGCGCGGCGCCAAGTGCGAAAGGGTTCTTCTGAGGCTGAAGGCAGCAGGAAAGCCTGCAGCCCCCAGGTGTGTGGGGCTACGCAAGCGGTTCCCAAAGAGCTTTAGAACAAGGCTTAGTTTTCCCTGCTGGCTCTTTGGGCGTGGCACCAGTCTCCAGACATACGGCCATTTTTGTGCCTGGCGCGGCGCCAAGTGGGAAAGGGTGGTTTTGAGGCTGAAGGCAGCAGGAAAGCCTGCAGCCCCCAGGTGTGTGGGGCTACGCAAGAGGTTCCCAAAGAGCTTTAGAACAAGGCATAGTTTTCCCTGCTGGCTCTTTGGGCGTGGGACCAGTCTCTAGACATATGGCCATTTTTGGGCCTGGCCCGGCGCCAAGTGAGAAAGGGTGGTTTTGAGGCTGAAGGCAGCAGGAAAGCCTGCAGCCCCCAGGTGTGTGGGGCTACGCAAGCAGATCCCAAAGAGCTTTAGAACAAGGCATAGTTTTCCCTGCTGGCTCTTTGGGCGTGGGACCAATCTCCAGACATATGGCCATTTTTGTGCCTGGCTTAGCGACATGTGGGAAAGGGTGGTTTTAAGGCTGAAGGCAGCAGGAAAGCCTGCAGCCCCCTGGTCTGTGGGGCTACGCAAGCGGTTCCCAAACAGCTTCAGAACAAGGCATAGTTTTCCCTGCTGGCTCTTTGGCCGTGGCACCAGTCTCCAGCCATATGGCCATTTTTGTGCCTGTCGGGGCGCCAAGTGGGAAAGGGTGGTTTTGAGGCTGAAGGCAGCAGGAAAGCCTGCAGCCCCCAGGTGTGTGGGGCTACGCAAGCGGTTCCCAAAGAGCTTTAGAACAAGGCATAGTTTTCCCTGCTGGCTCTTTGGGCGTGGGACCAACCTCCAGACATATGGCCATTTTTGTGCCTGGCGCGGCGCCAAGTGGGAAAGCGTGCTTTTGAGGCTGAAGAGAGCAGGAAAGCCTGCAGCCCCCAGGTCTGTGGGGCTACGCAAGAGGTTCCCAAAGAGCTTTAGAACAAGGCATAGTTTTCCCTGCTGGCTCTTTGGGCGTGGAACCAATCTCCAGACATATGTCCATTTTTGTGCCTGGTGCGGCGCCAAGTGCGAAAGGGTTCTTCTGAGGCTGAAGAGAGCAGGAAAGACTGCAGCCCCCAGGTCTGTGGGGCTACGCAAGCGGTTCCCAAAGAGCTTTAGAACAAGGCATATTTTTCCCAGCTGGCTCTTTGGGCGTGGGACCAATCTCCAGACATATGGCCATTTTTGTGCCTGGCTTAGCGACATGTGGGAAAGGGTGTTTTTAAGGCTGAAGGCAGCAGGAAAGCCTGCAGCCCCCTGGTCTGTGGGGCTACGCAAGCGGTTCCCAAACAGCTTCAGAACAAGGCATAGTTTTCCCTGCTGGCTCTTTGGGCGTGGCACCAGTCTCCAGCCATATGGCCATTTTTGTGCCTGGCACGGCGCCAAGTGGGAAAGGGTGGTTTTGAGGCTGAAGGCAGCAGGAAAGCCTGCAGCCCCCAGGTGTGTGGGGCTACGCAAGCGGTTCCCAAAGAGCTTTAGAACAAGGCATAGTTTTCCCTGCTGGCTCTTTGGGCGTGGGACCAATCTCCAGAGATATGGCCATTTTTGGGCCTGGCGCGGCGCCAAGTGGGAAAGCGTGCTTTTGAGGCTGAAGAGAGCAGGAAAGCCTGCAGCCCCCAGGTCTGTGGGGCTACGCAAGAGGTTCCCAAAGAGCTTTAGAACAAGGCATAGTTTTCCCTGCTGGCTCTTTGGGCGTGGAACCAATCTCCAGACATATGGCCATTTTTGTGCCTGGCGCGGCGCCAAGTGCGAAAGGGTTCTTCTGAGGCTGAAGAGAGCAGGAAAGCCTGCAGCCCCCAGGTGTGTGGGGCTACGCAAGCGGTTCCCAAAGAGCTTTAGAACAAGGCATATTTTTCCCAGCTGGCTCTTTGGGCGTGGGACCAATCTCCAGACATATGGCCATTTTTGTGCCTGGCTTAGCGACATGTGGGAAAGGGTGGTTTTGAGGCTGAAGGCAGCAGGAAAGCCTGCAGCCCCAAGGTCTGTGGGGCTACGCAAGCGGTTCCCAAACAGCTTCAGAACAAGGCATAGCTTTCCCTGCTGGCTCTTTGGGCGTGGCACCAGTCTCCAGCCATATGGCCATTTTTGTGCCTGGCGCGGCGCCAAGTGGGAAAGGGTTCTTCTGAGGCTGAAGAGAGCAGGAAAGCCTGCAGCCCCCAGGTGTGTGGGGCTACGCAAGCGGTTCCCAAAGAGCTTTAGAACAAGGCATAGTTTTCCCTGCTGGCTCTTTGGGCGTGGGACCAACCTCCAGACATATGGCCATTTTTTTGCCTGGCGTGACGCCAAGTGGGAAAGGGTGGTTTTGAGGCTGAAGGCAGCAGGAAAGCCTGCAGCCCCCAGGTGTGTGGGGCTACGCAAGCGGATCCCAAAGAGCTTTAGAACAAGGCATAGTTTTCCCTGCTGGCTCTTTGGGCGTGGGACCAGTCTCCAGACATATGGCCATTTTTGGTCCTGGCGCGGCGCAGAGTGGGAAAGGGTGGTTTTGAGGCTGAAGGCAGCAGGAAAGCCTGCAGCCCCCAGGTGTGTGGGGCTACGCAAGAGGTTCCCAAAGAGCTTTAGAACAAGGCATAGTTTTCCCTGCTGGCTCTTTGGGCGTGGGACCAATCTCCAGACATATGGCCATTTTCGTGCCTGGCGTGACGCCATGTGGAAAAGGGTGGTTTTGAGGCTGAAGGCAGCAGGAAAGCCTGCAGCCCCCATGTGTGTGGGGCTACGCAAGCGGTTCCCAAAGAGCTTTAGAACAAGGCATAGTTTTCCCTGCTGGCTCTTTGGGCGTGGAACAAATCCCCAGACATATGGCCATTTTTGTGCCTGGCGCAGCGCCAAGTGCGAAAGGGTTCTTCTGAGGCTGAAGAGAGCAGGAAAGCCTGCAGCCCCCAGGTGTGTGGGGCTACGCAAGCGGTTCCCAAAGAGCTTTAGAACAAGGCATAGTTTTCCCTGCTGGCTCTTTGGGCATGGGACCAACCTCCAGACATATGGCCATTTTTGTGCCTGGCTTAGCGACATGTGGGAAAGGGTGGTTTTAAGTCTGAAGGCAGCAGGAAAGCCTGCAGCCCCCTGGTCTGTGGGGCTACGCAAGCCGTTCCCAAAGAGCTTTAGAACAAGGCATAGTTTTCCCTGCTGGCTCTTTGGGCGTGGCACCAGTCTCCAGCCATATGGCCATTTTTGTGCCTGGCGCGGCGCCAAGTGGGAAAGGGTGGTTTTGAGGCTGAAGGCAGCAGGAAAGCCTGCAGCCCCCAGGTGTGTGGGGCTACGCAAGCGGTTCCCAAAGAGCTTTAGAACAAGGCATAGTTTTCCCTGCTGGCTCTTTGGGCGTGGGACCAACCTCCAGACATATGGCCATTTTTTTGCCTGGCGTGAGGCCATGTGGAAAAGGGTGGTTTTGAGGCTGAAGGCAGCAGGAAAGCCTGCAGCCCCCAGGTGTGTGGGGCTACGCAAGCGGATCCCAAAGAGCTTTAGAACAAGGCATAGTTTTCCCTGCTGGCTCTTTGGGCGTGGGACCAGTCTCCAGACATATGGCCATTTTTGGTCCTGGCGCGGCGCCAAGTGGGAAAGGGTGGTTTTGAGGCTGAAGGCAGCAGGAAAGCCTGCAGCCCCCAGGTGTGTGGGGCTACGCAAGAGGTTCCCAAAGAGCTTTAGAACAAGGCATAGTTTTCCCTGCTGGCTCTTTGGGCGTGGGACCAATCTCCAGACATATGGCCATTTTCGTGCCTGGCGTGACGCCATGTGGAAAAGGGTGGTTTTGAGGCTGAAGGCAGCAGGAAAGCCTGCAGCCCCCAGGTGTGTGGGGCTACGCAAGCGGTTCCCAAAGAGCTTTAGAACAAGGCATAGTTTTCCCTGCTGGCTCTTTGGGCGTGGAACAAATCCCCAGACATATGGCCATTTTTGTGCCTGGCGCAGCGCCAAGTGCGAAAGGGTTCTTCTGAGGCTGAAGAGAGCAGGAAAGCCTGCAGCCCCCAGGTGTGTGGGGCTACGCAAGCGGTTCCCAAAGAGCTTTAGAACAAGGCATAGTTTTCCCTGCTGGCTCTTTGGGCGTCGGACCAATCTCCAGACATATGGCCATTTTTGTGCCTGGCTTAGCGACATGTGGGAAAGGGTGGTTTTAAGGCTGAAGGCAGCAGGAAAGCCTGCAGCCCCCTGGTCTGTGGGGCTACGCAAGCCGTTCCCAAACAGCTTTAGAACAAGGCATATTTTTCCTGCTGGCTCTTTGGGCGTGGCACCAGTCTCCAGCCATATGGCCATTTTTGTGCCTGGCGCAGCGCCAAGTGGGAAAGGGTGGTTTTGAGGCTGAAGGCAGCAGGAAAGCCTACAGCCCCCACGTGTGTGGGGCTACGCAAGCGGTTCCCAAAGAGCTTTAGAACAAGGCATAGTTTTCCCTGCTGGCTCTTTGGGCGTGGGACCAATCTCCAGACATATGGCCATTTTTGGGCCTGGCACGGCGCCAAGTGGGAAAGGGTTCTTCTGAGGCTGAAGAGAGCAGGAAAGCCTGCAGCCCCCAGGTGTGTGGGGCTACGCAAGCGGTTCCCAAAGAGCTTTAGAACAAGGCATAGTTTTCCCTGCTGGCTCTTTGGGCGTGGGACCAACCTCCAGACATATGGCCATTTTTTTGCCTGGCGTGACGCCATGTGGAAAAGGGTGGTTTTGAGGCTGAAGGCAGCAGGAAAGCCTGCAGCCCCAAGGTCTGTGGGGCTACGCAAGCGGTTCCCAAAGAGCTTTAGAACAAGGCATAGTTTTCCCTGCTGGCTCTTTGGGCGTGGGACCAACCTCCAGACATATGGCCATTTTTTTGCCTGGCGTGACGCCATGTGGAAAAGGGTGGTTTTGAGGCTGAAGGCAGCAGGAAAGCCTGCAGCCCCCAGGTGTGTGGGGCTACGCAAGCGGTTCCCAAAGAGCTTTAGAACAAGGCATAGTTTTCCCTGCTGGCTCTTTGGGCGTGGGACCAGTCTCCAGACATATGGCCATTTTTGTGCCTGGCGCGGCGCCAAGTGGGAAAGGGTGGTTTTGAGGCTGAAGGCAGCAGGAAAGCCTGCAGCCCCCAGGTGTGTGGGGCTACGCAAGAGGTTCCCAAAGAGCTTTAGAACAAGGCATAGTTTTCCCTGCTGGCTCTTTGGGCGTGGGACCCATCTCCAGACATATGGCCGTTTTTGTGCCTGGCGTGACGCCATGTGGAAAAGGGTGGTTTTGAGGCTGAAGGCAGCAGGAAAGCCTGCAGCCCCCAGGTGTGTGGGGCTACGCAAGCGGTTCCCAAAGAGCTTTAGAACAAGGCATAGTTTTCCCTGCTGGCTCTTTGGGCGTGGAACAAATCCCCAGCCATATGGCCATTTTTGTGCCTGGCGCGGCGCCAAGTGCGAAAGGGTTCTTCTGAGGCTGAAGAGAGCAGGAAAGCCTGCAGCCCCCAGGTGTGTGGGGCTACGCAAGCGGTTCCCAAAGAGCTTTAGAACAAGGCATAGTTTTCCCTGCTGGCTCTTTGGGCGTGGGACCAACCTCCAGACATATGGCCATTTTTTTGCCTGGCGTGACGCCAAGTGGAAAAGGGTGGTTTTGAGGCTGAAGGCAGCAGGAAAGCCTGCAGCCCCCAGGTGTGTGGGGCTACGCAAGTAGATCCCAAAGAGCTTTAGAACAAGGCATAGTTTTCCCTGCTGGCTCTTTGGGCGTGGGACCAGTCTCCAGACATACGGCCATTTTTGGGCCTGGCGCGGCGCAGAGTGGGAAAGGGTGGTTTTGAGGCTGAAGGCAGCAGGAAAGCCTGCAGCCCGCAGGTGTGTGGGGCTACGCAAGCGGTTCCCAAAGAGCTTTAGTACAAGGCATAGTCTTCCCTGCTGGCTCTTTGGGCGTGGGACCAGTCTCCAGACATACGGCCATTTTTGTGCCTGGCGCGGCGCCAAGTGGGAAAGGGTGGTTTTGAGGCTGAAGGCAGCAGGAAAGCCTGCAGCCCCCAGGTGTGTGGGGCTACGCAAGCGGTTCCCAAAGAGCTTTAGAACAAGGCATAGTTTTCCCTGCTGGCTCTTTGGGCGTGGGACCAATCTCCAGACATATGGCCATTTTTCGGCCTAGCGCGGCGCCAAGTGGGAAAGCGTGCTTTTGAGGCTGAAGAGAGCAGGAAAGCCTGCAGCCCCCAGGTGTGTGGGGCTACGCAAGCCGTTCCCAAAGAGCTTTAGAACAAGGCATAGTTTTCCCTGCTGGCTCTTTGGGCGTGGCACCAGTCTCCAGCCATATAGCCATTTTTGTGCCTGGAGCGGCGCCATGTGGGAAAGGGTGGTTTTGAGGCTGAAGGCAGCAGGAAAGCCTGCAGCCCCCAGGTCTGTGGGGCTACGCAAGCGGTTCCCAAAGAGCTTTAGAACAAGGCATAGTTTTCCCTGATGGGTCTTTGGGAAAGGGACCAGTCTCCAGACATATGGCCATTTTTGTGCCTGGCTTGGCGCCATGTGGGGAAGGGTGGTTTTGAGGCTGAAGGCAGCAGGAAAGCCTGCAGCCCCCAGGTCTGTGGGGCTACGCAAGCGGTTCCCAAAGAGCTTTAGAACAAGGCATAGTTTTCCCTGCTGGCTCTTTGGGCGTGGCACCAGTCTCCAGACATATGGCCATTTTTGGTCCTGGCGCGGCGCCAAGTGGGAAAGGGTGGTTTTGAGGCTGAAGGCAGCAGGAAAGCCTGCAGCCCCCAGGTGTGTGGGGCTACGCAAGCGGTTCCCAAAGAGCTTTAGAACAAGGCATAGTTTTCCCTGCTGGCTCTTTGGGCGTGGGACCAATGTCCAGACATATGGCCATTTTTGTGCCTGGCGCGGCGCCAAGTGCGAAAGGGTTCTTCTGAGGCTGAAGAGAGCAGGAAAGCCTGCAGCCCCCAGGTGTGTGGGGCTACGCAAGCGGTTCCCAAAGAGCTTTAGAACAAGGCATAGTTTTCCCTGCTGGCTCTTTGGGCGTGGGACCAGTCTCCAGACATATGGCCATTTTTGGTCCTGGCGCGGCGCCAAGTGGGAAAGGGTGGTTTTGAGGCTGAAGGCAGCAGGAAAGCCTGCAGCCCCCAGGTGTGTGGGGCTACGCAAGCGGTTCCCAAAGAGCTTTAGAACAAGGCATAGTTTTCCCTGCTGGCTCTTTGGGCTTGGGACCAATCTCCAGACATATGGCCATTTTTGGGCCTGGCACGGCGCCAAGTGGGAAAGCGTGCTTTTGAGGCTGAAGAGAGCAGGAAAGCCTGCAGCCCCCAGGTGTGTGGGGCTACGCAAGAGGTTCCCAAAGAGCTTTAGAACAAGGCATAGTTTTCCCTGCTGGCTCTTTGGGCGTGGAACAAATCCCCAGCCATATGGCCATTTTTGTGCCTGGCTTGGCGCCAAGTGCGAAAGGGTTCTTCTGAGGCTGAAGAGAGCAGGAAAGCCTGCAGCCCCCAGGTGTGTGGGGCTACGCAAGCGGTTCCCAAAGAGCTTTAGAACAAGGCATAGTTTTCCCTGCTGGCTCTTTGGGCGTGGGACCAACCTCCAGACATATGGCCATTTTTTTGCCTGGCGTGACGCCATGTGGAAAAGGGTGGTTTTGAGGCTGAAGGCAGCAGGAAAGCCTGCAGCCCCCAGGTGTGTGGGGCTACGCAAGCAGATCCCAAAGAGCTTTAGAACAAGGCATAGTTTTCCCTGCTGGCTCTTTGGGCGTGGGACCAGTCTCCAGACATACGGCCATTTTTGGGCCTGGCGCGGCGCAGAGTGGGAAAGGGTGGTTTTGAGGCTGAAGGCAGCAGGAAAGCCTGCAGCCCGCAGGTGTGTGGGGCTACGCAAGCGGTTCCCAAAGAGCTTTAGTACAAGGCATAGTTTTCCCTGCTGGCTCTTTGGGCGTGGGACCAGTCTCCAGACATACGGCCATTTTTGTGCCTGGCGCGGCGCCAAGTGGGAAAGGGTGGTTTTGAGGCTGAAGGCAGCAGGAAAGCCTGCAGCCCCCAGGTGTGTGGGGCTACGCAAGCGGTTCCCAAAGAGCTTTAGAACAAGGCATAGTTTTCCCTGCTGGCTCTTTGGGCGTGGGACCAATCTCCAGACATATGGCCATTTTTCGGCCTAGCGCGGCGCCAAGTGGGAAAGCGTGCTTTTGAGGCTGAAGAGAGCAGGAAAGCCTGCAGCCCCCAGGTGTGTGGGGCTACGCAAGCGGTTCCCAAAGAGCTTTAGAACAAGGCATAGTTTTCCCTGCTGGCTCTTTGGGCGTGGAACCAGTCTCCAGACATATGGCCATTTTTGGTCCTGGCGCGGCGCCAAGTGGGAAAGGGTGGTTTTGAGGCTGAAGGCAGCAGGAAAGCCTGCAGCCCCCAGGTGTGTGGGGCTACGCAAGAGGTTCCCAAAGAGCTTTAGAACAAGGCATAGTTTTCCCTGCTGGCTCTTTGGGCGTGGGACCAATCTCCAGACATATGGCCATTTTTGGGCCTGGCGTGACGCCATGTGGAAAAGGGTGGTTTTGAGGCTGAAGGCAGCAGGAAAGCCTGCAGCCCCCAGGTGTGTGGGGCTACGCAAGCGGTTCCCAAAGAGCTTTAGAACAAGGCATAGTTTTCCCTGCTGGCTCTTTGGGCGTGGAACAAATCCCCAGACATATGGCCATTTTTGTGCCTGGCGCGGCGCCAAGTGCGAAAGGGTTCTTCTGAGGCTGAAGAGAGCAGGAAAGCCTGCAGCCCCCAGGTGTGTGGGGCTACGCAAGCAGATCCCAAAGAGCTTTAGAACAAGGCATAGTTTTCCCTGCTGGCTCTTTGGGCGTGGCACCAGTCTCCAGACATATGTCCATTTTTGTGCCTGGCCCGGCGCCAAGTGCGAAAGGGTTCTTCTGAGGCTGAAGAGAGCAGGAAAGCCTGCAGCCCCCAGGTGTGTGGGGCTACGCAAGCGGTTCCCAAAGAGCTTTAGAACAAGGCATAGTTTTCCCTGCTGGCTCTTTGGGCGTGGGACCAGTCTCCAGACATATGGCCATTTTTGGTCCTGGCGCGGCGCCAAGTGGGAAAGGGTGGTTTTGAGGCTGAAGGCAGCAGGAAAGCCTGCAGCCCCCAGGTGTGTGGGGCTACGCAAGCGGTTCCCAAAGAGCTTTAGAACAAGGCATAGTTTTCCCTGCTGGCTCTTTGGGCTTGGGACCAATCTCCAGACATATGGCCATTTTTGGGCCTGGCACGGCGCCAAGTGGGAAAGCGTGCTTTTGAGGCTGAAGGCAGCAGGAAAGCCTGCAGCCCCCAGGTGTGTGGGGCTACGCAAGAGGTTCCCAAAGAGCTTTAGAACAAGGCATAGTTTTCCCTGCTGGCTCTTTGGGCGTGGGACCAACCTCCAGACATATGGCCATTTTCGTGCCTGGCGTGACGCCATGTGGAAAAGGGTGGTTTTGAGGCTGAAGGCAGCAGGAAAGCCTGCAGCCCCCAGGTGTGTGGGGCTACGCAAGCGGTTCCCAAAGAGCTTTAGAACAAGGCATAGTTTTCCCTGCTGGCTCTTTGGGCGTGGAACAAATCCCCAGACATATGGCCATTTTTGTGCCTGGCGCAGCGCCAAGTGCGAAAGGGTTCTTCTGAGGCTGAAGAGAGCAGGAAAGCCTGCAGCCCCCAGGTGTGTGGGGCTACGCAAGCGGTTCCCAAAGAGCTTTAGAACAAGGCATAGTTTTCCCTGCTGGCTCTTTGGGCGTGGGACCAGTCTCCAGACATATGGCCATTTTTGGTCCTGGCGCGGCGCCAAGTGGGCAAGGGTGGTTTTGAGGCTGAAGGCAGCAGGAAAGCCTGCAGCCCCCAGGTGTGTGGGGCTACGCAAGAGGTTCCCAAAGAGCTTTAGAACAAGGCATAGTTTTCCCTGCTGGCTCTTTGGGCGTGGGACCAATCTCCAGACATATGGCCATTTTTGTGCCTGGCTTAGCGACATGTGGGAAAGGGTGGTTTTGAGGCTGAAGGCAGCAGGAAAGCCTGCAGCCCCCAGGTGTGTGGGGCTACGCAAGCGGTTCCCAAAGAGCTTTAGAACAAGGCATAGTTTTCCCTGCTGGCTCTTTGGGCGTGGAACAAATCCCCAGACATATGGCCATTTTTGTGCCTGGCGCGGCGCCAAGTGCGAAAGGGTTCTTCTGAGGCTGAAGAGAGCAGGAAAGCCTGCAGCCCCCAGGTGTGTGGGGCTACGCAAGCAGATCCCAAAGAGCTTTAGAACAAGGCATAGTTTTCCCTGCTGGCTCTTTGGGCGTGGCACCAGTCTCCAGACATATGTCCATTTTTGTGCCTGGCCCGGCGCCAAGTGCGAAAGGGTTCTTCTGAGGCTGAAGAGAGCAGGAAAGCCTGCAGCCCCCAGGTGTGTGGGGCTACGCAAGCGGTTCCCAAAGAGCTTTAGTACAAGGCATAGTTTTCCCTGCTGGCTCTTTGGGCGTGGGACCAGTCTCCAGACATATGGCCATTTTTGGTCCTGGCGCGGCGCCAAGTGGGAAAGGGTGGTTTTGAGGCTGAAGGCAGCAGGAAAGCCTGCAGCCCCCAGGTGTGTGGGGCTACGCAAGCGGTTCCCAAAGAGCTTTAGAACAAGGCATAGTTTTCCCTGCTGGCTCTTTGGGCTTGGGACCCATCTCCAGACATATGGCCATTTTTGTGCCTGGCGTGACGCCATGTAGAAAAGGGTGGTTTTGAGGCTGAAGGCAGCAGGAAAGCCTGCAGCCCCCAGGTGTGTGGGGCTACGCAAGCGGTTCCCAAAGAGCTTTAGAACAAGGCATAGTTTTCCCTGCTGGCTCTTTGGGCGTGGAACAAATCCCCAGCCATATGGCCATTTTTGTGCCTGGCGCGGCGCCAAGTGCGAAAGGGTTCTTCTGAGGCTGAAGAGAGCAGGAAAGCCTGCAGCCCCCAGGTGTGTGGGGCTACGCAAGCGGTTCCCAAAGAGCTTTAGAACAAGGCATAGTTTTCCCTGCTGGCTCTTTGGGCGTGGGACCAACCTCCAGACATATGGCCATTTTTTTGCCTGGCGTGACGCCATGTGGAAAAGGGTGGTTTTGAGGCTGAAGGCAGCAGGAAAGCCTGCAGCCCCCAGGTGTGTGGGGCTACGCAAGCGGTTCCCAAAGAGCTTTAGAACAAGGCATAGTTTTCCCTGCTGGCTCTTTGGGCGTGGGACCAATCTCCAGACATATGGCCATTTTTCGGCCTAGCGCGGCGCCAAGTGGGAAAGCGTGCTTTTGAGGCTGAAGAGAGCAGGAAAGCCTGCAGCCCCCAGGTGTGTGGGGCTACGCAAGCCGTTCCCAAAGAGCTTTAGAACAAGGCATAGTTTTCCCTGCTGGCTCTTTGGGCGTGGCACCAGTCTCCAGCCATATAGCCATTTTTGTGCCTGGCTTGGCGCCATGTGGGGAAGGGTGGTTTTGAGGCTGAAGGCAGCAGGAAAGCCTGCAGCCCCCAGGTGTGTGGGGCTACGCAAGCGGTTCCCAAAGAGCTTTAGAACAAGGCATAGTTTTCCCTGCTGGCTCTTTGGGCGTGGGACCAATCTCCAGACATATGGCCATTTTTGTGCCTGGCGTGACGCCATGTGGAAAAGGGTGGTTTTGAGGCTGAAGGCAGCAGGAAAGCCTGCAGCCCCCAGGTGTGTGGGGCTACGCAAGCGGTTCCCAAAGAGCTTTAGAACAAGGCATAGTTTTCCCTGCTGGCTCTTTGGGCGTGGAACAAATCCCCAGACATATGGCCATTTTTGTGCCTGGCGCGGCGCCAAGTGCGAAAGGGTTCTTCTGAGGCTGAAGAGAGCAGGAAAGCCTGCAGCCCCCAGGTGTGTGGGGCTACGCAAGCGGTTCCAAAAGAGCTTTAGAACAAGGCATAGTTTTCCCTGCTGGCTCTTTGGGCTTGGCACCAGTCTCCAGACATATGTCCATTTTTGTGCCTGGCGCGGCGCCAAGTGCGAAAGGGTTCTTCTGAGGCTGAAGAGAGCAGGAAAGCCTGCAGCCCCCAGGTGTGTGGGGCTACGCAAGCGGTTCCCAAAGAGCTTTAGAACAAGGCATAGTTTTCCCTGCTGGCTCTTTGGGCGTGGGACCAATCTCCAGACATATGGCCATTTTTGTGCCTGGCTTAGCGACATGTGGGAAAGGGTGGTTTTAAGGCTGAAGAGAGCAGGAAAGCCTGCAGCCCCCAGGTGTGTGGGGCTACGCAAGCCGTTCCCAAACAGCTTTAGAACAAGGCATATTTTTCCCTGCTGGCTCTTTGGGCGTGGGACCTATCTCCAGACATATGGCCATTTTTGGGCCTGGCACGGCGCCAAGTGGGAAAGGGTGGTTTTGAGGCTGAAGGCAGCAGGAAAGCCTGCAGCCCCCAGGTGTGTGGGGCTACGCAAGCGGTTCCCAAAGAGCTTTAGAACAAGGCATAGTTTTCCCTGCTGGCTCTTTGGGCGTGGGACCAATCTCCAGACATATGGCCATTTTTGGGCCTGGCGCGGCGCAGAGTGGGAAAGGGTTCTTTTGAGGCTGAAGGCAGCAGGAAAGCCTGCAGCCCCCAGGTGTGTGGCGCTACGCAAGCGGTTCCAAAAGAGCTTTAGAACAAGGCATAGTTTTCCCTGCTGGCTCTTTGGGCGTGGGACCAGTCTCCAGACATACGGCCATTTTTGTGCCTGGCGTGGCGCCAAGTGGGAAAGGGTGGTTTTGAGGCTGAAGGCAGCAGGAAAGCCTGCAGCCCGCAGGTGTGTGGGGCTACGCAAGCGGATCCCAAAGAGCTTTAGAACAAGGCATAGTTTTCCCTGCTGGCTCTTTGGGCGTGGGACCTATCTCCAGACATATGGCCATTTTTGGGCCTGGCACGGCGCCAAGTGGGAAAGGGTTCTTCTGAGGCTGAAGAGAGCAGGAAAGCCTGCAGCCCCCAGGTGTGTGGGGCTACGCAAGCGGTTCCCAAAGAGCTTTAGAACAAGGCATAGTTTTCCCTGATGGGTCTTTGGGAAAGGGACCAGTCTCCAGACATATGGCCATTTTTCTGCCTGGCTTGGCGCCATGTGCGGAAGGGTGGTTTTGAGGCTGAAGGCAGCAGGAAAGCCTGCAGCCCCCAGGTGTGTGGGGCTACGCAAGCGGTTCCCAAAGAGCTTTAGAACAAGGCATAGTTTTCCCTGCTGGCTCTTTGGGCGTGGGACCAGTCTCCAGACATATGGCCATTTTTGGGCCTGGCGCGGCGCCAAGTGGGAAAGGGTGGTTTTGAGGCTGAAGGCAGCAGGAAAGCCTGCAGCCCCCAGGTGTGTGGGGCTACGCAAGCGTTTCCCAAAGAGCTTTAGAACAAGGCATAGTTTTCCCTGCTGGCTCTTTGGGCGTGGGACCAACCTCCAGACATATGGCCATTTTTGTGGCTGGCGTGACGCCATGTGGAAAAGGGTGGTTTTGAGGCTGAAGGCAGCAGGAAAGCCTGCAGCCCCCAGGTGCGTGGGGCTACGCAAGCGGTTCCCAAAGAGCTTTAGAACAAGGCATAGTTTTCCCTGCTGGCTCTTTGGGCGTTTAACAAATCCCCAGACATATGGCCATTTTTGTGCCTGGCGCGGCGCCAAGTGCGAAAGGGTTCTTCTGAGGCTGAAGAGAGCAGGAAAGCCTGCAGCCCCCAGGTGTGTGGGGCTACGCAAGCGGTTCCCAAAGAGCTTTAGAACAAGGCATAGTTTTCCCTGCTGGCTCTTTGGGCGTGGGACCAATCTCCAGACATATGGCCATTTTTGTGCCTGGCTTAGCGACATGTGGGAAAGGGTGGTTTTAAGGCTGAAGGCAGCAGGAAAGCCTGCAGCCCCCTGGTCTGTGGGGCTACGCAAGCCGTTCCCAAAGAGCTTTAGAACAAGGCATATTTTTCCCTGCTGGCTCTTTGGGCGTGGCACCAGTCTCCAGCCATATGGCCATTTTTGTGCCTGGCGCGGCGCCAAGTGCGAAAGGGTGATTTTGAGGCTGAAGGCAGCAGGAAAGCCTGCAGCCCCCAGGTGTGTGGGGCTACGCAAGTGGTTCCCAAAGAGCTTTAGAACAAGGCATAGTTTTCCCTGCTGGCTCTTTGGGCGTGGGACCAATCTCCAGACATATGGCCATTTTTGGGCCTGGCGCGGCGCCAAGTGGGAAAGGGTTATTCTGAGGCTGAAGAGAGCAGGAAAGCCTGCAGCCCCCTGGTCTGTGGGGCTACGCAAGCGGTTCCCAAAGAGCTTTAGAACAAGGCATAGTTTTCCCTGCTGGCTCTTTGGGCGTGGGACCAACCTCCAGACATATGGCCATTTTTTTGCCTGGCGTGACGCCATGTGGAAAAGGGTGGTTTTGAGGCTGAAGGCAGCAGGAAAGCCTGCAGCCCCCAGGTCTGTGGGGCTACGCAAGCGGATCCCAAAGAGCTTCAGAACAAGGCATAGTTTTCCCTGATGGGTCTTTGGGAAAGGGACCAGTCTCCAGACATATGGCCATTTTTGTGCCTGGCTTGGCGCCATGTGGGGAAGGGTGGTTTTGAGGCTGAAGGCAGCAGGAAAGCCTGCAGCCCCCAGGTGTGTGGGGCTACGCAAGCGGTTCCCAAAGAGCTTTAGAACAAGGCATAGTTTTCCCTGCTGGCTCTTTGGGCGTGGGACCAGTCTCCAGACATATGGCCATTTTTGGTCCTGGCGCGGCGCCAAGTGGGAAAGGGTGGTTTTGAGGCTGAAGGCAGCAGGAAAGCCTGCAGCCCCCAGGTGTGTGGGGCTACGCAAGAGGTTCCCAAAGAGCTTTAGAACAAGGCATAGTTTTCCCTGCTGGCTCTTTGGGCGTGGGACCAATCTCCAGACATATGGCCATTTTTGTGCCTGGCGTGACGCCATGTGGAAAAGGGTGCTTTTGAGGCTGAAGAGAGCAGGAAAGCCTGCAGCCCCCAGGTGTGTGGGGCTACGCAAGCGGTTCCCAAAGAGCTTCAGAACAAGGCATAGTTTTCCCTGCTGGCTCTTTGGGCGTGGAACAAATCCCCAGACATATGGCCATTTTTGTGCCTGGCGCGGCGCCAAGTGCGAAAGGGTTCTTCTGAGGCTGAAGGCAGCAGGAAAGCCTGCAGCCCCCAGGTCTGTGGGGCTACGCAAGCGGTTCCAAAAGAGCTTTAGAACAAGGCATAGTTTTCCCTGCTGGCTCTTTGGGCGTGGCACCAGTCTCCAGACATATGTCCATTTTTGTGCCTGGCCCGGCGCCAAGTGCGAAAGGGTTCTTCTGAGGCTGAAGAGAGCAGGAAAGCCTGCAGCCCCCAGGTGTGTGGGGCTACGCAAGCGGTTCCCAAAGAGCTTTAGAACAAGGCATAGTTTTCCCTGCTGGCTCTTTGGGCGTGGGACCAGTCTCCAGACATATGGCCATTTTTGGTCCTGGCGCGGCGCCAAGTGGGAAAGGGTGGTTTTGAGGCTGAAGGCAGCAGGAAAGCCTGCAGCCCCCAGGTGTGTGGGGCTACGCAAGCGGTTCCCAAAGAGCTTTAGAACAAGGCATAGTTTTCCCTGCTGGCTCTTTGGGCTTGGGACCAATCTCCAGACATATGGCCATTTTTGGGCCTGGCACGGCGCCAAGTGGGAAAGCGTGCTTTTGAGGCTGAAGAGAGCAGGAAAGCCTGCAGCCCCCAGGTGTGTGGGGCTACGCAAGAGGTTCCCAAAGAGCTTTAGATCAAGGCATAGTTTTCCCTGCTGGCTCTTTGGGCGTGGAACAAATCCCCTGCCATATGGCCATTTTTGTGCCTGGCGCGGCACCAAGTGCGAAAGGGTTCTTCTGAGGCTGAAGGCAGCAGGAAAGCCTGCAGCCCCCAGGTGTGTGGGGCTACGCAAGCCGTTCCCAAAGAGCTTTAGAACAAGGCATAGTTTTCCCTGCTGGCTCTTTGGGCGTGGGACCAACCTCCAGACATATGGCCATTTTTTTGCCTGGCGTGACGCCATGTGGAAAAGGGTGGTTTTGAGGCTGAAGGCAGCAGGAAAGCCTGCAGCCCCCAGGTGTGTGGGGCTATGCAAGCACATCCCAAAGAGCTTTAGAACAAGGCATAGTTTTCCCTGCTGGCTCTTTGGGCGTGGGACCAGTCTCCAGACATACGGCCATTTTTGGGCCTGGCGCGGCGCAGAGTGGGAAAGGGTGGTTTTGAGGCTGAAGGCAGCAGGAAAGCCTGCAGCCCGCAGGTGTATGGGGCTACGCAAGCGGTTCCCAAAGAGCTTTAGAACAAGGCATAGTTTTCCCTGCTGGCTCTTTGGGCGTGGGACCAATCTCCAGACATATGGCCATTTTTCGGCCTAGCGCGGCACCAAGTGGGAAAACGTGCTTTTGAGGCTGAAGAGAGCAGGAAAGCCTGCAGCCCCCAGGTGTGTGGGGCTACGCAAGCGGTTCCCAAAGAGCTTTAGAACAAGGCATAGTTTTCCCTGCTGGCTCTTTGGGCGTGGGACCAGTCTCCAGACATATGGCCATTTTTGTGCCTGGCTTGGCGCCATGTGGGGAAGGGTGGTTTTGAGGCTGAAGGCAGCAGGAAAGCCTGCAGCCCCCAGGTCTGTGGGGCTACGCAAGCGGTTCCCAAAGAGCTTTAGAACAAGGCATAGTTTTCCCTGCTGGCTCTTTGGGAAAGGGACCAGTCTCCAGACATATGGCCATTTTTGGTCCTGGCGCGGCGCCAAGTGGGAAAGGGTGGTTTTGAGGCTGAAGAGAGCAGGAAAGCCTGCAGCCCCCAGGTGTGTGGGGCTACGCAAGAGGTTCCCAAAGAGCTTTAGAACAAGGCATAGTTTTCCCTGCTGGCTCTTTGGGCGTGGGACCAATCTCCAGACATATGGCCATTTTTTTGCCTGGCGTGACGCCATGTGGAAACGGGTGGTTTTGAGGCTGAAGGCAGCAGGAAAGCCTGCAGCCCCCAGGTGTGTGGGGCTACGCAAGCGGTTCCCAAAGAGCTTTAGAACAAGGCATAGTTTTCCCTGCTGGCTCTTTGGGCGTGGAACAAATCCCCAGACATATGGCCATTTTTGTGCCTGGCGCGGCGCCAAGTGCGAAAGGGTTCTTCTGAGGCTGAAGAGAGCAGGAAAGCCTGCAGCCCCCAGGTGTGTGGGGCTACGCAAGCGGTTCCCAAAGAGCTTTAGAACAAGGCATAGTTTTCCCTGCTGGCTCTTTGGGCGTGGGACCAACCTCCAGACATATGTCCATTTTTGTGCCTGGCCCGGCGCCAAGTGCGAAAGGGTTCTTCTGAGGCTGAAGAGAACAGGAAAGCCTGCAGCCCCCAGGTGTGTGGGGCTACGCAAGCGGTTCCCAAAGAGCTTTAGAACAAGGCATAGTTTTCCCTGCTGGCTCTTTGGGCGTGGGACCAATCTCCAGACATATGGCCATTTTTGGGCCTGGCACGGCGCCAAGTGGGAAAGCGTGCTTTTGAGGCTGAAGAGAGCAGGAAAGCCTGCAGCCCCCAGGTGTGTGGGGCTACGCAAGAGGTTCCCAAAGAGCTTTAGAACAAGGCATAGTTTTCCCTGCTGGCTCTTTGGGCGTGGGACCAACCTCCAGACATATGGCCATTTTCGTGCCTGGCGTGACGCCATGTGGAAAAGGGTGGTTTTGAGGCTGAAGGCAGCAGGAAAGCCT
Source organism: Chroicocephalus ridibundus (assembly GCF_963924245.1). NCBI lineage: Eukaryota > Metazoa > Chordata > Aves > Charadriiformes > Laridae > Chroicocephalus > Chroicocephalus ridibundus. The sequence continues at coordinate 480,124 of NW_026961252.1, forward strand.
GCAGCCCCCAGGTGTGTGGGGCTACGCAAGCGGTTCCCAAAGAGCTTTAGAACAAGGCATAGTTTTCCCTGCTGGCTCTTTGGGAGTGGAACAAATCCCCAGACATATGGCCATTTTTGTGCCTGGCGCAGCGCCAAGTGCGAAAGGGTTCTTCTGAGGCTGAAGAGAGCAGGAAAGCCTGCAGCCCCCAGGTGTGTGGGGCTACGCAAGCGGTTCCCAAAGAGCTTTAGAACAAGGCATAGATTTCCCTGCGGGCTCTTTGGGCGTGGGACCAATCTCCAGACATATGGCCATTTTTGTGCCTGGCTTAGCGACATGTGGGAAAGGGTGGTTTTGAGGCTGAAGGCAGCAGGAAAGCCTGCAGCCCCCAGGTGTGTGGGGCTACGCAAGCGGTTCCCAAAGAGCTTTAGAACAAGGCATATTTTTCCCTGCTGGCTCTTTGGGCGTGGCACCAGTCTCCAGCCATATGGCCATTTTTGTGTCTGGCGCGGCGCCAAGTGGGAAAGGGTGGTTTTGAGGCTGAAGGCAGCAGGAAAGCCTGCAGCCCCCAGGTGTGTGGGGCTACGCAAGAGGTTCCCAAAGAGCTTTAGAACAAGGCATAGTTTTCCCTGCTGGCTCTTTGGGCGTGGGACCCATCTCCAGACATATGGCCATTTTTTTGCCTGGCGTGACGCCATGTGGAAAAGGGTGGTTTTGAGGCTGAAGGCAGCAGGAAAGCCTGCAGCCCCCAGGTGTGTGGGGCTACGCAAGCAGATCCCAAAGAGCTTTAGAACAAGGCATAGTTTTCCCTGCTGGCTCTTTGGGCGTGGGACCAGTCTCCAGACATACGGCCATTTTTGTGCCTGGCGCGGCGCAGAGTGGGAAAGGGTGGTTTTGAGGCTGAAGGCAGCAGGAAAGCCTGCAGCCCGCAGGTGTGTGGGGCTACGCAAGCGGTTCCCAAAGAGCTTTAGTACAAGGCATAGTTTTCCCTGCTGGCTCTTTGGGCGTGGGACCAGTCTCCAGACATACGGCCATTTTTGTGCCTGGCGCGGCGCCAAGTGGGAAAGGGTGGTTTTGAGGCTGAAGGCAGCAGGAAAGCCTGCAGCCCCCAGGTGTGTGGGGCTACGCAAGCGGTTCCCAAAGAGCTTTAGAACAAGGCATAGTTTTCCCTGCTGGCTCTTTGGGCGTGGGACCAATCTCCAGACATATGGCCATTTTTGTGCCTGGCACGGCGCCAAGTGGGAAAGCGTGCTTTTGAGGCTGAAGAGAGCAGGAAAGCCTGCAGCCCCCAGGTGTGTGGGGCTACGCAAGCGGTTCCCAAAGAGCTTTAGAACAAGGCATAGTTTTCCCTGCTGGCTCTTTGGGCGTGGAACCAACCCCCAGACATATGGCCATTTTTGTGCCTGGAGCGGCGCCAAGTGGGAAAGGGTGGTTTTGAGGCTGAAGAGAGCAGGAAAGCCTGCAGCCCCCAGGTGTGTGGGGCTACACAAGAGGTTCCCAAAGAGCTTTAGAACAAGGCATAGTTTTCCCTGCTGGCTCTTTGGGCGTGGGACCAATCTCCAGACATATGGCCATTTTTTTGCCTGGCGTGACGCCATGTGGAAAAGGGTGGTTTTGAGGCTGAAGGCAGCAGGAAAGCCTGCAGCCCCCAGGTGTGTGGGGCTACGCAAGCGGTTCCCAAAGAGCTTTAGAACAAGGCATAGTTTTCCCTGCTGGCTCTTTGGGCGTGGAACAAATCCCCAGACATATGGCCATTTTTGTGCCTGGCGCGGCGCCAAGTGCGAAAGGGTTCTTCTGAGGCTGAAGAGAGCAGGAAAGCCTGCAGCCCCCAGGTGTGTGGGGCTACGCAAGCGGTTCCAAAAGAGCTTTAGAACAAGGCATAGTTTTCCCTGCTGGCTCTTTGGGCGTGGCACCAGTCTCCAGACATATGGCCATTTTTGGTCCTGGCGCAGCGCCAAGTGGGAAAGGGTGGTTTTGAGGCTGAAGGCAGCAGGAAAGCCTGCAGCCCCCAGGTCTGTGGGGCTACGCAAGCGGTTCCCAAAGAGCTTCAGAACAAGGCATAGTTTTCCCTCCTGGCTCTTTGGGCTTGGGACCAATCTCCAGACATATGGCCATTTTTGGGCCTGGCACGGCGCCAAGTGGGAAAGCGTGCTTTTGAGGCTGAAGAGAGCAGGAAAGCCTGCAGCCCCCAGGTGTGTGGGGCTACGCAAGAGGTTCCCAAAGAGCTTTAGAACAAGGCATAGTTTTCCCTGCTGGCTCTTTGGGCGTGGGACCAACCTCCAGACATATGGCCATTTTCATGCCTGGCGCAGCGCCAAGTGCGAAAGGGTTCTTCTGAGGCTGAAGAGAGCAGGAAAGCCTGCAGCCCCCAGGTGTGTGGGGCTACGCAAGAGGTTCCCAAAGAGCTTTAGAACAAGGCATAGTTTTCCCTGCTGGCTCTTTGGGCGTGGCACCAGTCTCCAGACATACGGCCATTTTTGGGCCTGGCGCGGCGCAGAGTGGGAAAGGGTTCTTTTGAGGCTGAAGGCAGCAGGAAAGCCTGCAGCCCGCAGGTGTGTGGGGCTACGCAAGCGGTTCCCAAAGAGCTTTAGTACAAGGCATAATTTTCCCTGCTGGCTCTTTGGGCGTGGGACCAGTCTCCAGACATACGGCCATTTTTGTGCCTGGCGCGGCGCCAAGTGGGAAAGGGTGGTTTTGAGGCTGAAGGCAGCAGGAAAGCCTGCAGCCCCCAGGTGTGTGGGGCTACGCAAGCGGTTCCCAAAGAGCTTTAGAACAAGGCATAGTTTTCCCTGCTGGCTCTTTGGGCGTGGGACCAATCTCCAGACATATGGCCATTTTTCGGCCTAGCGCGGCGCCAAGTGGGAAAGCGTGCTTTTGAGGCTGAAGAGAGCAGGAAAGCCTGCAGCCCCCAGGTGTGTGGGGCTACGCAAGCCGTTCCCAAAGAGCTTTAGAACAAGGCATAGTTTTCCCTGCTGGCTCTTTGGGCGTGGCACCAGTCTCCAGCCATATAGCCATTTTTGTGCCTGGAGCGGCGCCATGTGGGAAAGGGTGGTTTTGAGGCTGAAGGCAGCAGGAAAGCCTGCAGCCCCCAGGTGTGTGGGGCTACGCAAGCCGTTCCCAAAGAGCTTTAGAACAAGGCATAGTTTTCCCTGATGGGTCTTTGGGAAAGGGACCAGTCTCCAGACATATGGCCATTTTTGTGCCTGGCTTGGCGCCATGTGGGGAAGGGTGGTTTTGAGGCTGAAGGCAGCAGGAAAGCCTGCAGCCCCCAGGTGTGTGGGGCTACGCAAGCGGTTCCCAAAGAGCTTTAGAACAAGGCATAGTTTTCCCTGCTGGCTCTTTGGGCGTTTAACAAATCCCCAGACATATGGCCATTTTTGGTCCTGGCGCGGCGCCAAGTGGGAAAGGGTGGTTTTGAGGCTGAAGGCAGCAGGAAAGCCTGCAGCCCCCAGGTGTGTGGGGCTACGCAAGAGGTTCCCAAAGAGCTTTAGAACAAGGCATAGTTTTCCCTGCTGGCTCTTTGGGCGTGGGACCAACCTCCAGACATATGGCCATTTTTGGTCCTGGCGCAGCGCCAAGTGGGAAAGGGTGGTTTTGAGGCTGAAGGCAGCAGGAAAGCCTGCAGCCCCCAGGTGTGTGGGGCTACGCAAGCGGTTCCCAAAGAGCTTTAGAACAAGGCATAGTTTTCCCTGCTGGCTCTTTGGGCGTGGAACAAATCCCCAGACATATGGCCATTTTTGTGCCTGGCGCGGCGCCAAGTGCGAAAGGGTTCTTCTGAGGCTGAAGAGAGCAGGAAAGCCTGCAGCCCCCAGGTGTGTGGGGCTACGCAAGCGGTTCCAAAAGAGCTTTAGAACAAGGCATAGTTTTCCCTGCTGGCTCTTTGGGCGTGGCACCAGTCTCCAGACATATGTCCATTTTTGTGCCTGGCGCAGCGCCAAGTGCGAAAGGGTTCTTCTGAGGCTGAAGAGAGCAGGAAAGCCTGCAGCCCCCAGGTGTGTGGGGCTACGCAAGCGGTTCCCAAAGAGCTTTAGAACAAGGCATAGTTTTCCCTGCTGGCTCTTTGGGCGTGGGACCAGTCTCCAGACATATGGCCATTTTTGGTCCTGGCGCGGCGCCAAGTGCGAAAGGGTGGTTTTGAGGCTGAAGGCAGCAGGAAAGCCTGCAGCCCCCAGGTGTGTGGGGCTACGCAAGCGGTTCCCAAAGAGCTTTAGAACAAGGCATAGTTTTCCCTGCTGGCTCTTTGGGCTTGGGACCAATCTCCAGACATATGGCCATTTTTGGGCCTGGCACGGCGCCAAGTGGGAAAGGGTTCTTCTGAGGCTGAAGAGAGCAGGAAAGCCTGCAGCCCCCAGGTGTGTGGGGCTACGCAAGAGGTTCCCAAAGAGCTTTAGAACAAGGCATAGTTTTCCCTGCTGGCTCTTTGGGCGTGGGACCAACCTCCAGACATATGGCCATTTTCGTGCCTGGCGTGACGCCATGTGGAAAAGGGTGGTTTTGAGGCTGAAGGCAGCAGGAAAGCCTGCAGCCCCCAGGTGTGTGGGGCTACGCAAGCGGTTCCCAAAGAGCTTTAGAAAAAGGCATAGTTTTCCCTGCTGGCTCTTTGGGCGTGGAACAAATCCCCAGACATATGGCCATTTTTGTGCCTGGCGCAGCGCCAAGTGCGAAAGGGTTCTTCTGAGGCTGAAGAGAGCAGGAAAGCCTGCAGCCCCCAGGTCTGTGGGGCTACGCAAGCGGTTCCCAAAGAGCTTTAGAACAAGGCATAGTTTTCCCTGCTGGCTCTTTGGGCGTGGGACCAATCTCAAGACATATGGCCATTTTTGTGCCTGGCTTAGCGACATGTGGGAAAGGGTGGTTTTAAGGCTGAAGGCAGCAGGAAAGCCTGCAGCCCCCAGGTGTGTGGGGCTACGCAAGCCGTTCCCAAACAGCTTTAGAACAAGGCATATTTTTCCCTGCTGGCTCTTTGGGCGTGGCACCAGTCTCCAGCCATATGGCCATTTTTGGGCCTGGCGCAGAGCCAAGTGGGAAAGGGTGGTTTTGAGGCTGAAGGCAGCAGGAAAGCCTGCAGCCCCCACGTGTGTGGGGCTACGCAAGCGGTTCCCAAAGAGCTTTAGAACAAGGCATAGTTTTCCCTGCTGGCTCTTTGGGCGTGGGACCAATCTCCAGACATATGGCCATTTTTGGGCCTGGCGCGGCGCAGAGTGGGAAAGGGTTCTTTTGAGGCTGAAGGCAGCAGGAAAGCCTGCAGCCCCCAGGTGTGTGGCGCTACGCAAGCCGTTCCAAAAGAGCTTTAGAACAAGGCATAGTTTTCCCTGCTGGCTCTTTGGGCGTGGGACCAGTCTCCAGACATATGGCCATTTTTGGGCCTGGCGCGGCGCCAAGTGGGAAAGGGTGGTTTTGAGGCTGAAGGCAGCAGGAAAGCCTGCAGCCCCCAGGTGTGTGGGGCTACGCAAGAGGTTCCCAAAGAGCTTTAGAACAAGGCATAGTTTTCCCTGCTGGCTCTTTGGGCATGGGACCAACCTCCAGACATATGGCCATTTTCGTGCCTGGCGTGACGCCATGTGGAAAAGGGTGGTTTTGAGGCTGAAGGCAGCAGGAAAGCCTGCAGCCCCCAGGTGTGTGGGGCTACGCAAGCGGTTCCCAAAGAGCTTTAGAACAAGGCATAGTTTTCCCTGCTGGCTCTTTGGGCGTTTAACAAATCCCCAGACATATGGCCATTTTTGTGCCTGGCGCGGCGCCAAGTGCGAAAGGGTTCTTCTGAGGCTGAAGAGAGCAGGAAAGCCTGCAGCCCCCAGGTGTGTGGGGCTACGCAAGCGGTTCCCAAAGAGCTTTAGAACAAGGCATAGTTTTCCCTGCTGGCTCTTTGGGCGTGGGACCAATCTCCAGACATATGGCCATTTTTGTGCCTGGCTTAGCGACATGTGGGAAAGGGTGGTTTTAAGGCTGAAGGCAGCAGGAAAGCCTGCAGCCCCCTGGTCTGTGGGGCTACGCAAGCCGTTCCCAAAGAGCTTTAGAACAAGGCATATTTTTCCCTGCTGGCTCTTTGGGCGTGGCACCAGTCTCCAGACATACGGCCATTTTTGTGCCTGGCGCGGCGCCAAGTGGGAAAGGGTGGTTTTGAGGCTGAAGGCAGCAGGAAAGCCTGCAGCCCCCAGGTGTGTGGGGCTACGCAAGCGGTTCCCAAAGAGCTTTAGAACAAGGCATAGTTTTCCCTGCTGGCTCTTTGGGCGTGGGACCAATCTCCAGACATATGGCCATTTTTGGGCCTGGCCCGGCGCCAAGTGGGAAAGCGTGCTTTTGAGGCTGAAGAGAGCAGGAAAGCCTGCAGCCCCCAGGTGTGTGGGGCTACGCAAGCCGTTCCCAAAGAGCTTTAGAACAAGGCATAGTTTTCCCTGCTGGCTCTTTGGGCGTGGCACCAGTCTCCAGACATATGGCCATTTTTCGGCCTAGCGCGGCGCCAAGTGGGAAAGCGTGCTTTTGAGGCTGAAGAGAGCAGGAAAGCCTGCAGCCCCCAGGTGTGTGGGGCTACGCAAGCGGTTCCCAAAGAGCTTTAGAACAAGGCATAGTTTTCCCTGATGGGTCTTTGGGAAAGGGACCAGTCTCCAGACATATGGCCATTTTTGTGCCTGGCTTGGCGCCATGTGGGGAAGGGTGGTTTTGAGGCTGAAGGCAGCAGGAAAGCCTGCAGCCCCCAGGTCTGTGGGGCTACGCAAGCGGTTCCCAAAGAGCTTTAGAACAAGGCATAGTTTTCCCTCCTGGCTCTTTGGGCGTGGGACCAGTCTCCAGACATATGGCCATTTTTGGTCCTGGCGCGGCGCCAAGTGGGAAAGGGTGGTTTTGAGGCTGAAGGCAGCAGGAAAGCCTGCAGCCCCCAGGTGTGTGGGGCTACGCAAGAGGTTCCCAAAGAGCTTTAGAACAAGGCATAGTTTTACCTGCTGGCTCTTTGGGCGTGGGACCAATCTCCAGACATATGGCCATTTTTGTGCCTGGCGTGACGCCATGTGGAAAAGGGTGGTTTTGAGGCTGAAGGCAGCAGGAAAGCCTGCAGCCCCCAGGTGTGTGGGGCTACGCAAGCGGTTCCCAAAGAGCTTTAGAACAAGGCATAGTTTTCCCTGCTGGCTCTTTGGGCGTGGAACAAATCCCCAGACATATGGCCATTTTTGTGCCTGGCGCGGCGCCAAGTGCGAAAGGGTTCTTCTGAGGCTGAAGAGAGCAGGAAAGCCTGCAGCCCCCAGGTGTGTGGGGCTACGCAAGCGGTTCCAAAAGAGCTTTAGAACAAGGCATAGTTTTCCCTGCTGGCTCTTTGGGCGTGGCACCAGTCTCCAGACATATGTCCATTTTTGTGCCTGGCGCAGCGCCAAGTGCGAAAGGGTTCTTCTGAGGCTGAAGAGAGCAGGAAAGCCTGCAGCCCCCAGGTGTGTGGGGCTACGCAAGCGGTTCCCAAAGAGCTTTAGAACAAGGCATAGTTTTCCCTGCTGGCTCTTTGGGCGTGGGACCAGTCTCCAGACATATGGCCATTTTTGGTCCTGGCGCGGCGCCAAGTGCGAAAGGGTGGTTTTGAGGCTGAAGGCAGCAGGAAAGCCTGCAGCCCCCAGGTGTGTGGGGCTACGCAAGCGGTTCCCAAAGAGCTTTAGAACAAGGCATAGTTTTCCCTGCTGGCTCTTTGGGCTTGGGACCAATCTCCAGACATATGGCCATTTTTGTGCCTGGCACGGCGCCAAGTGGGAAAGCGTGCTTTTGAGGCTGAAGAGAGCAGGAAAGCCTGCAGCCCCCAGGTGTGTGGGGCTACGCAAGAGGTTCCCAAAGAGCTTTAGAACAAGGCATAGTTTTCCCTGCTGGCTCTTTGGGCGTGGGACCAACCTCCAGACATATGGCCATTTTCGTGCCTGGCGTGACGCCATGTGGAAAAGGGTGGTTTTGAGGCTGAAGGCAGCAGGAAAGCCTGCAGCCCCCAGGTGTGTGGGGCTACGCAAGCGGTTCCCAAAGAGCTTTAGAAAAAGGCATAGTTTTCCCTGCTGGCTCTTTGGGCGTGGAACAAATCCCCAGACATATGGCCATTTTTGTGCCTGGCGCAGCGCCAAGTGCGAAAGGGTTCTTCTGAGGCTGAAGAGAGCAGGAAAGCCTGCAGCCCCCAGGTCTGTGGGGCTACGCAAGCGGTTCCCAAAGAGCTTTAGAACAAGGCATAGTTTTCCCTGCTGGCTCTTTGGGCGTGGGACCAATCTCCAGACATATGGCCATTTTTGTGCCTGGCTTAGCGACATGTGGGAAAGGGTGGTTTTAAGGCTGAAGGCAGCAGGAAAGCCTGCAGCCCCCTGGTCTGTGGGGCTACGCAAGCCGTTCCCAAACAGCTTTAGAACAAGGCATATTTTTCCCTGCTGGCTCTTTGGGCGTGGCACCAGTCTCCAGCCATATGGCCATTTTTGGGCCTGGCGCAGAGCCAAGTGGGAAAGGGTGGTTTTGAGGCTGAAGGCAGCAGGAAAGCCTGCAGCCCCCACGTGTGTGGGGCTACGCAAGCGGTTCCCAAAGAGCTTTAGAACAAGGCATAGTTTTCCCTGCTGGCTCTTTGGGCGTGGGACCAATCTCCAGACATATGGCCATTTTTGGGCCTGGCGCGGCGCAGAGTGGGAAAGGGTTCTTTTGAGGCTGAAGGCAGCAGGAAAGCCTGCAGCCCCCAGGTGTGTGGCGCTACGCAAGCGGTTCCAAAAGAGCTTTAGAACAAGGCATAGTTTTCCCTGCTGGCTCTTTGGGCGTGGGACCAGTCTCCAGACATATGGCCATTTTTGCGCCTGGCGCGGCGCCAAGTGGGAAAGGGTGGTTTTGAGGCTGAAGGCAGCAGGAAAGCCTGCAGCCCCCAGGTGTGTGGGGCTACGCAAGAGGTTCCCAAAGAGCTTTAGAACAAGGCATAGTTTTCCCTGCTGGCTCTTTGGGCGTGGGACCAACCTCCAGACATATGGCCATTTTCGTGCCTGGCGTGACGCCATATGGAAAAGGGTGGTTTTGAGGCTGAAGGCAGCAGGAAAGCCTGCAGCCCCCAGGTGTGTGGGGCTACGCAAGCGGTTCCCAAAGAGCTTTAGAACAAGGCATAGTTTTCCCTGCTGGCTCTTTGGGCGTTTAACAAATCCCCAGACATATGGCCATTTTTGTGCCTGGCGCGGCGCCAAGTGCGAAAGGGTTCTTCTGAGGCTGAAGAGAGCAGGAAAGCCTGCAGCCCCCAGGTGTGTGGGGCTACGCAAGCGGTTCCCAAAGAGCTTTAGAACAAGGCATAGTTTTCCCTGCTGGCTCTTTGGGCGTGGGACCAATCTCCAGACATATGGCCATTTTTGTGCCTGGCTTAGCGACATGTGGGAAAGGGTGGTTTTAAGGCTGAAGGCAGCAGGAAAGCCTGCAGCCCCCTGGTCTGTGGGGCTACGCAAGCCGTTCCCAAAGAGCTTTAGAACAAGGCATATTTTTCCCTGCTGGCTCTTTGGGCGTGGCACCAGTCTCCAGCCATATGGCCATTTTTGTGCCTGGCGCGGCGCCAAGTGCGAAAGGGTGATTTTGAGGCTGAAGGCAGCAGGAAAGCCTGCAGCCCCCAGGTGTGTGGGGCTACGCAAGTGGTTCCCAAAGAGCTTTAGAACAAGGCATAGTTTTCCCTGCTGGCTCTTTGGGCGTGGGACCAATCTCCAGACATATGGCCATTTTTGTGCCTGGCGCGGCGCCAAGTGGGAAAGGGTTCTTCTGAGGCTGAAGAGAGCAGGAAAGCCTGCAGCCCCAAGGTCTGTGGGGCTACGCAAGCGGTTCCCAAAGAGCTTTAGAACAAGGCATAGTTTTCCCTGCTGGCTCTTTGGGCGTGGGACCAACCTCCAGACATATGGCCATTTTTTTGCCTGGCGTGACGCCATGTGGAAAAGGGTGGTTTTGAGGCTGAAGGCAGCAGGAAAGCCTGCAGCCCCCAGGTCTGTGGGGCTACGCAAGCGGATCCCAAAGAGCTTTAGAACAAGGCATAGTTTTCCCTGATGGGTCTTTGGGAAAGGGACCAGTCTCCAGACATATGGCCATTTTTCTGCCTGGCTTGGCGCCATGTGGGGAAGGGTGGTTTTGAGGCTGAAGGCAGCAGGAAAGCCTGCAGCCCCCAGGTCTGTGGGGCTACGCAAGCGGTTCCCAAAGAGCTTTAGAACAAGGCATAGTTTTCCCTGCTGGCTCTTTGGGCGTGGGACCAGTCTCCAGACATACGGCCATTTTTGGTCCTGGCGCGGCGCCAAGTGGGAAAGGGTGGTTTTGAGGCTGAAGGCAGCAGGAAAGCCTGCAGCCCCCAGGTGTGTGGGGCTACGCAAGAGGTTCCCAAAGAGCTTTAGAACAAGGCGTAGTTTTCCCTGCTGGCTCTTTGGGCGTGGGACCAGTCTCCAGACATACGGCCATTCTTGTGCCTGGCGTGACGCCATGTGGAAAAGGGTGCTTTTGAGGCTGAAGAGAGCAGGAAAGCCTGCAGCCCCCAGGTGTGTGGGGCTACGCAAGCGGTTCCCAAAGAGCTTTAGAACAAGGCATAGTTTTCCCTGCTGGCTCTTTGGGCGTGGAACAAATCCCCAGACATATGGCCATTTTTGTGCCTGGCGCGGCGCCAAGTGCGAAAGGGTTCTTCTGAGGCTGAAGAGAGCAGGAAAGCCTGCAGCCCCCAGGTCTGTGGGGCTACGCAAGCGGTTCCAAAAGAGCTTTAGAACAAGGCATAGTTTTCCCTGCTGGCTCTTTGGGCGTGGCACCAGTCTCCAGACATATGTCCATTTTTGTGCCTGGCGCGGCGCCAAGTGCGAAAGGGTTCTTCTGAGGCTGAAGAGAGCAGGAAAGCCTGCAGCCCCCATGTGTGTGGGGCTACGCAAGCGGTTCCCAAAGAGCTTTAGAACAAGGCATAGTTTTCCCTGCTGGCTCTTTGGGCGTGGGACCAACCTCCAGACATATGGCCATTTTTTTGCCTGGCGTGACGCCATGTGGAAAAGGGTGGTTTTGAGGCTGAAGGCAGCAGGAAAGCCTGCAGCCCCCAGGTGTGTGGGGCTACGCAAGCAGATCCCAAAGAGCTTTAGAACAAGGCATAGTTTTCCCTGCTGGCTCTTTGGGCGTGGGACCAGTCTCCAGACATACGGCCATTTTTGGGCCTGGCGCGGCGCAGAGTGGGAAAGGGTGGTTTTGAGGCTGAAGGCAGCAGGAAAGCCTGCAGCCCGCAGGTGTGTGGGGCTACGCAAGCGGTTCCCAAAGAGCTTTAGAACAAGGCATAGTTTTCCCTGCTGGCTCTTTGGGCGTGGGACCAGTCTCCAGACATACGGCCATTTTTTTGCCTGGCGCGGCGCCAAGTGGGAAAGGGTGGTTTTGAGGCTGAAGGCAGCAGGAAAGCCTGCAGCCCGCAGGTGTGTGGGGCTACGCAAGCGGTTCCCAAAGAGCTTTAGAACAAGGCATAGTTTTCCCTCCTGGCTCTTTGGGCGTGGGACCAATCTCCAGACATATGGCCATTTTTCGGCCTAGCGCGGCGCCAAGTGGGAAAACGTGCTTTTGAGGCTGAAGAGAGCAGGAAAGCCTGCAGCCCCCAGGTGTGTGGGGCTACGCAAGCGGTTCCCAAAGACCTTTAGAACAAGGCATAGTTTTCCCTGCTGGCTCTTTGGGCGTGGAACCAACCCCCAGACATATGGCCATTTTTGTGCCTGGAGCGGCGCCATGTGGGAAAGGGTGGTTTTGAGGCTGAAGGCAGCAGGAAAGCCTGCAGCCCCCAGGTGTGTGGGGCTACGCAAGCCGTTCCCAAAGAGCTTTAGAACAAGGCATAGATTTCCCTGATGGGTCTTTGGGAAAGGGACCAGTCTCCAGACATATGGCCATTTTTGTGCCTGGCTTGGCGCCATGTGGGGAAGGGTGGTTTTGAGGCTGAAGGCAGCAGGAAAGCCTGCAGCCCCCAGGTCTGTGGGGCTACGCAAGCGGTTCCCAAAGAGCTTTAGAACAAGGCATAGTTTTCCCTGCTGGCTCTTTGGGCGTGGGACCAGTCTCCAGACATATGGCCATTTTTGTGCCTGGCGCGGGGCCAAGTGGGAAAGGGTGGTTTTGAGGCTGAAGGCAGCAGGAAAGCCTGCAGCCCCCAGGTGTGTGGGGCTACGCAAGAGGTTCCCAAAGAGCTTTAGAACAAGGCATAGTTTTCCCTGCTGGCTCTTTGGGCGTGGGACCAATCTCCAGACATATGGCCATTTTTGTGCCTGGCGTGACGCCATGTGGAAAAGGGTGGTTTTGAGGCTGAAGGCAGCAGGAAAGCCTGCAGCCCCCAGGTGTGTGGGGCTACGCAAGCGGTTCCCAAAGAGCTTTAGAACAAGGCATAGTTTTCCCTGCTGGCTCTTTGGGCGTGGAACAAATCCCCAGACATATGGCCATTTTTGTGCCTGGCGCGGCGCCAAGTGCGAAAGGGTTCTTCTGAGGCTGAAGAGAGCAGGAAAGCCTGCAGCCCCCAGGTGTGTGGGGCTACGCAAGCGGTTCCCAAAGAGCTTTAGAACAAGGCATAGTTTTCCCTGCTGGCTCTTTGGGCGTGGGACCAATCTCCAGACATATGTCCATTTTTGTGCCTGGCCCGGCGCCAAGTGCGAAAGGGTTCTTCTGAGGCTGAAGAGAGCAGGAAAGCCTGCAGCCCCCAGGTGTGTGGGGCTACGCAAGCGGTTCCCAAAGAGCTTTAGAACAAGGCATAGTTTTCCCTCCTGGCTCTTTGGGCTTGGGACCAATCTCCAGACATATGGCCATTTTTGTGCCTGGCACGGCGCCAAGTGGGAAAGCGTGCTTTTGAGGCTGAAGAGAGCAGGAAAGCCTGCAGCCCCCAGGTGTGTGGGGCTACGCAAGCGGTTCCCAAAGAGCTTTAGAACAAGGCATAGTTTTCCCTGCTGGCTCTTTGGGCGTGGGACCAACCTCCAGACATATGGCCATTTTCGTGCCTGGCGTGACGCCATGTGGAAAAGGGTGGTTTTGAGGCTGAAGGCAGCAGGAAAGCCTGCAGCCCCCAGGTGTGTGGGGCTACGCAAGCGGTTCCCAAAGAGCTTTAGAACAAGGCATAGTTTTCCCTGCTGGCTCTTTGGGCGTGGAACAAATCCCCAGACATATGGCCATTTTTGTGCCTGGCGCAGCGCCAAGTGCGAAAGGGTTCTTCTGAGGCTGAAGAGAGCAGGAAAGCCTGCAGCCCCCAGGTGTGTGGGGCTACGCAAGCGGTTCCCAAAGAGCTTTAGAACAAGGCATAGTTTTCCCTGCTGGCTCTTTGGGCGTGGGACCAGTCTCCAGACATATGGCCATTTTTGGTCCTGGCGCGGCGCCAAGTGGGAAAGGGTGGTTTTGAGGCTGAAGGCAGCAGGAAAGCCTGCAGCCCCCAGGTGTGTGGGGCTACGCAAGAGGTTCCCAAAGAGCTTTAGAACAAGGCATAGTTTTCCCTGCTGGCTCTTTGGGCGTGGGACCAACCTCCAGACATATGGCCATTTTTGGTCCTGGCGCAGCGCCAAGTGGGAAAGGGTGGTTTTGAGGCTGAAGGCAGCAGGAAAGCCTGCAGCCCCCACGTGTGTGGGGCTACGCAAGCGGTTCCCAAAGAGCTTTAGAACAAGGCATAGTTTTCCCTGCTGGCTCTTTGGGCGTGGAACAAATCCCCAGCCATATGGCCATTTTTGTGCCTGGCGCGGCGCCAAGTGCGAAAGGGTTCTTCTGAGGCTGAAGAGAGCAGGAAAGCCTGCAGCCCCCAGGTGTGTGGGGCTACGCAAGCGGTTCCCAAAGAGCTTTAGAACAAGGCATAGTTTTCCCTGCTGGCTCTTTGGGCGTAAGACCAACCTCCAGACATATGGCCATTTTTTTGCCTGGCGTGACGCCATGTGGAAAAGGGTGGTTTTGAGGCTGAAGGCAGCAGGAAAGCCTGCAGCCCCCAGGTGTGTGGGGCTACGCAAGCAGATCCCAAAGAGCTTTAGAACAAGGCATAGTTTTCCCTGCTGGCTCTTTGGGCGTGGGCCCAGTCTCCAGACATACGGCCATTTTTGGGCCTGGCGCGGCGCAGAGTGGGAAAGGGTTCTTTTGAGGCTGAAGGCAGCAGGAAAGCCTGCAGCCCACAGGTGTGTGGGGCTACGCAAGCGGTTCCCAAAGAGCTTTAGTACAAGGCATAGTTTTCCCTGCTGGCTCTTTGGGCGTGGGACCAGTCTCCAGACATACGGCCATTTTTGTGCCTGGCGCGGCGCCAAGTGGGAAAGGGTGGTTTTGAGGCTGAAGGCAGCAGGAAAGCCTGCAGCCCCCAGGTCTGTGGGGCTACGCAAGCGGTTCCCAAAGAGCTTTAGAACAAGGCATAGTTTTCCCTGCTGGCTCTTTGGGCGTGGGACCAATCTCCAGACATATGGCCATTTTTCGGCCTAGCGCGGCGCCAAGTGGGAAAGCGTGCTTTTGAGGCTGAAGAGAGCAGGAAAGCCTGCAGCCCCCAGGTGTGTGGGGCTACGCAAGCCGTTCCCAAAGAGCTTTAGAAGAAGGCATAGTTTTCCCTGCTGGCTCTTTGGGCGTGGCACCAGTCTCCAGCCATATAGCCATTTTTGTGCCTGGAGCGGCGCCATGTGGGAAAGGGTGGTTTTGAGGCTGAAGAGAGCAGGAAAGCCTGCAGCCCCCAGGTCTGTGGGGCTACGCAAGCGGTTCCCAAAGAGCTTTAGAACAAGGCATAGTTTTCCCTGCTGGCTCTTTGGGCGTGGGACCAGTCTCCAGACATATGGCCATTTTTGGTCCTGGCGCGGCGCCAAGTGGGAAACGGTGGTTTTGAGGCTGAAGGCAGCAGGAAAGCCTGCAGCCCCCAGGTGTGTGGGGCTACGCAAGCGGTTCCCAAAGAGCTTCAGAACAAGGCATAGTTTTCCCTGCTGGCTCTTTGGGCGTGGAACAAATCCCCAGACATATGGCCATTTTTGTGCCTGGCGCGGCGCCAAGTGCGAAAGGGTTCTTCTGAGGCTGAAGAGAGCAGGAAAGCCTGCAGCCCCCAGGTGTGTGGGGCTACGCAAGCGGTTCCAAAAGAGCTTTAGAACAAGGCATAGTTTTCCCTGCTGGCTCTTTGGGCGTGGCACCAGTCTCCAGACATATGGCCATTTTTGTGCCTGGCGCGGCGCCAAGTGCGAAAGGGTTCTTCTGAGGCTGAAGAGAGCAGGAAAGCCTGCAGCCCCCAGGTGTGTGGGGCTACGCAAGCGGTTCCCAAAGAGCTTTAGAACAAGGCATAGTTTTCCCTGATGGGTCTTTGGGCGTGGGACCAGTCTCCAGACATATGGCCATTTTTGGTCCTGGCGCAGCGCCAAGTGGGAAAGGGTGGTTTTGAGGCTGAAGGCAGCAGGAAAGCCTGCAGCCCCCACGTGTGTGGGGCTACGCAAGCGGTTCCCAAAGAGCTTTAGAACAAGGCATAGTTTTCCCTGCTGGCTCTTTGGGCTTGGGACCAATCTCCAGACATATGGCCATTTTTGGGCCTGGCGCGGCGCCAAGTGGGAAAGCGTGCTTTTGAGGCTGAAGAGAGCAGGAAAGCCTGCAGCCCCCAGGTGTGTGGGGCTACGCAAGAGGTTCCCAAAGAGCTTTAGAACAAGGCATAGTTTTCCCTGCTGGCTCTTTGGGCGTGGGACCAACCTCCAGACATATGGCCATTTTCGTGCCTGGCGTGACGCCATGTGGAAAAGGGTGGTTTTGAGGCTGAAGGCAGCAGGAAAGCCTGCAGCCCCCAGGTGTGTGGGGCTACGCAAGCGGTTCCCAAAGAGCTTTAGAACAAGGCATAGTTTTCCCTGCTGGCTCTTTGGGCGTGGAACAAATCCCCAGACATATGGCCATTTTTGTGCCTGGCGCAGCGCCAAGTGCGAAAGGGTTCTTCTGAGGCTGAAGAGAGCAGGAAAGCCTGCAGCCCCCAGGTGTGTGGGGCTACGCAAGCGGTTCCCAAAGAGCTTTAGAACAAGGCATAGTTTTCCCTGCTGGCTCTTTGGGCGTGGGACCAATCTCCAGACATATGGCCATTTTTGTGCCTGGCTTAGCGACATGTGGGAAAGGGTGGTTTTAAGGCTGAAGGCAGCAGGAAAGCCTGCAGCCTGCAGGTCTGTGGGGCTACGCAAGCCGTTCCCAAACAGCTTTAGAACAAGGCATATTTTTCCCTGCTGGCTCTTTGGGCGTGGCACCAGTCTCCAGCCATATGGCCATTTTTGTGCCTGGCGGGGCGCCAAGTGGGAAAGGGTGGTTTTGAGGCTGAAGGCAGCAGGAAAGCCTGCAGCCCCCACGTGTGTGGGGCTACGCAAGCGGTTCCCAAAGAGCTTTAGAACAAGGCATAGTTTTCCCTGCTGGCTCTTTGGGCGTGGGACCAATCTCCAGACATATGGCCATTTTTGGCCTGGCGCGGCGCAGAGTGGGAAAGGGTTCTTTTGAGGCTGAAGGCAGCAGGAAAGCCTGCAGCCCCCAGGTGTGTGGCGCTACGCAAGCGGTTCCAAAAGAGCTTTAGAACAAGGCATAGTTTTCCCTGCTGGCTCTTTGGGCGTGGGACCAGTCTCCAGACATATGGCCATTTTTGTGCCTGGCGCGGCACCAAGTGGGAAAGGGTGGTTTTGAGGCTGAAGGCAGCAGGAAAGCCTGCAGCCCCCAGGTGTGTGGGGCTACGCAAGCGGATCCCAAAGAGCTTTAGAACAAGGCATAGTTTTCCCTGCTGGCTCTTTGGGCGTGGGACCAATCTCCAGACATATGGCCATTTTTGGGCCTAGCGCGGCGCCAAGTGGGAAAGCGTACTTTTGAGGCTGAAGGCAGCAGGAAAGCCTGCAGCCCCCAGGTGTGTGGGGCTACGCAAGCGGTTCCCAAAGAGCTTTAGAACAAGGCATAGTTTTCCCTGATGGGTCTTTGGGAAAGGGACCAGTCTCCAGACATATGGCCATTTTTCTGCCTGGCTTGGCGCCATGTGCGGAAGGGTGGTTTTGAGGCTGAAGGCAGCAGGAAAGCCTGCAGCCCCCAGGTGTGTGGGGCTACGCAAGCGGTTCCCAAAGAGCTTTAGAACAAGGCATAGTTTTCCCTGCTGGCTCTTTGGGAAAGGGACCAGTCTCCAGACATATGGCCATTTTTGGGCCTGGCGTGACGCCATGTGGAAAAGGGTGGTTTTGAGGCTGAAGGCAGCAGGAAAGCCTGCAGCCCCCAGGTGTGTGCGGCTACGCAAGAGGTTCCCAAACAGCTTTAGAACAAGGCATAGTTTTCCCTGCTGGCTCTTTGGGCGTGGGACCAACCTCCAGACATATGGCCATTTTTTTGCCTGGCGTGACGCCATGTGGAAAAGGGTGGTTTTGAGGCTGAAGGCAGCAGGAAAGCCTGCAGCCCCCAGGTGCGTGCGGCTACGCAAGCGGTTCCCAAAGAGCTTTAGAACAAGGCATAGTTTTCCCTGCTGGCTCTTTGGGCGTTTAACAAATCCCCAGACATATGGCCATTTTTGTGCCTGGCGCGGCGCCAAGTGCGAAAGGGTTCTTCTGAGGCTGAAGAGAGCAGGAAAGCCTGCAGCCCCCAGGTGTGTGGGGCTACGCAAGTGGTTCCCAAAGAGCTTTAGAACAAGGCATAGTTTTCCCTGCTGGCTCTTTGGGCGTGGGACCAATCTCCAGACATATGGCCATTTTTGTGCCTGGCGCGGCGCCAAGTGCGAAAGGGTTCTTCTGAGGCTGAAGAGAGCAGGAAAGCCTGCAGCCCCAAGGTCTGTGGGGCTACGCAAGCGGATCCCAAAGAGCTTTAGAACAAGGCATAGTTTTCCCTGCTGGCTCTTTGGGCGTGGCACCAGTCTCCAGACATACGGCCATTTTTGGGCCTGGCGCGGCGCAGAGTGGGAAAGAGTTCTTTTGAGGCTGCAGGCAGCAGGAAAGCCTGCAGCCCCCAGGTGTGTGGGGCTACGCAAGCGGTTCCCAAAGAGCTTTAGAACAAGGCATAGTTTTCCCTGCTGGCTCTTTGGGCGTGGGACCAGTCTCCAGACATACGGCCATTTTTGTGCCTGGCGCGGCGCCAAGTGGGAAAGGGTGGTTTTGAGGCTGAAGGCAGCAGGAAAGCCTGCAGCCCCCAGGTGTGTGGGGCTACGCAAGCGGATCCCAAAGAGCTTTAGAACAAGGCATAGTTTTCCCTGCTGGCTCTTTGGGCGTGGGACCAATCTCCAGACATATGGCCATTTTTGGGCCTAGCGCGGCGCCAAGTGGGAAAGCGTACTTTTGAGGCTGAAGAGAGCAGGAAAGCCTGCAGCCCCCAGGTGTGTGGGGCTACGCAAGCGGTTCCCAAAGAGCTTTAGAACAAGGCATAGTTTTCCCTGATGGGTCTTTGGGAAAGGGACCAGTCTCCAGACATATGGCCATTTTTCTGCCTGGCTTGGCGCCATGTGCGGAAGGGTGGCTTTGAGGCTGAAGAGAGCAGGAAAGCCTGCAGCCCCCAGGTGTGTGGGGCTACGCAAGCGGTTCCCAAAGAGCTTTAGAACAAGGCATAGTTTTCCCTGCTGGCTCTTTGGGCGTGGGACCAGTCTCCAGACATATGGCCATTTTTGTGCCTGGCGCGGCTCCAAGTGGGAAAGGGTGGTTTTGAGGCTGAAGGCAGCAGGAAAGCCTGCAGCCCCCAGGTGTGTGGGGCTACGCAAGAGGTTCCCAAAGAGCTTTAGAACAAGGCATAGTTTTCCCTGCTGGCTCTTAGGGCGTGGGACCCATCTCCAGACATATGGCCGTTTTTCTGCCTGGCGTGACGCCATGTGGAAAAGGGTGGTTTTGAGGCTGAAGGCAGCAGGAAAGCCTGCAGCCCCCAGGTGTGTGGGGCTACGCAAGCGGTTCCCAAAGAGCTTTAGAACAAGGCATAGTTTTCCCTGCTGGCTCTTTGGGCGTGGAACAAATCCCCAGCCATATGGCCATTTTTGTGCCTGGCGCGGCGCCAAGTGCGAAAGGGTTCTTCTGAGGCTGAAGAGAGCAGGAAAGCCTGCAGCCCCCAGGTGTGTGGGGCTACGCAAGCGGTTCCCAAAGAGCTTTAGAACAAGGCATAGTTTTCCCTGCTGGCTCTTTGGGCGTGGGACCAACCTCCAGACATATGGCCATTTTTTTGCCTGGCGTGACGCCATGTGGAAAAGTGTGGTTTTGAGGCTGAAGGCAGCAGGAAAGCCTGCAGCCCCCAGGTGTGTGGGGCTACGCAAGCAGATCCCAAAGAGCTTTAGAACAAGGCATAGTTTTCCCTGCTGGCTCTTTGGGCGTGGGACCAGTCTCCAGACATACGGCCATTTTTGGGCCTGGCTCGGCGCAGAGTGGGAAAGGGTTCTTTTGAGGCTGAAGGCAGCAGGAAAGCCTGCAGCCCCCAGGTGTGTGGGGCTACGCAAGCGGTTCCCAAAGAGCTTTAGTACAAGGCATAGTTTTCCCTGCTGGCTCTTTGGGCGTGGGACCAGTCTCCAGACATACGGCCATTTTTGTGCCTGGCGCGGCGCCAAGTGGGAAAGGGTGGTTTTGAGGCTGAAGGCAGCAGGAAAGCCTGCAGCCCCCAGGTGTGTGGGGCTACGCAAGCGGTTCCCAAAGAGCTTTAGAACAAGGCATAGTTTTCCCTGCTGGCTCTTTGGGCGTGGGACCAGTCTCCAGACATATGGCCATTTTTGTGCCTGGCGCGGCGCCAAGTGGGAAAGGGTGGTTTTGAGGCTGAAGGCAGCAGGAAAGCCTGCAGCCCCCAGGTGTGTGGGGCTACGCAAGCGGATCCCAAAGAGCTTTAGAACAAGGCATAGTGTTCCCTGCTGGCTCTTTGGGCGTGGGACCAGTCTCCAGACATACGGCCATTTTTGGGCCTGGCACGGCGCAGAGTGGGAAAGGGTTCTTTTGAGGCTGAAGGCAGCAGGAAAGCCTGCAGCCCGCAGGTGTGTGGGGCTACGCAAGCGGTTCCCAAAGAGCTTTAGAACATGGCATAGTTTTCCCTGCTGGCTCTTTGGGCGTGGGACCAGTCTCCAGACATACGGCCATTTTTGTGCCTGGCGCGGCGCCAAGTGGGAAAGGGTGGTTTTGAGGCTGAAGGCAGCAGGAAAGCCTGCAGCCCCCAGGTGTGTGGGGCTACGCAAGCGGTTCCCTAAGAGCTTTAGAACAAGGCATAGTTTTCCCTGCTGGCTCTTTGGGCGTGGGACCAATCTCCAGACATATGGCCATTTTTCGGCCTAGCGCGGCGCCAAGTGGGAAAGCGTGCTTTTGAGGCTGAAGAGGGCAGGAAAGCCTGCAGCCCCCAGGTGTGTGGGGCTACGCAAGCCGTTCCCAAAGAGCTTTAGAACAAGGCATAGTTTTCCCTGCTGGCTCTTTGGGCGTGGCACCAGTCTCCAGCCATATAGCCATTTTTGTGCCTGGAGCGGCGCCATGTGGGAAAGGGTGGTTTTGAGGCTGAAGGCAGCAGGAAAGCCTGCAGCCCCCAGGTGTGTGGGGCTACGCAAGCGGTTCCCAAAGAGCTTCAGAACAAGGCATAGTTTTCCCTGCTGGCTCTTTGGGCGTGGAACAAATCCCCAGACATATGGCCATTTTTGTGCCTGGCGCGGCGCCAAGTGCGAAAGGGTTCTTCTGAGGCTGAAGAGAGCAGGAAAGCCTGCAGCCCCCAGGTGTGTGGGGCTACGCAAGCGGTTCCAAAAGAGCTTTAGAACAAGGCATAGTTTTCCCTGCTGGCTCTTTGGGCGTGGCACCAGTCTCCAGACATATGTCCATTTTTGTGCCTGGCGCGGCGCCAAGTGCGAAAGGGTTCTTCTGAGGCTGAAGAGAGCAGGAAAGCCTGCAGCCCCCAGGTGTGTGGGGCTACGCAAGCGGTTCCCAAAGAGCTTTAGAACAAGGCATAGTTTTCCCTGATGGGTCTTTGGGCGTGGGACCAGTCTCCAGACATATGGCCATTTTTGGTCCTGGCGCAGCGCCAAGTGGGAAAGGGTGGTTTTGAGGCTGAAGGCAGCAGGAAAGCCTGCAGCCCCCAGGTGTGTGGGGCTACGCAAGCGGTTCCCAAAGAGCTTTAGAACAAGGCATAGTTTTCCCTGCTGGCTCTTTGGGCGTGGAACAAATCCCCAGACATATGGCCATTTTTGTGCCTGGCGCGGCGCCAAGTGCGAAAGGGTGATTTTGAGGCTGAAGGCAGCAGGAAAGCCTGCAGCCCCCAGGTGTGTGGGGCTACGCAAGCGGTTCCCAAAGAGCTTTAGAACAAGGCATAGTTTTCCCTGCTGGCTCTTTGGGCGTGGGACCAACCTCCAGACATATGGCCATTTTTTTGCCTGGCGTGACGCCATATGGAAAAGGGTGGTTTTGAGGCTGAAGGCAGCAGGAAAGCCTGCAGCCCCCAGGTGTGTGGGGCTACGCAAGCGGATCCCAAAGAGCTTTAGAACAAGGCATAGTGTTCCCTGCTGGCTCTTTGGGCGTGGGACCAGTCTCCAGACATACGGCCATTTTTGGGCCTGGCACGGCGCTGAGTGGGAAAGGGTTCTTTTGAGGCTGAAGGCAGCAGGAAAGCCTGCAGCCCGCAGGTGTGTGGGGCTACGCAAGCGGTTCCCAAAGAGCTTTAGAACAAGGCATAGTTTTCCCTGCTGGCTCTTTGGGCGTGGGACCAGTCTCCAGACATACGGCCATTTTTGTGCCTGGCGCGGCGCCAAGTGGGAAAGGGTGGTTTTGAGGCTGAAGAGAGCAGGAAAGCCTGCAGCCCCCAGGTGTGTGGGGCTACGCAAGCGGATCCCAAAGAGCTTTAGAACAAGGCATAGTTTTCCCTGCTGGCTCTTTGGGCGTGGGACCAATCTCCAGACATATGGCCATTTTTGGGCCTAGCGCGGCGCCAAGTGGGAAAGCGTACTTTTGAGGCTGAAGAGAGCAGGAAAGCCTGCAGCCCCCAGGTGTGTGGGGCTACGCAAGCGGTTCCCAAAGAGCTTTAGAACAAGGCATAGTTTTCCCTGATGGGTCTTTGGGAAAGGGACCAGTCTCCAGACATATGGCCATTTTTCTGCCTGGCTTGGCGCCATGTGCGGAAGGGTGGCTTTGAGGCTGAAGAGAGCAGGAAAGCCTGCAGCCCCCAGGTGTGTGGGGCTACGCAAGCGGTTCCCAAAGAGCTTTAGAACAAGGCATAGTTTTCCCTGCTGGCTCTTTGGGCGTGGGACCAGTCTCCAGACATATGGCCATTTTTGTGCCTGGCGCGGCTCCAAGTGGGAAAGGGTGGTTTTGAGGCTGAAGGCAGCAGGAAAGCCTGCAGCCCCCAGGTGTGTGGGGCTACGCAAGAGGTTCCCAAAGAGCTTTAGAACAAGGCATAGTTTTCCCTGCTGGCTCTTTGGGCGTGGGACCCATCTCCAGACATATGGCCGTTTTTGTGCCTGGCGTGACGCCATGTGGAAAAGGGTGGTTTTGAGGCTGAAGGCAGCAGGAAAGCCTGCAGCCCCCAGGTGTGTGGGGCTACGCAAGCGGTTCCCAAAGAGCTTTAGAACAAGGCATAGTTTTCCCTGCTGGCTCTTTGGGCGTGGAACAAATCCCCAGCCATATGGCCATTTTTGTGCCTGGCGCGGCGCCAAGTGCGAAAGGGTTCTTCTGAGGCTGAAGAGAGCAGGAAAGCCTGCAGCCCCCAGGTGTGTGGGGCTACGCAAGCGGTTCCCAAAGAGCTTTAGAACAAGGCATAGTTTTCCCTGCTGGCTCTTTGGGCGTGGGACCAACCTCCAGACATATGGCCATTTTTTTGCCTGGCGTGACGCCATGTGGAAAAGGGTGGTTTTGAGGCTGAAGGCAGCAGGAAAGCCTGCAGCCCCCAGGTGTGTGGGGCTACGCAAGCAGATCCCAAAGAGCTTTAGAACAAGGCATAGTTTTCCCTGCTGGCTCTTTGGGCGTGGGACCAGTCTCCAGACATACGGCCATTTTTGGGCCTGGCGCGGCGCAGAGTGGGAAAGGGTTCTTTTGAGGCTGAAGGCAGCAGGAAAGCCTGCAGCCCCCAGGTGTGTGGGGCTACGCAAGCGGTTCCCAAAGAGCTTTAGTACAAGGCATAGTTTTCCCTGCTGGCTCTTTGGGCGTGGGACCAGTCTCCAGACATACGGCCATTTTTGTGCCTGGCGCGGCGCCAAGTGGGAAAGGGTGGTTTTGAGGCTGAAGGCAGCAGGAAAGCCTGCAGCCCCCAGGTGTGTGGGGCTACGCAAGCGGTTCCCAAAGAGCTTTAGAACAAGGCATAGTTTTCCCTGCTGGCTCTTTGGGCGTGGGACCAGTCTCCAGACATATGGCCATTTTTGGTCCTGGCGCGGCGCCAAGTGGGAAAGGGTGGTTTTGAGGCTGAAGGCAGCAGGAAAGCCTGCACCCCCAGGTGTGTGGGGCTACGCAAGCGGTTCCCAAAGAGCTTTAGAACAAGGCATAGTTTTCCCTGCTGGCTCTTTGGGCTTGGGACCAATCTCCAGACATATGGCCATTTTTGGGCCTGGCACGGCGCCAAGTGGGAAAACGTGCTTTTGAGGCTGAAGAGAGCAGGAAAGCCTGCAGCCCCCAGGTGTGTGGGGCTACGCAAGAGGTTCCCAAAGAGCTTTAGAACAAGGCATAGTTTTCCCTGCTGGCTCTTTGGGCGTGGCACCAGTCTCCAGACATACGGCCATTTTTGGGCCTGGCGCGGCGCAGAGTGGGAAAGGGTTCTTTTGAGGCTGAAGGCAGCAGGAAAGCCTGCAGCCCCCAGGTGTGTGGGGCTATGCAAGCGGTTCCCAAAGAGCTTTAGAACAAGGCATAGTTTTCCCTGCTGGCTCTTTGGGCGTGGAACAAATCCCCAGCCATATGGCCATTTTTGTGCCTGGCGCGGCGCCAAGTGCGAAAGGGTTCTTCTGAGGCTGAAGGCAGCAGGAAAGCCTGCAGCCCCCAGGTGTGTGGGGCTACGCAAGCGGTTCCCAAAGAGCTTTAGAACAAGGCATAGTTTTCCCTGCTGGCTCTTTGGGCGTGGCACCAGTCTCCAGACATATGGCCATTTTTCTGCCTGGCTTGGCGCCATGTGCGGAAGGGTGGTTTTGAGGCTGAAGAGAGCAGGAAAGCCTGCAGCCCCCAGGTGTGTGGGGCTACGCAAGCGGTTCCCAAAGAGCTTTAGAACAAGGCATACTTTATCCTGCTGGCTCTTTGGGCGTGGGACCGGTCTCCAGACATATGGCCATTATTGGTCCTGGCGCGGCGCCAAGTGGGAAAGGGTGGTTTTGAGGCTGAAGGCAGCAGGAAAGCCTGCAGCCCCCAGGTGTGTGGGGCTACGCAAGAGGTTCCCAAAGAGCTTTAGAACAAGGCATAGTTTTCCCTGCTGGCTCTTTGGGCGTGGGACCCATCTCCAGACATATGGCCGTTTTTGTGCCTGGCGTGACGCCATGTGGAAAAGGGTGGTTTTGAGGCTGAAGGCAGCAGGAAAGCCTGCAGCCCCCAGGTGTGTGGGGCTACGCAAGCGGTTCCCAAAGAGCTTTAGAACAAGGCATAGTTTTCCCTGCTGGCTCTTTGGGCGTGGAACAAATCCCCAGACATATGGCCATTTTTGTGCCTGGCGCGGCGCCAAGTGCGAAAGGGTTCTTCTGAGGCTGAAGAGAGCAGGAAAGCCTGCAGCCCCCAGGTGTTTGGGGCTACGCAAGCGGTTCCCAAAGAGCTTTAGAACAAGGCATAGTTTTCCCTGCTGGCTCTTTGGGCGTGGGACCAACCTCCAGACATATGGCCATTTTTTTGCCTGGCGTGACGCCATATGGAAAAGGGTGGTTTTGAGGCTGAAGGCAGCAGGAAAGCCTGCAGCCCCCAGGTGTGTGGGGCTACGCAAGCGGATCCCAAAGAGCTTTAGAACAAGGCATAGTGTTCCCTGCTGGCTCTTTGGGCGTGGGACCAGTCTCCAGACATACGGCCATTTTTGGGCCTGGCACGGCGCAGAGTGGGAAAGGGTTCTTTTGAGGCTGAAGGCAGCAGGAAAGCCTGCAGCCCGCAGGTGTGTGGGGCTACGCAAGCGGTTCCCAAAGAGCTTTAGAACATGGCATAGTTTTCCCTGCTGGCTCTTTGGGCGTGGGACCAGTCTCCAGACATACGGCCATTTTTGTGCCTGGCGCGGCGCCAAGTGGGAAAGGGTGGTTTTGAGGCTGAAGGCAGCAGGAAAGCCTGCAGCCCACAGGTGTGTGGGGCTACGCAAGCGGTTCCCTAAGAGCTTTAGAACAAGGCATAGTTTTCCCTGCTGGCTCTTTGGGCGTGGGACCAATCTCCAGACATATGGCCATTTTTCGGCCTA
This sequence comes from Chroicocephalus ridibundus, assembly GCF_963924245.1. Lineage (NCBI taxonomy): Eukaryota > Metazoa > Chordata > Aves > Charadriiformes > Laridae > Chroicocephalus > Chroicocephalus ridibundus. The sequence continues at coordinate 505,267 of NW_026961252.1, forward strand.
GCGCGGCGCCAAGTGGGAAAGCGTGCTTTTGAGGCTGAAGAGGGCAGGAAAGCCTGCAGCCCCCAGGTGTGTGGGGCTACGCAAGCCGTTCCCAAAGAGCTTTAGAACAAGGCATAGTTTTCCCTGCTGGCTCTTTGGGCGTGGCACCAGTCTCCAGCCATATAGCCATTTTTGTGCCTGGAGCGGCGCCATGTGGGAAAGGGTGGTTTTGAGGCTGAAGGCAGCAGGAAAGCCTGCAGCCCCCAGGTGTGTGGGGCTACGCAAGCGGTTCCCAAAGAGCTTCAGAACAAGGCATAGTTTTCCCTGCTGGCTCTTTGGGCGTGGAACAAATCCCCAGACATATGGCCATTTTTGTGCCTGGCGCGGCGCCAAGTGCGAAAGGGTTCTTCTGAGGCTGAAGAGAGCAGGAAAGCCTGCAGCCCCCAGGTGTGTGGGGCTACGCAAGCGGTTCCAAAAGAGCTTTAGAACAAGGCATAGTTTTCCCTGCTGGCTCTTTGGGCGTGGCACCAGTCTCCAGACATATGTCCATTTTTGTGCCTGGCGCGGCGCCAAGTGCGAAAGGGTTCTTCTGAGGCTGAAGAGAGCAGGAAAGCCTGCAGCCCCCAGGTGTGTGGGGCTACGCAAGCGGTTCCCAAAGAGCTTTAGAACAAGGCATAGTTTTCCCTGATGGGTCTTTGGGCGTGGGACCAGTCTCCAGACATATGGCCATTTTTGGTCCTGGCGCAGCGCCAAGTGGGAAAGGGTGGTTTTGAGGCTGAAGGCAGCAGGAAAGCCTGCAGCCCCCAGGTGTGTGGGGCTACGCAAGCGGTTCCCAAAGAGCTTTAGAACAAGGCATAGTTTTCCCTGCTGGCTCTTTGGGCGTGGAACAAATCCCCAGACATATGGCCATTTTTGTGCCTGGCGCGGCGCCAAGTGCGAAAGGGTTCTTCTGAGGCTGAAGAGAGCAGGAAAGCCTGCAGCCCCCAGGTGTGTGGGGCTACGCAAGCGGTTCCCAAAGAGCTTTAGAACAAGGCATAGTTTTCCCTGCTGGCTCTTTGGGCGTGGGACCAACCTCCAGACATATGGCCATTTTTTTGCCTGGCGTGACGCCATATGGAAAAGGGTGGTTTTGAGGCTGAAGGCAGCAGGAAAGCCTGCAGCCCCCAGGTGTGTGGGGCTACGCAAGCGGATCCCAAAGAGCTTTAGAACAAGGCATAGTGTTCCCTGCTGGCTCTTTGGGCGTGGGACCAGTCTCCAGACATACGGCCATTTTTGGGCCTGGCACGGCGCTGAGTGGGAAAGGGTTCTTTTGAGGCTGAAGGCAGCAGGAAAGCCTGCAGCCCCCAGGTGTGTGGGGCTACGCAAGCGGTTCCCAAAGAGCTTTAGAACAAGGCATAGTTTTCCCTGCTGGCTCTTTGGGCGTGGGACCAGTCTCCAGACATACGGCCATTTTTGTGCCTGGCGCGGCGCCAAGTGGGAAAGGGTGGTTTTGAGGCTGAAGAGAGCAGGAAAGCCTGCAGCCCCCAGGTGTGTGGGGCTACGCAAGCGGTTCCCAAAGAGCTTTAGAACAAGGCATAGTTTTCCCTGCTGGCTCTTTGGGCGTGGGACCAATCTCCAGACATATGGCCATTTTTCGGCCTAGCGCGGCGCCAAGTGGGAAAGCGTGCTTTTGAGGCTGAAGAGGGCAGGAAAGCCTGCAGCCCCCAGGTGTGTGGGGCTAAGCAAGCCGTTCCCAAAGAGCTTTAGAACAAGGCATAGTTTTCCCTGCTGGCTCTTTGGGCGTGGCACCAGTCTCCAGCCATATAGCCATTTTTGTGCCTGGAGCGGCGCCATGTGGGAAAGGGTGGTTTTGAGGCTGAAGGCAGCAGGAAAGCCTGCAGCCCCCAGGTCTGTGGGGCTACGCAAGCGGTTCCCAAAGAGCTTTAGAACAAGGCATAGTTTTCCCTGCTGGCTCTTTGGGCGTGGGACCAATCTCCAGACATATGGCCATTTTTGGGCCTGGCGTCACGCCATGTGGAAAAGGGTGGTTTTGAGGCTGAAGGCAGCAGGAAAGCCTGCAGCCCCCAGGTGTGTGGGGCTACGCAAGCGGTTCCCAAAGAGCTTTAGAACAAGGCATAGTTTTCCCTGCTGGCTCTTTGGGCGTGGAACAAATCCCCAGACATATGGCCATTTTTGTGCCTGGCGCGGCGCCAAGTGCGAAAGGGTTCTTCTGAGGCTGAAGAGAGCAGGAAAGCCTGCAGCCCCCAGGTGTGTGGGGCTACGCAAGCGGTTCCCAAAGAGCTTTAGAACAAGGCATAGTTTTCCCTGCTGGCTCTTTGGGCGTGGCACCAGTCTCCAGACATATGTCCATTTTTGTGCCTGGCCCGGCGCCAAGTGCGAAAGGGTTCTTCTGAGGCTGAAGGCAGCAGGAAAGCCTGCAGCCCCCAGGTGTGTGGGGCTACGCAAGCGGTTCCCAAAGAGCTTTAGAACAAGGCATAGTTTTCCCTGCTGGCTCTTTGGGCGTGGAACAAATCCCCAGACATATGGCCATTTTTGTGCCTGGCGCGGCGCCAAGTGCGAAAGGGTTCTTCTGAGGCTGAAGAGAGCAGGAAAGCCTGCAGCCCCCAGGTGTGTGGGGCTACGCAAGCGGTTCCCAAAGAGCTTTAGAACAAGGCATAGTTTTCCCTGCTGGCTCTTTGGGCGTGGGACCAACCTCCAGACATATGGCCATTTTTTTGCCTGGCGTGACGCCATATGGAAAAGGGTGGTTTTGAGGCTGAAGGCAGCAGGAAAGCCTGCAGCCCCCAGGTGTGTGGGGCTACGCAAGCGGATCCCAAAGAGCTTTAGAACAAGGCATAGTGTTCCCTGCTGGCTCTTTGGGCGTGGGACCAGTCTCCAGACATACGGCCATTTTTGTGCCTGGCGCGGCGCCAAGTGGGAAAGGGTGGTTTTGAGGCTGAAGGCAGCAGGAAAGCCTGCAGCCCCCAGGTGTGTGGGGCTACGCAAGCGGTTCCCTAAGAGCTTTAGAACAAGGCATAGTTTTCCCTGCTGGCTCTTTGGGCGTGGGACCAATCTCCAGACATATGGCCATTTTTCGGCCTAGCGCGGCGCCAAGTGGGAAAGCGTGCTTTTGAGGCTGAAGAGGGCAGGAAAGCCTGCAGCCCCCAGGTGTGTGGGGCTACGCAAGCCGTTCCCAAAGAGCTTTAGAACAAGGCATAGTTTTCCCTGCTGGCTCTTTGGGCGTGGCACCAGTCTCCAGCCATATAGCCATTTTTGTGCCTGGAGCGGCGCCATGTGGGAAAGGGTGGTTTTGAGGCTGAAGGCAGCAGGAAAGCCTGCAGCCCCCAGGTGTGTGGGGCTACGCAAGCGGTTCCCAAAGAGCTTCAGAACAAGGCATAGTTTTCCCTGCTGGCTCTTTGGGCGTGGAACAAATCCCCAGACATATGGCCATTTTTGTGCCTGGCGCGGCGCCAAGTGCGAAAGGGTTCTTCTGAGGCTGAAGAGAGCAGGAAAGCCTGCAGCCCCCAGGTGTGTGGGGCTACGCAAGCGGTTCCAAAAGAGCTTTAGAACAAGGCATAGTTTTCCCTGCTGGCTCTTTGGGCGTGGGACCAACCTCCAGACATATGGCCATTTTTTTGCCTGGCGTGACGCCATATGGAAAAGGGTGGTTTTGAGGCTGAAGGCAGCAGGAAAGCCTGCAGCCCCCAGGTGTGTGGGGCTACGCAAGCGGATCCCAAAGAGCTTTAGAACAAGGCATAGTGTTCCCTGCTGGCTCTTTGGGCGTGGGACCAGTCTCCAGACATACGGCCATTTTTGGGCCTGGCACGGCGCTGAGTGGGAAAGGGTTCTTTTGAGGCTGAAGGCAGCAGGAAAGCCTGCAGCCCGCAGGTGTGTGGGGCTACGCAAGCGGTTCCCAAAGAGCTTTAGAACAAGGCATAGTTTTCCCTGCTGGCTCTTTGGGCGTGGGACCAGTCTCCAGACATACGGCCATTTTTGTGCCTGGCGCGGCGCCAAGTGGGAAAGGGTGGTTTTGAGGCTGAAGAGAGCAGGAAAGCCTGCAGCCCCCAGGTGTGTGGGGCTACGCAAGCGGTTCCCAAAGAGCTTTAGAACAAGGCATAGTTTTCCCTGCTGGCTCTTTGGGCGTGGGACCAATCTCCAGACATATGGCCATTTTTCGGCCTAGCGCGGCGCCAAGTGGGAAAGCGTGCTTTTGAGGCTGAAGAGGGCAGGAAAGCCTGCAGCCCCCAGGTGTGTGGGGCTAAGCAAGCCGTTCCCAAAGAGCTTTAGAACAAGGCATAGTTTTCCCTGCTGGCTCTTTGGGCGTGGCACCAGTCTCCAGCCATATAGCCATTTTTGTGCCTGGAGCGGCGCCATGTGGGAAAGGGTGGTTTTGAGGCTGAAGGCAGCAGGAAAGCCTGCAGCCCCCAGGTCTGTGGGGCTACGCAAGCGGTTCCCAAAGAGCTTTAGAACAAGGCATAGTTTTCCCTGCTGGCTCTTTGGGCGTGGGACCAATCTCCAGACATATGGCCATTTTTGGGCCTGGCGTCACGCCATGTGGAAAAGGGTGGTTTTGAGGCTGAAGGCAGCAGGAAAGCCTGCAGCCCCCAGGTGTGTGGGGCTACGCAAGCGGTTCCCAAAGAGCTTTAGAACAAGGCATAGTTTTCCCTGCTGGCTCTTTGGGCGTGGAACAAATCCCCAGACATATGGCCATTTTTGTGCCTGGCGCGGCGCCAAGTGCAAAAGGGTTCTTCTGAGGCTGAAGAGAGCAGGAAAGCCTGCAGCCCCCAGGTGTGTGGGGCTACGCAAGCGGTTCCCAAAGAGCTTTAGAACAAGGCATAGTTTTCCCTGCTGGCTCTTTGGGCGTGGCACCAGTCTCCAGACATATGTCCATTTTTGTGCCTGGCGCGGCGCCAAGTGCGAAAGGGTTCTTCTGAGGCTGAAGGCAGCAGGAAAGCCTGCAGCCCCCAGGTGTGTGGGGCTACGCAAGCGGTTCCCAAAGAGCTTTAGAACAAGGCATAGTTTTCCCTGCTGGCTCTTTGGGCGTGGAACAAATCCCCAGACATATGGCCATTTTTGTGCCTGGCGCGGCGCCAAGTGCGAAAGGGTTCTTCTGAGGCTGAAGAGAGCAGGAAAGCCTGCAGCCCCCAGGTGTGTGGGGCTACGCAAGCGGATCCCAAAGAGCTTTAGAACAAGGCATAGTGTTCCCTGCTGGCTCTTTGGGCGTGGGACCAGTCTCCAGACATACGGCCATTTTTGGGCCTGGCACGGCGCAGAGTGGGAAAGGGTTCTTTTGAGGCTGAAGGCAGCAGGAAAGCCTGCAGCCCGCAGGTGTGTGGGGCTACGCACGCGGTTCCCAAAGAGCTTTAGAACATGGCATAGTTTTCCCTGCTGGCTCTTTGGGCGTGGGACCAGTCTCCAGACATACGGCCATTTTTGTGCCTGGCGCGGCGCCAAGTAGGAAAGGGTGGTTTTGAGGCTGAAGGCAGCAGGAAAGCCTGCAGCCCCCAGGTGTGTGGGGCTACGCAAGCGGTTCCCTAAGAGCTTTAGAACAAGGCATAGTTTTCCCTGCTGGCTCTTTGGGCGTGGGACCAATCTCCAGACATATGGCCATTTTTCGGCCTAGCGCGGCGCCAAGTGGGAAAGCGTGCTTTTGAGGCTGAAGAGGGCAGGAAAGCCTGCAGCCCCCAGGTGTGTGGGGCTACGCAAGCCGTTCCCAAAGAGCTTTAGAACAAGGCATAGTTTTCCCTGCTGGCTCTTTGGGCGTGGCACCAGTCTCCAGCCGTATAGCCATTTTTGTGCCTGGAGCGGCGCCATGTGGGAAAGGGTGGTTTTGAGGCTGAAGGCAGCAGGAAAGCCTGCAGCCCCCAGGTGTGTGGGGCTACGCAAGCGGTTCCCAAAGAGCTTCAGAACAAGGCATAGTTTTCCCTGCTGGCTCTTTGGGCGTGGAACAAATCCCCAGACATATGGCCATTTTTGTGCCTGGCGCGGCGCCAAGTGCGAAAGGGTTCTTCTGAGGCTGAAGAGAGCAGGAAAGCCTGCAGCCCCCAGGTGTGTGGGGCTACGCAAGCGGTTCCAAAAGAGCTTTAGAACAAGGCATAGTTTTCCCTGCTGGCTCTTTGGGCGTGGCACCAGTCTCCAGACATATGTCCATTTTTGTGCCTGGCGCGGCGCCAAGTGCGAAAGGGTTCTTCTGAGGCTGAAGAGAGCAGGAAAGCCTGCAGCCCCCAGGTGTGTGGGGCTACGCAAGCGGTTCCCAAAGAGCTTTAGAACAAGGCATAGTTTTCCCTGATGGGTCTTTGGGCGTGGGACCAGTCTCCAGACATATGGCCATTTTTGGTCCTGGCGCAGCGCCAAGTGGGAAAGGGTGGTTTTGAGGCTGAAGGCAGCAGGAAAGCCTGCAGCCCCCAGGTGTGTGGGGCTACGCAAGCGGTTCCCAAAGAGCTTTAGAACAAGGCATAGTTTTCCCTGCTGGCTCTTTGGGCGTGGAACAAATCCCCAGACATATGGCCATTTTTGTGCCTGGCGCGGCGCCAAGTGCGAAAGGGTTCTTCTGAGGCTGAAGAGAGCAGGAAAGCCTGCAGCCCCCAGGTGTGTGGGGCTACGCAAGCGGTTCCCAAAGAGCTTTAGAACAAGGCATAGTTTTCCCTGCTGGCTCTTTGGGCGTGGGACCAACCTCCAGACATATGGCCATTTTTTTGCCTGGCGTGACGCCATATGGAAAAGGGTGGTTTTGAGGCTGAAGGCAGCAGGAAAGCCTGCAGCCCCCAGGTGTGTGGGGCTACGCAAGCGGATCCCAAAGAGCTTTAGAACAAGGCATAGTGTTCCCTGCTGGCTCTTTGGGCGTGGGACCAGTCTCCAGACATACGGCCATTTTTGGGCCTGGCACGGCGCTGAGTGGGAAAGGGTTCTTTTGAGGCTGAAGGCAGCAGGAAAGCCTGCAGCCCCCAGGTGTGTGGGGCTACGCAAGCGGTTCCCAAAGAGCTTTAGAACAAGGCATAGTTTTCCCTGCTGGCTCTTTGGGCGTGGGACCAGTCTCCAGACATACGGCCATTTTTGTGCCTGGCGCGGCGCCAAGTGGGAAAGGGTGGTTTTGAGGCTGAAGAGAGCAGGAAAGCCTGCAGCCCCCAGGTGTGTGGGGCTACGCAAGCGGTTCCCAAAGAGCTTTAGAACAAGGCATAGTTTTCCCTGCTGGCTCTTTGGGCGTGGGACCAATCTCCAGACATATGGCCATTTTTCGGCCTAGCGCGGCGCCAAGTGGGAAAGCGTGCTTTTGAGGCTGAAGAGGGCAGGAAAGCCTGCAGCCCCCAGGTGTGTGGGGCTAAGCAAGCCGTTCCCAAAGAGCTTTAGAACAAGGCATAGTTTTCCCTGCTGGCTCTTTGGGCGTGGCACCAGTCTCCAGCCATATAGCCATTTTTGTGCCTGGAGCGGCGCCATGTGGGAAAGGGTGGTTTTGAGGCTGAAGGCAGCAGGAAAGCCTGCAGCCCCCAGGTCTGTGGGGCTACGCAAGCGGTTCCCAAAGAGCTTTAGAACAAGGCATAGTTTTCCCTGCTGGCTCTTTGGGCGTGGGACCAATCTCCAGACATATGGCCATTTTTGGGCCTGGCGCGGCGCCAAGTGGAAAAGGGTGGTTTTGAGGCTGAAGGCAGCAGGAAAGCCTGCAGCCCCCAGGTGTGTGGGGCTACGCAAGCGGTTCCCAAAGAGCTTTAGAACAAGGCATAGTTTTCCCTGCTGGCTCTTTGGGCGTGGAACAAATCCCCAGACATATGGCCATTTTTGTGCCTGGCGCGGCGCCAAGTGCGAAAGGGTTCTTCTGAGGCTGAAGAGAGCAGGAAAGCCTGCAGCCCCCAGGTGTGTGGGGCTACGCAAGCGGTTCCCAAAGAGCTTTAGAACAAGGCATAGTTTTCCCTGCTGGCTCTTTGGGCGTGGCACCAGTCTCCAGACATATGTCCATTTTTGTGCCTGGCCCGGCGCCAAGTGCGAAAGGGTTCTTCTGAGGCTGAAGGCAGCAGGAAAGCCTGCAGCCCCCAGGTGTGTGGGGCTACGCAACCCGTTCCCAAAGAGCTTTAGAACAAGGCATAGTTTTCCCTGATGGGTCTTTGGGAAAGGGACCAGTCTCCAGACATATGGCCATTTTTGGGCCTGGCTTGGCGCCATGTGGGGAAGGGTGGTTTTGAGGCTGAAGGCAGCAGGAAAGCCTGCAGCCCCCAGGTGTGTGGGGCTACGCAAGCAGTTCCCAAAGAGCTTTAGTACAAGGCATAGTTTTCCCTGCTGGCTCTTTGGGCGTGGAACAAATCCCCAGACATATGGCCATTTTTGTGCCTGGCGCGGCGCCAAGTGCGAAAGGGTTCTTCTGAGGCTGAAGAGAGCAGGAAAGACTGCAGCCTGCAGGTCTGTGGGGCTACGCAAGCGGTTCCCAAAGAGCTTTAGAACAAGGCATAGTTTTCCCTGCTGGCTCTTTGGGCGTGGCACCAGTCTCCAGCCATATGGCCTTTTTTGTGCCTGGCGCGGGGCCAAGTGGGAAAGGGTGGTTTTGAGGCTGAAGGCAGCAGGAAAGCCTGCAGCCCCCAGGTGTGTGGGGCTACGCAAGCGGTTCCCAAAGAGCTTTAGAACAAGGCATAGTTTTCCCTGCTGGCTCTTTGGGCGTGGCACCAGTCTCAAGCCATATGGCCATTTTTGTGCCTGGCGCGGCGCCAAGTGGGAAAGGGTGGTTTTGAGGCTGAAGGCAGCAGGAAAGCCTGCAGCCCCCAGGTGTGTGGGGCTACGCAAGCCGTTCCCAAAGAGCTTTAGTACAAGGCATAGTTTTCCCTGCTGGCTCTTTGGGCGTGGGACCAGTCTCCAGACATATGGCCATTTTTGGGCCTAGCGCGGCGCCAAGTGGGAAAACGTGCTTTTGAGGCTGAAGAGAGCAGGAAAGCCTGCAGCCCCCAGGTGTGTGGGGCTACGCAAGCGGTTCCCAAAGAGCTTTAGAACAAGGCATAGTTTTCCCTGCTGGCTCTTTGGGCGTGGGACCAATCTCCAGACATATGGCCATTTTTGTGCCTGGTGTGACGCCAAGTGGGAAAGGGTGGTTTTGAGGCTGAAGGCAGCAGGAAAGCCTGCAGCCCCCAAGTGTGTGGGGCTACGCAAGCGGTTCCCAAAGAGCTTTAGAACAAGGCATAGTTTTCCTTGCTGGCTCTTTGGGCGTGGCACCAGTCTCCAGCCATATAGCCATTTTTGTGCCTGGCGCGGCGCCAAGTGGGAAAGGGTGGTTTTGAGGCTGAAGGCAGCAGGAAAGCCTGCAGCCCCCAGGTGTGTGGGGCTACGCAAGCGGTTCCCAAAGAGCTTTAGTACAAGGCATAGTTTTCCCTGCTGGCTCTTTGGGCGTGGGACCAGTCTCCAGCCATATGGCCATTTTTGTGCCTGGCGCGGCGCCAAGTGGGAAAGGGTGGTTTTGAGGCTGAAGGCAGCAGGAAAGCCTGCAGCCCCCAGGTGTGTGGGGCTGCGCAAGCGGTTCCCAAAGAGCTTTAGAACAAGGCATAGTTTTCCCTGCTGGCTCTTTGGGCGTGGAACCAATCTCCAGACATATGTCCATTTTTGTGCCTGGCTCTGCGCCAAGTGCGAAAGGGTTCTTCTGAGGCTGAAGAGATCAGGAAAGCCTGCAGCCCCCAGGTGTGTGGGGCTACGCAAGCGGTTCCCAAAGAGCTTTAGAACATGGCATAGTTTTCCCTGCTGGCTCTTTGGGCGTGGCACCAGTCTCCAGCCATATGGCCATTTTTGTGCCTGGCGCGGCGCCAAGTGGGAAAGGGTGGTTTTGAGGCTGAAGGCAGCAGGAAAGCCTGCAGCCCCCAGGTGTGTGGGGCTACGCAAGCGGTTCCCAAAGAGCTTTAGTACAAGGCATAGTTTTCCCTGCTGGCTCTTTGGGCGTGGCACCAGTCTCCAGCCATATGGCCATTTTTGTGCCTGGCGCGGCGCCAAGTGGGAAAGGGTGGTTTTGAGGCTGAAGGCAGCAGGAAAGCCTGCAGCCCCCAGGTGTGTGGGGCTACGCAAGCCGTTCCCAAAGAGCTTTAGTACAAGGCATAGTTTTCCCTGCTGGCTCTTTGGGCGTGGGACCAGTCTCCAGACATATGGCCATTTTTGGGCCTAGCGCGGCGCCAAGTGGGAAAACGTGCTTTTGAGGCTGAAGAGAGCAGGAAAGCCTGCAGCCCCCAGGTGTGTGGGGCTACGCAAGCGGTTCCCAAAGAGCTTTAGAACAAGGCATAGTTTTCCCTGCTGGCTCTTTGGGCGTGGGACCAATCTCCAGACATATGGCCATTTTTGTGCCTGGTGTGACGCCAAGTGGGAAAGGGTGGTTTTGAGGCTGAAGGCAGCAGGAAAGCCTGCAGCCCCCAAGTGTGTGGGGCTACGCAAGCGGTTCCCAAAGAGCTTTAGAACAAGGCATAGTTTTCCTTGCTGGCTCTTTGGGCGTGGCACCAGTCTCCAGCCATATAGCCATTTTTGTGCCTGGCGCGGCGCCAAGTGGGAAAGGGTGGTTTTGAGGCTGAAGGCAGCAGGAAAGCCTGCAGCCCCCAGGTGTGTGGGGCTACGCAAGCGGTTCCCAAAGAGCTTTAGTACAAGGCATAGTTTTCCCTGCTGGCTCTTTGGGCGTGGGACCAGTCTCCAGCCATATGGCCATTTTTGTGCCTGGCGCGGCGCCAAGTGGGAAAGGGTGGTTTTGAGGCTGAAGGCAGCAGGAAAGCCTGCAGCCCCCAGGTGTGTGGGGCTGCGCAAGCGGTTCCCAAAGAGCTTTAGAACAAGGCATAGTTTTCCCTGCTGGCTCTTTGGGCGTGGAACCAATCTCCAGACATATGTCCATTTTTGTGCCTGGCTCTGCGCCAAGTGCGAAAGGGTTCTTCTGAGGCTGAAGAGATCAGGAAAGCCTGCAGCCCCCAGGTGTGTGGGGCTACGCAAGCGGTTCCCAAAGAGCTTTAGAACATGGCATAGTTTTCCCTGCTGGCTCTTTGGGCGTGGCACCAGTCTCCAGCCATATGGCCATTTTTGTGCCTGGCGCGGCGCCAAGTGGGAAAGGGTGGTTTTGAGGCTGAAGGCAGCAGGAAAGCCTGCAGCCCCCAGGTGTGTGGGGCTACGCAAGCGGTTCCCAAAGAGCTTTAGTACAAGGCATAGTTTTCCCTGCTGGCTCTTTGGGCGTGGGACCAGTCTCCAGACATACAGCCATTTTTGGGCCTGGCGCGGCGCCATGTGGGAAAGGGTGGTTTTGAGGCTGAAGGCAGCAGGAAAGCCTGCAGCCCCCAGGTGTGTGGGGCTACGCAAGCGGTTCCCAAAGAGCTTTAGAACAAGGCATAGTTTTCCCTGCTGGCTCTTTGGGCGTGGAACCAGTCCCCAGACATATGGCCATTTTTGGGCCTGGCGCGGCGCCAAGTGCGAAAGGGTTCTTCTGAGGCTGAAGAGAGCAGGAAAGCCTGCAGCCCCCAGGTGTGTGGGGCTACGCAAGCGGTTCCCAAAGAGCTTTAGAACAAGGCATAATTTTCCCTGCTGGCTCTTTGGGCGTGGGACCAACCTCCAGACATATGGCCATTTTTGTGCCTGGTGTGACGCCATGTGGGAAAGGGTGGTTTTGAGGCTGAAGGCAGCAGGAAAGCCTGCAGCCCCCAGGTCTGTGGGGCTACACAAGCCGTTCCCAAAGAGCTTTAGAACAAGGCATAGTTTTCCCTGCTGGCTCTTTGGGCGTGGCACCAGTCTCCAGCCATATGGCCATTTTTGTGCCTGGCGCGGCGCCAAGTGGGAAAGGGTGGTTTTGAGGCTGAAGGCAGCAGGAAAGCCTGCAGCCCCCAGGTGTGTGGGGCTACGCAAGCGGTTCCCAAAGAGCTTTAGTACAAGGCATAGTTTTCCCTGCTGGCTCTTTGGGCGTGGAACCAGTCCCCAGACATATGTCCATTTTTATGCCTGGCTCTGCGCCAAGTGCGAAAGGGTTCTTCTGAGGCTGAAGAGAGCAGGAAAGCCTGCAGCCCCCAGGTGTGTGGGGCTACGCAAGCGGTTCCCAAAGAGCTTTAGAACATGGCATAGTTTTCCCTGCTGGCTCTTTGGGCGTGGCACCAGTCTCCAGCCATATGGCCATTTTTGTGCCTGGCGCGGCGCCAAGTGGGAAAGGGTGGTTTTGAGGCTGAAGGCAGCAGGAAAGCCTGCAGCCCCCAGGTGTGTGGGGCTACGCAAGCGGTTCCCAAAGAGCTTTAGTACAAGGCATAGTTTTCCCTGCTGGCTCTTTGGGCGTGGGACCAGTCTCCAGACATACAGCCATTTTTGGGCCTGGCGCGGCGCCAAGTGGGAAAGGGTGGTTTTGAGGCTGAAGGCAGCAGGAAAGCCTGCAGCCCCCAGGTGTGTGGGGCTACGCAAGCGGTTCCCAAAGAGCTTTAGAACAAGGCATAGTTTTCCCTGCTGGCTCTTTGGGCGTGGAACCAGTCCCCAGACATATGGCCATTTTTGGGCCTGGCGCGGCGCCAAGTGCGAAAGGGTTCTTCTGAGGCTGAAGAGAGCAGGAAAGCCTGCAGCCCCCAGGTGTGTGGGGCTACGCAAGCGGTTCCCAAAGAGCTTTAGAACAAGGCATAGTTTTCCCTGCTGGCTCTTTGGGCGTGGGACCAACCTCCAGACATATGGCCATTTTTGTGCCTGGTGTGACGCCATGTGGGAAAGGGTGGTTTTGAGGCTGAAGGCAGCAGGAAAGCCTGCAGCCCCCAGGTCTGTGGGGCTACACAAGCCGTTCCCAAAGAGCTTTAGAACAAGGCATAGTTTTCCCTGCTGGCTCTTTGGGCGTGGCACCAGTCTCCAGCCATATGGCCATTTTTGTGCCTGGCGCGGCGCCAAGTGGGAAAGGGTGGTTTTGAGGCTGAAGGCAGCAGGAAAGCCTGCAGCCCCCAGGTGTGTGGGGCTACGCAAGCGGTTCCCAAAGAGCTTTAGTACAAGGCATAGTTTTCCCTGCTGGCTCTTTGGGCGTGGGACCAGTCTCCAGACATACGGCCATTTTTGGGCCTGGTGCGGGGCCAAGTGGGAAAGGGTGGTTTTGAGGCTGAAGGCAGCAGGAAAGCCTGCAGCCCCCAGGTGTGTGGGGCTACGCAAGCGGTTCCCAAAGAGCTTTAGAACAAGGCATAGTTTTCCCTGCAGGCTCTTTGGGCGTGGGACCAACCTCCAGACATATGGCCATTTTTGTGCCTGGTGTGACGCCATGTGGGAAAGGGTGGTTTTGAGGCTGAAGGCAGCAGGAAAGCCTGCAGCCCCCAGGTCTGTGGGGCTACGCAAGCGGTTCCCAAAGAGCTTTAGAACAAGGCATAGTTTTCCCTGCTGGCTCTTTGAGCGTGGCACCAGTCTCCAGCCATATGGCCATTTTTGTGCCTGGCGCGGCGCCAAGTGGGAAAGGGTGGTTTTGAGGCTGAAGGCAGCAGGAAAGCCTGCAGCCCCCAGGTGTGTGGGGCTACGCAAGCGGTTCCCAAAGAGCTTTAGTACAAGGCATAGTTTTCCCTGCTGGCTCTTTGGGCGTGGGACCAGTCTCCAGACATACAGCCATTTTTGGGCCTGGCGCGGCGCCAAGTGGGAAAGGGTGGTTTTGAGGCTGAAGGCAGCAGGAAAGCCTGCAGCCCCCAGGTGTGTGGGGCTACGCAAGCGGTTCCCAAAGAGCTTTAGAACAAGGCATAGTTTTCCCTGCTGGCTCTTTGGGCGTGGAACCAGTCCCCAGACATATGGCCATTTTTGGGCCTGGCGCGGCGCCAAGTGCGAAAGGGTTCTTCTGAGGCTGAAGAGAGCAGGAAAGCCTGCAGCCCCCAGGTGTGTGGGGCTACGCAAGCGGTTCCCAAAGAGCTTTAGAACAAGGCATAGTTTTCCCTGCTGGCTCTTTGGGCGTGGGACCAACCTCCAGACATTTGGCCATTTTTGTGCCTGGTGTGACGCCATGTGGGAAAGGGTGGTTTTGAGGCTGAAGGCAGCAGGAAAGCCTGCAGCCCCCAGGTCTGTGGGGCTACGCAAGCGGTTCCCAAAGAGCTTTAGAACAAGGCATAGTTTTCCCTGCTGGCTCTTTGGGCGTGGGACCAGTCTCCAGACATACGGCCATTTTTGGGCCTGGCGCGGCGCCAAGTGGGAAAGGGTGGTTTTGAGGCTGAAGGCAGCAGGAAAGCCTGCAGCCTGCAGGTCTGTGGGGCTACGCAAGCGGTTCCCAAAGAGCTTTAGAACAAGGCATAGTTTTCCCTGCTGGCTCTTTGGGCGTGGGACCAGTCTCTAGACATATGGCCATTTTTGGGCCTGGCCCGGCGCCAAGTGAGAAAGGGTGGTTTTGAGGCTGAAGGCAGCAGGAAAGCCTGCAGCCCCCAGGTGTGTGGGGCTACGCAAGCGGTTCCCAAAGAGCTTTAGAACAAGGCATAGTTTTCCCTGCTGGCTCTTTGGGCGTAGCACCAGTCTCCAGACATACGGCCATTTTTGGGCCTGGTGCGGGGCCAAGTGGGAAAGGGTGGTTTTGAGGCTGAAGGCAGCAGGAAAGCCTGCAGCCCCCAGGTGTGTGGGGCTACGCAAGCGGTTCCCAAAGAGCTTTAGAACAAGGCATAGTTTTCCCTGCAGGCTCTTTGGGCGTGGGACCAACCTCCAGACATATGGCCATTTTTGTGCCTGGTGTGACGCCAAGTGGGAAAGGGTGGTTTTGAGGCTGAAGGCAGCAGGAAAGCCTGCAGCCCCCAGGTGTGTGGGGCTACGCAAGCGGTTCCCAAAGAGCTTTAGAACAAGGCATAGTTTTCCCTGCAGGCTCTTTGGGCGTGGGACCAACCTCCAGACATATGGCCATTTTTGTGCCTGGTGTGACGCCAAGTGGGAAAGGGTGGTTTTGAGGCTGAAGGCAGCAGGAAAGCCTGCAGCCTGCAGGTCTGTGGGGCTACGCAAGCGGTTCCCAAAGAGCTTTAGAACAAGGCATAGTTTTCCCTGCTGGCTCTTTGGGCGTGGAACCAGTCCCCAGACATACGGCCATTTTTGGGCCTGGCGCGGCGCCAAGTGCGAAAGGGTTCTTCTGAGGCTGAAGAGAGCAGGAAAGCCTGCAGCCCCCAGGTGTGTGGGGCTACGCAAGCGGTTCCCAAAGAGCTTTAGTACAAGGCATAGTTTTCCCTGCTGGCTCTTTGGGCGTGGGACCAGTCTCCAGACATACGGCCATTTTTGGGCCTGGTGCGGGGCCAAGTGGGAAAGGGTGGTTTTGAGGCTGAAGGCAGCAGGAAAGCCTGCAGCCCCCAGGTGTGTGGGGCTACGCAAGCGGTTCCCAAAGATCTTTAGAACAAGGCATAGTTTTCCCTGCAGGCTCTTTGGGCGTGGGACCAACCTCCAGACATATGGCCATTTTTGTGCCTGGTGTGACGCCATGTGGGAAAGGGTGGTTTTGAGGCTGAAGGCAGCAGGAAAGCCTGCAGCCCCCAGGTCTGTGGGGCTACGCAAGCGGTTCCCAAAGAGCTTTAGAACAAGGCATAGTTTTCCCTGCTGGCTCTTTGGGCGTGGGACCAGTCTCCAGACATACGGCCATTTTTGGGCCTGGCGCGGCGCCAAGTGGGAAAGGGTGGTTTTGTGGCTGAAGGCAGCAGGAAAGCCTGCAGCCTGCAGGTGTGTGGGGCTACGCAAGCGGTTCCCAAAGAGCTTTAGAACAAGGCATAGTTTTCCCTGCTGGCTCTTTGGGCGTGGGACCAGTCTCTAGACATATGGCCATTTTTGGGCCTGGCCCGGCGCCAAGTGAGAAAGGGTGGTTTTGAGGCTGAAGGCAGCAGGAAAGCCTGCAGCCCCCAGGTGTGTGGGGCTACGCAAGCGGTTCCCAAAGAGCTTTAGAACAAGGCATAGTTTTCCCTGCTGGCTCTTTGGGCGTGGCACCAGTCTCCAGACATACGGCCATTTTTGGGCCTGGTGCGGGGCCAAGTGGGAAAGGGTGGTTTTGAGGCTGAAGGCAGCAGGAAAGCCTGCAGCCCCCAGGTGTGTGGGGCTACGCAAGCGGTTCCCAAAGAGCTTTAGAACAAGGCATAGTTTTCCCTGCAGGCTCTTTGGGCGTGGGACCAACCTCCAGACATATGGCCATTTTTGTGCCTGGTGTGACGCCATGTGGGAAAGGGTGGTTTTGAGGCTGAAGGCAGCAGGAAAGCCTGCAGCCCCCAGGTGTGTGGGGCTACGCAAGCGGTTCCCAAAGAGCTTTAGAACAAGGCATAGTTTTCCCTGCTGGCTCTTTGGGCGTGGGACCAGTCTCCAGACATACGGCCATTTTTGTGCCTGGTGTGACGCCATGTGGGAAAGGGTTCTTCTGAGGCTGAAGGCAGCAGGAAAGCCTGCAGCCCCCAGGTCTGTGGGGCTACGCAAGCGGTTCCCAAAGAGCTTTAGAACAAGGCATAGTTTTCCCTGCTGGCTCTTTGGGCGTGGGACCAGTCTCCAGCCATACGGCCATTTTTGGGCCTGGCGCGGCGCCAAGTGGGAAAGGGTGCTTTTGAGGCTGAAGACAGCAGGAAAGCCTGCAGCCCCCAGGTGTGTGGGGCTACGCAAGCGGTTCCCAAAGAGCTTTAGAACAAGGCATAGTTTTCCCTGCTGGCTCTTTGGGCGTGGCACCAGTCTCTAGACATATGGCCATTTTTGGGCCTGGCCCGGCGCCAAGTGAGAAAGGGTGGTTTTGAGGCTGAAGGCAGCAGGAAAGCCTGCAGCCCCCAGGTGTGTGGGGCTACGCAAGCGGTTCCCAAAGAGCTTTAGAACAAGGCATAGTTTTCCCTGCTGGCTCTTTGGGCGTGGCACCAGTCTCCAGACATATGGCCATTTTTGGGCCTAGCGCGGCGCCAAGTGGGAAAGCGTGCTTTTGAGGCTGAAGAGAGCAGGAAAGCCTGCAGCCCCCAGGTGTGTGGGGCTACGCAAGCGGTTCCCAAAGAGCTTTAGAACAAGGCATAGTTTTCCCTGCTGGCTCTTTGGGCGTGGGACCAATCTCCAGAAATATGGCCATTTTTGTGCCTGGTGTGACGCCAAGTGGGAAAGGGTGGTTTTGAGGCTGAAGGCAGCAGGAAAGCCTGCAGCCCCCAGGTGTGTGGGGCTACGCAAGCGGTTCCCAAAGAGCTTTAGAACAAGGCATAGTTTTCCCTGCTGGCTCTTTGGGCGTGGCACAAGTCTCTAGACATATGGCCATTTTTGTACCTGGCGCGACGCCATGTGGGAAAGGGTGGTTTTGAGGCTGAAGGCAGCAGGAAAGCCTGCAGCCCCCAGGTCTGTGGGGCTACGCAAGCGGTTCCCAAAGAGCTTTAGTACAAGGCATAGTTTTCCCTGCTGGCTCTTTGGGCGTGGGACCAGTCTCCAGACATACGGCCATTTTTGGGCCTGGCGCGGCGCCAAGTGCGAAAGGGTGCTTTTGAGGCTGAAGGCAGCAGGAAAGCCAGCAGCCCCCAGGTGTGTGGGTCTACGCAAGCGGTTCCCAAAGAGCTTTAGAACAAGGCATAGTTTTCCCTGCAGGCTCTTTGGGCGTGGGACCAACTTCCAGACATATGGCCATTTTTGTGCCTGGTGTGACGCCATGTGGGAAAGGGTGGTTTTGAGGCTGAAGGCAGCAGGAAAGCCTGCAGCCCCCAGGTGTGTGGGGCTACGCAAGCGGTTCCCAAAGAGCTTTAGAACAAGGCATAGTTTTCCCTGCTGGCTCTTTGGGCGTAGGACCAATCTCCAGACATATGTCCATTTTTGTGCCTGGCGCGGCGCCAAGTGCGAAAGGGTTCTTCTGAGGCTGAAGAGAGCAGGAAAGCCTGCAGCCCCCAGGTGTGTGGGGCTACGCAAGCGGTTCCCAAAGAGCTTTAGTACAAGGCATAGTTTTCCCTGCTGGCTCTTTGGGCGTGGGACCAGTCTCCAGACATACGGCCATTTTTGGGCCTGGTGTGACGCCATGTGGGAAAGGGTGGTTTTGAGGCTGAAGGCAGCAGGAAAGCCTGCAGCCCCCAGGTGTGTGGGGCTACGCAAGCGGTTCCCAAAGAGCTTTAGAACAAGGCATAGTTTTCCCTGCTGGCTCTTTGGGCGTGGCACCAGTCTCCAGACATACGGCCATTTTGGGGCCTGGCGCGGCGCCAAGTGGGAAAGGGTGGTTTTGAGGCTGAAGACAGCAGGAAAGCCTGCAGCCTGCAGGTCTGTGGGGCTACGCAAGCGGTTCCCAAAGAGCTTTAGAACAAGGCATAGTTTTCCCTGCTGGCTCTTTGGGCGTGGCACCAGTCTCTAGACATACGGCCATTTTTGGGCCTGGCCCGGCGCCAAGTGAGAAAGGGTGGTTTTGAGGCTGAAGGCAGCAGGAAAGCCTGCAGCCCCCAGGTCTGTGGGGCTACGCAAGCGGTTCCCAAAGAGCTTTAGAACAAGGCATAGTTTTCCCTGCTGGCTCTTTGGGCGTGGCACCAGTCTCCAGCCATATGGCCATTTTTGTGCCTGGCGCGGCGCCAAGTGGGAAAGGGTGGTTTTGAGGCTGAAGGCAGCAGGAAAGCCTGCAGCCCCCAGGTGTGTGGGGCTACGCAAGCGGTTCCCAAAGAGCTTTAGAACAAGGCATAGTTTTCCCTGCTGGCTCTTTGGGCGTGGGACCAGTCTCCAGACATAGGGCCATTTTTGGGCCTGGCGTCACGCCATGTGGAAAAGGGTGGTTTTGAAGCTGAAGGCAGCAGGAAAGCCTGCAGCCCCCAGGTGTGTGGGGCTACGCAAGCGGTTCCCAAAGAGCTTTAGAACAAGGCATAGTTTTCCCTGCTGGCTCTTTGGGCGTGGGACCAATCTCCAGACATATGGCCATTTTTGTGCCTAGTGTGACGCCATGTGGGAAAGGGTGCTTTTGAGGCTGAAGGCAGCAGGAAAGCCTGCAGCCCCCAGGTGTGTGGGGCTACGCAAGCGGTTCCCAAAGAGCTTTAGTACAAGGCATAGTTTTCCCTGCTGGCTCTTTGGGCGTAGGACCAGTCTCCAGACATACGGCCATTTTTGGGCCTGGTGTGACGCCATGTGGGAAAGGGTGGTTTTGAGGCTGAAGGCAGCAGGAAAGCCTGCAGCCCCCAGGTGTGTGGGGCTACGCAAGCGGTTCCCAAAGAGCTTTAGAACAAGGCATAGTTTTCCCTGCTGGCTCTTTGGGCGTGGGACCAGTCTCCAGACATACGGCCATTTTTGGGCCTGGCGCGGCGCCAAGTGGGAAAGGGTGGTTTTGAGGCTGAAGACAGCAGGAAAGCCTGCAGCCTGCAGGTCTGTGGGGCTACGCAAGCGGTTCCCAAAGAGCTTTAGAACAAGGCATAGTTTTCCCTGCTGGCTCTTTGGGCTTGGCACCAGTCTCTAGACATATGGCCATTTTTGTGCCTCGTGTGACGCCATGTGGGAAAGGGTGCTTTTGAGGCTGAAGGCAGCAGGAAAGCCTGCAGCCCCCAGGTGTGTGGGGCTACGCAAGCGGTTCCCAAAGAGCTTTAGAACAAGGCATAGTTTTCCCTGCTGGCTCTTTGGGCGTGGCACCAGTCTCCAGCCATATGGCCATTTTTGTGCCTAGCGCGGCGCCATGTGGGAAAGCGTGCTTTTGAGGCTGAAGAGAGCAGGAAAGCCTGCAGCCCCCAGGTGTGTGGGGCTACGCAAGCGGTTCCCAAAGAGCTTTAGAACAAGGCATAGTTTTCCCTGCTGGCTCTTTGGGCGTGGGACCAGTCTCCAGACATAGGGCCATTTTTGGGCCTGGCGTCACGCCATGTGGAAAAGGGTGGTTTTGAAGCTGAAGGCAGCAGGAAAGCCTGCAGCCCCCAGGTGTGTGGGGCTACGCAAGCGGTTCCCAAAGAGCTTTAGAACAAGGCATAGTTTTCCCTGCTGGCTCTTTGGGCGTGGGACCAATCTCCAGACATATGGCCATTTTTGTGCCTAGTGTGACGCCATGTGGGAAAGGGTGCTTTTGAGGCTGAAGGCAGCAGGAAAGCCTGCAGCCCCCAGGTGTGTGGGGCTACGCAAGCGGTTCCCAAAGAGCTTTAGTACAAGGCATAGTTTTCCCTGCTGGCTCTTTGGGCGTAGGACCAGTCTCCAGACATACGGCCATTTTTGGGCCTGGTGTGACGCCATGTGGGAAAGGGTGGTTTTGAGGCTGAAGGCAGCAGGAAAGCCTGCAGCCCCCAGGTGTGTGGGGCTACGCAAGCGGTTCCCAAAGAGCTTTAGAACAAGGCATAGTTTTCCCTGCTGGCTCTTTGGGCGTGGGACCAGTCTCCAGACATACGGCCATTTTTGGGCCTGGCGCGGCGCCAAGTGGGAAAGGGTGGTTTTGAGGCTGAAGACAGCAGGAAAGCCTGCAGCCTGCAGGTCTGTGGGGCTACGCAAGCGGTTCCCAAAGAGCTTTAGAACAAGGCATAGTTTTCCCTGCTGGCTCTTTGGGCGTGGCACCAGTCTCTAGACATATGGCCATTTTTGTGCCTCGTGTGACGCCATGTGGGAAAGGGTGCTTTTGAGGCTGAAGGCAGCAGGAAAGCCTGCAGCCCCCAGGTGTGTGGGGCTACGCAAGCGGTTCCCAAAGAGCTTTAGAACAAGGCATAGTTTTCCCTGCTGGCTCTTTGGGCGTGGCACCAGTCTCCAGCCATATGCCCATTTTTGGGCCTAGCGCGGCGCCATGTGGGAAAGCGTGCTTTTGAGGCTGAAGAGAGCAGGAAAGCCTGCAGCCCCCAGGTGTGTGGGGCTACGCAAGCGGTTCCCAAAGAGCTTTAGAACAAGGCATAGTTTTCCCTGCTGGCTCTTTGGGCGTGGGACCAATCTCCAGAAATATGGCCATTTTTGTGCCTGGTGTGACGCCAAGTGGGAAAGGGTGGTTTTGAGGCTGAAGGCAGCAGGAAAGCCTGCAGCCCCCAGGTGTGTGGGGCTACGCAGGCGGTTCCCAAAGAGCTTTAGAACAAGGCACAGTTTTCCCTGCTGGCTCTTTGGGCGTGGGACCAGTCTCTAGACATATGGCCATTTTTGGGCCTGGCGCGGCGCCAAATGAGAAAGGGTGGTTTTGAGGCTGAAGGCAGCAGGAAAGCCTGCAGCCCCCAGGTCTGTGGGGCTACGCAAGCGGTTCCCAAAGAGCTTTAGAACAAGGCATAGTTTTCCCTGCTGGCTCTTTGGGCGTGGGACCAGTCTCCAGACATACGGCCATTTTTGGGCCTGGCGTGACGCCATGTGGAAAAGGGTGGTTTTGAAGCTGAAGGCAGCAGGAAAGCCTGCAGCCCCCAGGTGTGTGGGGCTACGCAAGCGGTTCCCAAAGAGCTTTAGAACAAGGCATAGTTTTCCCTGCTGGCTCTTTGGGCGTGGGACCAATCTCCAGACATATGGCCATTTTTGGGCATGGCGCGGCGCCAAGTGGAAAAGCGTGCTTTTGAGGCTGAAGGCAGCAGGAAAGCCTGCAGCCCCCAGGTGTGTGGGGCTACGCAAGCGGTTCCCAAAGAGCTTTAGAACAAGGCATAGTTTTCCCTGCTGGCTCTTTGGGCGTGGCACCAGTCTCCAGACATACGGCCATTTTGGGGCCTGGCGCGGCGCCAAGTGGGAAAGGGTGGTTTTGAGGCTGAAGACAGCAGGAAAGCCTGCAGCCTGCAGGTCTGTGGGGCTACGCAAGCGGTTCCCAAAGAGCTTTAGAACAAGGCATAGTTTTCCCTGCTGGCTCTTTGGGCGTGGGACCAATCTCCAGAAATATGGCCATTTTTGGGCCTGGTGTGACGCCAAGTGGGAAAGGGTGGTTTTGAGGCTGAAGGCAGCAGGAAAGCCTGCAGCCCCCAGGTGTGTGGGGCTACGCAGGCGGTTCCCAAAGAGCTTTAGAACAAGGCATAGTTTTCCCTGCTGGCTCTTTGGGCGTGGGACCAGTCTCCAGACATACGGCCATTTTTGGGCCTGGCGCGGCGCCAAGTGGGAAAGGGTGGTTTTGAGGCTGAAGGCAGCAGGAAAGCCTGCAGCCCCCAGGTGTGTGGGGCTACGCAAGCGGTTCCCAAAGAGCTTTAGAACAAGGCATAGTTTTCCCTGCTGGCTCTTTGGGCGTGGCACCAGTCTCTAGACATATGGCCATTTTTGGGCCTGGCCCGGCGCCAAGTGAGAAAGGGTGGTTTTGAGGCTGAAGGCAGCAGGAAAGCCTGCAGCCCCCAGGTGTGTGGGGCTACGCAAGCGGTTCCCAAAGAGCTTTAGAACAAGGCATAGTTTTCCCTGCTGGCTCTTTGGGCGTGGCACCAGTCTCCAGACATATGGCCATTTTTGGGCCTAGCGCGGCGCCAAGTGGGAAAGCGTGCTTTTGAGGCTGAAGAGAGCAGGAAAGCCTGCAGCCCCCAGGTGTGTGGGGCTACGCAAGCGGTTCCCAAAGAGCTTTAGAACAAGGCATAGTTTTCCCTGCTGGCTCTTTGGGCGTGGGACCAATCTCCAGAAATATGGCCATTTTTCTGCCTGGTGTGACGCCAAGTGGGAAAGGGTGGTTTTGAGGCTGAAGGCAGCAGGAAAGCCTGCAGCCCCCAGGTGTGTGGGGCTACGCAAGCGGTTCCCAAAGAGCTTTAGAACAAGGCATAGTTTTCCCTGCTGGCTCTTTGGGCGTGGCACCAGTCTCTAGACATATGGCCATTTTTGTACCTGGCGCGACGCCATGTGGGAAAGGGTGGTTTTGAGGCTGAAGGCAGCAGGAAAGCCTGCAGTCCCCAGGTGTGTGGGGCTACGCAAGCGGTTCCCAAAGAGCTTTAGTACAAGGCATAGTTTTCCCTGCTGGCTCTTTGGGCGTGGGACCAGTCTCCAGACATACGGCCATTTTTGGGCCTGGCGCGGCGCCAAGTGGGAAAGGGTGGTTTTGAGTCTGAAGGCAGCAGGAAAGCCTGCAGCCCCCAGGTGTGTGGGGCTACGCAAGCGGTTCCCAAAGAGCTTTAGAACAAGGCATAGTCTTCCCTGCAGGCTCTTTGGGCGTGGGACCAACTTCCAGACATATGGCCATTTTTGTGCCTGGTGTGACGCCATGTGGGAAAGGGTGGTTTTGAGGCTGAAGGCAGCAGGAAAGCCTGCAGCCCCCAGGTGTGTGGGGCTACGCAAGCGGTTCCCAAAGAGCTTTAGAACAAGGCATAGTTTTCCCTGCTGGCTCTTTGGGCGTGGGACCAGTCTCCAGACATACGGCCATTTTTGGGCCTGGCGCGGCGCCAAGTGGGAAAGGGTGGTTTTGAGGCTGAAGGCAGCAGGAAAGCCTGCAGCCTGCAGGTGTGTGGGGCTACGCAAGCGGTTCCCAAAGAGCTTTAGAACAAGGCATAATTTTCCCTGCTGGCTCTTTGGGCGTGGGACCAGTCTCCAGACATACGGCCATTTTTGGGCCTGGCGTGACGCCATGTGGAAAAGGGTGGTTTTGAAGCTGAAGGCAGCAGGAAAGCCTGCAGCCCCCAGGTGTGTGGGGCTACGCAAGCGGTTCCCAAAGAGCTTTAGAACAAGGCATAGTTTTCCCTGCTGGCTCTTTGGGCGTGGGACCAATCTCCAGACATATGGCCATTTTTGTGCCTCGTCTGACGCCATGTGGGAAAGGGTGGTTTTGAGGCTGAAGGCAGCAGGAAAGCCTGCAGCCCCCAGGTCTGTGGGGCTACGCAAGCGGTTCCCAAAGAGCTTTAGAACAAGGCATAATTTTCCCTGCTGGCTCTTTGGGCGTGGCACCAGTCTCCAGCCATATGGCCATTTTTGTGCCTGGCGCGGCGCCAAGTGGGAAAGGGTGGTTTTGAGGCTGAAGGCAGCAGGAAAGCCTGCAGCCCCCAGGTGTGTGGGGCTACGCAAGCGGTTCCCAAAGAGCTTTAGAACAAGGCATAGTTTTCCCTGCTGGCTCTTTGGGCGTGGGACCAATCTCCAGACATATGGCCATTTTTGGGCCTGGCGCGGCGCCAAGTGGGAAAGCGTGCTTTTGAGGCTGAAGAGAGCAGGAAAGCCTGCAGCCCCCAGGTGTGTGGGGCTACGCAAGCGGTTCCCAAAGAGCTTTAGTACAAGGCATAGTTTTCCCTGCTGGCTCTTTGGGCGTGGGACCAGTCTCCAGACATACGGCCATTTTTCTGCCTGGTGTGACGCCAAGTGGGAAAGGGTGGTTTTGAGGCTGAAGGCAGCAGGAAAGCCTGCAGCCCCCAGGTCTGTGGGGCTACGCAAGCGGTTCCCAAAGAGCTTTAGAACAAGGCATAGTTTTCCCTGCTGGCTCTTTGGGGGTGGCAACAGTCTCTAGACATATGGCCATTTTTGTACCTGGCGCGACGCCATGTGGGAAAGGGTGGTTTTGAGGCTGAAGGCAGCAGGAAAGCCTGCAGCCCCCAGGTGTGTGGGGCTACGCAAGCGGTTCCCAAAGAGCTTTAGTACAAGGCATAGTTTTCCCTGCTGGCTCTTTGGGAAAGGGACCAGTCTCCAGACATACGGCCATTTTTGGGCCTGGCGCGGCGCCAAGTGGGAAAGGGTGGTTTTGAGGCTGAAGGCAGCAGGAAAGCCTGCAGCCCCCAGGTGTGTGGGGCTACGCAAGCGGTTCCCAAAGAGCTTTAGAACAAGGCATAGTCTTCCCTGCAGGCTCTTTGGGCGTGGGACCAACTTCCAGACATATGGCCATTTTTGTGCCTGGTGTGACGCCATGTGGGAAAGGGTGGTTTTGAGGCTGAAGGCAGCAGGAAAGCCTGCAGCCCCCAGGTGTGTGGGGCTACGCAAGCGGTTCCCAAAGAGCTTTAGAACAAGGCATAGTTTTCCCTGCTGGCTCTTTGGGCGTGGGACCAGTCTCCAGACATACGGCCATTTTTGGGCCTGGCGCGGCGCCAAGTGGGAAAGGGTGGTTTTGAGGCTGAAGGCAGCAGGAAAGCCTGCAGCCTGCAGGTCTGTGGGGCTACGCAAGCGGTTCCCAAAGAGCTTTAGAACAAGGCATAGTTTTCCCTGCTGGCTCTTTGGGCGTGGGACCAGTCTCTAGACATATGGCCATTTTTGGGCCTGGCCCGGCGCCAAATGAGAAAGGGTGGTTTTGAGGCTGAAGGCAGCAGGAAAGCCTGCAGCCCCCAGGTGTGTGGGGCTACGCAAGCGGTTCCCAAAGAGCTTTAGAACAAGGCATAGTTTTCCCTGCTGGCTCTTTGGGCGTGGGACCAGTCTCCAGACATATGGCCATTTTTGTGCCTGGCGCGGCGCCAAGTGGGAAAGCGTGCTTTTGAGGCTGAAGGCAGCAGGAAAGCCTGCAGCCCCCAGGTGTGTGGGGCTACGCAAGCGGTTCCCAAAGAGCTTTAGAACAAGGCATAGTTTTCCCTGCTGGCTCTTTGGGCGTGGAACCAATCTCCAGACATATGGCCATTTTTGTGACTGGCGCGGCGCCAAGTGCGAAAGGGTTCTTCTGAGGCTGAAGAGAGCAGGAAAGCCTGCAGCCCCCAGGTGTGTGGGGCTACGCAAGCGGTTCCCAAAGAGCTTTAGAACAAGGCATAGTTTTCCCTGCTGGCTCTTTGGGCGTGGGACCAATCTCCAGACATATGGCCATTTTTGTGCCTCGTGTGACGCCATGTGGGAAAGGGTGCTTTTGAGGCTGAAGGCAGCAGGAAAGCCTGCAGCCCCCAGGTCTGTGGGGCTACGCAAGCGGTTCCCAAAGAGCTTTAGAACAAGGCATAGTTTTCCATGCTGGCTCTTTGGGCGTGGCACCAGTCTCCAGCCATATGGCCATTTTTGTGCCTGGCGTGACGCCATGTGGAAAAGGGTGGTTTTGAGGCTGAAGGCAGCAGGAAAGCCTGCAGCCCCCAGGTGCGTGGGGCTATGCAAGCGGTTCCCAAAGAGCTTTAGAACAAGGCATAGTTTTCCCTGCTGGCTCTTTGGGCGTGGCACGAGTCTCCAGCCATATGGCCATTTTTGTGCCTGGCGTGACGCCATGTGGAAAAGGGTGGTTTTGAGGCTGAAGGCAGCAGGAAAGCCTGGAGCCCCCAGGTGTGTGGGGCTACGCAAGCGGTTCCCAAAGAGCTTTAGAACAAGGCATAGTTTTCCCTGCTGGCTCTTTGGGCGTGGAACCAATCTCCAGACATACGGCCATTTTTTGCCTGGCGCGGCGCCAAGTGCGAAACGGTTCTTCTGAGGCTGAAGACAGCAGGAAAGCCTGCAGCCCCCAGGTGTGTGGGGCTACGCAAGCGGTTCCCAAAGAGCTTTAGAACAAGGCATAGTTTTCCCTGATGGCTCTTTGGGCGTGGGACCAATCTCCAGACATATGGCCATTTTTGTGCCTGGCGCGGCGCCAAGTGGGAAAGCGTGCTTTTGAGGCTGAAGGCAGCAGGAAAGCCTGCAGCCCCCAGGTGTGTGGGGCTACGCAAGCGGTTCCCAAAGAGCTTTAGAACAAGGCATAGTTTTCCCTGCTGGCTCTTTGGGCGTGGAAGCAACCTCCAGACATATGGCCATTTTTTTGCCTGGCGTGACGCCATGTGGAAAAGGGTGGTTTTGAGTCTGAAGGCAGCAGGAAAGCCTGCAGCCCCCAGGTGTGTGGGGCTACGCAAGCGGTTCCCAAAGAGCTTTAGAACAAGGCATAGTTTTCCCTCCTGGCTCTTTGGGCGTGGGACCAGCCTCCAGACATATGGCCATTTTTGTGCCTGGCGTGACGCCATGTGGGAAAGGGTGATTTTGAGGCTGAAGGTAGCAGGAAAGCCTGCAGCCCCCAGGTGTGTGGGGCTACGCAAGAGGTTCCCAAAGAGCTTTAGAACAAGGCATAGTTTTCCCTGATGGCTCTTTGGGCGTGGCACCAGTCTCCAGACATATGGCCTTTTTTGGGCCTGGCGCGGCGCCAAGTGGGAAAGGGTGGTTTTGAGGCTGAAGACAGCAGGAAAGCCTGCAGCCTGCAGGTCTGTGGGGCTACGCAAGCGGTTCCCAAAGAGCTTTAGAACAAGGCATAGTTTTCCCTGCTGGCTCTTTGGGCGTGGGACCAGTCTCCAGACATATGGCCATTTCTGGGCCTGGCGCGGCGCCAAGTGCGAAAGGGTTCTTCTGAGGCTGAAGAGAGCAGGAAAGCCTGCAGCCCCCAGGTGTGTGGGGCTACGCAAGCGGTTCCCAAAGAGCTTTAGAACAAGGCTTAGTTTTCCCTGCTGGCTCTTTGGGCGTGGGACCATTCCCCACACATATGGCCATTTTTGGGCATGGCGCGGCTCCAAGTGGGAAAGGGTGGTTTTGAGGCTGAAGGCAGCAGGAAAGCCTGCAGCCCCCAGGTGTGTGGGGCTACGCAAGCGGTTCCCAAAGAGCTTTAGAACAAGGCATAGTCTTCCCTGCAGGCTCTTTGGGCGTGGGACCAACTTCCAGACATATGGCCATTTTTGTGCCTGGTGTGACGCCATGTGGGAAAGGGTGGTTTTGAGGCTGAAGGCAGCAGGAAAGCCTGCAGCCCCCAGGTGTGTGGGGCTACGCAAGCGGCTCCCAAAGAGCTTTAGAACAAGGCATAGTTTTCCCTGCTGGCTCTTTGGGCGTGGGACCAGTCTCCAAACATACGGCCATTTTTGGGCCTGGCGCGGCGCCAAGTGGGAAAGGGTGGTTTTGAGGCTGAAGGCAGCAGGAAAGCCTGCAGCCTGCAGGTCTGTGGGGCTACGCAAGCGGTTCCCAAAGAGCTTTAGAACAAGGCATAGTTTTCCCTGCTGGCTCTTTGGGCGTGGCACCAGTCTCTAGACTTATGGCCATTTTTGGGCCTGGCCTGGCGCCAAATGAGAAAGGGTGGTTTTGAGGCTGAAGGCAGCAGGAAAGCCTGCAGCCCCCAGGTGTGTGGGGCTACGCAAGCGGTTCCCAAAGAGCTTTAGAACAAGGCATAGTTTTCCCTGCTGGCTCTTTGGGCGTGGGACCAGTCTCCAGACATACGGCCATTTTTGGGCCTGGCGTGACGCCATGTGGAAAAGGGTGGTTTTGAAGCTGAAGGCAGCAGGAAAGCCTGCAGCCCCCAGGTGTGTGGGGCTACGCAAGCGGTTCCCAAAGAGCTTTAGAACAAGGCATAGTTTTCCCTGCTGGCTCTTTGGGCGTGGGACCAATCTCCAGCCATATGGCCATTTTTGTGCCTCGTGTGACGCCATGTGGGAAAGGGTGCTTTTGAGGCTGAAGAGAGCAGGAAAGCCTGCAGCCCCCAGGTGTGTGGGGCTACGCAAGCGGTTCCCAAAGAGCTTTAGAACAAGGCATAGTTTTCCCTGCTGGCTCTTTGGGCGTGGCACCAGTCTCAAGCCATATGGCCATTTTTGTGCCTGGCGCGGCGCCAAGTGGGAAAGGGTGGTTTTGAGGCTGAAGGCAGCAGGAAAGCCTGCAGCCCCCAGGTGTGTGGGGCTACGCAAGCGGTTCCCAAAGAGCTTTAGAACAAGGCATAGTTTTCCCTGCTGGCTCTTTGGGCGTGGGACCAACCTCCAGAGATATGGCCATTTTTGGGCCTGGCGCGGCGCCAAGTGGGAAAGCGTGCTTTTGAGGCTGAAGAGAGCAGGAAAGCCTGCAGCCCCCAGGTGTGTGGGGCTACGCAAGCGGTTCCCAAAGAGCTTTAGAACAAGGCATAGTTTTCCCTGCTGGCTCTTTGGGCGTGGCACCAGTCTCCAGCCATATGGCCATTTTTGTGCCTGGCGTGACGCCATGTGGAAAAGGGTGGTTTTGAGGCTGAAGGCAGTAGGAAAGCCTGCAGCCCCCAGGTGTGTGGGGCTACGCAAGCGGTTCCCAAAGAGCTTTAGAACAAGGCATAGTTTTCCCTGCTGGCTCTTTGGGCGTGGCACAAGTCTCCAGCCATATGGCCATGTTTGTGCCTGGCGTGACGCCATGTGGAAAAGGGTGGTTTTGAGTCTGAAGGCAGCAGGAAAGCCTGCAGCCCCCAGGTGTGTGGGGCTACGCAAGCCGTTCCCAAAGAGCTTTAGAACAAGGCATAGTTTTCCCTGCTGGCTCTTTGGGCGTGGGACCAGTCTCTAGACTTATGGCCATTTTTGGGCCTGGCCCGGCGCCAAGTGAGAAAGGGTGGTTTTGAGGCTGAAGGCAGCAGGAAAGCGTGCAGCCCCCAGGTGTGTGGGGCTACGCAAGCGGTTCCCAAAGAGCTTTAGAACAAGGCATAGTTTTCCCTGCTGGCTCTTTGGGCGTGGGACCAATCTCCAGACATACGGCCATTTTTGGGCCTGGCACGGCGCCAAGTGGGAAAGCGTGCTTTTGAGGCTGAAGAGAGCAGGAAAGCCTGCAGCCCCCAGGTGTGTGGGGCTACGCAAGCGGTTCCCAAAGAGCTTCAGAACAAGGCATAATTTTCCCTGCTGGCTCTTTGGGCGTTGAACCAATCTCCAGACATATGGCCATTTTTGGGCCTGGCCCGGCGCCAAGTGAGAAAGGGTGGTTTTGAGGCTGAAGGCAGCAGGAAAGCCTGCAGCCCCCAGGTGTGTGGGGCTACGCAAGCGGTTCCCAAAGAGCTTTAGAACAAGGCATAGTTTTCCCTGCTGGCTCTTTGGGCGTGGGACCAGTCTCCAGACATACGGCCATTTTTGGGCCTGGCGTGACGCCATGTGGAAAAGGGTGGTTTTGAAGCTGAAGGCAGCAGGAAAGCCTGCAGCCCCCAGGTGTGTGGGGCTACGCAAGCGGTTCCCAAAGAGCTTTAGAACAAGGCATAGTTTTCCCTGCTGGCTCTTTGGGCGTGGAACCAATCTCCAGACATATGGCCATTTTTGTGACTGGCGCGGCGCCAAGTGCGAAAGGGTTCTTCTGAGGCTGAAGAGAGCAGGAAAGCCTGCAGCCCCCAGGTGTGTGGGGCTACGCAAGCGGTTCCCAAAGAGCTTTAGAACAAGGCATAGTTTTCCCTGCTGGCTCTTTGGGCGTGGGACCAACCTCCAGACATATGGCCATTTTTGTGCCTGGTGTGACGCCATGTGGGAAAGGGTGGTTTTGAGGCTGAAGGCAGCAGGAAAGCCTGCAGCCCCCAGGTGTGTGGGGCTACGCAAGCGGTTCCCAAAGAGCTTTAGAACAAGGCATAGTTTTCCCTGCTGGCTCTTTGGGCGTGGGACCAACCTCCAGACATATGGCCATTTTTGTGCCTGGTGTGACGCCATGTGGGAAAGGGTGGTTTTGAGGCTGAAGGCAGCAGGAAAGCCTGCAGCCCCCAGGTGTGTGGGGCTACGCAAGCGGCTCCCAAAGAGCTTTAGAACAAGGCATAGTTTTCCCTGCTGGCTCTTTGGGCGTGGGACCAGTCTCCAGACATACGGCCATTTTTGGGCCTGGCGCGGCGACAAGTGGGAAAGGGTGGTTTTGAGGCTGAAGGCAGCAGGAAAGCCTGCAGCCCCCAGGTGTGTGGGGCTACGCAAGCGGTTCCCAAAGAGCTTTAGAACAAGGCATAGTTTTCCCTGCTGGCTCTTTGGGCGTGGAACCAATCTCCAGACATATGGCCATTTTTGTGACTGGCGCGGCGCCAAGTGGGAAAGCGTGCTTTTGAGGCTGAAGAGAGCAGGAAAGCCTGCAGCCCCCAGGTGTGTGGGGCTACGCAAGCGGTTCCCAAAGAGCTTCAGAACAAGGCATAATTTTCCCTGCTGGCTCTTTGGGCGTGGAACCAATCTCCAGACATATGGCCATTTTTGGGCCTGGCCCGGCGCCAAGTGAGAAAGGGTGGTTTTGAGGCTGAAGGCAGCAGGAAAGCCTGCAGCCCCCAGGTGTGTGGGGCTACGCAAGCGGTTCCCAAAGAGCTTTAGAACAAGGCATAGTTTTCCCTGCTGGCTCTTTGGGCGTGGGACCAGTCTCCAGACCTACGGCCATTTTTGGGCCTGGCGTGACGCCATGTGGAAAAGGGTGGTTTTGAAGCTGAAGGCAGCAGGAAAGCCTGCAGCCCCCAGGTGTGTGGGGCTACGCAAGCGGTTCCCAAAGAGCTTTAGAACAAGGCATAGTTTTCCCTGCTGGCTCTTTGGGCGTGGAACCAATCTCCAGACATATGGCCATTTTTGTGACTGGCGCGGCGCCAAGTGCGAAAGGGTTCTTCTGAGGCTGAAGAGAGCAGGAAAGCCTGCAGCCCCCAGGTGTGTGGGGCTACGCAAGCGGTTCCCAAAGAGCTTTAGAACAAGGCATAGTTTTCCCTGCTGGCTCTTTGGGCGTGGGACCAACCTCCAGACATATGGCCATTTTTGTGCCTCGTGTGACGCCATGTGGGAAAGGGTGGTTTTGAGGCTGAAGGCAGCAGGAAAGCCTGCAGCCCCCAGGTGTGTGGGGCTACGCAAGCGGCTCCCAAAGAGCTTTAGAACAAGGCATAGTTTTCCCTGCTGGCTCTTTGGGCGTGGGACCAGTCTCCAGACATACGGCCATTTTTGGGCCTGGCGCGGCGACAAGTGGGAAAGGGTGCTTTTGAGGCTGAAGGCAGCAGGAAAGCCTGCAGCCCCCAGGTGTGTGGGGCTACGCAAGCGGCTCCCAAAGAGCTTTAGAACAAGGCATAGTTTTCCCTGCTGGCTCTTTGGGCGTGGGACCAGTCTCCAGACATACGGCCATTTTTGGGCCTGGCGCGGCGACAAGTGGGAAAGGGTGCTTTTGAGGCTGAAGGCAGCAGGAAAGCCTGCAGCCCCCAGGTGTGTGGGGCTACGCAAGCGGTTCCCAAAGAGCTTTAGAACAAGGCATAGTTTTCCCTGCTGGCTCTTTGGGCGTGGGACCAGTCTCTAGACATACGGCCATTTTTGGGCCTGGCACGGCGCCAAGTGGGAAAGCGTGCTTTTGAGGCTGAAGAGAGCAGGAAAGCCTGCAGCCCCCAGGTGTGTGGGGCTACGCAAGCGGTTCCCAAAGAGCTTCAGAACAAGGCATAATTTTCCCTGCTGGCTCTTTGGGCGTGGAACCAATCTCCAGACATATGGCCATTTTTGGGCCTGGCCCGGCGCCAAGTGAGAAAGGGTGGTTTTGAGGCTGAAGGCAGCAGGAAAGCCTGCAGCCCCCAGGTGTGTGGGGCTACGCAAGCGGTTCCCAAAGAGCTTTAGAACAAGGCATAGTTTTCCCTGCTGGCTCTTTGGGCGTGGGACCAGTCTCCAGACATACGGCCATTTTTGGGCCTGGCGTGACGCCATGTGGAAAAGGGTGGTTTTGAAGCTGAAGGCAGCAGGAAAGCCTGCAGCCCCCAGGTGTGTGGGGCTACGCAAGCGGTTCCCAAAGAGCTTTAGAACAAGGCATAGTTTTCCCTGCTGGCTCTTTGGGCGTGGAACCAATCTCCAGACATATGGCCATTTTTGTGACTGGCGCGGCGCCAAGTGCGAAAGGGTTCTTCTGAGGCTGAAGAGAGCAGGAAAGCCTGCAGCCCCCAGGTGTGTGGGGCTACGCAAGCGGTTCCCAAAGAGCTTTAGAACAAGGCATAGTTTTCCCTGCTGGCTCTTTGGGCGTGGGACCAATCTCCAGACATATGGCCATTTTTGGGCCTCGTGTGACGCCATGTGGGAAAGGGTGGTTTTGAGGCTGAAGGCAGCAGGAAAGCCTGCAGCCCCCAGGTCTGTGGGGCTACGCAAGCGGTTCCCAAAGAGCTTTAGAACAAGGCATAGTTTTCCATGCTGGCTCTTTGGGCGTGGCACCAGTCTCCAGCCATATGGCCATTTTTGTGCCTGGCGTGACGCCATGTGGAAAAGGGTGGTTTTGAGGCTGAAGGCAGCAGGAAAGCCTGCAGCCCCCAGGTGTGTGGGGCTACGCAAGCGGTTCCCAAAGAGCTTTAGAACAAGGCATAGTTTTCCCTGCTGGCTCTTTGGGCGTGGCACCAGTCTCCAGCCATATGGCCATTTTTGTGCCTGGCGTGACGCCATGTGGAAAAGGGTGGTTTTGAGGCTGAAGGCAGCAGGAAAGCCTGCAGCCCCCAGGTGTGTGGGGCTACGCAAGCGGTTCCCAAAGAGCTTTAGAACAAGGCATAGTTTTCCCTGCTGGCTCTTTGGGCATGGAACCAACCTCCAGACATATGGCCATTTTTGGGCCTGGCGCGGCGCCAAGTGGGAAAGCGTGCTTTTGAGGCTGAAGGCAGCAGGAAAGCCTGCAGCCCCCAGGTTTGTGGGGCTACGCAAGCGGTTCCCAAAGAGCTTTAGAACAAGGCATAGTTTTCCCTGCTGGCTCTTTGGGCGTGGGACCAGCCTCCAGACATATGGCCATTTTTGTGCCTGGCGTGACGCCATGTGGGAAAGGGTGATTTTGAGGCTGAAGGCAGCAGGAAAGCCTGCAGCCCCCAGGTGTGTGGGGCTACGCAAGAGGTTCCCAAAGAGCTTTAGAACACGGCATAGTTTTCCCTGCTGGCTCTTTGGGCGTGGGACCAGTCCCCACACATATGGCCATTTTTGGGCATGGCGCGGCTCCAAGTGGGAAAGGGTGGTTTTGAGGCTGAAGGCAGCAGGAAAGCCTGCAGCCCCCAGGTGTGTGGGGCTACGCAAGCGGTTCCCAAAGAGCTTTAGAACAAGGCATAGTTTTCCCTGCTGGCTCTTTGGGCGTGGCACCAGTCTCCAGCCATATGGCCATTTTTGTGCCTGGCTTAGCGCCATGTGGGAAAGGGTTGTTTTGAGGCTGACGGCAGCAGGAAAGCCTGCAGCCCCCAGGTCTGTGGGGCTATGCAAGCCGTTCCCAAAGAGCTTTAGAACAAGGCATAGTTTTCCCTGCTGGCTCTTTGGGCGTGGCACCAGTCTCCAGACATATGGCCATTTTTGTGCCTGGCGCGGCGCCAAGTGGGAAAGGGTGGTTTTGAGGCTGAAGGCAGCAGGAAAGCCTGCAGCCCCCAGATGTGTGGGGCTACGCAAGCCGTTCCCAAAGAGCTTTAGAACAAGGCATAGTTTTCCCTGCTGGCTCTTTGGGCGTGGGACCAATCTCCAGACATATGGCCATTTTTGTGCCTGGCTTGGCGCCATGTGGGGAAGGGTGGTTTTGAGGCTGAAGGTAGCAGGAAAGCCTGCAGCCCCCAGGTCTGTGGGGCTACGCAAGTCGTTCCCAAAGAGCTTTAGAACAAGGCATAGTTTTCCCTGCTGGCTCTTTGGGCGTGGCACCAGTCTCCAGACATACGGCCATTTTTGGGCCTGGCGCGGCGCCAAGTGGGAAAGGGTGGTTTTGAGGCTGAAGGCAGCAGGAAAGCCTGCAGCCCCCAGGTGTGTGGGGCTACGCAAGAGGTTCCCAAAGAGCTTTAGAACAAGGCATAGTTTTCCCTGCTGGCTCTTTGGGCGTGGGACCAGTCTCTAGACATATGGCCATTTTTGGGCCTGGCCCGGCGCCAAGTGAGAAAGGGTGGTTTTGAGGCTGAAGGCAGCAGGAAAGCCTGCAGCCCCCAGGTCTGTGGGGCTACGCAAGCGGTTCCCAAAGAGCTTTAGAACAAGGTATAGTTTTCCCTGATGGCTCTTTGGGCGTGGGACCAATCTCCAGACATATGGCCATTTTTGGGCCTGGCGCGGCGCCAAGTGGGAAAGGGTGGTTTTGAGGCTGAAGGCAGCAGGAAAGCCTGCAGCCCCCAGGTGTGTGGGGCTACGCAAGCGGTTCCCAAAGAGCTTTAGAACAAGGCATAGTTTTCCCTGCTGGCTCTTTGGGCGTGGAACCAACCTCCAGACATATGGCCATTTTTTTGCCTGGCGTGACGCCATGTGGAAAAGGGTGGTTTTGAGGCTGAAGGCAGCAGGAAAGCCTGCAGCCCCCAGGTCTGTGGGGCTACGCAAGCGGTTCCCAAAGAGCTTTAGAACAAGGCATAGTTTTCCCTGCTGGCTCTTTGGGCGTGGGACCAGTCTCTAGACATATGGCCATTTTTGTGCCTGGCGCGGCGCCAAGTGAGAAAGGGTGGTTTTGAGGCTGAAGGCAGCAGGAAAGCCTGCAGCCCCCAGGTGTGTGGGGCTACGCAAGCAGTTCCCAAAGAGCTTTAGAACAAGGCATAGTTTTCCCTGCTGGCTCTTTGGGCGTGGGACCTATCTCCAGACATATGGCCATTTTTGTGCCTGGCTTAGTGCCATGTGGGAAAGGGTTGTTTTGAGGCTGAAGGCAGCAGGAAAGCCTGCAGCCCCCAGGTGTGTGCGGCTACGCAAGCGGTTCCCAAAGAGCTTTAGAACAAGGCATAGTTTTCCCTGCTGGCTCTTTGGGCGTGGGACCAATCTCCAGACATACGGCCATTTTTGGGCCTGGCACGGCGCCAAGTGGGAAAGCGTGCTTTTGAGGCTGAAGAGAGCAGGAAAGCCTGCAGTCCCCAGGTGTGTGGGGCTACGCAAGCGGTTCCCAAAGAGCTTTAGAACAAGGCATAGTTTTCCCTGCTGGCTCTTTGGGCGTGGGACCAACCTCCAGACATATGGCCATTTTTGGGCCTGGCGCGGCGCCAAGTGGGAAAGCGTGCTTTTGAGGCTGAAGAGAGCAGGAAAGCCTGCAGCCCCCAGGTGTGTGGGGCTACGCAAGCGGTTCCCAAAGAGCTTTAGAACAAGGCATAGTTTTCCCTGCTGGCTCTTTGGGCGTGGCACCAGTCTCCAGCCATATGGCCATTTTTGTGCCTGGCGTGACGCCATGTGGAAAAGGGTGGTTTTGAGGCTGAAGGCAGTAGGAAAGCCTGCAGCCCCCAGGTGTGTGGGGCTACGCAAGCGGTTCCCAAAGAGCTTTAGAACAAGGCATAGTTTTCCCTGCTGGCTCTTTGGGCGTGGCACAAGTCTCCAGCCATATGGCCATGTTTGTGCCTGGCGTGACGCCATGTGGAAAAGGGTGGTTTTGAGTCTGAAGGCAGCAGGAAAGCCTGCAGCCCCCAGGTGTGTGGGGCTACGCAAGCCGTTCCCAAAGAGCTTTAGAACAAGGCATAGTTTTCCCTGCTGGCTCTTTGGGCGTGGGACCAGTCTCTAGACTTATGGCCATTTTTGGGCCTGGCCCGGCGCCAAGTTAGAAAGGGTGGTTTTGAGGCTGAAGGCAGCAGGAAAGCGTGCAGCCTGCAGGTCTGTGGGGCTACGCAAGCGGTTCCCAAACAGCTTCAGAACAAGGCATAGTTTTCCCTGCTGGCTCTTTGGGCGTGGGACCAATCTCCAGACATACGGCCATTTTTGGGCCTGGCACGGCGCCAAGTGGGAAAGCGTGCTTTTGAGGCTGAAGAGAGCAGGAAAGCCTGCAGCCCCCAGGTGTGTGGGGCTACGCAAGCGGTTCCCAAAGAGCTTTAGAACAAGGCATAATTTTCCCTGCTGGCTCTTTGGGCGTTGAACCAATCTCCAGACATATGGCCATTTTTGGGCCTGGCCCGGCGCCAAGTGAGAAAGGGTGGTTTTGAGGCTGAAGGCAGCAGGAAAGCCTGCAGCCCCCAGGTGTGTGGGGCTACGCAAGCGGTTCCCAAAGAGCTTTAGAACAAGGTATAGTTTTCCCTGCTGGCTCTTTGGGCGTGGGACCAGTCTCCAGACATACGGCCATTTTTGGGCCTGGCGTGACGCCATGTGGAAAAGGGTGGTTTTGAAGCTGAAGGCAGCAGGAAAGCCTGCAGCCCCCAGGTGTGTGGGGCTACGCAAGCGGTTCCCAAAGAGCTTTAGAACAAGGCATAGTTTTCCCTGCTGGCTCTTTGGGCGTGGAACCAATCTCCAGACATATGGCCATTTTTGTGACTGGCGCGGCGCCAAGTGCGAAAGGGTTCTTCTGAGGCTGAAGAGAGCAGGAAAGCCTGCAGCCCCCAGGTCTGTGGGGCTACGCAAGCGGTTCCCAAAGAGCTTTAGAACAAGGCATAGTTTTCCCTGCTGGCTCTTTGGGCGTGGGACCAATCTCCAGACATATGGCCATTTTTGTGCCTCGTGTGACGCCATGTGGGAAAGGGTGGTTTTGAGGCTGAAGGCAGCAGGAAAGCCTGCAGCCCCCAGGTGTGTGGGGCTACGCAAGCGGTTCCCAAAGAGCTTTAGAACAAGGCATAGTTTTCCCTGCTGGCTCTTTGGGCGTGGGACCAACCTCCAGACATATGGCCATTTTTGTGCCTGGTGTGACGCCATGTGGGAAAGGGTGGTTTTGAGGCTGAAGGCAGCAGGAAAGCCTGCAGCCCCCAGGTGTGTGGGGCTACGCAAGCGGCTCCCAAAGAGCTTTAGAACAAGGCATAGTTTTCCCTGCTGGCTCTTTGGGCGTGGGACCAGTCTCCAGACATACGGCCATTTTTGGGCCTGGCGCGGCGCCAAGTGGGAAAGGGTGGTTTTGAGGCTGAAGGCAGCAGGAAAGCCTGCAGCCCCCAGGTGTGTGGGGCTACGCAAGCGGTTCCCAAAGAGCTTTAGAACAAGGCATAGTTTTCCCTGCTGGCTCTTTGGGCGTGGGACCAGTCTCTAGACATACGGCCATTTTTGTGCCTGGCACGGCGCCAAGTGGGAAAGCGTGCTTTTGAGGCTGAAGAGAGCAGGAAAGCCTGCAGCCCCCAGGTGTGTGGGGCTACGCAAGCGGTTCCCAAAGAGCTTCAGAACAAGGCATAATTTTCCCTGCTGGCTCTTTGGGCGTGGAACCAATCTCCAGACATATGGCCATTTTTGGGCCTGGCCCGGCGCCAAGTGAGAAAGGGTGGTTTTGAGGCTGAAGGCAGCAGGAAAGCCTGCAGCCCCCAGGTGTGTGGGGCTACGCAAGCGGTTCCCAAAGAGCTTTAGAACAAGGCATAGTTTTCCCTGCTGGCTCTTTGGGCGTGGGACCAGTCTCCAGACATACGGCCATTTTTGGGCCTGGCGTGACGCCATGTGGAAAAGGGTGGTTTTGAAGCTGAAGGCAGCAGGAAAGCCTGCAGCCCCCAGGTGTGTGGGGCTACGCAAGCGGTTCCCAAAGAGCTTTAGAACAAGGCATAGTTTTCCCTGCTGGCTCTTTGGGCGTGGAACCAATCTCCAGACATATGGCCATTTTTGTGACTGGCGCGGCGCCAAGTGCGAAAGGGTTCTTCTGAGGCTGAAGAGAGCAGGAAAGCCTGCAGCCCCCAGGTGTGTGGGGCTACGCAAGCCGTTCCCAAAGAGCTTTAGAACAAGGCATAGTTTTCCCTGCTGGCTCTTTGGGCGTGGGACCAGTCTCTAGACTTATGGCCATTTTTGGGCCTGGCCCGGCGCCAAGTTAGAAAGGGTGGTTTTGAGGCTGAAGGCAGCAGGAAAGCGTGCAGCCTGCAGGTCTGTGGGGCTACGCAAGCGGTTCCCAAAGAGCTTTAGAACAAGGCATAGTTTTCCCTGCTGGCTCTTTGGGCGTGGGACCAGTCTCCAGACATACGGCCATTTTTGGGCCTGGCGTGACGCCATGTGGAAAAGGGTGGTTTTGAAGCTGAAGGCAGCAGGAAAGCCTGCAGCCCCCAGGTGTGTGGGGCTACGCAAGCGGTTCCCAAAGAGCTTTAGAACAAGGCATAGTTTTCCCTGCTGGCTCTTTGGGCGTGGAACCAATCTCCAGACATATGGCCATTTTTGTGACTGGCGCGGCGCCAAGTGCGAAAGGGTTCTTCTGAGGCTGAAGAGAGCAGGAAAGCCTGCAGCCCCCAGGTGTGTGGGGCTACGCAAGCGGTTCCCAAAGAGCTTTAGAACAAGGCATAGTTTTCCCTGCTGGCTCTTTGGGCGTGGGACCAATCTCCAGACATATGGCCATTTTTGTGCCTCGTGTGACGCCATGTGGGAAAGGGTGGTTTTGAGGCTGAAGGCAGCAGGAAAGCCTGCAGCCCCCAGGTGTGTGGGGCTACGCAAGCGGTTCCCAAAGAGCTTTAGAACAAGGCATAGTTTTCCCTGCTGGCTCTTTGGGCGTGGGACCAACCTCCAGACATATGGCCATTTTTGTGCCTGGCGTGACGCCATGTGGAAAAGGGTGGTTTTGAGGCTGAAGGCAGCAGGAAAGCCTGCAGCCCCCAGGTGTGTGGGGCTACGCAAGCGGCTCCCAAAGAGCTTTAGAACAAGGCATAGTTTTCCCTGCTGGCTCTTTGGGCGTGGGACCAGTCTCCAGACATACGGCCATTTTTGGGCCTGGCGCGGCGCCAAGTGGGAAAGGGTGGTTTTGAGGCTGAAGGCAGCAGGAAAGCCTGCAGCCCCCAGGTGTGTGGGGCTACGCAAGCAGTTCCCAAAGAGCTTTAGAACAAGGCATAGTTTTCCCTGCTGGCTCTTTGGGCGTGGGACCAGTCTCTAGACATACGGCCATTTTTGGGCCTGGCACGGCGCCAAGTGGGAAAGCGTGCTTTTGAGGCTGAAGAGAGCAGGAAAGCCTGCAGCCCCCACGTGTGTGGGGCTACGCAAGCGGTTCCCAAAGAGCTTCAGAACAAGGCATAATTTTCCCTGCTGGCTCTTTGGGCGTGGAACCAATCTCCAGACATATGGCCATTTTTGGGCCTGGCCCGGCGCCAAGTGAGAAAGGGTGGTTTTGAGGCTGAAGGCAGCAGGAAAGCCTGCAGCCCCCAGGTGTGTGCGGCTACGCAAGCGGTTCCCAAAGAGCTTTAGAACAAGGCATAGTTTTCCCTGCTGGCTCTTTGGGCGTGGGACCAGTCTCCAGATATACGGCCATTTTTGGGCCTGGCGTGACGCCATGTGGAAAAGGGTGGTTTTGAAGCTGAAGGCAGCAGGAAAGCCTGCAGCCCCCAGGTGTGTGGGGCTACGCAAGCGGTTCCCAAAGAGCTTTAGAACAAGGCATAGTTTTCCCTGCTGGCTCTTTGGGCGTGGAACCAATCTCCAGACATATGGCCATTTTTGTGACTGGCGCGGCGCCAAGTGCGAAAGGGTTCTTCTGAGGCTGAAGAGAGCAGGAAAGCCTGCAGCCCCCAGGTGTGTGGGGCTACGCAAGCGGTTCCCAAAGAGCTTTAGAACAAGGCATAGTTTTCCCTGCTGGCTCTTTGGGCGTGGGACCAACCTCCAGACATATGGCCATTTTTGTGCCTCGTGTGACGCCATGTGGGAAAGGGTGGTTTTGAGGCTGAAGGCAGCAGGAAAGCCTGCAGCCCCCAGGTGTGTGGGGCTACGCAAGCGGCTCCCAAAGAGCTTTAGAACAAGGCATAGTTTTCCCTGCTGGCTCTTTGGGCGTGGGACCAGTCTCCAGACATACGGCCATTTTTGGGCCTGGCGCGGCGACAAGTGGGAAAGGGTGGTTTTGAGGCTGAAGGCAGCAGGAAAGCCTGCAGCCCCCAGGTGTGTGGGGCTACGCAAGCGGTTCCCAAAGAGCTTTAGAACAAGGCATAGTTTTCCCTGCTGGCTCTTTGGGCGTGGGACCAGTCTCTAGACATACGGCCATTTTTGGGCCTGGCACGGCGCCAAGTGGGAAAGCGTGCTTTTGAGGCTGAAGAGAGCAGGAAAGCCTGCAGCCCCCAGGTGTGTGGGGCTACGCAAGCGGTTCCCAAAGAGCTTCAGAACAAGGCATAATTTTCCCTGCTGGCTCTTTGGGCGTGGAACCAATCTCCAGACATATGGCCATTTTTGGGCCTGGCCCGTCGCCAAGTGAGAAAGGGTGGTTTTGAGGCTGAAGGCAGCAGGAAAGCCTGCAGCCCCCAGGTGTGTGGGGCTACGCAAGCGGTTCCCAAAGAGCTTTAGAACAAGGCATAGTTTTCCCTGCTGGCTCTTTGGGCGTGGGACCAGTCTCCAGACATACGGCCATTTTTGGGCCTGGCGTGACGCCATGTGGAAAAGGGTGGTTTTGAAGCTGAAGGCAGCAGGAAAGCCTGCAGCCCCCAGGTGTGTGGGGCTACGCAAGCGGTTCCCAAAGAGCTTTA
This sequence comes from Chroicocephalus ridibundus, assembly GCF_963924245.1. NCBI lineage: Eukaryota > Metazoa > Chordata > Aves > Charadriiformes > Laridae > Chroicocephalus > Chroicocephalus ridibundus. The sequence continues at coordinate 545,690 of NW_026961252.1, forward strand.
GAACAAGGCATAGTTTTCCCTGCTGGCTCTTTGGGCGTGGAACCAATCTCCAGACATATGGCCATTTTTGTGACTGGCGCGGCGCCAAGTGCGAAAGGGTTCTTCTGAGGCTGAAGAGAGCAGGAAAGCCTGCAGCCCCCAGGTGTGTGGGGCTACGCAAGCGGTTCCCAAAGAGCTTTAGAACAAGGCATAGTTTTCCCTGCTGGCTCTTTGGGCGTGGGACCAATCTCCAGACATATGGCCATTTTTGGGCCTCGTGTGACGCCATGTGGGAAAGGGTGGTTTTGAGGCTGAAGGCAGCAGGAAAGCCTGCAGCCCCCAGGTCTGTGGGGCTACGCAAGCGGTTCCCAAAGAGCTTTAGAACAAGGCATAGTTTTCCATGCTGGCTCTTTGGGCGTGGCACCAGTCTCCAGCCATATGGCCATTTTTGTGCCTGGCGTGACGCCATGTGGAAAAGGGTGGTTTTGAGGCTGAAGGCAGCAGGAAAGCCTGCAGCCCCCAGGTGTGTGGGGCTACGCAAGCGGTTCCCAAAGAGCTTTAGAACAAGGCATAGTTTTCCCTGCTGGCTCTTTGGGCGTGGCACCAGTCTCCAGCCATATGGCCATTTTTGTGCCTGGCGTGACGCCATGTGGAAAAGGGTGGTTTTGAGGCTGAAGGCAGCAGGAAAGCCTGCAGCCCCCAGGTGTGTGGGGCTACGCAAGCGGTTCCCAAAGAGCTTTAGAACAAGGCATAGTTTTCCCTGCTGGCTCTTTGGGCATGGAACCAACCTCCAGACATATGGCCATTTTTGGGCCTGGCGCGGCGCCAAGTGGGAAAGGGTGGTTTTGAGGCTGAAGGCAGCAGGAAAGCCTGCAGCCCCCAGGTTTGTGGGGCTACGCAAGCGGTTCCCAAAGAGCTTTAGAACAAGGCATAGTTTTCCCTGCTGGCTCTTTGGGCGTGGGACCAGCCTCCAGACATATGGCCATTTTTGTGCCTGGCGTGACGCCATGTGGGAAAGGGTGATTTTGAGGCTGAAGGCAGCAGGAAAGCCTGCAGCCCCCAGGTCTGTGGGGCTACGCAAGAGGTTCCCAAAGAGCTTTAGAACACGGCATAGTTTTCCCTGCTGGCTCTTTGGGCGTGGGACCAGTCCCCACACATATGGCCATTTTTGGGCATGGCGCGGCTCCAAGTGGGAAAGGGTGGTTTTGAGGCTGAAGGCAGCAGGAAAGCCTGCAGCCCCCAGGTGTGTGGGGCTACGCAAGCGGTTCCCAAAGAGCTTTAGAACAAGGCATAGTTTTCCCTGCTGGCTCTTTGGGCGTGGCACCAGTCTCCAGCCATATGGCCATTTTTGTGCCTGGCTTAGCGCCATGTGGGAAAGGGTTGTTTTGAGGCTGACGGCAGCAGGAAAGCCTGCAGCCCCCAGGTCTGTGGGGCTATGCAAGCCGTTCCCAAAGAGCTTTAGAACAAGGCATAGTTTTCCCTGCTGGCTCTTTGGGCGTGGCACCAGTCTCCAGACATATGGCCATTTTTGTGCCTGGCGCGGCGCCAAGTGGGAAAGGGTGGTTTTGAGGCTGAAGGCAGCAGGAAAGCCTGCAGCCCCCAGATGTGTGGGGCTACGCAAGCCGTTCCCAAAGAGCTTTAGAACAAGGCATAGTTTTCCCTGCTGGCTCTTTGGGCGTGGGACCAATCTCCAGACATATGGCCATTTTTGTGCCTGGCTTGGCGCCATGTGGGGAAGGGTGGTTTTGAGGCTGAAGGTAGCAGGAAAGCCTGCAGCCCCCAGGTCTGTGGGGCTACGCAAGTCGTTCCCAAAGAGCTTTAGAACAAGGCATAGTTTTCCCTGCTGGCTCTTTGGGCGTGGCACCAGTCTCCAGACATACGGCCATTTTTGGGCCTGGCGCGGCGCCAAGTGGGAAAGGGTGGTTTTGAGGCTGAAGGCAGCAGGAAAGCCTGCAGCCCCCAGGTGTGTGGGGCTACGCAAGAGGTTCCCAAAGAGCTTTAGAACAAGGCATAGTTTTCCCTGCTGGCTCTTTGGGCGTGGGACCAGTCTCTAGACATATGGCCATTTTTGGGCCTGGCCCGGCGCCAAGTGAGAAAGGGTGGTTTTGAGGCTGAAGGCAGCAGGAAAGCCTGCAGCCCCCAGGTCTGTGGGGCTACGCAAGCGGTTCCCAAAGAGCTTTAGAACAAGGCATAGTTTTCCCTGCTGGCTCTTTGGGCGTGGAACCAACCTCCAGACATATGGCCATTTTTTTGCCTGGCGTGACGCCATGTGGAAAAGGGTGGTTTTGAGGCTGAAGGCAGCAGGAAAGCCTGCAGCCCCCAGGTGTGTGGGGCTACGCAAGCGGTTCCCAAAGAGCTTTAGAACAAGGCATAGTTTTCCCTGCTGGCTCTTTGGGCGTGGGACCAGTCTCTAGACATATGGCCATTTTTGTGCCTGGCGCGGCGCCAAGTGAGAAAGGGTGGTTTTGAGGCTGAAGGCAGCAGGAAAGCCTGCAGCCCCCAGGTGTGTGGGGCTACGCAAGCAGTTCCCAAAGAGCTTTAGAACAAGGCATAGTTTTCCCTGCTGGCTCTTTGGGCGTGGGACCTATCTCCAGACATATGGCCATTTTTGTGCCTGGCTTAGTGCCATGTGGGAAAGGGTTGTTTTGAGGCTGAAGGCAGCAGGAAAGCCTGCAGCCCCCAGGTGTGTGCGGCTACGCAAGCGGTTCCCAAAGAGCTTTAGAACAAGGCATAGTTTTCCCTGCTGGCTCTTTGGGCGTGGGACCAATCTCCAGACATACGGCCATTTTTGGGCCTGGCACGGCGCCAAGTGGGAAAGCGTGCTTTTGAGGCTGAAGAGAGCAGGAAAGCCTGCAGTCCCCAGGTGTGTGGGGCTACGCAAGCGGTTCCCAAAGAGCTTTAGAACAAGGCATAGTTTTCCCTGCTGGCTCTTTGGGCGTGGGACCAACCTCCAGACATATGGCCATTTTTGGGCCTGGCGCGGCGCCAAGTGGGAAAGCGTGCTTTTGAGGCTGAAGAGAGCAGGAAAGCCTGCAGCCCCCAGGTGTGTGGGGCTACGCAAGCGGTTCCCAAAGAGCTTTAGAACAAGGCATAGTTTTCCCTGCTGGCTCTTTGGGCGTGGCACCAGTCTCCAGCCATATGGCCATTTTTGTGCCTGGCGTGACGCCATGTGGAAAAGGGTGGTTTTGAGGCTGAAGGCAGTAGGAAAGCCTGCAGCCCCCAGGTGTGTGGGGCTACGCAAGCGGTTCCCAAAGAGCTTTAGAACAAGGCATAGTTTTCCCTGCTGGCTCTTTGGGCGTGGCACAAGTCTCCAGCCATATGGCCATGTTTGTGCCTGGCGTGACGCCATGTGGAAAAGGGTGGTTTTGAGTCTGAAGGCAGCAGGAAAGCCTGCAGCCCCCAGGTGTGTGGGGCTACGCAAGCCGTTCCCAAAGAGCTTTAGAACAAGGCATAGTTTTCCCTGCTGGCTCTTTGGGCGTGGGACCAGTCTCTAGACTTATGGCCATTTTTGGGCCTGGCCCGGCGCCAAGTTAGAAAGGGTGGTTTTGAGGCTGAAGGCAGCAGGAAAGCGTGCAGCCTGCAGGTCTGTGGGGCTACGCAAGCGGTTCCCAAACAGCTTCAGAACAAGGCATAGTTTTCCCTGCTGGCTCTTTGGGCGTGGGACCAATCTCCAGACATACGGCCATTTTTGGGCCTGGCACGGCGCCAAGTGGGAAAGCGTGCTTTTGAGGCTGAAGAGAGCAGGAAAGCCTGCAGCCCCCAGGTGTGTGGGGCTACGCAAGCGGTTCCCAAAGAGCTTTAGAACAAGGCATAATTTTCCCTGCTGGCTCTTTGGGCGTTGAACCAATCTCCAGACATATGGCCATTTTTGGGCCTGGCCCGGCGCCAAGTGAGAAAGGGTGGTTTTGAGGCTGAAGGCAGCAGGAAAGCCTGCAGCCCCCAGGTGTGTGGGGCTACGCAAGCGGTTCCCAAAGAGCTTTAGAACAAGGTATAGTTTTCCCTGCTGGCTCTTTGGGCGTGGGACCAGTCTCCAGACATACGGCCATTTTTGGGCCTGGCGTGACGCCATGTGGAAAAGGGTGGTTTTGAAGCTGAAGGCAGCAGGAAAGCCTGCAGCCCCCAGGTGTGTGGGGCTACGCAAGCGGTTCCCAAAGAGCTTTAGAACAAGGCATAGTTTTCCCTCCTGGCTCTTTGGGCGTGGAACCAATCTCCAGACATATGGCCATTTTTGTGACTGGCGCGGCGCCAAGTGCGAAAGGGTTCTTCTGAGGCTGAAGAGAGCAGGAAAGCCTGCAGCCCCCAGGTGTGTGGGGCTACGCAAGCGGTTCCCAAAGAGCTTTAGAACAAGGCATAGTTTTCCCTGCTGGCTCTTTGGGCGTGGGACCAATCTCCAGACATATGGCCATTTTTGTGCCTCGTGTGACGCCATGTGGGAAAGGGTGGTTTTGAGGCTGAAGGCAGCAGGAAAGCCTGCAGCCCCCAGGTGTGTGGGGCTACGCAAGCGGTTCCCAAAGAGCTTTAGAACAAGGCATAGTTTTCCCTGCTGGCTCTTTGGGCGTGGGACCAACCTCCAGACATATGGCCATTTTTGTGCCTGGTGTGACGCCATGTGGGAAAGGGTGGTTTTGAGGCTGAAGGCAGCAGGAAAGCCTGCAGCCCCCAGGTGTGTGGGGCTACGCAAGCGGCTCCCAAAGAGCTTTAGAACAAGGCATAGTTTTCCCTGCTGGCTCTTTGGGCGTGGGACCAGTCTCCAGACATACGGCCATTTTTGGGCCTGGCGCGGCGCCAAGTGGGAAAGGGTGGTTTTGAGGCTGAAGGCAGCAGGAAAGCCTGCAGCCCCCAGGTGTGTGGGGCTACGCAAGCGGTTCCCAAAGAGCTTTAGAACAAGGCATAGTTTTCCCTGCTGGCTCTTTGGGCGTGGGACCAGTCTCTAGACATACGGCCATTTTTGGGCCTGGCACGGCGCCAAGTGGGAAAGCGTGCTTTTGAGGCTGAAGAGAGCAGGAAAGCCTGCAGCCCCCAGGTGTGTGGGGCTACGCAAGCGGTTCCCAAAGAGCTTCAGAACAAGGCATAATTTTCCCTGCTGGCTCTTTGGGCGTGGAACCAATCTCCAGACATATGGCCATTTTTGGGCCTGGCCCGGCGCCAAGTGAGAAAGGGTGGTTTTGAGGCTGAAGGCAGCAGGAAAGCCTGCAGCCCCCAGGTGTGTGGGGCTACGCAAGCGGTTCCCAAAGAGCTTTAGAACAAGGCATAGTTTTCCCTGCTGGCTCTTTGGGCGTGGGACCAGTCTCCAGACATACGGCCATTTTTGGGCCTGGCGTGACGCCATGTGGAAAAGGGTGGTTTTGAAGCTGAAGGCAGCAGGAAAGCCTGCAGCCCCCAGGTGTGTGGGGCTACGCAAGCGGTTCCCAAAGAGCTTTAGAACAAGGCATAGTTTTCCCTGCTGGCTCTTTGGGCGTGGAACCAATCTCCAGACATATGGCCATTTTTGTGACTGGCGCGGCGCCAAGTGCGAAAGGGTTCTTCTGAGGCTGAAGAGAGCAGGAAAGCCTGCAGCCCCCAGGTCTGTGGGGCTACGCAAGCGGTTCCCAAAGAGCTTTAGAACAAGGCATAGTTTTCCCTGCTGGCTCTTTGGGCGTGGGACCAGTCTCTAGACTTATGGCCATTTTTGGGCCTGGCCCGGCGCCAAGTGAGAAAGGGTGGTTTTGAGGCTGAAGGCAGCAGGAAAGCGTGCAGCCCCCAGGTGTGTGGGGCTACGCAAGCGGTTCCCAAAGAGCTTTAGAACAAGGCATAGTTTTCCCTGCTGGCTCTTTGGGCGTGGGACCAATCTCCAGACGTACGGCCATTTTTGGGCCTGGCACGGCGCCAAGTGGGAAAGCGTGCTTTTGAGGCTGAAGAGAGCAGGAAAGCCTGCAGCCCCCAGGTCTGTGGGGCTACGCAAGCGGTTCCCAAAGAGCTTCAGAACAAGGCATAATTTTCCCTGCTGGCTCTTTGGGCGTTGAACCAATCTCCAGACATATGGCCATTTTTGGGCCTGGCCCGGCGCCAAGTGAGAAAGGGTGGTTTTGAGGCTGAAGGCAGCAGGAAAGCCTGCAGCCCCCAGATGTGTGGGGCTACGCAAGCGGTTCCCAAAGAGCTTTAGAACAAGGCATAGTTTTCCCTGCTGGCTCTTTGGGCGTGGGACCAGTCTCCAGACATACGGCCATTTTTGGGCCTGGCGTGACGCCATGTGGAAAAGGGTGGTTTTGAAGCTGAAGGCAGCAGGAAAGCCTGCAGCCCCCAGGTGTGTGGGGCTACGCAAGCGGTTCCCAAAGAGCTTTAGAACAAGGCATAGTTTTCCCTGCTGGCTCTTTGGGCGTGGAACCAATCTCCAGACATATGGCCATTTTTGTGACTGGCGCGGCGCCAAGTGCGAAAGGGTTCTTCTGAGGCTGAAGAGAGCAGGAAAGCCTGCAGCCCCCAGGTGTGTGGGGCTACGCAAGCGGTTCCCAAAGAGCTTTAGAACAAGGCATAGTTTTCCCTGCTGGCTCTTTGGGCGTGGGACCAATCTCCAGACATATGGCCATTTTTGTGCCTCGTGTGACGCCATGTGGGAAAGGGTGGTTTTGAGGCTGAAGAGAGCAGGAAAGCCTGCAGCCCCCAGGTGTGTGGGGCTACGCAAGCGGTTCCCAAAGAGCTTTAGAACAAGGCATAGTTTTCCCTGCTGGCTCTTTGGGCGTGGGACCAACCTCCAGACATATGGCCATTTTTGTGCCTGGCGTGACGCCATGTGGAAAAGGGTGGTTTTGAGGCTGAAGGCAGCAGGAAAGCCTGCAGCCCCCAGGTGTGTGGGGCTACGCAAGCGGCTCCCAAAGAGCTTTAGAACAAGGCATAGTTTTCCCTGCTGGCTCTTTGGGCGTGGGACCAGTCTCCAGACATACGGCCATTTTTGGGCCTGGCGCGGCGCCAAGTGGGAAAGGGTGGTTTTGAGGCTGAAGGCAGCAGGAAAGCCTGCAGCCCCCAGGTGTGTGGGGCTACGCAAGCGGTTCCCAAAGAGCTTTAGAACAAGGCATAGTTTTCCCTGCTGGCTCTTTGGGCGTGGGACCAGTCTCTAGACATACGGCCATTTTTGGGCCTGGCACGGCGCCAAGTGGGAAAGCGTGCTTTTGAGGCTGAAGAGAGCAGGAAAGCCTGCAGCCCCCACGTGTGTGGGGCTACGCAAGCGGTTCCCAAAGAGCTTCAGAACAAGGCATAATTTTCCCTGCTGGCTCTTTGGGCGTGGAACCAATCTCCAGACATATGGCCATTTTTGGGCCTGGCCCGGCGCCAAGTGAGAAAGGGTGGTTTTGAGGCTGAAGGCAGCAGGAAAGCCTGCAGCCCCCAGGTGTGTGCGGCTACGCAAGCGGTTCCCAAAGAGCTTTAGAACAAGGCATAGTTTTCCCTGCTGGCTCTTTGGGCGTGGGACCAGTCTCCAGACATACGGCCATTTTTGGGCCTGGCGTGACGCCATGTGGAAAAGGGTGGTTTTGAAGCTGAAGGCAGCAGGAAAGCCTGCAGCCCCCAGGTGTGTGGGGCTACGCAAGCGGTTCCCAAAGAGCTTTAGAACAAGGCATAGTTTTCCCTGCTGGCTCTTTGGGCGTGGAACCAATCTCCAGACATATGGCCATTTTTGTGACTGGCGCGGCGCCAAGTGCGAAAGGGTTCTTCTGAGGCTGAAGAGAGCAGGAAAGCCTGCAGCCCCCAGGTGTGTGGGGCTACGCAAGCGGTTCCCAAAGAGCTTTAGAACAAGGCATAGTTTTCCCTGCTGGCTCTTTGGGCGTGGGACCAATCTCCAGACATATGGCCATTTTTGTGCCTCGTGTGACGCCATGTGGGAAAGGGTGGTTTTGAGGCTGAAGGCAGCAGGAAAGCCTGCAGCCCCCAGGTCTGTGGGGCTACGCAAGCGGTTCCCAAAGAGCTTTAGAACAAGGCATAGTTTTCCATGCTGGCTCTTTGGGCGTGGCACCAGTCTCCAGCCATATGGCCATTTTTGTGCCTGGCGTGACGCCATGTGGAAAAGGGTGGTTTTGAGGCTGAAGGCAGCAGGAAAGCCTGCAGCCCCCAGGTGTGTGGGGCTACGCAAGCGGTTCCCAAAGAGCTTTAGAACAAGGCATAGTTTTCCCTGCTGGCTCTTTGGGCGTGGCACGAGTCTCCAGCCATATGGCCATTTTTGTGCCTGGCGTGACGCCATGTGGAAAAGGGTGGTTTTGAGGCTGAAGGCAGCAGGAAAGCCTGCAGCCCCCAGGTGTGTGGGGCTACGCAAGCGGTTCCCAAAGAGCTTTAGAACAAGGCATAGTTTTCCCTGCTGGCTCTTTGGGCGTGGAACCAATCTCCAGACATACGGCCATTTTTTGCCTGGCGCGGCGCCAAGTGCGAAAGGGTTCTTCTGAGGCTGAAGACAGCAGGAAAGCCTGCAGCCCCCAGGTGTGTGGGGCTACGCAAGCGGTTCCCAAACAGCTTCAGAACAAGGCATAGTTTTCCCTGCTGGCTCTTTGGGCGTGGGACCAGCCTCCAGACATATGGCCATTTTTGTGCCTGGCGTGACGCCATGTGGGAAAGGGTGATTTTGAGGCTGAAGGTAGCAGGAAAGCCTGCAGCCCCCAGGTGTGTGGGGCTACGCAAGAGGTTCCCAAAGAGCTTTAGAACACGGCATAGTTTTCCCTGCTGGCTCTTTGGGCGTGGGACCAGTCCCCACACATATGGCCATTTTTGGGCATGGCGCGGCTCCAAGTGGGAAAGGGTGGTTTTGAGGCTGAAGGCAGCAGGAAAGCCTGCAGCCCCCAGGTGTGTGGGGCTACGCAAGCGGTTCCCAAAGAGCTTTAGAACAAGGCATAGTTTTCCCTGCTGGCTCTTTGGGCGTGGCACCAGTCTCCAGCCATATGGCCATTTTTGTGCCTGGCTTAGCGCCATGTGGGAAAGGGTTGTTTTGAGGCTGACGGCAGCAGGAAAGCCTGCAGCCCCCAGGTCTGTGGGGCTATGCAAGCCGTTCCCAAAGAGCTTTAGAACAAGGCATAGTTTTCCCTGCTGGCTCTTTGGGCGTGGGACCAGTCTCCAGACATATGGCCATTTTTGTGACTGGCGCGGCGCCAAGTGGGAAAGGGTGGTTTTGAGGCTGAAGGCAGCAGGAAAGCCTGCAGCCCCCAGATGTGTGGGGCTACGCAAGCCGTTCCCAAAGAGCTTTAGAACAAGGCATAGTTTTCCCTGCTGGCTCTTTGGGCGTGGGACCAATCTCCAGACATATGGCCATTTTTGTGCCTGGCTTGGCGCCATGTGGGGAAGGGTGGTTTTGAGGCTGAAGGTAGCAGGAAAGCCTGCAGCCCCCAGGTCTGTGGGGCTACGCAAGTCGTTCCCAAAGAGCTTTAGAACAAGGCATAGTTTTCCCTGCTGGCTCTTTGGGCGTGGGACCAGTCTCCAGACATATGGCCATTTTTGGGCCTGGCGCGGCGCCAAGTGGGAAAGGGTGGTTTTGAGGCTGAAGGCAGCAGGAAAGCCTGCAGCCCCCAGGTGTGTGGGGCTACGCAAGAGGTTCCCAAAGAGCTTTAGAACAAGGCATAGTTTTCCCTGCTGGCTCTTTGGGCGTGGGACCAGTCTTTAGACATATGGCCATTTTTGGGCCTGGCCCGGCGCCAAGTGAGAAAGTGTGGTTTTGAGGCTGAAGGCAGCAGGAAAGCCTGCAGCCCCCAGGTGTGTGGGGCTACGCAAGCGGTTCCCAAAGAGCTTTAGAACAAGGCATAGTTTTCCCTGCTGGCTCTTTGGGCGTGGGACCAATCTCCAGACATATGGCCATTTTTGGGCCTGGCGCGGCGCCAAGTGGGAAAGGGTGGTTTTGAGGCTGAAGGCAGCAGGAAAGCCTGCAGCCCCCAGGTGTGTGGGGCTACGCAAGCGGTTCCCAAAGAGCTTTAGAACAAGGCATAGTTTTCCCTGCTGGCTCTTTGGGCGTGGAACCAACCTCCAGACATATGGCCTTTTTTTTGCCTGGCGTGACGCCATGTGGAAAAGGGTGGTTTTGAGGCTGAAGGCAGCAGGAAAGCCTGCAGCCCCCAGGTGTGTGGGGCTACGCAAGCGGTTCCCAAAGAGCTTTAGAACAAGGCATAGTTTTCCCTGCTGGCTCTTTGGGCGTGGGACCAGTCTCTAGACATATGGCCATTTTTGTGCCTGGCGCGGCGCCAAGTGAGAAAGGGTGGTTTTGAGGCTGAAGGCAGCAGGAAAGCCTGCAGCCCCCAGGTGTGTGGGGCTACGCAAGCAGTTCCCAAAGAGCTTTAGAACAAGGCATAGTTTTCCCTGCTGGCTCTTTGGGCGTGGGACCAACCTCCAGACATATGGCCATTTTTGTGCCTGGCTTGACGCCATGTGGAAAAGGGTGGTTTTGAGGCTGAAGGCAGCAGGAAAGCCTGCAGCCCCCAGGTGTGTGGGGCTACGCAAGCGGTTCCTAAAGAGCTTTAGAAAAAGGCATAGTTTTCCCTGCTGGCTCTTTGGGCGTGCGACCAGTCTCCAGACATATGGCCATTTTTGGGCCTGGCGCGGCGCCATGTGGGAAAGGGTGGTTTTGAGGCTGAAGGCAGCAGGAAAGCCTGCAGCCCCCAGGTGTGTGGGGCTACGCAAGCGGTTCCCAAAGAGCTTTAGAACAAGGCATAGTTTTCCCTGCTGGCTCTTTGGGCGTGGGACCAATCTCCAGCCATATAGCCATTTTTGTGCCTGGCGCGGCGCCAAGTGGGAAAGGGTGGTTTTGAGGCTGAAGGCAGCAGGAAAGCCTGCAGCCCCCAGGTCTGTGGGGCTAAACAAGCGGTTCCCAAAGAGCTTTAGTACAAGGCATAGTTTTCCCTGCTGGCTCTTTGGGCGTGGGACCAGTCTCCAGACATACGGCCATTTTTGTGCCTGGCGCGGCGCCAAGTGGGAAAGGGTGGTTTTGAGGCTGAAGGCAGCAGGAAAGCCTGCAGCCCCCAGGTGTGTGGGGCTACGCAAGCGGTTCCCAAAGAGCTTTAGAACAAGGCATAGTTTTCCCTGCTGGCTCTTTGGGCGTGGAACCAATCCCCAGACATATGGCCATTTTTGGGCCTGGCGCGGCGCCAAGTGCGAAAGGGTTCTTCTGAGGCTGAAGGCAGCAGGAAAGCCTGCAGCCCCCAGGTGTGTGGGGCTACGCAATCGGTTCCCAAAGAGCTTTAGAACAAGGCATAGTTTTCCCTGCTGGCTCTTTGGGCGTGGTACCAATCTCCAGACATATGGCCATTTTTGTGCCTGGCTTGGCGCCATGTGGGGAAGGGTGGTTTTGAGGCTGAAGGTAGCAGGAAAGCCTGCAGCCCCCAGGTCTGTGGGGCTACGCAAGTCGTTCCCAAAGAGCTTTAGAACAAGGCATAGTTTTCCCTGCTGGCTCTTTGGGCGTGGCACCAGTCTCCAGACATACGGCCATTTTTGGGCCTGGCGCGGCGCCAAGTGGGAAAGGGTGGTTTTGAGGCTGAAGGCAGCAGGAAAGCCTGCAGCCCCCAGGTATGTGGGGCTACGCAAGAGGTTCCCAAAGAGCTTTAGAACAAGGCATAGTTTTCCCTGCTGGCTCTTTGGGCGTGGGACCAGTCTCTAGACATATGGCCATTTTTGGGCCTGGCCCGGCGCCAAGTGAGAAAGGGTGGTTTTGAGGCTGAAGGCAGCAGGAAAGCCTGCAGCCCCCAGGTCTGTGGGGCTACGCAAGCGGTTCCCAAAGAGCTTTAGAACAAGGCATAGTTTTCCCTGATGGCTCTTTGGGCGTGGGACCAATCTCCAGACATATGGCCATTTTTGTGACTGGCGCGGCGCCAAGTGGGAAAGGGTGGTTTTGAGGCTGAAGGCAGCAGGAAAGCCTGCAGCCCCCAGGTGTGTGGGGCTACGCAAGCGGTTCCCAAAGAGCTTTAGAACAAGGCATAGTTTTCCCTGCTGGCTCTTTGGGCGTGGAACCAACCTCCAGACATATGGCCATTTTTTTGCCTGGCGTGACGCCATGTGGAAAAGGGTGGTTTTGAGGCTGAAGAGAGCAGGAAAGCCTGCAGCCCCCAGGTCTGTGGGGCTACGCAAGCGGTTCCCAAAGAGCTTTAGAACAAGGCATAGTTTTCCCTGCTGGCTCTTTGGGCGTGGGACCAGTCTCTAGACATATGGCCATTTTTGGGCCTGGCCCACCGCCAAGTGAGAAAGGGTGGTTTTGAGGCTGAAGGCAGCAGGAAAGCCTGCAGCCCCCAGGTGTGTGGGGCTACGCAAGCAGTTCCCAAAGAGCTTTAGAACAAGGCATAGTTTTCCCTGCTGGCTCTTTGGGCGTGGGACCTATCTCCAGACATATGGCCATTTTTGTGCCTGGCTTAGTGCCATGTGGGAAAGGGTTGTTTTGAGGCTGAAGGCAGCAGGAAAGCCTGCAGCCCCCAGGTGTGTGCGGCTACGCAAGCGGTTCCCAAAGAGCTTTAGAACAAGGCATAGTTTTCCCTGCTGGCTCTTTGGGCGTGGGACCAATCTCCAGACATACGGCCATTTTTGGGCCTGGCACGGCGCCAAGTGGGAAAGCGTGCTTTTGAGGCTGAAGAGAGCAGGAAAGCCTGCAGCCCCCAGGTGTGTGGGGCTACGCAAGCGGTTCCCAAAGAGCTTTAGAACAAGGCATAATTTTCCCTGATGGCTCTTTGGGCGTGGAACCAATCTCCAGACATATGGCCATTTTTTTGCCTGGCGTGACGCCATGTGGAAAAGGGTGGTTTTGAGGCTGAAGGCAGCAGGAAAGCCTGCAGCCCCCAGGTGTGTGGGGCTACGCAAGCGGTTCCCAAAGAGCTTTAGAACAAGGCATAGTTTTCCTTGATGGCTCTTTGGGCGTGGGACCAATCTCCAAACATATGGCCATTTTTGTGCCTGGTGTGACGCCATGTGGGGAAGGGTGGTTTTTAGGCTGAAGGCAGCAGGAAAGCCTGCAGCCCCCAGGTGTGTGGGGCTACGCAAGCGGATCCCAAAGAGCTTTAGAACAAGGCATAGTTTTCCCTGCTGGCTCTTTGGGCGTGGCACCAGTCTCCAGCCATATAGCCATTTTTGTGCCTGGCGCGGCGCCAAGTGGGAAAGGGTGGTTTTGAGGCTGAAGGCAGCAGGAAAGCCTGCAGCCCCCAGGTCTGTGGGGCTAAACAAGCGGTTCCCAAAGAGCTTTAGTACAAGGCATAGTTTTCCCTGCTGGCTCTTTGGGCGTGGGACCAGTCTCCAGACATACGGCCATTTTTGTGCCTGGCGCGGCGCCAAGTGGGAAAGGGTGGTTTTGAGGCTGAAGGCAGCAGGAAAGCCTGCAGCCCCCAGGTGTGTGGGGCTACGCAATCGGTTCCCAAAGAGCTTTAGAACAAGGCATAGTTTTCCCACCTGGCTCTTTGGGCGTGGGACCAACCTCCAGACATATGGCCATTTTCGTGCCTGGTGTGACGCCATGTGGGAAAGGGTGGTTTTGAGGCTGAAGAGAGCAGGAAAGCCTGCAGCCCCCAGGTGTGTGGGGCTACGCAAGAGGTTCCCAAAGAGCTTTAGAACACGGCATAGTTTTCCCTGATGGCTCTTTGGGCGTGGCACCAGTCTCCAGACATATGGCCTTTTTTGGGCCTGGCGCGGCGCCAAGTGGGAAAGGGTGGTTTTGAGGCTGAAGACAGCAGGAAAGCCTGCAGCCTGCAGGTCTGTGGGGCTACGCAAGCGGTTCCCAAAGAGCTTTAGAACAAGGCATAGTTTTCCCTGCTGGCTCTTTGGGCGTGGGACCAGTCTCCAGACATATGGCCATTTCTGGGCCTGGCGCGGCGCCAAGTGCGAAAGGGTTCTTCTGAGGCTGAAGAGAGCAGGAAAGCCTGCAGCCCCCAGGTGTGTGGGGCTACGCAAGCGGTTCCCAAAGAGCTTTAGAACAAGGCTTAGTTTTCCCTGCTGGCTCTTTGGGCGTGGGACCAGTCCCCACACATATGGCCATTTTTGGGCATGGCGCGGCTCCAAGTGGGAAAGGGTGGTTTTGAGGCTGAAGGCAGCAGGAAAGCCTGCAGCCCCCAGGTGTGTGGGGCTACGCAAGCGGTTCCCAAAGAGCTTTAGAACAAGGCATAGTCTTCCCTGCAGGCTCTTTGGGCGTGGGACCAACTTCCAGACATATGGCCATTTTTGTGCCTGGTGTGACGCCATGTGGGAAAGGGTGGTTTTGAGGCTGAAGGCAGCAGGAAAGCCTGCAGCCCCCAGGTGTGTGGGGCTACGCAAGCGGCTCCCAAAGAGCTTTAGAACAAGGCATAGTTTTCCCTGCTGGCTCTTTGGGCGTGGGACCAGTCTCCAAACATACGGCCATTTTTGGGCCTGGCGCGGCGCCAAGTGGGAAAGGGTGGTTTTGAGGCTGAAGGCAGCAGGAAAGCCTGCAGCCTGCAGGTCTGTGGGGCTACGCAAGCGGTTCCCAAAGAGCTTTAGAACAAGGCATAGTTTTCCCTGCTGGCTCTTTGGGCGTGGCACCAGTCTCTAGACATATGGCCATTTTTGGGCCTGGCCTGGCGCCAAATGAGAAAGGGTGGTTTTGAGGCTGAAGGCAGCAGGAAAGCCTGCAGCCCCCAGGTGTGTGGGGCTACGCAAGCGGTTCCCAAAGAGCTTTAGAACAAGGCATAGTTTTCCCTGCTGGCTCTTTGGGCGTGGGACCAGTCTCCAGACATACGGCCATTTTTGGGCCTGGCGTGACGCCATGTGGAAAAGGGTGGTTTTGAAGCTGAAGGCAGCAGGAAAGCCTGCAGCCCCCAGGTGTGTGGGGCTACGCAAGCGGTTCCCAAAGAGCTTTAGAACAAGGCATAGTTTTCCCTGCTGGCTCTTTGGGCGTGGGACCAATCTCCAGACATATGGCCATTTTTGTGCCTCGTGTGACGCCATGTGGGAAAGGGTGGTTTTGAGGCTGAAGAGAGCAGGAAAGCCTGCAGCCCCCAGGTGTGTGGGGCTACGCAAGCGGTTCCCAAAGAGCTTTAGAACAAGGCATAGTTTTCCCTGCTGGCTCTTTGGGCGTGGCACCAGTCTCAAGCCATATGGCCATTTTTGTGCCTGGCGCGGCGCCAAGTGGGAAAGGGTGGTTTTGAGGCTGAAGGCAGCAGGAAAGCCTGCAGCCCCCAGGTGTGTGGGGCTACGCAAGCGGTTCCCAAAGAGCTTTAGAACAAGGCATAGTTTTCCCTGCTGGCTCTTTGGGCGTGGGACCAACCTCCAGACATATGGCCATTTTTGGGCCTGGCGCGGCGCCAAGTGGGAAAGCGTGCTTTTGAGGCTGAAGAGAGCAGGAAAGCCTGCAGCCCCCAGGTGTGTGGGGCTACGCAAGCGGTTCCCAAAGAGCTTTAGAACAAGGCATAGTTTTCCCTGCTGGCTCTTTGGGCGTGGCACCAGTCTCCAGCCATATGGCCATTTTTGTGCCTGGCGTGACGCCATGTGGAAAAGGGTGGTTTTGAGGCTGAAGGCAGTAGGAAAGCCTGCAGCCCCCAGGTGTGTGGGGCTACGCAAGCGGTTCCCAAAGAGCTTTAGAACAAGGCATAGTTTTCCCTGCTGGCTCTTTGGGCGTGGCACAAGTCTCCAGCCATATGGCCATGTTTGTGCCTGGCGTGACGCCATGTGGAAAAGGGTGGTTTTGAGTCTGAAGGCAGCAGGAAAGCCTGCAGCCCCCAGGTGTGTGGGGCTACGCAAGCCGTTCCCAAAGAGCTTTAGAACAAGGCATAGTTTTCCCTGCTGGCTCTTTGGGCGTGGGACCAGTCTCTAGACTTATGGCCATTTTTGGGCCTGGACCGGCGCCAAGTTAGAAAGGGTTCTTCTGAGGCTGAAGGCAGCAGGAAAGCCTGCAGCCCCCAGGTGTGTGGGGCTACGCAATCGGTTCCCAAAGAGCTTTAGAACAAGGCATAGTTTTCCCTGCTGGCTCTTTGGGCGTGGGACCAATCTCCAGACATACGGCCATTTTTGGGCCTGGCACGGCGCCAAGTGGGAAAGCGTGCTTTTGAGGCTGAAGAGAGCAGGAAAGCCTGCAGCCCCCAGGTGTGTGGGGCTACGCAAGCGGTTCCCAAAGAGCTTCAGAACAAGGCATAATTTTCCCTGCTGGCTCTTTGGGCGTTGAACCAATCTCCAGACATATGGCCATTTTTGGGCCTGGCCCGTCGCCAAGTGAGAAAGGGTGGTTTTGAGGCTGAAGGCAGCAGGAAAGCCTGCAGCCCCCAGGTGTGTGGGGCTACGCAAGCGGTTCCCAAAGAGCTTTAGAACAAGGCATAGTTTTCCCTGCTGGCTCTTTGGGCGTGGGACCAGTCTCCAGACATACGGCCATTTTTGGGCCTGGTGTGACGCCATGTGGAAAAGGGTGGTTTTGAAGCTGAAGGCAGCAGGAAAGCCTGCAGCCCCCAGGTGTGTGGGGCTACGCAAGCGGTTCCCAAAGAGCTTTAGAACAAGGCATAGTTTTCCCTGCTGGCTCTTTGGGCGTGGGACCAGTCTCCAGACATATGGCCATTTTTGTGACTGGCGCGGCGCCAAGTGCGAAAGGGTTCTTCTGAGGCTGAAGAGAGCAGGAAAGCCTGCAGCCCCCAGGTGTGTGGGGCTACGCAAGCGGTTCCCAAAGAGCTTTAGAACAAGGCATAGTTTTCCCTGCTGGCTCTTTGGGCGTGGGACCAACCTCCAGACATATGGCCATTTTTGTGCCTCGTGTGACGCCATGTGGGAAAGGGTGGTTTTGAGGCTGAAGGCAGCAGGAAAGCCTGCAGCCCCCAGGTGTGTGGGGCTACGCAAGCGGTTCCCAAAGAGCTTTAGAACAAGGCATAGTTTTCCCTGCTGGCTCTTTGGGCGTGGGACCAACCTCCAGACATATGGCCATTTTTGTGCCTGGTGTGACGCCATGTGGGAAAGGGTGGTTTTGAGGCTGAAGGCAGCAGGAAAGCCTGCAGCCCCCAGGTGTGTGGGGCTACGCAAGCGGCTCCCAAAGAGCTTTAGAACAAGGCATAGTTTTCCCTGCTGGCTCTTTGGGCGTGGGACCAGTCTCCAGACATACGGCCATTTTTGGGCCTGGCGCGGCGACAAGTGGGAAAGGGTGGTTTTGAGGCTGAAGGCAGCAGGAAAGCCTGCAGCCCCCAGGTGTGTGGGGCTACGCAAGCGGTTCCCAAAGAGCTTTAGAACAAGGCATAGTTTTCCCTGCTGGCTCTTTGGGCGTGGGACCAGTCTCTAGACATACGGCCATTTTTGGGCCTGGCACGGCGCCAAGTGGGAAAGCGTGCTTTTGAGGCTGAAGAGAGCAGGAAAGCCTGCAGCCCCCAGGTGTGTGGGGCTACGCAAGCGGTTCCCAAAGAGCTTCAGAACAAGGCATAATTTTCCCTGCTGGCTCTTTGGGCGTGGAACCAATCTCCAGACATATGGCCATTTTTGGGCCTGGCCCGGCGCCAAGTGAGAAAGGGTGGTTTTGAGGCTGAAGGCAGCAGGAAAGCCTGCAGCCCCCAGGTGTGTGGGGCTACGCAAGCGGTTCCCAAAGAGCTTTAGAACAAGGCATAGTTTTCCCTGCTGGCTCTTTGGGCGTGGGACCAGTCTCCAGACATACGGCCATTTTTGGGCCTGGCGTGACGCCATGTGGAAAAGGGTGGTTTTGAAGCTGAAGGCAGCAGGAAAGCCTGCAGCCCCCAGGTGTGTGGGGCTACGCAAGCGGTTCCCAAAGAGCTTTAGAACAAGGCATAGTTTTCCCTGCTGGCTCTTTGGGCGTGGAACCAATCTCCAGACATATGTCCATTTTTGTGCCTGGCGCCGCGCCAAGTGCGAAAGGGTTCTTCTGAGGCTGAAGAGAGCAGGAAAGCCTGCAGCCCCCAGGTGTGTGGGGCTACGCAAGCGGTTCCCAAAGAGCTTTAGAACAAGGCATAGTTTTCCCTGCTGGCTCTTTGGGCGTGGGACCAATCTCCAGACATATGGCCATTTTTGGGCCTCGTGTGACGCCATGTGGGAAAGGGTGGTTTTGAGGCTGAAGGCAGCAGGAAAGCCTGCAGCCCCCAGGTCTGTGGGGCTACGCAAGCGGTTCCCAAAGAGCTTTAGAACAAGGCATAGTTTTCCATGCTGGCTCTTTGGGCGTGGCACCAGTCTCCAGCCATATGGCCATTTTTGTGCCTGGCGTGACGCCATGTGGAAAAGGGTGGTTTTGAGGCTGAAGGCAGCAGGAAAGCCTGCAGCCCCCAGGTGTGTGGGGCTACGCAAGCGGTTCCCAAAGAGCTTTAGAACAAGGCATAGTTTTCCCTGCTGGCTCTTTGGGCGTGGCACCAGTCTCCAGCCATATGGCCATTTTTGTGCCTGGCGTGACGCCATGTGGAAAAGGGTGGTTTTGAGGCTGAAGGCAGCAGGAAAGCCTGCAGCCCCCAGGTGTGTGGGGCTACGCAAGCGGTTCCCAAAGAGCTTTAGAACAAGGCATAGTTTTCCCTGCTGGCTCTTTGGGCGTGGCACCAATCTCCAGACATACGGCCATTTTTTGCCTGGCGCGGCGCCAAGTGCGAAAGGGTTCTTCTGAGGCTGAAGACAGCAGGAAAGCCTGCAGCCCCCAGGTGTGTGGGGCTACGCAAGCGGTTCCCAAAGAGCTTTAGAACAAGGCATAGTTTTCCCTGCTGGCTCTTTGGGCGTGGAACCAACCTCCAGACATATGGCCATTTTTGGGCCTGGCGCGGCGCCAAGTGGGAAAGCGTGCTTTTGAGGCTGAAGGCAGCAGGAAAGCCTGCAGCCCCCAGGTGTGTGGGGCTACGCAAGCGGTTCCCAAAGAGCTTTAGAACAAGGCATAGTTTTCCCTGCTGGCTCTTTGGGCGTGGGACCAGCCTCCAGACATATGGCCATTTTTGTGCCTGGCGTGACGCCATGTGGGAAAGGGTGATTTTGAGGCTGAAGGCAGCAGGAAAGCCTGCAGCCCCCAGGTGTGTGGGGCTACGCAAGAGGTTCCCAAAGAGCTTTAGAACACGGCATAGTTTTCCCTGCTGGCTCTTTGGGCGTGGGACCAGTCCCCACACATATGGCCATTTTTGGGCATGGCGCGGCTCCAAGTGGGAAAGGGTGGTTTTGAGGCTGAAGGCAGCAGGAAAGCCTGCAGCCCCCAGGTGTGTGGGGCTACGCAAGCGGTTCCCAAAGAGCTTTAGAACAAGGCATAGTTTTCCCTCCTGGCTCTTTGGGCGTGGCACCAGTCTCCAGCCATATGGCCATTTTTGTGCCTGGCTTAGCGCCATGTGGGAAAGGGTTGTTTTGAGGCTGACGGCAGCAGGAAAGCCTGCAGCCCCCAGGTCTGTGGGGCTATGCAAGCCGTTCCCAAAGAGCTTTAGAACAAGGCATAGTTTTCCCTGCTGGCTCTTTGGGCGTGGCACCAGTCTCCAGACATATGGCCATTTTTGTGCCTGGCGCGGCGCCAAGTGGGAAAGGGTGGTTTTGAGGCTGAAGGCAGCAGGAAAGCCTGCAGCCCCCAGATGTGTGGGGCTACGCAAGCGGTTCCCAAAGAGCTTTAGAACAAGGCATATTTTTCCCTGCTGGCTCTTTGGGCGTGGGACCAGTCTCCAGACATACGGCCATTTTTGGGCCTGGCGCGGCGCCAAGTGGGAAAGGGTGGTTTTGAGGCTGAAGGCAGCAGGAAAGCCTGCAGCCCCCAGGTGTGTGGGGCTACGCAAGAGGTTCCCAAAGAGCTTTAGAACAAGGCATAGTTTTCCCTGCTGGCTCTTTGGGCGTGGGACCAGTCTCTAGACATATGGCCATTTTTGGGCCTGGCCCGGCGCCAAGTGAGAAAGGGTGGTTTTGAGGCTGAAGGCAGCAGGAAAGCCTGCAGCCCCCAGGTGTGTGGGGCTACGCAAGCGGTTCCCAAAGAGCTTTAGAACAAGGCATAGTTTTCCCTGCTGGCTCTTTGGGCGTGGGACCAATCTCCAGACATATGGCCATTTTTGGGCCTGGCGCGGCGCCAAGTGGGAAAGGGTGGTTTTGAGGCTGAAGGCAGCAGGAAAGCCTGCAGCCCCCAGGTGTGTGGGGCTACGCAAGCGGTTCCCAAAGAGCTTTAGAACAAGGCATAGTTTTCCCTGCTGGCTCTTTGGGCGTGGGACCAGCCTCCAGACATATGGCCATTTTTTTGCCTGGCGTGACGCCATGTGGAAAAGGGTGGTTTTGAGGCTGAAGGCAGCAGGAAAGCCTGCAGCCCCCAGGTGTGTGGGGCTACGCAAGCGGTTCCCAAAGAGCTTTAGAACAAGGCATAGTTTTCCCTGCTGGCTCTTTGGGCGTGGGACCAGTCTCTAGACATATGGCCATTTTTGTGCCTGGCGCGGCGCCAAGTGAGAAAGGGTGGTTTTGAGGCTGAAGGCAGCAGGAAAGCCTGCAGCCCCCAGGTGTGTGGGGCTACGCAAGCAGTTCCCAAAGAGCTTTAGAACAAGGCATAGTTTTCCCTGCTGGCTCTTTGGGTGTGGGACCTATCTCCAGACATATGGCCATTTTTGTGCCTGGCTTAGTGCCATGTGGGAAAGGGTTGTTTTGAGGCTGAAGGCAGCAGGAAAGCCTGCAGCCCCCAGGTGTGTGCGGCTACGCAAGCGGTTCCCAAAGAGCTTTAGAACAAGGCATAGTTTTCCCTGCTGGCTCTTTGGGCGTGGGACCAATCTCCATACATACGGCCATTTTTGGGCCTGGCACGGCGCCAAGTGGGAAAGCGTGCTTTTGAGGCTGAAGAGAGCAGGAAAGCCTGCAGCCCCCAGGTGTGTGGGGCTACGCAAGCGGTTCCCAAAGAGCTTTAGAACAAGGCATAATTTTCCCTGATGGCTCTTTGGGCGTGGAACCAATCTCCAGACCTATGGCCATTTTTTTGCCTGGCGTGACGCCATGTGGAAAAGGGTGGTTTTGAGGCTGAAGGCAGCAGGAAAGCCTGCAGCCCCCAGGTGTGTGGGGCTACGCAAGCGGTTCCCAAAGAGCTTTAGAACAAGGCATAGTTTTCCTTGATGGCTCTTTGGGCGTGGGACCAATCTCCAAACATATGGCCATTTTTGTGCCTGGTGTGACGCCATGTGGGGAAGGGTGGTTTTTAGGCTGAAGGCAGCAGGAAAGCCTGCAGCCCCCAGGTGTGTGGGGCTACGCAAGCGGTTCCCAAAGAGCTTTAGAACAAGGCATAGTTTTCCCTGCTGGCTCTTTGGGCGTGGGACCAGTCTCCAGACATATGGCCATTTTTGGGCCTGGCTTGGCGCCAAGTGGGAAAGGGTTCTTTTGAGGCTGAAGAGAGCAGGAAAGCCTGCAGCCCCCAGGTGTGTGGGGCTACGCAAGCGGTTCCCTAAGAGCTTTAGAACAAGGCATAGTTTTCCCTGCTGGCTCTTTGGGCGTGGGACCAGTCTCCAGACATATGGCCATTTTTGGGCCTGGCTTGGCGCCAAGTGGGAAAGGGTTCTTTTGAGGCTGAAGAGAGCAGGAAAGCCTGCAGCCCCCAGGTGTGTGGGGCTACGCAAGCGGTTCCCTAAGAGCTTTAGAACAAGGCATAGTTTTCCCTGCTGGCTCTTTGGGCGTGGGACCAACCTCCAGACATATGGCCATTTTTGTGCCTGGCTTGACGCCATGTGGAAAAGGGTGGTTTTGAGGCTGAAGGCAGCAGGAAAGCCTGCAGCCCCCAGGTGTGTGGGGCTACGCAAGCGGTTCCCAAAGAGCTTTAGAACAAGGCATAGTTTTCCCTGCTGGCTCTTTGGGCGTGGGACCAATCTCCAGACATATGGCCATTTTTGTGCCTCGTGTGACGCCATGTGGGAAAGGGTTCTTCTGAGGCTGAAGAGAGCAGGAAAGCCTGCAGCCCCCAGGTGTGTGGGGCTACGCAAGCGGTTCCCAAAGAGCTTTAGAACAAGGCATAGTTTTCCCTGCTGGCTCTTTGGGCGTGGCACCAGTCTCAAGCCATATGGCCATTTTTGTGCCTGGCGCGGCGCCAAGTGGGAAAGGGTGGTTTTGAGGCTGAAGGCAGCAGGAAAGCCTGCAGCCCCCAGGTGTGTGGGGCTACGCAAGCGGTTCCCAAAGAGCTTTAGAACAAGGCATAGTTTTCCCTGCTGGCTCTTTGGGCGTGGGACCAACCTCCAGACATATGGCCATTTTTGGGCCTGGCGCGGCGCCAAGTGGGAAAGCGTGCTTTTGAGGCTGAAGAGAGCAGGAAAGCCTGCAGCCCCCAGGTGTGTGGGGCTACGCAAGCGGTTCCCAAAGAGCTTTAGAACAAGGCATAGTTTTCCCTGCTGGCTCTTTGGGCGTGGCACCAGTCTCCAGCCATATGGCCATTTTTGTGCCTGGCGTGACGCCATGTGGAAAAGGGTGGTTTTGAGGCTGAAGGCAGTAGGAAAGCCTGCAGCCCCCAGGTGTGTGGGGCTACGCAAGCGGTTCCCAAAGAGCTTTAGAACAAGGCATAGTTTTCCCTGCTGGCTCTTTGGGCGTGGCACAAGTCTCCAGCCATATGGCCATGTTTGTGCCTGGCGTGACGCCATGTGGAAAAGGGTGGTTTTGAGTCTGAAGGCAGCAGGAAAGCCTGCAGCCCCCAGGTGTGTGGGGCTACGCAAGCCGTTCCCAAAGAGCTTTAGAACAAGGCATAGTTTTCCCTGCTGGCTCTTTGGGCGTGGGACCAGTCTCTAGACTTATGGCCATTTTTGGGCCTGGCCCGGCGCCAAGTTAGAAAGGGTGGTTTTGAGGCTGAAGGCAGCAGGAAAGCGTGCAGCCTGCAGGTCTGTGGGGCTACGCAAGCGGTTCCCAAAGAGCTTTAGAACAAGGCATAGTTTTCCCTGCTGGCTCTTTGGGCGTGGGACCAATCTCCAGACATACGGCCATTTTTGGGCCTGGCACGGCGCCAAGTGGGAAAGCGTGCTTTTGAGGCTGAAGAGAGCAGGAAAGCCTGCAGCCCCCAGGTGTGTGGGGCTACGCAAGCGGTTCCCAAAGAGCTTCAGAACAAGGCATAATTTTCCCTGCTGGCTCTTTGGGCGTTGAACCAATCTCCAGACATATGGCCATTTTTGGGCCTGGCCCGGCGCCAAGTGAGAAAGGGTGGTTTTGAGGCTGAAGGCAGCAGGAAAGCCTGCAGCCCCCAGGTGTGTGGGGCTACGCAAGCGGTTCCCAAAGAGCTTTAGAACAAGGCATAGTTTTCCCTGCTGGCTCTTTGGGCGTGGGACCAATCTCCAGACATATGGCCATTTTTGTGACTGGCGCGGCGCCAAGTGCGAAAGGGTTCTTCTGAGGCTGAAGAGAGCAGGAAAGCCTGCAGCCCCCAGGTGTGTGGGGCTACGCAAGCGGTTCCCAAAGAGCTTCAGAACAAGGCATAGTTTTCCCTGCTGGCTCTTTGGGCGTGGGACCAATCTCCAGACATATGGCCATTTTTGTGCCTCGTGTGACGCCATGTGGGAAAGGGTGGTTTTGAGGCTGAAGGCAGCAGGAAAGCCTGCAGCCCCCAGGTGTGTGGGGCTACGCAAGCGGTTCCCAAAGAGCTTTAGAACAAGGCATAGTTTTCCCTGCTGGCTCTTTGGGCGTGGGACCAACCTCCAGACATATGGCCATTTTTGTGCCTGGTGTGACGCCATGTGGGAAAGGGTGGTTTTGAGGCTGAAGGCAGCAGGAAAGCCTGCAGCCCCCAGGTGTGTGGGGCTACGCAAGCGGCTCCCAAAGAGCTTTAGAACAAGGCATAGTTTTCCCTGCTGGCTCTTTGGGCGTGGGACCAGTCTCCAGACATACGGCCATTTTTGGGCCTGGCGCGGCGCCAAGTGCGAAAGGGTGGTTTTGAGGCTGAAGGCAGCAGGAAAGCCTGCAGCCCCCAGGTGTGTGGGGCTACGCAAGCGGTTCCCAAAGAGCTTTAGAACAAGGCATAGTTTTCCCTGCTGGCTCTTTGGGCGTGGAACCAACCTCCAGACATATGGCCATTTTTTTGCCTGGCGTGACGCCATGTGGAAAAGGGTGGTTTTGAGGCTGAAGGCAGTAGGAAAGCCTGCAGCCCCCAGGTGTGTGGGGCTACGCAAGCGGTTCCCAAAGAGCTTTAGAACAAGGCATAGTTTTCCCTGCTGGCTCTTTGGGCGTGGCACAAGTCTCCAGCCATATGGCCATGTTTGTGCCTGGCGTGACGCCATGTGGAAAAGGGTGGTTTTGAGTCTGAAGGCAGCAGGAAAGCCTGCAGCCCCCAGGTGTGTGGGGCTACGCAAGCCGTTCCCAAAGAGCTTTAGAACAAGGCATAGTTTTCCCTGCTGGCTCTTTGGGCGTGGGACCAGTCTCTAGACTTATGGCCATTTTTGGGCCTGGCCCGGCGCCAAGTTAGAAAGGGTGGTTTTGAGGCTGAAGGCAGCAGGAAAGCGTGCAGCCTGCAGGTCTGTGGGGCTACGCAAGCGGTTCCCAAAGAGCTTTAGAACAAGGCATAGTTTTCCCTGCTGGCTCTTTGGGCGTGGGACCAATCTCCAGACATACGGCCATTTTTGGGCCTGGCACGGCGCCAAGTGGGAAAGCGTGCTTTTGAGGCTGAAGAGAGCAGGAAAGCCTGCAGCCCCCAGGTGTGTGGGGCTACGCAAGCGGTTCCCAAAGAGCTTCAGAACAAGGCATAATTTTCCCTGCTGGCTCTTTGGGCGTTGAACCAATCTCCAGACATATGGCCATTTTTGGGCCTGGCCCGGCGCCAAGTGAGAAAGGGTGGTTTTGAGGCTGAAGGCAGCAGGAAAGCCTGCAGCCCCCAGGTGTGTGGGGCTACGCAAGCGGTTCCCAAAGAGCTTTAGAACAAGGCATAGTTTTCCCTGCTGGCTCTTTGGGCGTGGGACCAATCTCCAGACATATGGCCATTTTTGTGACTGGCGCGGCGCCAAGTGCGAAAGGGTTCTTCTGAGGCTGAAGAGAGCAGGAAAGCCTGCAGCCCCCAGGTGTGTGGGGCTACGCAAGCGGTTCCCAAAGAGCTTCAGAACAAGGCATAGTTTTCCCTGCTGGCTCTTTGGGCGTGGGACCAATCTCCAGACATATGGCCATTTTTGTGCCTCGTGTGACGCCATGTGGGAAAGGGTGGTTTTGAGGCTGAAGGCAGCAGGAAAGCCTGCAGCCCCCAGGTGTGTGGGGCTACGCAAGCGGTTCCCAAAGAGCTTTAGAACAAGGCATAGTTTTCCCTGCTGGCTCTTTGGGCGTGGGACCAACCTCCAGACATATGGCCATTTTTGTGCCTGGTGTGACGCCATGTGGGAAAGGGTGGTTTTGAGGCTGAAGGCAGCAGGAAAGCCTGCAGCCCCCAGGTGTGTGGGGCTACGCAAGCGGCTCCCAAAGAGCTTTAGAACAAGGCATAGTTTTCCCTGCTGGCTCTTTGGGCGTGGGACCAGTCTCCAGACATACGGCCATTTTTGGGCCTGGCGCGGCGCCAAGTGCGAAAGGGTGGTTTTGAGGCTGAAGGCAGCAGGAAAGCCTGCAGCCCCCAGGTGTGTGGGGCTACGCAAGCGGTTCCCAAAGAGCTTTAGAACAAGGCATAGTTTTCCCTGCTGGCTCTTTGGGCGTGGGACCAGTCTCTAGACATACGGCCATTTTTGGGCCTGGCACGGCGCCAAGTGGGAAAGCGTGCTTTTGAGGCTGAAGAGAGCAGGAAAGCCTGCAGCCCCCACGTGTGTGGGGCTACGCAAGCGGTTCCCAAAGAGCTTCAGAACAAGGCATAATTTTCCCTGCTGGCTCTTTGGGCGTGGAACCAATCTCCAGACATATGGCCATTTTTGTGCCTGGCGCGGCGCCAAGTGAGAAAGGGTGGTTTTGAGGCTGAAGGCAGCAGGAAAGCCTGCAGCCCCCAGGTGTGTGGGGCTACGCAAGCGGTTCCCAAAGAGCTTTAGAACAAGGCATAGTTTTCCCTGCTGGCTCTTTGGGCGTGGGACCAGTCTCCAGACATACGGCCATTTTTTGGCCTGGCGTGACGCCATGTGGAAAAGGGTAGTTTTGAGGCTGAAGGCAGCAGGAAAGCCTGCAGCCCCCAGGTGTGTGGGGCTACGCAAGCGGTTCCCAAAGAGCTTTAGAACAAGGCATAGTTTTCCCTGCTGGCTCTTTGGGCGTGGAACCAATCTCCAGACATATGGCCATTTTTGTGACTGGCGCGGCGCCAAGTGCGAAAGGGTTCTTCTGAGGCTGAAGAGAGCAGGAAAGCCTGCAGCCCCCAGGTGTGTGGGGCTACGCAAGCGGTTCCCAAAGAGCTTTAGAACAAGGCATAGTTTTCCCTGCTGGCTCTTTGGGCGTGGGACCAGTCTCTAGACTTATGGCCATTTTTGGGCCTGGCCCGGCGCCAAGTTAGAAAGGGTGGTTTTGAGGCTGAAGGCAGCAGGAAAGCGTGCAGCCTGCAGGTCTGTGGGGCTACGCAAGCGGTTCCCAAAGAGCTTTAGAACAAGGCATAGTTTTCCCTGCTGGCTCTTTGGGCGTGGGACCAATCTCCAGACATACGGCCATTTTTGGGCCTGGCACGGCGCCAAGTGGGAAAGCGTGCTTTTGAGGCTGAAGAGAGCAGGAAAGCCTGCAGCCCCCAGGTGTGTGGGGCTACGCAAGCGGTTCCCAAAGAGCTTCAGAACAAGGCATAGTTTTCCCTGCTGGCTCTTTGGGCGTTGAACCAATCTCCAGACATATGGCCATTTTTGGGCCTGGCCCGGCGCCAAGTGAGAAAGGGTGGTTTTGAGGCTGAAGGCAGCAGGAAAGCCTGCAGCCCCCAGGTGTGTGGGGCTACGCAAGCGGTTCCCAAAGAGCTTTAGAACAAGGCATAGTTTTCCCTGCTGGCTCTTTGGGCGTGGGACCAGTCTCCAGACATACGGCCATTTTTGGGCCTGGCGTGACGCCATGTGGAAAAGGGTGGTTTTGAAGCTGAAGGCAGCAGGAAAGCCTGCAGCCCCCAGGTGTGTGGGGCTACGCAAGCGGTTCCCAAAGAGCTTTAGAACAAGGCATAGTTTTCCCTGCTGGCTCTTTGGGCGTGGAACCAATCTCCAGACATATGGCCATTTTTGTGACTGGCGCGGCGCCAAGTGCGAAAGGGTTCTTCTGAGGCTGAAGAGAGCAGGAAAGCCTGCAGCCCCCAGGTGTGTGGGGCTACGCAAGCGGTTCCCAAAGAGCTTTAGAACAAGGCATAGTTTTCCCTGCTGGCTCTTTGGGCGTGGGACCAATCTCCAGACATATGGCCATTTTTGTGCCTGGTGTGACGCCATGTGGGAAAGGGTGGTTTTGAGGCTGAAGGCAGCAGGAAAGCCTGCAGCCCCCAGGTGTGTGGGGCTACGCAAGCGGTTCCCAAAGAGCTTTAGAACAAGGCATAGTTTTCCCTGCTGGCTCTTTGGGCGTGGGACCAACCTCCAGACATATGGCCATTTTTGTGCCTGGTGTGACGCCATGTGGGAAAGGGTGGTTTTGAGGCTGAAGGCAGCAGGAAAGCCTGCAGCCCCCAGGTGTGTGGGGCTACGCAAGCGGCTCCCAAAGAGCTTTAGAACAAGGCATAGTTTTCCCTGCTGGCTCTTTGGGCGTGGGACCAGTCTCTAGACATACGGCCATTTTTGGGCCTGGCACGGCGCCAAGTGGGAAAGCGTGCTTTTGAGGCTGAAGAGAGCAGGAAAGCCTGCAGCCCCCACGTGTGTGGGGCTACGCAAGCGGTTCCCAAAGAGCTTTAGAACAAGGCATAATTTTCCCTGCTGGCTCTTTGGGCGTGGAACCAATCTCCAGACATATGGCCATTTTTGGGCCTGGCGCGGCGCCAAGTGAGAAAGGGTGGTTTTGAGGCTGAAGGCAGCAGGAAAGCCTGCAGCCCCCAGGTGTGTGGGGCTACGCAAGCGGTTCCCAAAGAGCTTTAGAACAAGGCATAGTTTTCCCTGCTGGCTCTTTGGGCGTGGGACCAGCCTCCAGACATACGGCCATTTTTGGGCCTGGCGTGACGCCATGTGGAAAAGGGTGGTTTTGAAGCTGAAGGCAGCAGGAAAGCCTGCAGCCCCCAGGTGTGTGGGGCTACGCAAGAGGTTCCCAAAGAGCTTTAGAACAAGGCATAGTTTTCCCTGCTGGCTCTTTGGGCGTGGGACCAGTCCCCACACATATGGCCATTTTTGGGCATGGCGCGGCTCCAAGTGGGAAAGGGTGGTTTTGAGGCTGAAGGCAGCAGGAAAGCCTGCAGCCCCCAGGTGTGTGGGGCTACGCAAGCGGTTCCCAAAGAGCTTTAGAACAAGGCATAGTTTTCCCTGCTGGCTCTTTGGGCGTGGCACCAGTCTCCAGCCATATGGCCATTTTTGTGCCTGGCTTAGCGCCATGTGGGAAAGGGTTGTTTTGAGGCTGACGGCAGCAGGAAAGCCTGCAGCCCCCAGGTGTGTGGGGCTACGCAAGCGGTTCCCAAAGAGCTTTAGAACAAGGCATAGTTTTCCCTGCTGGCTCTTTGGGCGTGCGACCAGTCTCCAGACATATGGCCATTTTTGTGCCTGGCGCGGCGCCAAGTGGGAAAGGGTGGTTTTGAGGCTGAAGGCAGCAGGAAAGCCTGCAGCCCCCAGATGTGTGGGGCTACGCAAGCCGTTCCCAAAGAGCTTTAGAACAAGGCATAGTTTTCCCTGCTGGCTCTTTGGGCGTGGGACCAATCTCCAGACATATGGCCATTTTTGTGCCTGGCTTGGCGCCATGTGGGGAAGGGTGGTTTTGAGGCTGAAGGTAGCAGGAAAGCCTGCAGCCCCCAGGTCTGTGGGGCTACGCAAGTCGTTCCCAAAGAGCTTTAGAACAAGGCATAGTTTTCCCTGCTGGCTCTTTGGGCGTGGGACCAGTCTCCAGACATATGGCCATTTTTGGGCCTGGCGCGGCGCCAAGTGGGAAAGGGTGGTTTTGAGGCTGAAGGCAGCAGGAAAGCCTGCAGCCCCCAGGTGTGTGGGGCTACGCAAGAGGTTCCCAAAGAGCTTTAGAACAAGGCATAGTTTTCCCTGCTGGCTCTTTGGGCGTGGGACCAGTCTCTAGACATATGGCCATTTTTGGGCCTGGCCCGGCGCCAAGTGAGAAAGTGTGGTTTTGAGGCTGAAGGCAGCAGGAAAGCCTGCAGCCCCCAGGTGTGTGGGGCTACGCAAGCGGTTCCCAAAGAGCTTTAGAACAAGGCATAGTTTTCCCTGCTGGCTCTTTGGGCGTGGGACCAATCTCCAGACATATGGCCATTTTTGGGCCTGGTGCGGCGCCAAGTGGGAAAGGGTGGTTTTGAGGCTGAAGGCAGCAGGAAAGCCTGCAGCCCCCAGGTGTGTGGGGCTACGCAAGCGGTTCCCAAAGAGCTTTAGAACAAGGCATAGTTTTCCCTGCTGGCTCTTTGGGCGTGGAACCAACCTCCAGACATATGGCCATTTTTTTGCCTGGCGTGACGCCATGTGGAAAAGGGTGGTTTTGAGGCTGAAGGCAGCAGGAAAGCCTGCAGCCCCCAGGTGTGTGGGGCTACGCAAGCGGTTCCCAAAGAGCTTTAGAACAAGGCATAGTTTTCCCTGCTGGCTCTTTGGGCGTGGCACCAGTCTCCAGCCATATGGCCATTTTTGTGCCTGGCTTAGCGCCATGTGGGAAAGGGTTGTTTTGAGGCTGACGGCAGCAGGAAAGCCTGCAGCCCCCAGGTCTGTGGGGCTATGCAAGCCGTTCCCAAAGAGCTTTAGAACAAGGCATAGTTTTCCCTGCTGGCTCTTTGGGCGTGCGACCAGTCTCCAGACATATGGCCATTTTTGTGCCTGGTGTGACGCCAAGTGGGAAAGGGTGGTTTTGAGGCTGAAGGCAGCAGGAAAGCCTGCAGCCCCCAGATGTGTGGGGCTACGCAAGCCGTTCCCAAAGAGCTTTAGAACAAGGCATAGTTTTCCCTGCTGGCTCTTTGGGCGTGGGACCAATCTCCAGACATATGGCCATTTTTGTGCCTGGCTTGGCGCCATGTGGGGAAGGGTGGTTTTGAGGCTGAAGGTAGCAGGAAAGCCTGCAGCCCCCAGGTCTGTGGGGCTACGCAAGTCGTTCCCAAAGAGCTTTAGAACAAGGCATAGTTTTCCCTGCTGGCTCTTTGGGCGTGGGACCAGTCTCCAGACATATGGCCATTTTTGGGCCTGGCGCGGCGCCAAGTGGGAAAGGGTGGTTTTGAGGCTGAAGGCAGCAGGAAAGCCTGCAGCCCCCAGGTGTGTGGGGCTACGCAAGCGGTTCCCAAAGAGCTTTAGAACAAGGCATAGTTTTCCCTGCTGGCTCTTTGGGCGTGGGACCAATCTCCAGACATATGGCCATTTTTGGTCCTGGCGCGGCGCCAAGTGGGAAAGGGTGGTTTTGAGGCTGAAGGCAGCAGGAAAGCCTGCAGCCCCCAGGTGTGTGGGGCTACGCAAGCGGTTCCCAAAGAGCTTTAGAACAAGGCATAGTTTTCCCTGCTGGCTCTTTGGGCGTGGAACCAACCTCCAGACATATGGCCATTTTTTTGCCTGGCGTGACGCCATGTGGAAAAGGGTGGTTTTGAGGCTGAAGGCAGCAGGAAAGCCTGCAGCCCCCAGGTGTGTGGGGCTACGCAAGCGGTTCCCAAAGAGCTTTAGAACAAGGCATAGTTTTCCCTGCTGGCTCTTTGGGCGTGGGACCAGTCTCTAGACATATGGCCATTTTTGTGCATGGCGCGGCGCCAAGTGGGAAAGGGTGGTTTTGAGGCTGAAGGCAGCAGGAAAGCCTGCAGCCCCCAGGTGTGTGGGGCTACGCAAGCAGTTCCCAAAGAGCTTTAGAACAAGGCATAGTTTTCCCTGCTGGCTCTTTGGGCGTGCGACCAGTCTCCAGACATATGGCCATTTTTGTGCCTGGCGCGGCGCCAAGTGGGAAAGGGTGGTTTTGAGGCTGAAGGCAGCAGGAAAGCCTGCAGCCCCCAGATGTGTGGGGCTACGCAAGCCGTTCCCAAAGAGCTTTAGAACAAGGCATAGTTTTCCCTGCTGGCTCTTTGGGCGTGGGACCAATCTCCAGACATATGGCCATTTTTGTGCCTGGCTTGGCGCCATGTGGGGAAGGGTGGTTTTGAGGCTGAAGGTAGCAGGAAAGCCTGCAGCCCCCAGGTCTGTGGGGCTACGCAAGTCGTTCCCAAAGAGCTTTAGAACAAGGCATAGTTTTCCCTGCTGGCTCTTTGGGCGTGGGACCAGTCTCCAGACATATGGCCATTTTTGGGCCTGGCGCGGCGCCAAGTGAGAAAGGGTGGTTTTGAGGCTGAAGGCAGCAGGAAAGCCTGCAGCCCCCAGGTGTGTGGGGCTACGCAAGCTGTTCCCAAAGAGCTTTAGAACAAGGCATAGTTTTCCCTGCTGGCTCTTTGGGCGTGGAACCAACCTCCAGACATATGGCCATTTTTTTGCCTGGCGTGACGCCATGTGGAAAAGGGTGGTTTTGAGGCTGAAGGCAGCAGGAAAGCCTGCAGCCCCCAGGTGTGTGGGGCTACGCAAGCGGTTCCCAAAGAGCTTTAGAACAAGGCATAGTTTTCCCTGCTGGCTCTTTGGGCGTGGGACCAGTCTCTAGACATATGGCCATTTTTGTGCCTGGCGCGGCGCCAAGTGAGAAAGGGTGGTTTTGAGGCTGAAGGCAGCAGGAAAGCCTGCAGCCCCCACGTGTGTGGGGCTACGCAAGCAGTTCCCAAAGAGCTTTAGAAAAAGGCATAGTTTTCCCTGCTGGCTCTTTGGGCGTGGGACCTATCTCCAGACATATGGCCATTTTTGTGCCTGGCTTAGTGCCATGTGGGAAAGGGTTGTTTTGAGGCTGAAGGCAGCAGGAAAGCCTGCAGCCCCCAGGTGTGTGCGGCTACGCAAGCGGTTCCCAAAGAGCTTTAGAACAAGGCATAGTTTTCCCTGCTGGCTCTTTGGGCGTGGGACCAATCTCCAGACATACGGCCATTTTTGGGCCTGGCACGGCGCCAAGTGGGAAAGCGTGCTTTTGAGGCTGAAGAGAGCAGGAAAGCCTGCAGCCCCCAGGTGTGTGGGGCTACGCAAGCGGATCCCAAAGAGCTTTAGAACAAGGCATAGTTTTCCCTGCTGGCTCTTTGGGCGTGGCACCAGTCTCCAGACATATGGCCATTTTTGGGCCTGGCGTGGCGCCAAGTGGGAAAGGGTTCTTTTGAGGCTGAAGAGAGCAGGAAAGCCTGCAGCCCCCAGGTGTGTGGGGCTACGCAAGCGGTTCCCTAAGAGCTTTAGAACAAGGCATAGTTTTCCCTGCTGGCTCTTTGGGCGTGGGACCAACCTCCAGACATATGGCCATTTTTGTGCCTGGCTTGACGCCATGTGGAAAAGGGTGGTTTTGAGGCTGAAGGCAGCAGGAAAGCCTGCAGCCCCCAGGTGTGTGGGGCTACGCAAGCGGTTCCTAAAGAGCTTTAGAACAAGGCATAGTTTTCCCTGCTGGCTCTTTGGGCGTGCGACCAGTCTCCAGACATATGGCCATTTTTGGGCCTGGCGCGGCGCCATGTGGGAAAGGGTGGTTTTGAGGCTGAAGGCAGCAGGAAAGCCTGCAGCCCCCAGGTGTGTGGGGCTACGCAAGCGGTTCCCAAAGAGCTTTAGAACAAGGCATATTTTTCCCTGCTGGCTCTTTGGGCGTGGGACCAATCTCCAGCCATATAGCCATTTTTGTGCCTGGCGCGGCGCCAAGTGGGAAAGGGTGGTTTTGAGGCTGAAGGCAGCAGGAAAGCCTGCAGCCCCCAGGTCTGTGGGGCTAAACAAGCGGTTCCCAAAGAGCTTTAGTACAAGGCATAGTTTTCCCTGCTGGCTCTTTGGGCGTGGGACCAGTCTCCAGACATACGGCCATTTTTGTGCCTGGCGCGGCGCCAAGTGGGAAAGGGTGGTTTTGAGGCTGAAGGCAGCAGGAAAGCCTGCAGCCCCCAGGTGTGTGGGGCTACGCAAGCGGTTCCCAAAGAGCTTTAGAACAAGGCATAGTTTTCCCTGCTGGCTCTTTGGGCGTGGAACCAATCCCCAGACATATGGCCATTTTTGGGCCTGGCGCGGCGCCAAGTGCGAAAGGGTTCTTCTGAGGCTGAAGGCAGCAGGAAAGCCTGCAGCCCCCAGGTGTGTGGGGCTACGCAATCGGTTCCCAAAGACCTTTAGAACAAGGCATAGTTTTCCCTGCTGGCTCTTTGGGCGTGGGACCAATCTCCAGACATACGGCCATTTTTGTGCCTGGCTTGGCGCCATTTGGGGAAGGGTGGTTTTGAGGCTGAAGGTAGCAGGAAAGCCTGCAGCCCCCAGGTCTGTGGGGCTACGCAAGCCGTTCCCAAAGAGCTTTAGAACAAGGCATAGTTTTCCCTGCTGGCTCTTTGGGCGTGGCACCAGTCTCCAGACATACGGCCATTTTTGGGCCTGGCGCGGCGCCAAGTGGGAAAGGGTGGTTTTGAGGCTGAAGGCAGCAGGAAAGCCTGCAGCCCCCAGGTGTGTGGGGCTACGCAAGAGGTTCCCAAAGAGCTTTAGAACAAGGCATAGTTTTCCCTGCTGGCTCTTTGGGCGTGGGACCAGTCTCCAGACATATGGCCATTTTTGGGCCTGGCGCGGGGCCAAGTGGGAAAGGGTGGTTTTGAGGCTGAAGGCAGCAGGAAAGCCTGCAGCCCCCAGGTGTGTGGGGCTACGCAAGCGGTTCCCAAAGAGCTTTAGAACAAGGCATAGTTTTCCCTGATGGCTCTTTGGGCGTGGGACCAATCTCCAGACATATGGCCATTTTTGGGCCTGGCGCGGCGCCAAGTGGGAAAGGGTGGTTTTCAGGCTGAAGGCAGCAGGAAAGCCTGCAGCCCCCAGGTGTGTGGGGCTACGCAAGCGGTTCCCAAAGAGCTTTAGAACAAGGCATAGTTTTCCCTGCTGGCTCTTTGGGCGTGGAACCAACCTCCAGACATATGGCCATTTTTTTGCCTGGCGTGACGCCATGTGGAAAAGGGTGGTTTTGAGGCTGAAGAGAGCAGGAAAGCCTGCAGCCCCCAGGTGTGTGGGGCTACGCAAGCGGTTCCCAAAGAGCTTTAGAACAAGGCATAGTTTTCCCTGCTGGCTCTTTGGGCGTGGGACCAGTCTCTAGACATATGGCCATTTTTGGGCCTGGCCCGGCGCCAAGTGAGAAAGGGTGGTTTTGAGGCTGAAGGCAGCAGGAAAGCCTGCAGCCCCCAGGTGTGTGGGGCTACGCAAGCAGTTCCCAAAGAGCTTTAGAACAAGGCATAGTTTTCCCTGCTGGCTCTTTGGGCGTGGGACCAATCTCCAGACATACGGCCATTTTTGGGCCTGGCACGGCGCCAAGTGGGAAAGCGTGCTTTTGAGGCTGAAGAGAGCAGGAAAGCCTGCAGCCCCCAGGTGTGTGGGGCTACGCAAGCGGTTCCCAAAGAGCTTTAGAACAAGGCATAATTTTCCCTGATGGCTCTTTGGGCGTGGAACCAATCTCCAGACATATGGCCATTTTTTTGCCTGGCGTGACGCCATGTGGAAAAGGGTGGTTTTGAGGCTGAAGGCAGCAGGAAAGCCTGCAGCCCCCAGGTGTGTGGGGCTACGCAAGCGGTTCCCAAAGAGCTTTAGAACAAGGCATAGTTTTCCTTGATGGCTCTTTGGGCGTGGGACCAATCTCCAAACATATGGCCATTTTTGTGCCTTGTGTGACGCCATGTGGGGAAGGGTGGTTTTTAGGCTGAAGGCAGCAGGAAAGCCTGCAGCCCCCAGGTGTGTGGGGCTACGCAAGCGGATCCCAAAGAGCTTTAGAACAAGGCATAGTTTTCCCTGCTGGCTCTTTGGGCGTGGGACCAGTCTCCAGACATATGGCCATTTTTGGGCCTGGCGTGGCGCCAAGTGGGAAAGGCTTCTTTTGAGGCTGAAGAGAGCAGGAAAGCCTGCAGCCCCCAGGTGTGTGGGGCTACGCAAGCGGTTCCCTAAGAGCTTTAGAACAAGGCATAGTTTTCCCTGCTGGCTCTTTGGGCGTGGGACCAACCTCCAGACATATGGCCATTTTTGTGCCTGGCTTGACGCCATGTGGAAAAGGGTGGTTTTGAGGCTGAAGGCAGCAGAAAAGCCTGCAGCCCCCAGGTGTGTGGGGCTACGCAAGCGGTTCCTAAAGAGCTTTAGAACAAGGCATAGTTTTCCCTGCTGGCTCTTTGGGCGTGCGACCAGTCTCCAGACATATGGCCATTTTTGGGCCTGGCGCGGCGCCATGTGGGAAAGGGTGGTTTTGAGGCTGAAGGCAGCAGGAAAGCCTGCAGCCCCCAGGTGTGTGGGGCTACGCAAGCGGTTCCCAAAGAGCTTTAGAACAAGGCATATTTTTCCCTGCTGGCTCTTTGGGCGTGGGACCAATCTCCAGACATATGGCCATTTTTGTGCCTGGTGTGACGCCAAGTGGGAAGGGGTGGTTTTGAGGCTGAAGGAAGCAGGAAAGCCTGCAGCCGTCACGTGTGTGGGGCTACGCAAGCGGTTACCAAAGAGCTTTAGAACAAGGCATAGTTTTCCCTGCTGGCTCTTTGGGCGTGGCACCAGTCTCCAGCCATATAGCCATTTTTGTGCCTGGCGCGGCGCCAAGTGGGAAAGGGTTGTTTTGAGGCTGAAGGCAGCAGGAAAGCCTGCAGCCCCCAGGTCTGTGGGGCTAAACAAGCGGTTCCCAAAGAGCTTTAGTACAAGGCATAGTTTTCCCTGCTGGCTCTTTGGGCGTGGGACCAGTCTCCAGACATACGGCCATTTTTGTGCCTGGCGCGGCACCAAGTGGGAAAGGGTGGTTTTGAGGCTGAAGGCAGCAGGAAAGCCTGCAGCCCCCAGGTGTGTGGGGCTACGCAAGCGGTTCCCAAAGAGCTTTAGAACAAGGCATAGTTTTCCCTGCTGGCTCTTTGGGCGTGGAACCAATCCCCAGACATATGGCCATTTTTGGGCCTGGCGCGGCGCCAAGTGCGAAAGGGTTCTTCTGAGGCTGAAGGCAGCAGGAAAGCCTGCAGCCCCCAGGTGTGTGGGGCTACGCAATCGGTTCCCAAAGAGCTTTAGAACAAGGCATAGTTTTCCCACCTGGCTCTTTGGGCGTGGGACCAACCTCCAGACATATGGCCATTTTTGTGCCTGGTGTGACGCCATGTGGGAAAGGGTGGTTTTGAGTCTGAAGAGAGCAGGAAAGCCTGCAGCCCCCAGGTGTGTGGGGCTACACAAGCCGTTCCCAAAGAGCTTTAGAACAAGGCATAGTTTTCCCTGCTGGCTCTTTGGGCGTGGCACCAGTCTCCAGCCATATGGCCATTTTTGTGCCTGGCGCGGCGCCAAGTGGGGAAGGGTGGTTTTGAGGCTGAAGGCAGCAGGAAAGCCTGCAGCCCCCACGTGTGTGGGGCTACGCAAGCGTTTCCCAAAGAGCTTTAGAACAAGGCTTAGTTTTCCCTGCTGGCTCTTTGGGCGTGGGACCAATCTCCAGACATATGGCCATTTTTGGGCCTGGCGCGGCGCCAAGTGGGAAAGGGTGGTTTTGAGGCTGAAGGCAGCAGGAAAGCCTGCAGCCCCCAGGTGTGTGGGGCTACGCAAGCGGTTCCTAAAGAGCTTTAGAACAAGGCATAGTTTTCCCTCCTGGCTCTTTGGGCGTGGGACCAGTCTCCAGACATACGGCCATTTTTGGGCCTGGCGCGGGGCCAAGTGGGAAAGGGTGGTTTTGAGGCTGAAGGCAGCAGGAAAGCCTGCAGCCCCCAGGTGTGTGGGGCTAAGCAAGTGGTTCCCAAAGAGCTTTAGAACAAGGCATAGTTTTCCCTGCTGGCTCTTTGGGCGTGGAACCAATCTCCAGACATATGGCCATTTTTGGGCCTGGCGCGGCGCCAAGTGCGAAAGGGTTCCTCTGAGGCTGAAGAGAGCAGGAAAGCCTGCAGCCCCCAGGTGTGTGGGGCTACGCAAGCGGTTCCCAAAGAGCTTTGGAACAAGGCATAGTTTTCCCTGCTGGCTCTTTGGGCGTGGGACCTATCTCCAGACATATGGCCATTTTTGTGCCTGGTGTGACGCCATGTGGGAAAGGGTGGTTTTGAGGCTGAAGGCAGCAGGAAACCCTGCAGCCCCCAGGTGTGTGAGGCTACGCAAGCCGTTCCCAAAGAGCTTTAGAACAAGGCATAGATTTCCCTGCTGGCTCTTTGGGCGTGGGACCAACCTCCAGACATATGGCCATTTTTTTGCCTGGTGTGACGCCATGTGGAAAAGGGTCGTTTTGAGGCTGAAGGCAGCAGGAAAGCCTGCAGCCCCAAGGTCTGTGGGGCTACGCAAGCCGTTCCCAAAGAGCTTTAGAACAAGGCATAGTTTTCCCTGATGGCTCTTTGGGCGTGGGACCAATCTCCAAACATATGGCCATTTTTGTGCCTGGCTTTGCGCCATGTGGGGAAGTGTGGTTTTGAGGCTGAAGGCAGCAGGAAAGCCTGCAGCCCCCAGGTGTGTGGGGTTACGCAAGAGGTTCCCAAAGAGCTTTAGAACAAGGCATAGTTTTCCCTGCTGGCTCTTTGGGCGTGGGACCAGTCTCCAGACATATGGCCATTTTTGTGCCTGGCGCGGCGCCAAGTGGGAAAGGGTGGTTTTGAGGCTGAAGGCAGCAGGAAAGCCTGCAGCCCCCAGGTGTGTGGGGCTACGCAAGCGGTTCCCAAAGAGCTTTAGAACAAGGCATAGTTTTCCCTGCTGGCTCTTTGGGCGTGGGACCAGTCTCCAGACATATGGCCATTTTTGTGCCTGGCGCGGCGCCAAGTGGGAAAGGGTGGTTTTGAGGCTGAAGGCAGCAGGAAAGCCTGCAGCCCCCAGGTGTGTGGGGCTACGCAAGCGGTTCCCAAAGAGCTTTAGAACAAGGCATAGTTTTCCCTGCTGGCTCTTTGGGCGTGGGACCAATCTCCAGACATATGGCCATTTTTGGGCCTCGCACGGCGCCAAGTGGGAAAGCGTGCTTTTGAGGCTGAAGAGAGCAGGAAAGCCTGCAGCCCCCAGGTGTGCGGGGCTACGCAAGCGGTTCACAAAGAGCTTTAGAACAAGGCATAGTTTTCCCTGCTGGCTCCTTTGGCGTGGAACCAATCTCCAGACATATGGCCATTTTTGTGCCTGGCGCGGCGCCAAGTGCGAAAGGGTTCTTCTGAGGCTGAAGAGAGCAGGAAAGCCTGCAGCCCCCAGGTGTGTGGGGCTACGCAAGCCGTTCCCAAAGAGCTTCAGAACAAGGCATAGTTTTCCCTGCTGGCTCTTTGGGCGTGGGACCAACCTCCAGACATATGGCCATTTTTTTGCGTCGCGTGACGCCATGTGGAAAAGGGTGGTTTTGAGGCTGAAGGCAGCAGGAAAGCCTGCAGCCCCCAGGTGTGTGGGGCTACGCAAGCGGTTCCCAAAGAGCTTTAGAACAAGGCATAGTTTTCCCTGCTGGCTCTTTGGGCGTGGGACCACTCTCCAGACATACGGCCATTTTTGGGCATGGCGCGGCGCCAAGTGGGAAAGGGTTCTTTTGAGGCTGAAGAGAGCAGGAAAGCCTGCAGCCCCCAGGTGTGTGGGGCTACGCAATCGGTTCCCAAAGAGCTTTAGAACAAGGCATAGTTTTCCCTGCTGGCTCTTTGGGCGTGGGACCAGTCTCCAGACATATGGCCATTTTTGGGCCTGGCTTAGCGCCATGTGGGAAAGGGTGGTTTTGAGGCTGAAGGCAGCAGGAAAGCCTGCAGCCCCCAGGTGTGTGGGGCTACGCAAGCCGTTCCCAAAGAGCTTTAGAACAAGGCATAGTTTTCCCTGCTGGCTCTTTGGGCGTGGGACCAGTCTCCAGCCATATGGCCATTTTTGTGCCTGGCGCGGCGCCAAGTGGGAAAGGGTGGTTTTGAGGCTGAAGGCAGCAGGAAAGCCTGCAGCCCCCAGGTGTGTGGGGCTCCGCAAGCGGTTCCCAAAGAGCTTTAGAACAAGGCATAGTTTTCCCTGCTGGCTCTTTGGGCGTGGGACCAATCTCCAGACATATGGCCATTTTTGGGCCTCGCACGGCGCCAAGTGGGAAAGCGTGCTTTTGAGGCTGAAGAGAGCAGGAAAGCCTGCAGCCCCCAGGTGTGCGGGGCTACGCAAGCGGTTCACAAAGAGCTTTAGAACAAGGCATAGTTTTCCCTGCTGGCTCCTTTGGCGTGGAAACAATCTCCAGACATATGGCCATTTTTGTGCCTGGCGCGGCGCCAAGTGCGAAAGGGTTCCTCTGAGGCTGAAGAGAGCAGGAAAGCCTGCAGCCCCCAGGTGTGTGGGGCTACGCAAGCGGTTCCCAAAGAGCTTCAGAACAAGGCATAGTTTTCCCTGCTGGCTCTTTGGGCGTGGGACCAACCTCCAGACATATGGCCATTTTTTTGCGTCGCGTGACGCCATGTGGAAAAGGGTGCTTTGAGGCTGAAGGCAGCAGGAAAGCCTGCAGCCCCCAGGTCTGTGGGGCTACGCAAGCAGATCCCAAAGAGCTTTAGAACAAGGCATAGTTTTCCCTGCTGGCTCTTTGGGCGTGGGACCAGTCTCCAGACATACGGCCATTTTTGGGCATGGCGCGGCGCCAAGTGGGAAAGGGTTCTTTTGAGGCTGAAGAGAGCAGGAAAGCCTGCAGCCCCCAGGTCTGTGGGGCTACGCAAGCGGTTCCCAAAGAGCTTTATAACAAGGCTTAGTTTTCCCTGCTGGCTCTTTGGGCGTGGGACCAGTCTCCAGACATACAGCCATTTTTGTGCCTGGCGCGGCGCCAAGTGGAAAAGGGTGTTTTTGAGGCTGAAGGCAGCAGGAAAGCCTGCAGCCCCCAGCTGTGTGGGGCCACGCAAGCGGTTCCCAAAGAGCTTTAGAACAAGGCATAGTTTTCCCTGCTGGCTCTTTGGGCGTGGGACCAATCTCCAGACATATGGCCATTTTTGGGCCTGGCGCGGCGCCACGTGGGAAAGGGTGGTTTTGAGGCTGAAGGCAGCAGGAAAGCCTGCAGCCCCCAGGTGTGTGGGGCTACGCAAGCGGTTCCCAAAGAGCTTTAGAACAAGGCATAGTTTTCCCTGCTGGCTCTTTGGGCGTGGGACCAACCTCCAGACATATGGCCATTTTTTTGCCTGGCGCGGCGCCATGTGGAAAAGGGTGGTTTTGAGGCTGAAGGCAGCAGGAAAGCCTGCAGCCCCCAGGTGTGTGGGGCTACGCAAGCGGTTCCCAAAGAGCTTTAGAACAAGGCATAGTTTTCCCTGCTGGCTCTTTGGGCGTGGCACCAGTCTCCAGACATATGGCCATTTTTGGGCCTGGCGCGGCTCCAAGTGGGAAAGGGTGGTTTTGAGGCTGAAGAGAGCAGGAAAGCCTGCAGCCCCCAGGTGTGTGGGGCTACGCAAGCGGTTCCCAAAGATCTTTAGAACAAGGCATATTTTTCCCTGCTGGCTCTTTGGGCGTGGGATCTGTCTCCAGACATATGGCCATTTTTGTGCCTGGCGTGACGCCATGTGGGAAAGGGTGGTTTTGAGGCTGAAGAGAACAGGAAAGCCTGCAGCCCGCAGGTGTGTGGGGCCACGCAAGCGGTTCCCAAAGAGCTTCAGAACAAGGCATAGTTTTCCCTGCTGGCTCTTTGGGCGTGGGACCCATCTCCAGACATATGGCCATTTTTGGGCCTGGCGCGGCGCCAAGTGGGAAAGGGTAGTTTTGAGGCTGAAGGCAGCAGGAAAGCCTGCAGCCCCCAGGTCTGTGGGGCTACGCAAGCGGTTCCCAAAGAGCTTTAGAACAAGGCTTAGTTTTCCCTGCTGGCTCTTTGGGCGTGGGACCAGTCTCCAGACATATGGCCATTTTTGGGCCTGGCCCGGCGCCAAGTGAGAAAGGGTTGTTTTGAGGCTGAAGGCAGCAGGAAAGCCTGCAGCCCCCAGGTGTGTGGGGCTACGCAAGCGGTTCCCAAAGAGCTTTAGAACAAGGCATAGTTTTCCCTGCTGGCTCTTTGGGCGTGGAACCAACCTCCAGACATATGGCCATTCTTATGCCTGGCGTGGCGCCAAGTGGGAAAGGGTGGTTTTGAGGCTGAAGGCAGCAGGAAAGCCTGCAGCCCCCAGGTGTGTGGGGCTACGCAAGCCGTTCCCAAACAGCTTTAGAACAAGGCATAGTTTTCCCTGCTGGCTCTTTGGGCGTGGGACCAGTCTCCAGACATATGGCCATTTTTGGGCCTGGCGCGGCACCCAGTGGGAAAGGGTGGTTTTGAGGCTGAAGAGAGCAGGAAAGCCTGCAGCCTCCAGGTGTGTGGGGCTACGCAAGCAGTTCCCAAAGATCTTTAGAACAAGGCATAGTTTTCCCTGCTGGCTCTTTGGGCGTGGGACCAGTCTCCAGACATATGGCCATTTTTGGGCCTGGCGTGACGCCATGTGGGAAAGGGTGGTTTTGAGGCTGAAGGCAGCAGGAAAGCCTGCAGCCCGCAGGTGTGTGGGGCCACACAAGCGGTTCCCAAAGAGCTTCAGAACAAGGCATAGTTTTCCCTGCTGGCTCTTTGGGCGTGGGACCAGTCTCCAGACATATGGCCATTTTTGGGCCTGGCGCGGCGCCAAGTGGGAAAGGGTAGTTTTGAGGCTGAAGGCAGCAGGAAAGCCTGCAGTCCCCAGGTCTGTGGGGCTACGCAAGCGGTTCCCAAAGAGCTTTAGAACAAGGCATAGTTTTCCCTGCTGGCTCTTTGGGCGTGGGACCAATCTCCAGACATATGGCCATTTTTGGGCCTGGCGCGGCGCCAAGTGGGAAAGGGTAGTTTTGAGGCTGAAGGCAGCAGGAAAGCCTGCAGCCCCCAGGTGTGTGGGGCTACGCAAGCGGTTCCCAAAGAGCTTTAGAACAAGGCATAGTTTTCCCTGCTGGCTCTTTGGGCGTGGGACCAACCTCCAGACATATGGCCATTTTTGGGCCTGGCGCGGCGCCAAGTGGGAAAGGGTGGTTTTGAGGCTGAAGGCAGCAGGAAAGCCTGCAGCCCGCAGGTGTGTGGGGCCACGCAAGCGGTTCCCAAAAAGCTTCAGAACAAGGCATAGTTTTCCCTGCTGGCTCTTTGGGCGTGGGACCAGTCTCCAGACATATGGCCATTTTTGGGCCTGGCGCGGCACCCAGTGGGAAAGGGTGGTTTTGAGGCTGAAGAGAGCAGGAAAGCCTGCAGCCTCCAGGTGTGTGGGGCTACGCAAGCAGTTCCCAAAGATCTTTAGAACAAGGCATAGTTTTCCCTGCTGGCTCTTTGGGCGTGGGACCAGTCTCCAGACATATGGCCATTTTTGGGCCTGGCGTGACGCCATGTGGGAAAGGGTGGTTTTGAGGCTGAAGGCAGCAGGAAAGCCTGCAGCCCGCAGGTGTGTGGGGCCACACAAGCGGTTCCCAAAGAGCTTCAGAACAAGGCATAGTTTTCCCTGCTGGCTCTTTGGGCGTGGGACCAGTCTCCAGACATATGGCCATTTTTGGGCCTGGCGCGGCGCCAAGTGGGAAAGGGTAGTTTTGAGGCTGAAGGCAGCAGGAAAGCCTGCAGTCCCCAGGTCTGTGGGGCTACGCAAGCGGTTCCCAAAGAGCTTTAGAACAAGGCATAGTTTTCCCTGCTGGCTCTTTGGGCGTGGGACCAATCTCCAGACATATGGCCATTTTTGGGCCTGGCGCGGCGCCAAGTGGGAAAGGGTAGTTTTGAGGCTGAAGAGAGCAGGAAAGCCTGCAGCCCCCAGGTGTGTGGGGCTACGCAAGCGGTTCCCAAAGAGCTTTAGAACAAGGCATAGTTTTCCCTGCTGGCTCTTTGGGCGTGGGACCAACCTCCAGACATATGGCCATTTTTGGGCCTGGCGCGGCGCCAAGTGGGAAAGGGTGGTTTTGAGGCTGAAGGCAGCAGGAAAGCCTGCAGCCCGCAGGTGTGTGGGGCCACGCAAGCGGTTCCCAAAAAGCTTCAGAACAAGGCATAGTTTTCCCTGCTGGCTCTTTGGGCGTGGGACCAGTCTCCAGACATATGGCCATTTTTGGGCCTGGCGCGGCACCCAGTGGGAAAGGGTGGTTTTGAGGCTGAAGAGAGCAGGAAAGCCTGCAGCCTCCAGGTGTGTGGGGCTACGCAAGCAGTTCCCAAAGATCTTTAGAACAAGGCATAGTTTTCCCTGCTGGCTCTTTGGGCGTGGGACCAGTCTCCAGACATATGGCCATTTTTGGGCCTGGCGTGACGCCATGTGGGAAAGGGTGGTTTTGAGGCTGAAGGCAGCAGGAAAGCCTGCAGCCCGCAGGTGTGTGGGGCCACACAAGCGGTTCCCAAAGAGCTTCAGAACAAGGCATAGTTTTCCCTGCTGGCTCTTTGGGCGTGGGACCAGTCTCCAGACATATGGCCATTTTTGGGCCTGGCGCGGCGCCAAGTGGGAAAGGGTAGTTTTGAGGCTGAAGGCAGCAGGAAAGCCTGCAGTCCCCAGGTCTGTGGGGCTACGCAAGCGGTTCCCAAAGAGCTTTAGAACAAGGCATAGTTTTCCCTGCTGGCTCTTTGGGCGTGGGACCAATCTCCAGACATATGGCCATTTTTGGGCCTGGCGCGGCGCCAAGTGGGAAAGGGTAGTTTTGAGGCTGAAGGCAGCAGGAAAGCCTGCAGCCCCCAGGTGTGTGGGGCTACGCAAGCGGTTCCCAAAGAGCTTTAGAACAAGGCATAGTTTTCCCTGCTGGCTCTTTGGGCGTGGGACCAATCTCCAGACATATGGCCATTTTTGGGCCTGGCGCGGCGCCAAGTGGGAAAGGGTGGTTTTGAGGCTGAAGGCAGCAGGAAAGCCTGCAGCCCCCAGGTGTGTGGGGCCACGCAAGCGGTTCCCAAACAGCTTCAGAACAAGGCATAGTTTTCCCTGCTGGCTCTTTGGGCGTGGGACCAGTCTCCAGACATATGGCCATTTTTGTGCCTGGCGCGGCGCCAAGTGGGAAAGGGTGGTTTTGAGGCTGAAGGCAGCAGGAAAGCCTGCAGCCCCCAGGTGTGTGAGGCTACTCAAACGGTTCCCAAAGAGCTTTAGAACATGGCATAGTTTTCCCTGATGGCTCTTTGGGCGTGGGAACAATCTCCAGGCATATGGCCATTTTTGGGCCTAACGCGGCGCCAAGTGGGAAAGCGTGCTTTTGA
The DNA here is from genome assembly GCF_963924245.1 of Chroicocephalus ridibundus. NCBI lineage: Eukaryota > Metazoa > Chordata > Aves > Charadriiformes > Laridae > Chroicocephalus > Chroicocephalus ridibundus. The sequence continues at coordinate 589,535 of NW_026961252.1, forward strand.
GGCTGAAGGCAGCAGGAAAGCCTGCAGCCCCCAGGTGTGTGGGGCTACGCAAGCAGTTCCCAAAGAGCTATAGAACAAGGCATAGTTTTCCCTGCTGGCTCTTTGGGCGTGGGACCAACCTCCAGACATATGGCCATTTTTGTGCCTGGTGTGACGCCATGTGGAAAAGGGTTCTTCTGAGGCTGAAGAGAGCAGGAAAGCCTGCAGCCTGCAGGTCTGTGGGGCTACACAAGCCGTTCCCAAAGAGCTTTAGAACAAGGCATAGTTTTCCCTGCTGGCTCTTTGAGCGTGGCACCAGTCTCCAGCCATATGGCCATTTTTGTGCCTGGCGCGGCGTCAAGTGGGAAAGGGTGGTTTTGAGGCTGAAGGCAGCAGGAAAGCCTGCAGCCCCCAGGTCTGTGGGGCTACGCAAGCGGTTCCCAAAGAGCTTTAGAACAAGGCATAGTTTTCCCTGCTGGCTCTTTGGGAAAGGGACCAATCTCCAGACATATGGCCATTTTTGTGCCTGGCTTAGCGCCATGTGGGGAAGGGTGGTTTTGAGGCTGAAGGCAGCAGGAAAGCCTGTAGCCCGCAGGTCTGTGGGGCCACGCAAGCGGTTCCCAAAGAGTTTTAGAACAAGGCATAGTTTTCCCTGCTGGCTCTTTGGGCGTGGGACCAGCCTCCAGACATATGGCCATTTTTGTGCATGGCGTGACGCCACGTGGGAAAGGGTGGTTTTGAGGCTGAAGAGAGCAGGAAAGCCTGCAGCCCCCAGGTGTGTGGGGCTACGCAAGAGGTTCCCAAAGAGCTTTAGAACAAGGCATAGTTTTCCCTGCTGGCTCTTTGGGCGTGGGACCAATCTCCAGACATATGGCCATTTTTGGGCCTGGCGTGACGCCATGTGGGAAAGGGTGTTTTTGAGGCTGAAGAGAACAGGAAAGCCTGCAGCCCCCAGGTGTGTGGGGCTACGCAAGCGGTTCCCAAAGAGCTTTAGAACAAGGCATAGTTTTCCCTGCTGGCTCTTTGGGCGTGGGATCTGTCTCCAGACATATGGCCATTTTTGTGCCTGGCGCGGCGCCAAGTGCGAAAGGGTTCTTCTGAGGCTGAAGAGAGCAGGAAAGCCTGCAGCCCCCAGGTCTGTGGGGCTACGCAAGCGGTTCCCAAAGAGCTTTAGAACAAGGCATAGTTTTCCCTGCTGGCTCTTTGGGCGTGGGACCAGTCTCCAGACATATGGCCATTTTTGTGCCTGGCGCGGCGCCAAGTGGGAAAGGGTGGTTTTGAGGCTGAAGGCAGCAGGAAAGCCTGCAGCCCCCAGGTGTGTGAGGCTACGCAAACGGTTCCCAAAGAGCTTTAGAACATGGCATAGTTTTCCCTGATGGCTCTTTGGGCGTGGGAACAATCTCCAGACATATGGCCATTTTTGGGCCTAACGCGGCGCCAAGCGGGAAAGGGTGGTTTTGAGGCTGAAGGCAGCAGGAAAGCCTGCAGCCCCCAGGTGTGTGGGGCTACGCAAGCAGTTCCCAAAGAGCTATAGAACAAGGCATAGTTTTCCCTGCTGGCTCTTTGGGCGTGGGACCAACCTCCAGACATATGGCCATTTTTGTGCCTGGTGTGACGCCATGTGGAAAAGGGTTCTTCTGAGGCTGAAGAGAGCAGGAAAGCCTGCAGCCTGCAGGTCTGTGGGGCTACACAAGCCGTTCCCAAAGAGCTTTAGAACAAGGCATAGTTTTCCCTGCTGGCTCTTTGAGCGTGGCACCAGTCTCCAGCCATATGGCCATTTTTGTGCCTGGCGCGGCGTCAAGTGGGAAAGGGTGGTTTTGAGGCTGAAGGCAGCAGGAAAGCCTGCAGCCCCCAGGTCTGTGGGGCTACGCAAGCGGTTCCCAAAGAGCTTTAGAACAAGGCATAGTTTTCCCTGCTGGCTCTTTGGGAAAGGGACCAATCTCCAGACATATGGCCATTTTTGTGCCTGGCTTAGCGCCATGTGGGGAAGGGTGGTTTTGAGGCTGAAGGCAGCAGGAAAGCCTGTAGCCCGCAGGTCTGTGGGGCCACGCAAGCGGTTCCCAAAGAGTTTTAGAACAAGGCATAGTTTTCCCTGCTGGCTCTTTGGGCGTGGGACCAGCCTCCAGACATATGGCCATTTTTGTGCATGGCGTGACGCCACGTGGGAAAGGGTGGTTTTGAGGCTGAAGAGAGCAGGAAAGCCTGCAGCCCCCAGGTGTGTGGGGCTACGCAAGAGGTTCCCAAAGAGCTTTAGAACAAGGCATAGTTTTCCCTGCTGGCTCTTTGGGCGTGGGACCAATCTCCAGACATATGGCCATTTTTGGGCCTGGCGTGACGCCATGTGGGAAAGGGTGTTTTTGAGGCTGAAGAGAACAGGAAAGCCTGCAGCCCCCAGGTGTGTGGGGCTACGCAAGCGGTTCCCAAAGAGCTTTAGAACAAGGCATAGTTTTCCCTGCTGGCTCTTTGGGCGTGGGATCTGTCTCCAGACATATGGCCATTTTTGTGCCTGGCGCGGCGCCATGTGGGAAAGGGTGGTTTTGAGGCTGAAGAGAGCAGGAAAGCCTGCAGCCCCCAGGTGTGTGGGGCTACGCAAGAGGTTCCCAAAGAGCTTTAGAACAAGGCATAGTTTTCCCTCCTGGCTCTTTGGGCGTGGGACCAATCTCCACACATATGGCCATTTTTGGGCCTGGCGCGGCGCCAAGTGGGAAAGCGTGCTTTTGAGGCTGAAGAGAGCAGGAAAGCCTGCAGCCCCCAGGTGTGTGGGGCTACGCAAGCGGTTCCCAAAGAGCTTTAGAACAAGGCATAGTTTTCCCTGCTGGCTCTTTGGGCGTGGGACCAACCTCCAGACATATGGCCATTTTTTTGCCAGGTGTGACGCCATGTGGGAAAGGGTGGTTTTGAGGCTGAAGGCAGCAGGGAAGCCTGCAGCCCCCAGGTGTGTGGGGCTACGCAAGCGGTTCCCAAAGAGCTTTAGAACAAGGCATAGTTTTCCCTGCTGGCTCTTTGGGCGTGGGACCAATCTCCAAACATATGGCCATTTTTGTGCCTGGCTTTGCGCCATGTGGGGAAGGGTGGTTTTGAGGCTGAAGGCAGCAGGAAAGCCTGCAGCCCCCAGGTGTGTGGGGCTACGCAAGCCGTTCCCAAAGAGCTTTAGAACAAGACATAGTTTTCCCTGCTGGCTCTTTGGGCGTGGGACCAGTCTCCAGACATACGGCCATTTTTGGGCCTGGCGCGGCGCCAAGTGCGAAAGGGTGGTTTTGAGGCTGAAGGCAGCAGGAAAGCCTGCAGCCCCCAGGTGTGTGGGGCTACGCAAGCGGTTCCCAAAGAGCTTTAGAACAAGGCATAGTTTTCCCTGCTGGCTCTTTGGGCGTGGGACCAGTCTCTAGACATATGGCCATTTTTGTGCCTGGCTTAGCGCCATGTGGGAAGGGTGGTTTTGAGGCTGAAGGCAGCAGGAAAGCCTGCAGCCCCCAGGTCTGTGGGGCTACGCAAGCCGTTCCCAAAGAGCTTTAGAACAAGGCATAGTTTTCCCTGCTGGCTCTTTGGGCGTGGGACCAATCTCCAGACATATGGCCATTTTTGGGCCTCGCACGGCGCCAAGTGGGAAAGCGTGCTTTTGAGGTTGAAGAGAGCAGGAAAGCCTGCAGCCCCCAGGTGTGTGGGGCTACGCAAGCGGTTCCCAAAGAGCTTTAGAACAAGGCATAGTTTTCCCTTCTGGCTCCTTTGGCGTGGAACCAATCTCCAGACATATGTCCATTTTTGTGCCTGGCGCGGCGCCAAGTGCGAAAGGGTTCTTCTGAGGCTGAAGAGAGCAGGAAAGCCTGCAGCCCCCAGGTCTGTGGGGCTACGCAAGCGGTTCCCAAAGAGCTTTAGAACAAGGCATAGTTTTCCCTGCTGGCTCTTTGGGCGTGGGACCAGTCTCCAGACATATGGCCATTTTTGTGCCTGGCGCGGCGCCAAGTGGGAAAGGGTGGTTTTGAGGCTGAAGGCAGCAGGAAAGCCTGCAGCCCCCAGGTGTGTGAGGCTACGCAAACGGTTCCCAAAGAGCTTTAGAACATGGCATAGTTTTCCCTGATGGCTCTTTGGGCGTGGGAACAATCTCCAGACATATGGCCATTTTTGGGCCTAACGCGGCGCCAAGCGGGAAAGGGTGGTTTTGAGGCTGAAGGCAGCAGGAAAGCCTGCAGCCCCCAGGTGTGTGGGGCTACGCAAGCAGTTCCCAAAGAGCTATAGAACAAGGCATAGTTTTCCCTGCTGGCTCTTTGGGCGTGGGACCAACCTCCAGACATATGGCCATTTTTGTGCCTGGTGTGACGCCATGTGGAAAAGGGTTCTTCTGAGGCTGAAGAGAGCAGGAAAGCCTGCAGCCTGCAGGTCTGTGGGGCTACACAAGCCGTTCCCAAAGAGCTTTAGAACAAGGCATAGTTTTCCCTGCTGGCTCTTTGAGCGTGGCACCAGTCTCCAGCCATATGGCCATTTTTGTGCCTGGCGCGGCGTCAAGTGGGAAAGGGTGGTTTTGAGGCTGAAGGCAGCAGGAAAGCCTGCAGCCCCCAGGTCTGTGGGGCTACGCAAGCGGTTCCCAAAGAGCTTTAGAACAAGGCATAGTTTTCCCTGCTGGCTCTTTGGGAAAGGGACCAATCTCCAGACATATGGCCATTTTTGTGCCTGGCTTAGCGCCATGTGGGGAAGGGTGGTTTTGAGGCTGAAGGCAGCAGGAAAGCCTGTAGCCCGCAGGTCTGTGGGGCCACGCAAGCGGTTCCCAAAGAGTTTTAGAACAAGGCATAGTTTTCCCTGCTGGCTCTTTGGGCGTGGGACCAGCCTCCAGACATATGGCCATTTTTGTGCATGGCGTGACGCCACGTGGGAAAGGGTGGTTTTGAGGCTGAAGAGAGCAGGAAAGCCTGCAGCCCCCAGGTGTGTGGGGCTACGCAAGAGGTTCCCAAAGAGCTTTAGAACAAGGCATAGTTTTCCCTGCTGGCTCTTTGGGCGTGGGACCAATCTCCAGACATATGGCCATTTTTGGGCCTGGCGTGACGCCATGTGGGAAAGGGTGTTTTTGAGGCTGAAGAGAACAGGAAAGCCTGCAGCCCCCAGGTGTGTGGGGCTACGCAAGCGGTTCCCAAAGAGCTTTAGAACAAGGCATAGTTTTCCCTGCTGGCTCTTTGGGCGTGGGATCTGTCTCCAGACATATGGCCATTTTTGTGCCTGGCGCGGCGCCATGTGGGAAAGGGTGGTTTTGAGGCTGAAGAGAGCAGGAAAGCCTGCAGCCCCCAGGTGTGTGGGGCTACGCAAGAGGTTCCCAAAGAGCTTTAGAACAAGGCATAGTTTTCCCTCCTGGCTCTTTGGGCGTGGAACCAATCTCCACACATATGGCCATTTTTGGGCCTGGCGCGGCGCCAAGTGGGAAAGCGTGCTTTTGAGGCTGAAGAGAGCAGGAAAGCCTGCAGCCCCCAGGTGTGTGGGGCTACGCAAGCGGTTCCCAAAGAGCTTTAGAACAAGGCATAGTTTTCCCTGCTGGCTCTTTGGGCGTGGGACCAACCTCCAGACATATGGCCATTTTTTTGCCAGGTGTGACGCCATGTGGGAAAGGGTGGTTTTGAGGCTGAAGGCAGCAGGGAAGCCTGCAGCCCCCAGGTGTGTGGGGCTACGCAAGCGGTTCCCAAAGAGCTTTAGAACAAGGCATAGTTTTCCCTGCTGGCTCTTTGGGCGTGGGACCAATCTCCAAACATATGGCCATTTTTGTGCCTGGCTTTGCGCCATGTGGGGAAGGGTGGTTTTGAGGCTGAAGGCAGCAGGAAAGCCTGCAGCCCCCAGGTGTGTGGGGCTACGCAAGCCGTTCCCAAAGAGCTTTAGAACAAGACATAGTTTTCCCTGCTGGCTCTTTGGGCGTGGGACCAGTCTCCAGACATACGGCCATTTTTGGGCCTGGCGCGGCGCCAAGTGCGAAAGGGTGGTTTTGAGGCTGAAGGCAGCAGGAAAGCCTGCAGCCCCCAGGTGTGTGGGGCTACGCAAGCGGTTCCCAAAGAGCTTTAGAACAAGGCATAGTTTTCCCTGCTGGCTCTTTGGGCGTGGGACCAGTCTCTAGACATATGGCCATTTTTGTGCCTGGCTTAGCGCCATGTGGGAAAGGGTGGTTTTGAGGCTGAAGGCAGCAGGAAAGCCTGCAGCCCCCAGGTCTGTGGGGCTACGCAAGCCGTTCCCAAAGAGCTTTAGAACAAGGCATAGTTTTCCCTGCTGGCTCTTTGGGCGTGGGACCAATCTCCAGACATATGGCCATTTTTGGGCCTCGCACGGCGCCAAGTGGGAAAGCGTGCTTTTGAGGTTGAAGAGAGCAGGAAAGCCTGCAGCCCCCAGGTGTGTGGGGCTACGCAAGCGGTTCCCAAAGAGCTTTAGAACAAGGCATAGTTTTCCCTTCTGGCTCCTTTGGCGTGGAACCAATCTCCAGACATATGTCCATTTTTGTGCCTGGCGCGGCGCCAAGTGCGAAAGGGTTCTTCTGAGGCTGAAGAGAGCAGGAAAGCCTGCAGCCCCCAGGTGTGTGGGGCTACGCAAGCGGTTCCCAAAGACCTTCAGAACAAGGCATAGTTTTCCCTGCTGGCTCTTTGGGCGTGGGACCAACCTCCAGACATATGGCCATTTTTTTGCGTGGCGCGGCGCCAAGTGGAAAAGGGTGTTTTTGAGGCTGAAGGCAGCAGGAAAGCCTGCAGCCCCCAGGTGTGTGAGGCTACGCAAGCGGGTCCCAAAGAGCTTTAGAACAAGGCTTAGTTTTCCCTGCTGGCTCTTTGGGCGTGGGACCAGTCCCCAGACATATGGCCATTTTTGGGCCTGGCGTGGCGCCAAGTGGGAAAGGGTGGTTTTGAGGCTGAAGGCAGCAGGAAAGCCTGCAGCCCCCAGGTGTGTGGGGCTACGCAAGCGGTTCCCAAAGAGCTTTAGAACAAGGCATAGTTTTCCCTGCTGGCTCTTTGGGCGTGGGACCAGTCTCCAGACATATGGCCATTTTTGGGCCTAGCGCGGCGCCAAGTGGGAAAGCGTGCTTTTGAGGCTGAAGGCAGCAGGAAAGCCTGCAGCCCCCAGGTGTGTGGGGCTACGCAAGCGGTTCCCAAAGAGCTTTAGAACAAGGCATAGTTTTCCCTCCTGGCTCTTTGGGCGTGGGACCAACCTCCAGACATATGGCCATTTTTTTGCCTGGCGCGGCGCCATGTGGAAAAGGGTGGTTTTGAGGCTGAAGGCAGCAGGAAAGCCTGCAGCCCCCAGGTGTGTGGGGCTACGCAAGCGGTTCCCAAAGAGCTTTAGAACAAGGCATAGTTTTCCCTGCTGGCTCTTTGGGCGTGGCACCACTCTCCAGACATATGGCCATTTTTGGGCCTGGCGCGGCTCCAAGTGGGAAAGGGTGGTTTTGAGGCTGAAGAGAGCAGGAAAGCCTGCAGCCCCCAGGTGTGTGGGGCTACGCAAGCGGTTCCCAAAGATCTTTAGAACAAGGCATATTTTTCCCTGCTGGCTCTTTGGGCGTGGGATCTGTCTCCAGACATACGGCCATTTTTGTGCCTGGCGTGACGCCATGTGGGGAAGGGTGGTTTTGAGGCTGAAGGCAGCAGGAAAGCCTGCAGCCCCCAGGTGTGTGGGGCTACGCAAGCCGTTCCCAAAGAGCTTTAGAACAAGACATAGTTTTCCCTGCTGGCTCTTTGGGCGTGGGACCAGTCTCCAGACATATGGCCATTTTTGGGCCTGGCGCGGCGCCAAGTGCGAAAGGGTGGTTTTGAGGCTGAAGGCAGCAGGAAAGCCTGCAGCCCCCAGGTGTGTGGGGCTACGCAAGCGGTTCCCAAAGAGCTTTAGAACAAGGCATAGTTTTCCCTGCTGGCTCTTTGGGCGTGGCACGAGTCTCCAGCCATATGGCCATTTTTGGGCCTGGCCCGGCGCCAAGTGGGAAAGGGTGGTTTTGAGGCTGAAGGCAGCAGGAAAGCCTGCAGCCCCCAGGTGTGTGGGGCTACGCAAGAGGTTCCCAAAGAGCTTTAGAACAAGGCATAGTTTTCCCTGCTGGCTCTTTGGGCGTGGGACCAGTCTCTAGACATATGGCCATTTTTGGGCCTGGCTTAGCGCCATGTGGGAAAGGGTGGTTTTGAGGCTGAAGGCAGCAGGAAAGCCTGCAGCCCCCAGGTCTGTGGGGCTACGCAAGCCGTTCCCAAAGAGCTTTAGAACAAGGCATAGTTTTCCCTGCTGGCTCTTTGGGCGTGGGACCAATCTCCAGACATATGGCCATTTTTGGGCCTCGCACGGCGCCAAGTGGGAAAGCGTGCTTTTGAGGTTGAAGAGAGCAGGAAAGCCTGCAGCCCCCAGGTGTGTGGGGCTACGCAAGAGGTTCCCAAAGAGCTTTAGAACAAGGCATAGTTTTCCCTGCTGGCTCCTTTGGCGTGGAACCAATCTCCAGACATATGTCCATTTTTGTGCCTGGCGCGGCGCCAATTGCGAAAGGGTTCTTCTGAGGCTGAAGAGAGCAGGAAAGCCTGCAGCCCCCAGGTGTGTGGGGCTACGCAAGCGGTTCCCAAAGACCTTCAGAACAAGGCATAGTTTTCCCTGCTGGCTCTTTGGGCGTGGGACCAACCTCCAGACATATGGCCATTTTTTTGCGTGGCGTGACGCCATGTGGAAAAGGGTGGTTTCGAGGCTGAAGGCAGCAGGAAAGCCTGCAGCCCCCAGGTGTGTGGGGCTACGCAAGCAGATCCCAAAGAGCTTTAGAACAAGGCATAGTTTTCCCTGCTGGCTCTTTGGGCGTGGGACCAGTCTCCAGACATACAGCCATTTTTGGGCATGGTGCGGCGCCAAGTTGGAAAGGGTTCTTTTGAGGCTGAAGAGAGCAGGAAAGCCTGCAGCCCCCAGGTCTGTGGGGCTACGCAAGCCGTTCCCAAAGAGCTTTATAACAAGGCTTAGTTTTCCCTGCTGGCTCTTTGGGCGTGGGACCAGTCTCCAGACATACAGCCATTTTTGTGCCTGGCGCGGCGCCAAGTGGAAAAGGGTGTTTTTGAGGCTGAAGGCAGCAGGAAAGCCTGCAGCCCCCAGCTGTGTGGGGCCACGCAAGCGGTTCCCAAAGAGCTTTAGAACAAGGCATAGTTTTCCCTGCTGGCTCTTTGGGCGTGGGACCAGTCTCCAGACATATGGCCATTTTTGGGCCTAGCGCGGCGCCAAGTGGGAAAGCGTGCTTTTGAGGCTGAAGGCAGCAGGAAAGCCTGCAGCCCCCAGGTGTGTGGGGCTACGCAAGCCGTTCCCAAAGACCTTTAGAACAAGGCATAGTTTTCCCTCCTGGCTCTTTGGGCGTGGGACCAACCTCCAGACATATGGCCATTTTTTTGCCTGGCGCGGCGCCATGTGGAAAAGGGTGGTTTTGAGGCTGAAGGCAGCAGGAAAGCCTGCAGCCCCCAGGTGTGTGGGGCTACGCAAGCGGTTCCCAAAGAGCTTTAGAACAAGGCATAGTTTTCCCTGCTGGCTCTTTGGGCGTGGCACCACTCTCCAGACATATGGCCATTTTTGGGCCTGGCGCGGCTCCAAGTGGGAAAGGGTGGTTTTGAGGCTGAAGAGAGCAGGAAAGCCTGCAGCCCCCAGGTGTGTGCGGCTACGCAAGCGGTTCCCAAAGATCTTTAGAAGAAGGCATATTTTTCCCTGCTGGCTCTTTGGGCGTGGGATCTGTCTCCAGACATATGGCCATTTTTGTGCCTGGTGTGACGCCATGTGGGAAAGGGTGGTTTTGAGGCTGAAGAGAACAGGAAAGCCTGCAGCCCGCAGGTGTGTGGGGCCACGCAAGCGGTTCCCAAAGAGCTTTAGAACAAGGCATAGTTTTCCCTGCTGGCTCTTTGGGCGTGGAACCAATCTCCAGACATATGGCCATTTTTGGGCCTGGCCCGGAACCAAGTGAGAAAGGGTTGTTTTGAGGCTGAAGGCAGCAGGAAAGCCTGCAGCCCCCAGGTGTGTGGGGCTACGCAAGCGGTTCCCAAAGAGCTTTAGAACAAGGCATAGTTTTCCCTGCTGGCTCTTTGGGCGTGGGACCAATCTCCAGACATATGGCCATTTTTCTGCCTGGCGTGGCGCCAAGTGGGAAAGGGTGTTTTTGAGGCTGAAGAGAACAGGAAAGCCTGCAGCCCCCAGGTGTGTGGGGCTACGCAAGCGGTTTCCAAAGAGCTTTAGAACAAGGCATAGTTTTCCCTGCTGGCTCTTTGGGCGTGGCACCACTCTCCAGACATATGGCCATTTTTGGGCCTGGCGCGGCTCCCAGTGGGAAAGGGTGGTTTTGAGGCTGAAGAGAGCAGGAAAGCCTGCAGCCTCCAGGTGTGTGGGGCTACGCAAGCAGTTCCCAAAGATCTTTAGAACAAGGCATAGTTTTCCCTGCTGGCTCTTTGGGCGTGGGACCAGTCTCCAGACATATGGCCATTTTTGGGCCTGGCGTGACGCCATGTGGGAAAGGGTGGTTTTGAGGCTGAAGGCAGCTGGAAAGCCTGCAGCCCGCAGGTGTGTGGGGCCACGCAAGCGGTTCCCAAAGAGCTTTAGAACAAGGCATAGTTTTCCCTGCTGGCTCTTTGGGCGTGGGACCAGTCTCCAGACATATGGCCATTTTTGTGCCTGGCGCGGCGCCAAGTGGGAAAGGGTAGTTTTGAGGCTGAAGGCAGCAGGAAAGCCTGCAGTCCCCAGGTCTGTGGGGCTACGCAAGCGGTTCCCAAAGAGCTTTAGAACAAGGCATAGTTTTCCCTGCTGGCTCTTTGGGCGTGGGACCAATCTCCAGACATATGGCCATTTTTGGGCCTGGCGCGGCGCCAAGTGGGAAAGGGTAGTTTTGAGGCTGAAGAGAACAGGAAAGCCTGCAGCCCCCAGGTGTGTGGGGCTACGCAAGCGGTTCCCAAAGAGCTTTAGAACAAGGCATAGTTTTCCCTGCTGGCTCTTTGGGCGTGGGACCAACCTCCAGACATATGGCCATTTTTGGGCCTGGCGCGGCGCCAAGTGGGAAAGGGTGGTTTTGAGGCTGAAGGCAGCAGGAAAGCCTGCAGCCCGCAGGTGTGTGGGGCCACGCAAGCGGTTCCCAAAAAGCTTCAGAACAAGGCATAGTTTTCCCTGCTGGCTCTTTGGGCGTGGGACCAGTCTCCAGACATATGGCCATTTTTGTGCCTGGCGCGGCGCCAAGTGGGAAAGGGTGGTTTTGAGGCTGAAGGCAGCAGGAAAGCCTGCAGCCCCCAGGTGTGTGGGGCTACGCAAGCGGTTCCCAAAGAGCTTTAGAACATGGCATAGTTTTCCCTGATGGCTCTTTGGGCGTGGGACCAATCTCCAGACATATGGCCATTTTTGGGCCTAACGCGGCGCCAAGTGGGAAAGCGTGCTTTTGAGGCTGAAGGCAGCAGGAAAGCCTGCAGCCCCCAGGTGTGTGGGGCTACGCAAGCGGTTCCCAAAGAGCTATAGAACAAGGCATAGTTTTCCCTGCTGGCTCTTTGGGCGTGGGACCAACCTCCAGACATATGGCCATTTTTGTGCCTGGTGTGACGCCATGTGGAAAAGGGTTCTTCTGAGGCTGAAGAGAGCAGGAAAGCCTGCAGCCCCCAGGTGTGTGGGGCTACACAAGCCGTTCCCAAAGAGCTTTAGAACAAGGCATAGTTTTCCCTGCTGGCTCTTTGGGCGTGGCACCAGTCTCCAGCCATATGGCCGTTTTTGGGCCTGGCGCGGCGTCAAGTGGGAAAGGGTGGTTTTGAGGCTGAAGGCAGCAGGAAAGCCTGCAGCCCCCAGGTCTGTGGGGCTACGCAAGCGGTTCCCAAAGAGCTTTAGAACAAGGCATAGTTTTCCCTGCTGGCTCTTTGGGCGTGGGACCAATCTCCAGACATATTGCCATTTTTGGGCCTGGCGCGGCGCCAAGTGGGAAAGGCTTCTTTTGAGGCTGAAGAGAGCAGGAAAGCCTGCAGCCCCCAGGTGTGTGGGGCTACGCAAGCGGTTCCCAAAGAGCTTTAGAACAAGGCATAGTTTTCCCTGCTGGCTCTTTGGGCGTGGGACCAATCTCCAAACATATGGCCATTTTTGTGCCTGGCTTAGCGCCATGTGGGGAAGGGTGATTTTGAGGCTGAAGGCAGCAGGAAAGCCTGCAGCCCGCAGGTCTGTGGGGCCACGCAAGCGGTTCCCAAAGAGTTTTAGAACAAGGCATAGTTTTCCCTGCTGGCTCTTTGGGCGTGGGACCAGCCTCCAGACATATGGCCATTTTTGTGCATGGCGTGACGCCATGTGGGAAAGGGTGGTTTTGAGGCTGAAGGCAGCAGGAAAGCCTGCAGCCCCCAGGTGTGTGGGGCTACGCAAGAGGTTCCCAAAGAGCTTTAGAACAAGGCATAGTTTTCCCTGCTGGCTCTTTGGGCGTGGGACCAATCTCCAGACATATGGCCATTTTTGGGCCTGGCGTGACGCCATGTGGGAAAGGGTGTTTTTGAGGCTGAAGAGAACAGGAAAGCCTGCAGCCCCCAGGTGTGTGGGGCTACGCAAGCGGTTCCCAAAGAGCTTTAGAACAAGGCATAGTTTTCCCTGCTGGCTCTTTGGGCGTGGGATCTGTCTCCAGACATATGGCCATTTTTGTGCCTGGCGCGGCGCCATGTGGGAAAGGGTGGTTTTGAGGCTGAAGAGAGCAGGAAAGCCTGCAGCCCCCAGGTGTGTGGGGCTAAGCAAGCGGTTCCCAAAGAGCTTTAGAACAAGGCATAGTTTTCCCTGCTGGCTCTTTGGGCGTGGGACCAATCCCCAGCCATATGGCCATTTTTGGGCCTGGCGCGGCGCCATGTGGGAAAGGGTGGTTTTGAGGCTGAAGAGAGCAGGAAAGCCTGCAGCCCCCAGGTGTGTGGGGCTACGCAAGCGGTTCCCAAAGAGCCTTAGAACAAGGCATAGTTTTCCCTGCTGGCTCTTTGGGCGTGGGACCCATCTCCAGACATATGGCCATTTTTGGGCCTGGCGCGGCGCCAAGTGGGAAAGGGTAGTATTGAGGCTGAAGGCAGCAGGAAAGCCTGCAGCCCCCAGGTCTGTGGGGCTACGCAAGCGGTTCCCAAAGAGCTTTAGAACAAGGCATAGTTTTCCCTGCTGGCTCTTTGGGCGTGGGACCAACCTCCAGACATATGGCCATTTTTCTGCCTGGCGTGGCGCCAAGTGGGAAAGGGTGGTTTTGAGGCTGAAGGCAGCAGGAAAGCCTGCAGCCCCCAGGTCTGTGGGGCTACGCAAGCCGTTCCCAAAGAGCTTTAGAACAAGGCATAGTTTTCCCTGCTGGCTCTTTGGGCGTGGGACCAGTCTCCAGACATATGGCCATTTTTGGGCCTGGCACGGGGCCAAGTGGGAAAGGGTGGTTTTGAGGCTGAAGAGAGCAGGAAAGCCTGCAGCCCCCAGGTGTGTGGGGCTACGCAAGCAGTTCCCAAAGATCTTTAGAACAAGGCATAGTTTTCCCTGCTTGCTCTTTAGGCGTGGGATCTGTCTCCAGACATATGGCCATTTTTGTGCCTGGCGTGACGCCATGTGGGAAAGGGTGGTTTTGAGGCTGAAGGCAGCAGGAAAGCCTGCAGCCCGCAGGTGTGTGGGGCCACGCAAGCGGTTCCCAAAGAGCTTCAGAACAAGGCATAGTTTTCCCTGCTGGCTCTTTGGGCGTGGGACCAGTCTCCAGACATATGGCCATTTTTGTGCCTGGCGCGGCGCCAAGTGGGAAAGGGTAGTTTTGAGGCTGAAGGCAGCAGGAAAGCCTGCAGCCCCCAGGTCTGTGGGGCTACGCAAGCGGTTCCCAAAGAGCCTTAGAACAAGGCATAGTTTTCCCTGCTGGCTCTTTGGGCGTGGGACCCATCTCCAGACATATGGCCATTTTTGGGCCTGGCGCGGCGCCAAGTGGGAAAGGGTAGTATTGAGGCTGAAGGCAGCAGGAAAGCCTGCAGCCCCCAGGTCTGTGGGGCTACGCAAGCGGTTCCCAAAGAGCTTTAGAACAAGGCATATTTTTCCCTGCTGGCTCTTTGGGCGTGGGACCAACCTCCAGACATATGGCCATTTTTCTGCCTGGCGTGGCGCCAAGTGGGAAAGGGTGGTTTTGAGGCTGAAGGCAGCAGGAAAGCCTGCAGCCCCCAGGTCTGTGGGGCTACGCAAGCCGTTCCCAAAGAGCTTTAGAACAAGGCATAGTTTTCCCTGCTGGCTCTTTGGGCGTGGGACCAGTCTCCAGACATATGGCCATTTTTGGGCCTGGCGCGGCTCCAAGTGGGAAAGGGTGGTTTTGAGGCTGAAGAGAGCAGGAAAGCCTGCAGCCTCCAGGTGTGTGGGGCTACGCAAGCAGTTCCCAAAGATCTTTAGAACAAGGCATAGTTTTCCCTGCTGGCTCTTTGGGCGTGGGATCTGTCTCCAGACATATGGCCATTTTTGTGCCTGGCGTGACGCCATGTGGGAAAGGGTGGTTTTGAGGCTGAAAGCAGCAGGAAAGCCTGCAGCCCGCAGGTGTGTGGTGCCACGCAAGCGGTTCCCAAAGAGCTTCAGAACAAGGCATAGTTTTCCCTGCTGGCTCTTTGGGCGTGGGACCAGTCTCCAGACATATGGCCATTTTTGTGCCTAGCGCGGCGCCAAGTGGGAAAGGGTAGTTTTGAGGCTGAAGGCAGCAGGAAAGCCTGCAGCCCCCAGGTGTGTGGGGCTACGCAAGCGGTTCCCAAAGAGCTTTAGAACAAGGCATAGTTTTCCCTGCTGGCTCTTTGGGCGTGGGACCAATCTCCAGACATATGGCCATTTTTGGGCCTGGCGCGGCGCCAAGTGGGAAAGGGTAGTTTTGAGGCTGAAGGCAGCAGGAAAGCCTGCAGCCCCCAGGTCTGTGGGGCTACGCAAGCGGTTCCCAAAGAGCTTTAGAACAAGGCATAGTTTTCCCTGCTGGCTCTTTGGGCTTGGGACCAATCTCCAGACATATGGTCATTTTTGGGCCTGGTGTGGCGCCAAGTGGGAAAGGGTAGTTTTGAGGCTGAAGGCAGCAGGAAAGCCTGCAGCCCCCAGGTGTGTGGGGCTACGCAAGCCGTTCCCAAAGAGCTTTAGAACAAGGCATAGTTTTCCCTGCTGGCTCTTTGCGTTTGGGACCAGTCTCCAGACATATGGCCATTTTTGGGCCTGGCGCGGCGCCAAGTGGGAAAGGGTGGTTTTGAGGCTGAAGAGAGCAGGAAAGCCTGCAGCCCCCAGGTGTGTGGGGCTACGCAAGCAGTTCCCAAATATCTTTAGATCAAGGCATAGTTTTCCCTGCTGGCTCTTTGGGAAAGGGACCAGTCTCCAGACATATGGCCATTTTTGTGCCTGGCGTGACGCCATGTGGGAAAGGGTGGTTTTGAGGCTGAAGGCAGCAGGAAAGCCTGCAGCCCGCAGGTGTGTGGGGCCACGCAAGCGGTTCCCAAAGAGCTTTAGAACAAGGCATAGTTTTCCCTGCTGGCTCTTTGGGCGTGGGACCAGTCTCCAGACATATGGCCATTTTTGGGCCTGGCGCTGCGCCAAGTGCGAAAGGGTTCTTTGGAGGCTGAAGAGAGCAGGAAAGCCTGCAGCCCCCAGGTGTGTGGGGCTACGTAAGCGGTTCCCAAAGAGCTTTAGAACAAGGCATAGTTTTCCCTGCTGGCTCTTTGGGCGTGGAACTAATCTCCAGATATATGGCCATTTTGGGGACTGGCGTGACGCCATGTGGGAAAGGGTGGTTTTGAGGCTGAAGGTAGCAGGAAAGCCTGCAGCCCCCAGGTGTGTGGGGCTACGCAAGCGGTTCCCAAAGAGCTTTAGAACAAGGCATAGTTTTCCCTGCTGGCTCTTTGGGCGTGGGACCAGCCTCAGAGACACTGAGAACAAGCTCCACAATTCCCTCCTGGCACTTTCCCTGTAGGAGATACCGCAAGACGTTTCTGTATATTGGGCACAGCGCTCTGCACGGTGTTAGCAGAGACTTTCCCGGGACAGTGAAACCCTATGTCAGAGACACTGAGAAGAAGAACCAACGTTCCTTCCAGGCACTTTCAGTGTGGGTGCCTTCTCCACGTGGTTCCTGGTTTCACTGCAGCTCTGAAGCGAATGTTAGCAAAGAGGTAACCGGGACAGTGAAAACAGTACTCAAAGACAGGGAGAGCAAGCTCTCTCTTGGCACTTTGGATGTGGGACGTACAGTGAGATGTTTGCTGCTTTTGCGTTTGGCTGTTGGGAGATTTACAGCACAAAGATATCTAGTTGATTTGAAGCAGTTCTGAGAAAGTCTAAACATAATCCCCACTTCTCCCTCCTGGCACTTTCCATGTGGGAGATATAGCAGGATGTATATTGGTTTTGAGGACAACTCAATGGACAGTGTAGGGAGAAAAGGTCCTGGCTCCTTGAATGCCGTTTCTGGAGACACTGCGATCAATGTGGGAGATATGTCAAGACGTGTGTTGGTTTTGAGGACGGCTCTCTGGAGAGTCTTAGCAAAGAGGTCACACAGATAATCAGAGCAATTCTCAGAGACACTGAGAACAAGCTCCACAATTCCCTCCTGGCACTTTCCCTGTAGGAGATACCGCAAGACGTTTCTGTATATTGGGCACAGCGCTCTGCACGGTGTTAGCAGAGACTTTCCCGGGACAGTGAAACCCTATGTCAGAGACACTGAGAAGAAGCCCCAGTGTTCCCTCCAGGCACTTTCAGTGTGGGTGCCTTCTCCACGCGGTTCCTGGTTTCACTGCAGCTCTGAAGAGAATGTTAGCAAAGAGGTAACCGGGACAGTGCAAACAGTACTCAAAGACAGGGAGAGCAAGCTCTTTCTTGGCACTTTGGATGTGGGACGTACAGCGAGATGTTTGCTGCTTTTGCGTTTGGCTGTTGGGAGATTTACAGCACAAAGATATCTAGTTGATTTGAAGCAGTTCCGAGAAAGTCTAAACATAATCCCCACTTCTCCCTCCTGGCACTTTCCATGTGGGAGATATAGCAGGATGTATATTGGTTTTGAGGACAACTCAATGGACAGTGTAGGGAGAAAAGGTCCTGGCTCCTTGAATGCCGTTTCTGGAGACACTGCGATCAATGTGGGAGATATGTCAAGACGTGTGTTGGTTTTGAGGACGGCTCTCTGGAGAGTCTTAGCAAAGAGGTCACACAGATAATCAGAGCAATTCTCAGAGACACTGAGAACAAGCTCCACAATTCCCTCCTGGCACTTTCCCTGTAGGAGATACCGCAAGACGTTTCTGTATATTGGGCACAGCACTCTGCACGGTGTTAGCAGAGACTTTCCCGGGACAGTGAAACCCTATGTCAGAGACACTGAGAAGAAGCCCCAATGTTCCCTCCAGGCACTTTCAGTGTGGGTGCCTTCTCCACGCGGTTCCTGGTTTCACTGCAGCTCTGAAGAGAATGTTAGCAAAGAGGTAACCGGGACAGTGCAAACAGTACTCAAAGACAGGGAGAGCAAGCTCTCTCTTGGCACTTTGGATGTGGGACGTACAGCGAGATGTTTGCTGCTTTTGCGTTTGGCTGTTGGGAGATTTACAGCACAAAGATATCTAGTTGATTTGAAGCAGTTCCGAGAAAGTCTAAACATAATCCCCACTTCTCCCTCCTGGCACTTTCCATGTGGGAGATATAGCAGGATGTATATTGGTTTTGAGGACAACTCAATGGACAGTGTAGGGAGAAAAGGTCCTGGCTCCTTGAATGCCGTTTCTGGAGACACTGCGATCAATGTGGGAGATATGTCAAGACGTGTGTTGGTTTTGAGGACGGCTCTCTGGAGAGTCTTAGCAAAGAGGTCACAGGGATAATCAGAGCAATTCTCAGAGACACTGAGAACAAGCTCCACAATTCCCTCCTGGCACTTTCCCTGTAGGAGATACCGCAAGACGTTTCTGTATATTGGGCACAGCGCTCTGCACGGTGTTAGCAGAGACTTTCCCGGGACAGTGAAACCCTATGTCAGAGACACTGAGAAGAAGCCCCAATGTTCCCTCCAGGCACTTTCAGTGTGGGTGCCTTCTCCACGCGGTTCCTGGTTTCACTGCAGCTCTGAAGAGAATGTTAGCAAAGAGGTAACCGGGACAGTGAAAACAGTACTCAAAGACAGGGAGAGCAAGCTCTCTCTTGGCACTTTGGATGTGGGACGTACAGCGAGATGTTTGCTGCTTTTGCGTTTGGCTGTTGGGAGATTTACAGCACAAAGATATCTAGTTGATTTGAAGCAGTTCCGAGAAAGTCTAAACATAATCCCCACTTCTCCCTCCTGGCACTTTCCATGTGGGAGATATAGCAGGATGTATATTGGTTTTGAGGACAACTCAATGGACAGTGTAGGGAGAAAAGGTCCTGGCTCCTTGAGTGCCGTTTCTGGAGACACTGCGATCAATGTGGGAGATATGTCAAGATGTGTGTTTGTTTTGAGGACGGCTCTCTGGAGAGTCTTAGCAAAGAGGTCACAGGGATAATCAGAGCAATTCTCAGAGACACTGAGAACAAGCTCCACAATTCCCTCCTGGCACTTTCCCTGTAGGAGATACCGCAAGACGTTTCTGTATATTGGGCACAGCGCTCTGCACGGTGTTAGCAGAGACTTTCCCGGGACAGTGAAACCCTATGTCAGAGACACTGAGAAGAAGCCCCAATGTTCCCTCCAGGCACTTTCAGTGTGGGTGCCTTCTCCACGCGGTTCCTGGTTTCACTGCAGCTCTGAAGAGAATGTTAGCAAAGAGGTAACCGGGACAGTGAAAACAGTACTCAAAGACAGGGAGAGCAAGCTCTCTCTTGGCACTTTGGATGTGGGACGTACAGCGAGATGTTTGCTGCTTTTGCGTTTGGCTGTTGGGAGATTTACAGCACAAAGATATCTAGTTGATTTGAAGCAGTTCCGAGAAAGTCTAAACATAATCCCCACTTCTCCCTCCTGGCACTTTCCATGTGGGAGATATAGCAGGATGTATATTGGTTTTGAGGACAACTCAATGGACAGTGTAGGGAGAAAAGGTCCTGGCTCCTTGAATGCCGTTTCTGGAGACACTGCGATCAATGTGGGAGATATGTCAAGACGTGTGTTGGTTTTGAGGACGGCTCTCTGGAGAGTCTTAGCAAAGAGGTCACAGGGATAATCAGAGCAATTCTCAGAGACACTGAGAACAAGCTCCACAATTCCCTCCTGGCACTTTCCCTGTAGGAGATACCGCAAGACGTTTCTGTATATTGGGCACAGCGCTCTGCACGGTGTTAGCAGAGACTTTCCCGGGACAGTGAAACCCTATGTCAGAGACACTGAGAAGAAGCCCCAATGTTCCCTCCAGGCACTTTCAGTGTGGGTGCCTTCTCCACGCGGTTCCTGGTTTCACTGCAGCTCTGAAGAGAATGTTAGCAAAGAGGTAACCGGGACAGTGAAAACAGTACTCAAAGACAGGGAGAGCAAGCTCTCTCTTGGCACTTTGGATGTGGGACGTACAGCGAGATGTTTGCTGCTTTTGCGTTTGGCTGTTGGGAGATTTACAGCACAAAGATATCTAGTTGATTTGAAGCAGTTCCGAGAAAGTCTAAACATAATCCCCACTTCTCCCTCCTGGCACTTTCCATGTGGGAGATATAGCAGGATGTATATTGGTTTTGAGGACAACTCAATGGACAGTGTAGGGAGAAAAGGTCCTGGCTCCTTGAATGCCGTTTCTGGAGACACTGCGATCAATGTGGGAGATATGTCAAGACGTGTGTTGGTTTTGAGGACGGCTCTCTGGAGAGTCTTAGCAAAGAGGTCACAGGGATAATCAGAGCAATTCTCAGAGACACTGAGAACAAGCTCCACAATTCCCTCCTGGCACTTTCCCTGTAGGAGATACCGCAAGACGTTTCTGTATATTGGGCACAGCGCTCTGCACGGTGTTAGCAGAGACTTTCCCGGGACAGTGAAACCCTATGTCAGAGACACTGAGAAGAAGCCCCAATGTTCCCTCCAGGCACTTTCAGTGTGGGTGCCTTCTCCACGCGGTTCCTGGTTTCACTGCAGCTCTGAAGAGAATGTTAGCAAAGAGGTAACCGGGACAGTGAAAACAGTACTCAAAGACAGGGAGAGCAAGCTCTCTCTTGGCACTTTGGATGTGGGACGTACAGCGAGATGTTTGCTGCTTTTGCGTTTGGCTGTTGGGAGATTTACAGCACAAAGATATCTAGTTGATTTGAAGCAGTTCCGAGAAAGTCTAAACATAATCCCCACTTCTCCCTCCTGGCACTTTCCATGTGGGAGATATAGCAGGATGTATATTGGTTTTGAGGACAACTCAATGGACAGTGTAGGGAGAAAAGGTCCTGGCTCCTTGAATGCCGTTTCTGGAGACACTGCGATCAATGTGGGAGATATGTCAAGATGTGTGTTTGTTTTGAGGACGGCTCTCTGGAGAGTCTTAGCAAAGAGGTCACAGGGATAATCAGAGCAATTCTCAGAGACACTGAGAACAAGCTCCACAATTCCCTCCTGGCACTTTCCCTGTAGGAGATACCGCAAGACGTTTCTGTATATTGGGCACAACGCTCTGCACGGTGTTAGCAGAGACTTTCCCGGGACAGTGAAACCCTATGTCAGAGACACTGAGAAGAAGCCCCAATGTTCCCTCCAGGCACTTTCAGTGTGGGTGCCTTCTCCACGCGGTACCTGGTTTCACTGCAGCTCTGAAGAGAATGTTAGCAAAGAGGTAACCGGGACAGTGAAAACAGTACTCAAAGACAGGGAGAGCAAGCTCTCTCTTGGCACTTTGGATGTGGGACGTACAGTGAGATGTTTGCTGCTTTTGCGTTTGGCTGTTGGGAGATTTACAGCACAAAGATATCTAGTTGATTTGAAGCAGTTCCGAGAAAGTCTAAACATAATCCCCACTTCTCCCTCCTGGCACTTTCCATGTGGGAGATATAGCAGGATGTATATTGGTTTTGAGGACAACTCAATGGACAGTGTAGGGAGAAAAGGTCCTGGCTCCTTGAATGCCGTTTCTGGAGACACTGCGATCAATGTGGGAGATATGTCAAGATGTGTGTTTGTTTTGAGGACGGCTCTCTGGAGAGTCTTAGCAAAGAGGTCACAGGGATAATCAGAGCAATTCTCAGAGACACTGAGAACAAGCTCCACAATTCCCTCCTGGCACTTTCCCTGTAGGAGATACCGCAAGACGTTTCTGTATATTGGGCACAGCGCTCTGCACGGTGTTAGCAGAGACTTTCCCGGGACAGTGAAACCCTATGTCAGAGACACTGAGAAGAAGCCCCAATGTTCCCTCCAGGCACTTTCAGTGTGGGTGCCTTCTCCACGCGGTTCCTGGTTTCACTGCAGCTCTGAAGAGAATGTTAGCAAAGAGGTAACCGGGACAGTGAAAACAGTACTCAAAGACAGGGAGAGCAAGCTCTCTCTTGGCACTTTGGATGTGGGACGTACAGCGAGATGTTTGCTGCTTTTGCGTTTGGCTGTTGGGAGATTTACAGCACAAAGATATCTAGTTGATTTGAAGCAGTTCCGAGAAAGTCTAAACATAATCCCCACTTCTCCCTCCTGGCACTTTCCATGTGGGAGATATAGCAGGATGTATATTGGTTTTGAGGACAACTCAATGGACAGTGTAGGGAGAAAAGGTCCTGGCTCCTTGAATGCCGTTTCTGGAGACACTGCGATCAATGTGGGAGATATGTCAAGATGTGTGTTTGTTTTGAGGACGGCTCTCTGGAGAGTCTTAGCAAAGAGGTCACAGGGATAATCAGAGCAATTCTCAGAGACACTGAGAACAAGCTCCACAATTCCCTCCTGGCACTTTCCCTGTAGGAGATACCGCAAGACGTTTCTGTATATTGGGCACAGCGCTCTGCACGGTGTTAGCAGAGACTTTCCCGGGACAGTGAAACCCTATGTCAGAGACACTGAGAAGAAGCCCCAATGTTCCCTCCAGGCACTTTCAGTGTGGGTGCCTTCTCCACGTGGTTCCTGGTTTCACTGCAGCTCTGAAGAGAATGTTAGCAAAGAGGTAACCGGGACAGTGAAAACAGTACTCAAAGACAGGGAGAGCAAGCTCTCTCTTGGCACTTTGGATGTGGGACGTACAGCGAGATGTTTGCTGCTTTTGCGTTTGGCTGTTGGGAGATTTACAGCACAAAGATATCTAGTTGATTTGAAGCAGTTCCGAGAAAGTCTAAACATAATCCCCACTTCTCCCTCCTGGCACTTTCCATGTGGGAGATATAGCAGGATGTATATTGGTTTTGAGGACAACTCAATGGACAGTGTAGGGAGAAAAGGTCCTGGCTCCTTGAATGCCGTTTCTGGAGACACTGCGATCAATGTGGGAGATATGTCAAGACGTGTGTTGGTTTTGAGGACGGCTCTCTGGAGAGTCTTAGCAAAGAGGTCACACAGATAACCAGAGCAATTCTCAGAGACACTGAGAACAAGCTCCACAATTCCCTCCTGGCACTTTCCCTGTAGGAGATACCGCAAGACGTTTCTGTATATTGGGCACAGCACTCTGCACGGTGTTAGCAGAGACTTTCCCGGGACAGTGAAACCCTATGTCAGAGACACTGAGAAGAAGCCCCAATGTTCCCTCCAGGCACTTTCAGTGTGGGTGCCTTCTCCACGCGGTTCCTGGTTTCACTGCAGCTCTGAAGAGAATGTTAGCAAAGAGGTAACCGGGACAGTGAAAACAGTACTCAAAGACAGGGAGAGCAAGCTCTCTCTTGGCACTTTGGATGTGGGACGTACAGCGAGATGTTTGCTGCTTTTGCGTTTGGCTGTTGGGAGATTTACAGCACAAAGATATCTAGTTGATTTGAAGCAGTTCCGAGAAAGTCTAAACATAATCCCCACTTCTCCCTCCTGGCACTTTCCATGTGGGAGATATAGCAGGATGTATATTGGTTTTGAGGACAACTCAATGGACAGTGTAGGGAGAAAAGGTCCTGGCTCCTTGAATGCCGTTTCTGGAGACACTGCGATCAATGTGGGAGATATGTCAAGACGTGTGTTGGTTTTGAGGACGGCTCTCTGGAGAGTCTTAGCAAAGAGGTCACAGGGATAATCAGAGCAATTCTCAGAGACACTGAGAACAAGCTCCACAATTCCCTCCTGGCACTTTCCCTGTAGGAGATACCGCAAGACGTTTCTGTATATTGGGCACAGCGCTCTGCACGGTGTTAGCAGAGACTTTCCCGGGACAGTGAAACCCTATGTCAGAGACACTGAGAAGAAGCCCCAATGTTCCCTCCAGGCACTTTCAGTGTGGGTGCCTTCTCCACGCGGTTCCTGGTTTCACTGCAGCTCTGAAGAGAATGTTAGCAAAGAGGTAACCGGGACAGTGAAAACAGTACTCAAAGACAGGGAGAGCAAGCTCTCTCTTGGCACTTTGGATGTGGGACGTACAGCGAGATGTTTGCTGCTTTTGCGTTTGGCTGTTGGGAGATTTACAGCACAAAGATATCTAGTTGATTTGAAGCAGTTCCGAGAAAGTCTAAACATAATCCCCACTTCTCCCTCCTGGCACTTTCCATGTGGGAGATATAGCAGGATGTATATTGGTTTTGAGGACAACTCAATGGACAGTGTAGGGAGAAAAGGTCCTGGCTCCTTGAATGCCGTTTCTGGAGACACTGCGATCAATGTGGGAGATATGTCAAGACGTGTGTTGGTTTTGAGGACGGCTCTCTGGAGAGTCTTAGCAAAGAGGTCACAGGGATAATCAGAGCAATTCTCAGAGACACTGAGAACAAGCTCCACAATTCCCTCCTGGCACTTTCCCTGTAGGAGATACCGCAAGACGTTTCTGTATATTGGGCACAGCGCTCTGCACGGTGTTAGCAGAGACTTTCCCGGGACAGTGAAACCCTATGTCAGAGACACTGAGAAGAAGCCCCAATGTTCCCTCCAGGCACTTTCAGTGTGGGTGCCTTCTCCACGCGGTTCCTGGTTTCACTGCAGCTCTGAAGAGAATGTTAGCAAAGAGGTAACCGGGACAGTGAAAACAGTACTCAAAGACAGGGAGAGCAAGCTCTCTCTTGGCACTTTGGATGTGGGACGTACAGCGAGATGTTTGCTGCTTTTGCGTTTGGCTGTTGGGAGATTTACAGCACAAAGATATCTAGTTGATTTGAAGCAGTTCCGAGAAAGTCTAAACATAATCCCCACTTCTCCCTCCTGGCACTTTCCATGTGGGAGATATAGCAGGATGTATATTGGTTTTGAGGACAACTCAATGGACAGTGTAGGGAGAAAAGGTCCTGGCTCCTTGAATGCCGTTTCTGGAGACACTGCGATCAATGTGGGAGATATGTCAAGACGTGTGTTGGTTTTGAGGACGGCTCTCTGGAGAGTCTTAGCAAAGAGGTCACAGGGATAATCAGAGCAATTCTCAGAGACACTGAGAACAAGCTCCACAATTCCCTCCTGGCACTTTCCCTGTAGGAGATACCGCAAGACGTTTCTGTATATTGGGCACAGCGCTCTGCACGGTGTTAGCAGAGACTTTCCCGGGACAGTGAAACCCTATGTCAGAGACACTGAGAAGAAGCCCCAATGTTCCCTCCAGGCACTTTCAGTGTGGGTGCCTTCTCCACGCGGTTCCTGGTTTCACTGCAGCTCTGAAGAGAATGTTAGCAAAGAGGTAACCGGGACAGTGAAAACAGTACTCAAAGACAGGGAGAGCAAGCTCTCTCTTGGCACTTTGGATGTGGGACGTACAGCGAGATGTTTGCTGCTTTTGCGTTTGGCTGTTGGGAGATTTACAGCACAAAGATATCTAGTTGATTTGAAGCAGTTCCGAGAAAGTCTAAACATAATCCCCACTTCTCCCTCCTGGCACTTTCCATGTGGGAGATATAGCAGGATGTATATTGGTTTTGAGGACAACTCAATGGACAGTGTAGGGAGAAAAGGTCCTGGCTCCTTGAATGCCGTTTCTGGAGACACTGCGATCAATGTGGGAGATATGTCAAGATGTGTGTTTGTTTTGAGGACGGCTCTCTGGAGAGTCTTAGCAAAGAGGTCACAGGGATAATCAGAGCAATTCTCAGAGACACTGAGAACAAGCTCCACAATTCCCTCCTGGCACTTTCCCTGTAGGAGATACCGCAAGACGTTTCTGTATATTGGGCACAGCGCTCTGCACGGTGTTAGCAGAGACTTTCCCGGGACAGTGAAACCCTATGTCAGAGACACTGAGAAGAAGCCCCAATGTTCCCTCCAGGCACTTTCAGTGTGGGTGCCTTCTCCACGCGGTACCTGGTTTCACTGCAGCTCTGAAGAGAATGTTAGCAAAGAGGTAACCGGGACAGTGAAAACAGTACTCAAAGACAGGGAGAGCAAGCTCTCTCTTGGCACTTTGGATGTGGGACGTACAGTGAGATGTTTGCTGCTTTTGCGTTTGGCTGTTGGGAGATTTACAGCACAAAGATATCTAGTTGATTTGAAGCAGTTCCGAGAAAGTCTAAACATAATCCCCACTTCTCCCTCCTGGCACTTTCCATGTGGGAGATATAGCAGGATGTATATTGGTTTTGAGGACAACTCAATGGACAGTGTAGGGAGAAAAGGTCCTGGCTCCTTGAATGCCGTTTCTGGAGACACTGCGATCAATGTGGGAGATATGTCAAGATGTGTGTTTGTTTTGAGGACGGCTCTCTGGAGAGTCTTAGCAAAGAGGTCACAGGGATAATCAGAGCAATTCTCAGAGACACTGAGAACAAGCTCCACAATTCCCTCCTGGCACTTTCCCTGTAGGAGATACCGCAAGACGTTTCTGTATATTGGGCACAGCGCTCTGCACGGTGTTAGCAGAGACTTTCCCGGGACAGTGAAACCCTATGTCAGAGACACTGAGAAGAAGCCCCAATGTTCCCTCCAGGCACTTTCAGTGTGGGTGCCTTCTCCACGCGGTTCCTGGTTTCACTGCAGCTCTGAAGAGAATGTTAGCAAAGAGGTAACCGGGACAGTGAAAACAGTACTCAAAGACAGGGAGAGCAAGCTCTCTCTTGGCACTTTGGATGTGGGACGTACAGCGAGATGTTTGCTGCTTTTGCGTTTGGCTGTTGGGAGATTTACAGCACAAAGATATCTAGTTGATTTGAAGCAGTTCCGAGAAAGTCTAAACATAATCCCCACTTCTCCCTCCTGGCACTTTCCATGTGGGAGATATAGCAGGATGTATATTGGTTTTGAGGACAACTCAATGGACAGTGTAGGGAGAAAAGGTCCTGGCTCCTTGAATGCCGTTTCTGGAGACACTGCGATCAATGTGGGAGATATGTCAAGATGTGTGTTGGTTTTGAGGACGGCTCTCTGGAGAGTCTTAGCAAAGAGGTCACAGGGATAATCAGAGCAATTCTCAGAGACACTGAGAACAAGCTCCACAATTCCCTCCTGGCACTTTCCCTGTAGGAGATACCGCAAGACGTTTCTGTATATTGGGCACAGCGCTCTGCACGGTGTTAGCAGAGACTTTCCCGGGACAGTGAAACCCTATGTCAGAGACACTGAGAAGAAGCCCCAATGTTCCCTCCAGGCACTTTCAGTGTGGGTGCCTTCTCCACGTGGTTCCTGGTTTCACTGCAGCTCTGAAGAGAATGTTAGCAAAGAGGTAACCGGGACAGTGAAAACAGTACTCAAAGACAGGGAGAGCAAGCTCTCTCTTGGCACTTTGGATGTGGGACGTACAGCGAGATGTTTGCTGCTTTTGCGTTTGGCTGTTGGGAGATTTACAGCACAAAGATATCTAGTTGATTTGAAGCAGTTCCGAGAAAGTCTAAACATAATCCCCACTTCTCCCTCCTGGCACTTTCCATGTGGGAGATATAGCAGGATGTATATTGGTTCTGAGGACAACTCAATGGACAGTGTAGGGAGAAAAGGTCCTGGCTCCTTGAATGCCGTTTCTGGAGACACTGCGATCAATGTGGGAGATATGTCAAGACGTGTGTTGGTTTTGAGGACGGCTCTCTGGAGAGTCTTAGCAAAGAGGTCACAGGGATAATCAGAGCAATTCTCAGAGACACTGAGAACAAGCTCCACAATTCCCTCCTGGCACTTTCCCTGTAGGAGATACCGCAAGACGTTTCTGTATATTGGGCACAGCGCTCTGCACGGTGTTAGCAGAGACTTTCCCGGGACAGTGAAACCCTATGTCAGAGACACTGAGAAGAAGCCCCAATGTTCCCTCCAGGCACTTTCAGTGTGGGTGCCTTCTCCACGCGGTTCCTGGTTTCACTGCAGCTCTGAAGAGAATGTTAGCAAAGAGGTAACCGGGACAGTGAAAACAGTACTCAAAGACAGGGAGAGCAAGCTCTCTCTTGGCACTTTGGATGTGGGACGTACAGCGAGATGTTTGCTGCTTTTGCGTTTGGCTGTTGGGAGATTTACAGCACAAAGATATCTAGTTGATTTGAAGCAGTTCCGAGAAAGTCTAAACATAATCCCCACTTCTCCCTCCTGGCACTTTCCATGTGGGAGATATAGCAGGATGTATATTGGTTTTGAGGACAACTCAATGGACAGTGTAGGGAGAAAAGGTCCTGGCTCCTTGAATGCCGTTTCTGGAGACACTGCGATCAATGTGGGAGATATGTCAAGACGTGTGTTGGTTTTGAGGACGGCTCTCTGGAGAGTCTTAGCAAAGAGGTCACAGGGATAATCAGAGCAATTCTCAGAGACACTGAGAACAAGCTCCACAATTCCCTCCTGGCACTTTCCCTGTAGGAGATACCGCAAGACGTTTCTGTATATTGGGCACAGCGCTCTGCACGGTGTTAGCAGAGACTTTCCCGGGACAGTGAAACCCTATGTCAGAGACACTGAGAAGAAGCCCCAATGTTCCCTCCAGGCACTTTCAGTGTGGGTGCCTTCTCCACGCGGTTCCTGGTTTCACTGCAGCTCTGAAGAGAATGTTAGCAAAGAGGTAACCGGGACAGTGAAAACAGTACTCAAAGACAGGGAGAGCAAGCTCTCTCTTGGCACTTTGGATGTGGGACGTACAGCGAGATGTTTGCTGCTTTTGCGTTTGGCTGTTGGGAGATTTACAGCACAAAGATATCTAGTTGATTTGAAGCAGTTCCGAGAAAGTCTAAACATAATCCCCACTTCTCCCTCCTGGCACTTTCCATGTGGGAGATATAGCAGGATGTATATTGGTTTTGAGGACAACTCAATGGACAGTGTAGGGAGAAAAGGTCCTGTCTACTTGAATGCCGTTTCTGGAGACACTGCGATCAATGTGGGAGATATGTCAAGATGTGTGTTTGTTTTGAGGACGGCTCTCTGGAGAGTCTTAGCAAAGAGGTCACAGGGATAATCAGAGCAATTCTCAGAGACACTGAGAACAAGCTCCACAATTCCCTCCTGGCACTTTCCCTGTAGGAGATACCGCAAGACGTTTCTGTATATTGGGCACAACGCTCTGCACGGTGTTACCAGAGACTTTCCCGGGACAGTGAAACCCTATGTCAGAGACACTGAGAAGAAGCCCCAATGTTCCCTCCAGGCACTTTCAGTGTGGGTGCCTTCTCCACGCGGTACCTGGTTTCACTGCAGCTCTGAAGAGAATGTTAGCAAAGAGGTAACCGGGACAGTGAAAACAGTACTCAAAGACAGGGAGAGCAAGCTCTCTCTTGGCACTTTGGATGTGGGACGTACAGCGAGATGTTTGCTGCTTTTGCGTTTGGCTGTTGGGAGATTTACAGCACAAAGATATCTAGTTGATTTGAAGCAGTTCCGAGAAAGTCTAAACATAATCCCCACTTCTCCCTCCTGGCACTTTCCATGTGGGAGATATAGCAGGATGTATATTGGTTTTGAGGACAACTCAATGGACAGTGTAGGGAGAAAAGGTCCTGGCTCCTTGAATGCCGTTTCTGGAGACACTGCGATCAATGTGGGAGATATGTCAAGACGTGTGTTGGTTTTGAGGACGGCTCTCTGGAGAGTCTTAGCAAAGAGGTCACAGGGATAATCAGAGCAATTCTCAGAGACACTGAGAACAAGCTCCACAATTCCCTCCTGGCACTTTCCCTGTAGGAGATACCGCAAGACGTTTCTGTATATTGGGCACAGCGCTCTGCACGGTGTTAGCAGAGACTTTCCCGGGACAGTGAAACCCTATGTCAGAGACACTGAGAAGAAGCCCCAATGTTCCCTCCAGGCACTTTCAGTGTGGGTGCCTTCTCCACGCGGTTCCTGGTTTCACTGCAGCTCTGAAGAGAATGTTAGCAAAGAGGTAACCGGGACAGTGAAAACAGTACTCAAAGACAGGGAGAGCAAGCTCTCTCTTGGCACTTTGGATGTGGGACGTACAGGGAGATGTTTGCTGCTTTTGCGTTTGGCTGTTGGGAGATTTACAGCACAAAGATATCTAGTTGATTTGAAGCAGTTCCGAGAAAGTCTAAACATAATCCCCACTTCTCCCTCCTGGCACTTTCCATGTGGGAGATATAGCAGGATGTATATTGGTTTTGAGGACAACTCAATGGACAGTGTAGGGAGAAAAGGTCCTGGCTCCTTGAATGCCGTTTCTGGAGACACTGCGATCAATGTGGGAGATATGTCAAGATGTGTGTTTGTTTTGAGGACGGCTCTCTGGAGAGTCTTAGCAAAGAGGTCACAGGGATAATCAGAGCAATTCTCAGAGACACTGAGAACAAGCTCCACAATTCCCTCCTGGCACTTTCCCTGTAGGAGATACCGCAAGACGTTTCTGTATATTGGGCACAGCGCTCTGCACGGTGTTAGCAGAGACTTTCCCGGGACAGTGAAACCCTATGTCAGAGACACTGAGAAGAAGCCCCAATGTTCCCTCCAGGCACTTTCAGTGTGGGTGCCTTCTCCACGCGGTTCCTGGTTTCACTGCAGCTCTGAAGAGAATGTTAGCAAAGAGGTAACCGGGACAGTGAAAACAGTACTCAAAGACAGGGAGAGCAAGCTCTCTCTTGGCACTTTGGATGTGGGACGTACAGCGAGATGTTTGCTGCTTTTGCGTTTGGCTGTTGGGAGATTTACAGCACAAAGATATCTAGTTGATTTGAAGCAGTTCCGAGAAAGTCTAAACATAATCCCCACTTCTCCCTCCTGGCACTTTCCATGTGGGAGATATAGCAGGATGTATATTGGTTTTGAGGACAACTCAATGGACAGTGTAGGGAGAAAAGGTCCTGGCTCCTTGAATGCCGTTTCTGGAGACACTGCGATCAATGTGGGAGATATGTCAAGATGTGTGTTGGTTTTGAGGACGGCTCTCTGGAGAGTCTTAGCAAAGAGGTCACAGGGATAATCAGAGCAATTCTCAGAGACACTGAGAACAAGCTCCACAATTCCCTCCTGGCACTTTCCCTGTAGGAGATACCGCAAGACGTTTCTGTATATTTGGCACAACACTCTGCACGGTGTTAGCAGAGACTTTCCCGGGACAGTGAAACCCTATGTCAGAGACACTGAGAAGAAGCCCCAATGTTCCCTCCAGGCACTTTCAGTGTGGGTGCCTTCTCCACGCGGTTCCTGGTTTCACTGCAGCTCTGAAGAGAATGTTAGCAAAGAGGTAACCGGGACAGTGAAAACAGTACTCAAAGACAGGGAGAGCAAGCTCTCTCTTGGCACTTTGGATGTGGGACGTACAGCGAGATGTTTGCTGCTTTTGCGTTTGGCTGTTGGGAGATTTACAGCACAAAGATATCTAGTTGATTTGAAGCAGTTCCGAGAAAGTCTAAACATAATCCCCACTTCTCCCTCCTGGCACTTTCCATGTGGGAGATATAGCAGGATGTATATTGGTTTTGAGGACAACTCAATGGACAGTGTAGGGAGAAAAGGTCCTGGCTCCTTGAATGCCGTTTCTGGAGACACTGCGATCAATGTGGGAGATATGTCAAGATGTGTGTTGGTTTTGAGGACGGCTCTCTGGAGAGTCTTAGCAAAGAGGTCACAGGGATAATCAGAGCAATTCTCAGAGACACTGAGAACAAGCTCCACAATTCCCTCCTGGCACTTTCCCTGTAGGAGATACCGCAAGACGTTTCTGTATATTTGGCACAACGCTCTGCACGGTGTTAGCAGAGACTTTCCCGGGACAGTGAAACCCTATGTCAGAGACACTGAGAAGAAGCCCCAATGTTCCCTCCAGGCACTTTCAGTGTGGGTGCCTTCTCCACGCGGTTCCTGGTTTCACTGCAGCTCTGAAGAGAATGTTAGCAAAGAGGTAACCGGGACAGTGAAAACAGTACTCAAAGACAGGGAGAGCAAGCTCTCTCTTGGCACTTTGGATGTGGGACGTACAGTGAGATGTTTGCTGCTTTTGCGTTTGGCTGTTGGGAGATTTACAGCACAAAGATATCTAGTTGATTTGAAGCAGTTCCGAGAAAGTCTAAACATAATCCCCACTTCTCCCTCCTGGCACTTTCCATGTGGGAGATATAGCAGGATGTATATTGGTTTTGAGGACAACTCAATGGACAGTGTAGGGAGAAAAGGTCCTGGCTCCTTGAATGCCGTTTCTGGAGACACTGCGATCAATGTGGGAGATATGTCAAGATGTGTGTTGGTTTTGAGGACGGCTCTCTGGAGAGTCTTAGCAAAGAGGTCACAGGGATAATCAGAGCAATTCTCAGAGACACTGAGAACAAGCTCCACAATTCCCTCCTGGCACTTTCCCTGTAGGAGATACCGCAAGACGTTTCTGTATATTGGGCACAGCGCTCTGCACGGTGTTAGCAGAGACTTTCCCGGGACAGTGAAACCCTATGTCAGAGACACTGAGAAGAAGCCCCAATGTTCCCTCCAGGCACTTTCAGTGTGGGTGCCTTCTCCACGCGGTTCCTGGTTTCACTGCAGCTCTGAAGAGAATGTTAGCAAAGAGGTAACCGGGACAGTGAAAACAGTACTCAAAGACAGGGAGAGCAAGCTCTCTCTTGGCACTTTGGATGTGGGACGTACAGCGAGATGTTTGCTGCTTTTGCGTTTGGCTGTTGGGAGATTTACAGCACAAAGATATCTAGTTGATTTGAAGCAGTTCCGAGAAAGTCTAAACATAATCCCCACTTCTCCCTCCTGGCACTTTCCATGTGGGAGATATAGCAGGATGTATATTGGTTTTGAGGACAACTCAATGGACAGTGTAGGGAGAAAAGGTCCTGGCTACTTGAATGCCGTTTCTGGAGACACTGCGATCAATGTGGGAGATATGTCAAGATGTGTGTTTGTTTTGAGGACGGCTCTCTGGAGA
The DNA here is from genome assembly GCF_963924245.1 of Chroicocephalus ridibundus. Taxonomy (NCBI): domain Eukaryota; kingdom Metazoa; phylum Chordata; class Aves; order Charadriiformes; family Laridae; genus Chroicocephalus; species Chroicocephalus ridibundus. Next base: position 621,700 of record NW_026961252.1, read on the forward strand.
GTCTTAGCAAAGAGGTCACAGGGATAATCAGAGCAATTCTCAGAGACACTGAGAACAAGCTCCACAATTCCCTCCTGGCACTTTCCCTGTAGGAGATACCGCAAGACGTTTCTGTATATTGGGCACAGCGCTCTGCACGGTGTTAGCAGAGACTTTCCCGGGACAGTGAAACCCTATGTCAGAGACACTGAGAAGAAGCCCCAATGTTCCCTCCAGGCACTTTCAGTGTGGGTGCCTTCTCCACGCGGTTCCTGGTTTCACTGCAGCTCTGAAGAGAATGTTAGCAAAGAGGTAACCGGGACAGTGAAAACAGTACTCAAAGACAGGGAGAGCAAGCTCTCTCTTGGCACTTTGGATGTGGGACGTACAGCGAGATGTTTGCTGCTTTTGCGTTTGGCTGTTGGGAGATTTACAGCACAAAGATATCTAGTTGATTTGAAGCAGTTCCGAGAAAGTCTAAACATAATCCCCACTTCTCCCTCCTGGCACTTTCCATGTGGGAGATATAGCAGGATGTATATTGGTTTTGAGGACAACTCAATGGACAGTGTAGGGAGAAAAGGTCCTGGCTACTTGAATGCCGTTTCTGGAGACACTGCGATCAATGTGGGAGATATGTCAAGATGTGTGTTTGTTTTGAGGACGGCTCTCTGGAGAGTCTTAGCAAAGAGGTCACAGGGATAATCAGAGCAATTCTCAGAGACACTGAGAACAAGCTCCACAATTCCCTCCTGGCACTTTCCCTGTAGGAGATACCGCAAGACGTTTCTGTATATTGGGCACAACGCTCTGCACGGTGTTAGCAGAGACTTTCCCGGGACAGTGAAACCCTATGTCAGAGACACTGAGAAGAAGCCCCAATGTTCCCTCCAGGCACTTTCAGTGTGGGTGCCTTCTCCACGCGGTTCCTGGTTTCACTGCAGCTCTGAAGAGAATGTTAGCAAAGAGGTAACCGGGACAGTGAAAACAGTACTCAAAGACAGGGAGAGCAAGCTCTCTCTTGGCACTTTGGATGTGGGACGTACAGCGAGATGTTTGCTGCTTTTGCGTTTGGCTGTTGGGAGATTTACAGCACAAAGATATCTAGTTGATTTGAAGCAGTTCCGAGAAAGTCTAAACATAATCCCCACTTCTCCCTCCTGGCACTTTCCATGTGGGAGATATAGCAGGATGTATATTGGTTTTGAGGACAACTCAATGGACAGTGTAGGGAGAAAAGGTCCTGGCTCCTTGAATGCCGTTTCTGGAGACACTGCGATCAATGTGGGAGATATGTCAAGACGTGTGTTGGTTTTGAGGACGGCTCTCTGGAGAGTCTTAGCAAAGAGGTCACAGGGATAATCAGAGCAATTCTCAGAGACACTGAGAACAAGCTCCACAATTCCCTCCTGGCACTTTCCCTGTAGGAGATACCGCAAGACGTTTCTGTATATTGGGCACAGCGCTCTGCACGGTGTTAGCAGAGACTTTCCCGGCACAGTGAAACCCTATGTCAGAGACACTGAGAAGAAGCCCCAATGTTCCCTCCAGGCACTTTCAGTGTGGGTGCCTTCTCCACGCGGTTCCTGGTTTCACTGCAGCTCTGAAGAGAATGTTAGCAAAGAGGTAACCGGGACAGTGAAAACAGTACTCAAAGACAGGGAGAGCAAGCTCTCTCTTGGCACTTTGGATGTGGGACGTACAGCGAGATGTTTGCTGCTTTTGCGTTTGGCTGTTGGGAGATTTACAGCACAAAGATATCTAGTTGATTTGAAGCAGTTCCGAGAAAGTCTAAACATAATCCCCACTTCTCCCTCCTGGCACTTTCCATGTGGGAGATATAGCAGGATGTATATTGGTTTTGAGGACAACTCAATGGACAGTGTAGGGAGAAAAGGTCCTGGCTCCTTGAATGCCGTTTCTGGAGACACTGCGATCAATGTGGGAGATATGTCAAGATGTGTGTTTGTTTTGAGGACGGCTCTCTGGAGAGTCTTAGCAAAGAGGTCACAGGGATAATCAGAGCAATTCTCAGAGACACTGAGAACAAGCTCCACAATTCCCTCCTGGCACTTTCCCTGTAGGAGATACCGCAAGACGTTTCTGTATATTGGGCACAGCGCTCTGCACGGTGTTAGCAGAGACTTTCCCGGGACAGTGAAACCCTATGTCAGAGACACTGAGAAGAAGCCCCAATGTTCCCTCCAGGCACTTTCAGTGTGGGTGCCTTCTCCACGCGGTTCCTGGTTTCACTGCAGCTCTGAAGAGAATGTTAGCAAAGAGGTAACCGGGACAGTGAAAACAGTACTCAAAGACAGGGAGAGCAAGCTCTCTCTTGGCACTTTGGATGTGGGACGTACAGCGAGATGTTTGCTGCTTTTGCGTTTGGCTGTTGGGAGATTTACAGCACAAAGATATCTAGTTGATTTGAAGCAGTTCCGAGAAAGTCTAAACATAATCCCCACTTCTCCCTCCTGGCACTTTCCATGTGGGAGATATAGCAGGATGTATATTGGTTTTGAGGACAACTCAATGGACAGTGTAGGGAGAAAAGGTCCTGGCTCCTTGAATGCCGTTTCTGGAGACACTGCGATCAATGTGGGAGATATGTCAAGATGTGTGTTGGTTTTGAGGACGGCTCTCTGGAGAGTCTTAGCAAAGAGGTCACAGGGATAATCAGAGCAATTCTCAGAGACACTGAGAACAAGCTCCACAATTCCCTCCTGGCACTTTCCCTGTAGGAGATACCGCAAGACGTTTCTGTATATTTGGCACAACACTCTGCACGGTGTTAGCAGAGACTTTCCCGGGACAGTGAAACCCTATGTCAGAGACACTGAGAAGAAGCCCCAATGTTCCCTCCAGGCACTTTCAGTGTGGGTGCCTTCTCCACGCGGTTCCTGGTTTCACTGCAGCTCTGAAGAGAATGTTAGCAAAGAGGTAACCGGGACAGTGAAAACAGTACTCAAAGACAGGGAGAGCAAGCTCTCTCTTGGCACTTTGGATGTGGGACGTACAGCGAGATGTTTGCTGCTTTTGCGTTTGGCTGTTGGGAGATTTACAGCACAAAGATATCTAGTTGATTTGAAGCAGTTCCGAGAAAGTCTAAACATAATCCCCACTTCTCCCTCCTGGCACTTTCCATGTGGGAGATATAGCAGGATGTATATTGGTTTTGAGGACAACTCAATGGACAGTGTAGGGAGAAAAGGTCCTGGCTCCTTGAATGCCGTTTCTGGAGACACTGCGATCAATGTGGGAGATATGTCAAGATGTGTGTTGGTTTTGAGGACGGCTCTCTGGAGAGTCTTAGCAAAGAGGTCACAGGGATAATCAGAGCAATTCTCAGAGACACTGAGAACAAGCTCCACAATTCCCTCCTGGCACTTTCCCTGTAGGAGATACCGCAAGACGTTTCTGTATATTTGGCACAACGCTCTGCACGGTGTTAGCAGAGACTTTCCCGGGACAGTGAAACCCTATGTCAGAGACACTGAGAAGAAGCCCCAATGTTCCCTCCAGGCACTTTCAGTGTGGGTGCCTTCTCCACGCGGTTCCTGGTTTCACTGCAGCTCTGAAGAGAATGTTAGCAAAGAGGTAACCGGGACAGTGAAAACAGTACTCAAAGACAGGGAGAGCAAGCTCTCTCTTGGCACTTTGGATGTGGGACGTACAGTGAGATGTTTGCTGCTTTTGCGTTTGGCTGTTGGGAGATTTACAGCACAAAGATATCTAGTTGATTTGAAGCAGTTCCGAGAAAGTCTAAACATAATCCCCACTTCTCCCTCCTGGCACTTTCCATGTGGGAGATATAGCAGGATGTATATTGGTTTTGAGGACAACTCAATGGACAGTGTAGGGAGAAAAGGTCCTGGCTCCTTGAATGCCGTTTCTGGAGACACTGCGATCAATGTGGGAGATATGTCAAGATGTGTGTTGGTTTTGAGGACGGCTCTCTGGAGAGTCTTAGCAAAGAGGTCACAGGGATAATCAGAGCAATTCTCAGAGACACTGAGAACAAGCTCCACAATTCCCTCCTGGCACTTTCCCTGTAGGAGATACCGCAAGACGTTTCTGTATATTGGGCACAGCGCTCTGCACGGTGTTAGCAGAGACTTTCCCGGGACAGTGAAACCCTATGTCAGAGACACTGAGAAGAAGCCCCAATGTTCCCTCCAGGCACTTTCAGTGTGGGTGCCTTCTCCACGCGGTTCCTGGTTTCACTGCAGCTCTGAAGAGAATGTTAGCAAAGAGGTAACCGGGACAGTGAAAACAGTACTCAAAGACAGGGAGAGCAAGCTCTCTCTTGGCACTTTGGATGTGGGACGTACAGCGAGATGTTTGCTGCTTTTGCGTTTGGCTGTTGGGAGATTTACAGCACAAAGATATCTAGTTGATTTGAAGCAGTTCCGAGAAAGTCTAAACATAATCCCCACTTCTCCCTCCTGGCACTTTCCATGTGGGAGATATAGCAGGATGTATATTGGTTTTGAGGACAACTCAATGGACAGTGTAGGGAGAAAAGGTCCTGGCTACTTGAATGCCGTTTCTGGAGACACTGCGATCAATGTGGGAGATATGTCAAGATGTGTGTTTGTTTTGAGGACGGCTCTCTGGAGAGTCTTAGCAAAGAGGTCACAGGGATAATCAGAGCAATTCTCAGAGACACTGAGAACAAGCTCCACAATTCCCTCCTGGCACTTTCCCTGTAGGAGATACCGCAAGACGTTTCTGTATATTGGGCACAGCGCTCTGCACGGTGTTAGCAGAGACTTTCCCGGGACAGTGAAACCCTATGTCAGAGACACTGAGAAGAAGCCCCAATGTTCCCTCCAGGCACTTTCAGTGTGGGTGCCTTCTCCACGCGGTTCCTGGTTTCACTGCAGCTCTGAAGAGAATGTTAGCAAAGAGGTAACCGGGACAGTGAAAACAGTACTCAAAGACAGGGAGAGCAAGCTCTCTCTTGGCACTTTGGATGTGGGACGTACAGCGAGATGTTTGCTGCTTTTGCGTTTGGCTGTTGGGAGATTTACAGCACAAAGATATCTAGTTGATTTGAAGCAGTTCCGAGAAAGTCTAAACATAATCCCCACTTCTCCCTCCTGGCACTTTCCATGTGGGAGATATAGCAGGATGTATATTGGTTTTGAGGACAACTCAATGGACAGTGTAGGGAGAAAAGGTCCTGGCTACTTGAATGCCGTTTCTGGAGACACTGCGATCAATGTGGGAGATATGTCAAGATGTGTGTTTGTTTTGAGGACGGCTCTCTGGAGAGTCTTAGCAAAGAGGTCACAGGGATAATCAGAGCAATTCTCAGAGACACTGAGAACAAGCTCCACAATTCCCTCCTGGCACTTTCCCTGTAGGAGATACCGCAAGACGTTTCTGTATATTGGGCACAACGCTCTGCACGGTGTTAGCAGAGACTTTCCCGGGACAGTGAAACCCTATGTCAGAGACACTGAGAAGAAGCCCCAATGTTCCCTCCAGGCACTTTCAGTGTGGGTGCCTTCTCCACGCGGTTCCTGGTTTCACTGCAGCTCTGAAGAGAATGTTAGCAAAGAGGTAACCGGGACAGTGAAAACAGTACTCAAAGACAGGGAGAGCAAGCTCTCTCTTGGCACTTTGGATGTGGGACGTACAGCGAGATGTTTGCTGCTTTTGCGTTTGGCTGTTGGGAGATTTACAGCACAAAGATATCTAGTTGATTTGAAGCAGTTCCGAGAAAGTCTAAACATAATCCCCACTTCTCCCTCCTGGCACTTTCCATGTGGGAGATATAGCAGGATGTATATTGGTTTTGAGGACAACTCAATGGACAGTGTAGGGAGAAAAGGTCCTGGCTCCTTGAATGCCGTTTCTGGAGACACTGCGATCAATGTGGGAGATATGTCAAGACGTGTGTTGGTTTTGAGGACGGCTCTCTGGAGAGTCTTAGCAAAGAGGTCACAGGGATAATCAGAGCAATTCTCAGAGACACTGAGAACAAGCTCCACAATTCCCTCCTGGCACTTTCCCTGTAGGAGATACTGCAAGACGTTTCTGTATATTGGGCACAGCGCTCTGCACGGTGTTAGCAGAGACTTTCCCGGGACAGTGAAACCCTATGTCAGAGACACTGAGAAGAAGCCCCAATGTTCCCTCCAGGCACTTTCAGTGTGGGTGCCTTCTCCACGCGGTTCCTGGTTTCACTGCAGCTCTGAAGAGAATGTTAGCAAAGAGGTAACCGGGACAGTGAAAACAGTACTCAAAGACAGGGAGAGCAAGCTCTCTCTTGGCACTTTGGATGTGGGACGTACAGCGAGATGTTTGCTGCTTTTGCGTTTGGCTGTTGGGAGATTTACAGCACAAAGATAACTAGTTGATTTGAAGCAGTTCCGAGAAAGTCTAAACATAATCCCCACTTCTCCCTCCTGGCACTTTCCATGTGGGAGATATAGCAGGATGTATATTGGTTTTGAGGACAACTCAATGGACAGTGTAGGGAGAAAAGGTCCTGGCTCCTTGAATGCCGTTTCTGGAGACACTGCGATCAATGTGGGAGATATGTCAAGACGTGTGTTGGTTTTGAGGACGGCTCTCTGGAGAGTCTTAGCAAAGAGGTCACAGGGATAATCAGAGCAATTCTCAGAGACACTGAGAACAAGCTCCACAATTCCCTCCTGGCACTTTCCCTGTAGGAGATACCGCAAGACGTTTCTGTATATTGGGCACAGCGCTCTGCACGGTGTTAGCAGAGACTTTCCCGGGACAGTGAAACCCTATGTCAGAGACACTGAGAAGAAGCCCCAATGTTCCCTCCAGGCACTTTCAGTGTGGGTGCCTTCTCCACGCGGTTCCTGGTTTCACTGCAGCTCTGAAGAGAATGTTAGCCAAGAGGTAACCGGGACAGTGAAAACAGTACTCAAAGACAGGGAGAGCAAGCTCTCTCTTGGCACTTTGGATGTGGGACGTACAGCGAGATGTTTGCTGCTTTTGCGTTTGGCTGTTGGGAGATTTACAGCACAAAGATATCTAGTTGATTTGAAGCAGTTCCGAGAAAGTCTAAACATAATCCCCACTTCTCCCTCCTGGCACTTTCCATGTGGGAGATATAGCAGGATGTATATTGGTTTTGAGGACAACTCAATGGACAGTGTAGGGAGAAAAGGTCCTGGCTCCTTGAATGCCGTTTCTGGAGACACTGCGATCAATGTGGGAGATATGTCAAGATGTGTGTTTGTTTTGAGGACGGCTCTCTGGAGAGTCTTAGCAAAGAGGTCACAGGGATAATCAGAGCAATTCTCAGAGACACTGAGAACAAGCTCCACAATTCCCTCCTGGCACTTTCCCTGTAGGAGATACCGCAAGACGTTTCTGTATATTGGGCACAACGCTCTGCACGGTGTTAGCAGAGACTTTCCCGGGACAGTGAAACCCTATGTCAGAGACACTGAGAAGAAGCCCCAATGTTCCCTCCAGGCACTTTCAGTGTGGGTGCCTTCTCCACGCGGTTCCTGGTTTCACTGCAGCTCTGAAGAGAATGTTAGCAAAGAGGTAACCGGGACAGTGAAAACAGTACTCAAAGACAGGGAGAGCAAGCTCTCTCTTGGCACTTTGGATGTGGGACGTACAGCGAGATGTTTGCTGCTTTTGCGTTTGGCTGTTGGGAGATTTACAGCACAAAGATATCTAGTTGATTTGAAGCAGTTCCGAGAAAGTCTAAACATAATCCCCACTTCTCCCTCCTGGCACTTTCCATGTGGGAGATATAGCAGGATGTATATTGGTTTGGAGGACAACTCAATGGACAGTGTAGGGAGAAAAGGTCCTGGCTCCTTGAATGCCGTTTCTGGAGACACTGCGATCAATGTGGGAGATATGTCAAGATGTGTGTTTGTTTTGAGGACGGCTCTCTGGAGAGTCTTAGCAAAGAGGTCACAGGGATAATCAGAGCAATTCTCAGAGACACTGAGAACAAGCTCCACAATTCCCTCCTGGCACTTTCCCTGTAGGAGATACCGCAAGACGTTTCTGTATATTGGGCACAGCGCTCTGCACGGTGTTAGCAGAGACTTTCCCGGGACAGTGAAACCCTATGTCAGAGACACTGAGAAGAAGCCCCAATGTTCCCTCCAGGCACTTTCAGTGTGGGTGCCTTCTCCACGCGGTTCCTGGTTTCACTGCAGCTCTGAAGAGAATGTTAGCAAAGAGGTAACCGGGACAGTGAAAACAGTACTCAAAGACAGGGAGAGCAAGCTCTCTCTTGGCACTTTGGATGTGGGACGTACAGCGAGATGTTTGCTGCTTTTGCGTTTGGCTGTTGGGAGATTTACAGCACAAAGATATCTAGTTGATTTGAAGCAGTTCCGAGAAAGTCTAAACATAATCCCCACTTCTCCCTCCTGGCACTTTCCATGTGGGAGATATAGCAGGATGTATATTGGTTTTGAGGACAACTCAATGGACAGTGTAGGGAGAAAAGGTCCTGGCTACTTGAATGCCGTTTCTGGAGACACTGCGATCAATGTGGGAGATATGTCAAGATGTGTGTTTGTTTTGAGGACGGCTCTCTGGAGAGTCTTAGCAAAGAGGTCACAGGGATAATCAGAGCAATTCTCAGAGACACTGAGAACAAGCTCCACAATTCCCTCCTGGCACTTTCCCTGTAGGAGATACCGCAAGACGTTTCTGTATATTGGGCACAGCGCTCTGCACGGTGTTAGCAGAGACTTTCCCGGGACAGTGAAACCCTATGTCAGACACACTGAGAAGAAGCCCCAATGTTCCCTCCAGGCACTTTCAGTGTGGGTGCCTTCTCCACGCGGTTCCTGGTTTCACTGCAGCTCTGAAGAGAATGTTAGCAAAGAGGTAACCGGGACAGTGAAAACAGTACTCAAAGACAGGGAGAGCAAGCTCTCTCTTGGCACTTTGGATGTGGGACGTACAGCGAGATGTTTGCTGCTTTTGCGTTTGGCTGTTGGGAGATTTACAGCACAAAGATATCTAGTTGATTTGAAGCAGTTCCGAGAAAGTCTAAACATAATCCCCACTTCTCCCTCCTGGCACTTTCCATGTGGGAGATATAGCAGGATGTATATTGGTTTTGAGGACAACTCAATGGACAGTGTAGGGAGAAAAGGTCCTGGCTCCTTGAATGCCGTTTCTGGAGACACTGCGATCAATGTGGGAGATATGTCAAGACGTGTGTTGGTTTTGAGGACGGCTCTCTGGAGAGTCTTAGCAAAGAGGTCACAGGGATAATCAGAGCAATTCTCAGAGACACTGAGAACAAGCTCCACAATTCCCTCCTGGCACTTTCCCTGTAGGAGATACTGCAAGACGTTTCTGTATATTGGGCACAGCGCTCTGCACGGTGTTAGCAGAGACTTTCCCGGGACAGTGAAACCCTATGTCAGAGACACTGAGAAGAAGCCCTAATGTTCCCTCCAGGCACTTTCAGTGTGGGTGCCTTCTCCACGCGGTTCCTGGTTTCACTGCAGCTCTGAAGAGAATGTTAGCAAAGAGGTAACCGGGACAGTGAAAACAGTACTCAAAGACAGGGAGAGCAAGCTCTCTCTTGGCACTTTGGATGTGGGACGTACAGCGAGATGTTTGCTGCTTTTGCGTTTGGCTGTTGGGAGATTTACAGCACAAAGATATCTAGTTGATTTGAAGCAGTTCCGAGAAAGTCTAAACATAATCCCCACTTCTCCCTCCTGGCACTTTCCATGTGGGAGATATAGCAGGATGTATATTGGTTTTGAGGACAACTCAATGGACAGTGTAGGGAGAAAAGGTCCTGGCTCCTTGAATGCCGTTTCTGGAGACACTGCGATCAATGTGGGAGATATGTCAAGACGTGTGTTGGTTTTGAGGACGGCTCTCTGGAGAGTCTTAGCAAAGAGGTCACAGGGATAATCAGAGCAATTCTCAGAGACACTGAGAACAAGCTCCACAATTCCCTCCTGGCACTTTCCCTGTAGGAGATACCGCAAGACGTTTCTGTATATTGGGCACAGCGCTCTGCACGGTGTTAGCAGAGACTTTCCCGGGACAGTGAAACCCTATGTCAGAGACACTGAGAAGAAGCCCCAATGTTCCCTCCAGGCACTTTCAGTGTGGGTGCCTTCTCCACGCGGTTCCTGGTTTCACTGCAGCTCTGAAGAGAATGTTAGCAAAGAGGTAACCGGGACAGTGAAAACAGTACTCAAAGACAGGGAGAGCAAGCTCTCTCTTGGCACTTTGGATGTGGGACGTACAGCGAGATGTTTGCTGCTTTTGCGTTTGGCTGTTGGGAGATTTACAGCACAAAGATATCTAGTTGATTTGAAGCAGTTCCGAGAAAGTCTAAACATAATCCCCACTTCTCCCTCCTGGCACTTTCCATGTGGGAGATATAGCAGGATGTATATTGGTTTTGAGGACAACTCAATGGACAGTGTAGGGAGAAAAGGTCCTGGCTCCTTGAATGCCGTTTCTGGAGACACTGCGATCAATGTGGGAGATATGTCAAGATGTGTGTTTGTTTTGAGGACGGCTCTCTGGAGAGTCTTAGCAAAGAGGTCACAGGGATAATCAGAGCAATTCTCAGAGACACTGAGAACAAGCTCCACAATTCCCTCCTGGCACTTTCCCTGTAGGAGATACCGCAAGACGTTTCTGTATATTGGGCACAGCGCTCTGCACGGTGTTAGCAGAGACTTTCCCGGGACAGTGAAACCCTATGTCAGAGACACTGAGAAGAAGCCCCAATGTTCCCTCCAGGCACTTTCAGTGTGGGTGCCTTCTCCACGCGGTTCCTGGTTTCACTGCAGCTCTGAAGAGAATGTTAGCAAAGAGGTAACCGGGACAGTGAAAACAGTACTCAAAGACAGGGAGAGCAAGCTCTCTCTTGGCACTTTGGATGTGGGACGTACAGCGAGATGTTTGCTGCTTTTGCGTTTGGCTGTTGGGAGATTTACAGCACAAAGATATCTAGTTGATTTGAAGCAGTTCCGAGAAAGTCTAAACATAATCCCCACTTCTCCCTCCTGGCACTTTCCATGTGGGAGATATAGCAGGATGTATATTGGTTTTGAGGACAACTCAATGGACAGTGTAGGGAGAAAAGGTCCTGGCTACTTGAATGCCGTTTCTGGAGACACTGCGATCAATGTGGGAGATATGTCAAGATGTGTGTTTGTTTTGAGGACGGCTCTCTGGAGAGTCTTAGCAAAGAGGTCACAGGGATAATCAGAGCAATTCTCAGAGACACTGAGAACAAGCTCCACAATTCCCTCCTGGCACTTTCCCTGTAGGAGATACCGCAAGACGTTTCTGTATATTGGGCACAGCGCTCTGCACGGTGTTAGCAGAGACTTTCCCGGGACAGTGAAACCCTATGTCAGACACACTGAGAAGAAGCCCCAATGTTCCCTCCAGGCACTTTCAGTGTGGGTGCCTTCTCCACGCGGTTCCTGGTTTCACTGCAGCTCTGAAGAGAATGTTAGCAAAGAGGTAACCGGGACAGTGAAAACAGTACTCAAAGACAGGGAGAGCAAGCTCTCTCTTGGCACTTTGGATGTGGGACGTACAGCGAGATGTTTGCTGCTTTTGCGTTTGGCTGTTGGGAGATTTACAGCACAAAGATATCTAGTTGATTTGAAGCAGTTCCGAGAAAGTCTAAACATAATCCCCACTTCTCCCTCCTGGCACTTTCCATGTGGGAGATATAGCAGGATGTATATTGGTTTTGAGGACAACTCAATGGACAGTGTAGGGAGAAAAGGTCCTGGCTCCTTGAATGCCGTTTCTGGAGACACTGCGATCAATGTGGGAGATATGTCAAGACGTGTGTTGGTTTTGAGGACGGCTCTCTGGAGAGTCTTAGCAAAGAGGTCACAGGGATAATCAGAGCAATTCTCAGAGACACTGAGAACAAGCTCCACAATTCCCTCCTGGCACTTTCCCTGTAGGAGATACCGCAAGACGTTTCTGTATATTGGGCACAGCGCTCTGCACGGTGTTAGCAGAGACTTTCCCGGGACAGTGAAACCCTATGTCAGAGACACTGAGAAGAAGCCCCAATGTTCCCTCCAGGCACTTTCAGTGTGGGTGCCTTCTCCACGCGGTTCCTGGTTTCACTGCAGCTCTGAAGAGAATGTTAGCAAAGAGGTAACCGGGACAGTGAAAACAGTACTCAAAGACAGGGAGAGCAAGCTCTCTCTTGGCACTTTGGATGTGGGACGTACAGCGAGATGTTTGCTGCTTTTGCGTTTGGCTGTTGGGAGATTTACAGCACAAAGATATCTAGTTGATTTGAAGCAGTTCCGAGAAAGTCTAAACATAATCCCCACTTCTCCCTCCTGGCACTTTCCATGTGGGAGATATAGCAGGATGTATATTGGTTTTGAGGACAACTCAATGGACAGTGTAGGGAGAAAAGGTCCTGGCTCCTTGAATGCCGTTTCTGGAGACACTGCGATCAATGTGGGAGATATGTCAAGATGTGTGTTTGTTTTGAGGACGGCTCTCTGGAGAGTCTTAGCAAAGAGGTCACAGGGATAATCAGAGCAATTCTCAGAGACACTGAGAACAAGCTCCACAATTCCCTCCTGGCACTTTCCCTGTAGGAGATACCGCAAGACGTTTCTGTATATTGGGCACAGCGCTCTGCACGGTGTTAGCAGAGACTTTCCCGGGACAGTGAAACCCTATGTCAGAGACACTGAGAAGAAGCCCCAATGTTCCCTCCAGGCACTTTCAGTGTGGGTGCCTTCTCCACGCGGTTCCTGGTTTCACTGCAGCTCTGAAGAGAATGTTAGCAAAGAGGTAACCGGGACAGTGAAAACAGTACTCAAAGACAGGGAGAGCAAGCTCTCTCTTGGCACTTTGGATGTGGGACGTACAGCGAGATGTTTGCTGCTTTTGCGTTTGGCTGTTGGGAGATTTACAGCACAAAGATATCTAGTTGATTTGAAGCAGTTCCGAGAAAGTCTAAACATAATCCCCACTTCTCCCTCCTGGCACTTTCCATGTGGGAGATATAGCAGGATGTATATTGGTTTTGAGGACAACTCAATGGACAGTGTAGGGAGAAAAGGTCCTGGCTCCTTGAATGCCGTTTCTGGAGACACTGCGATCAATGTGGGAGATATGTCAAGACGTGTGTTGGTTTTGAGGACGGCTCTCTGGAGAGTCTTAGCAAAGAGGTCACAGGGATAATCAGAGCAATTCTCAGAGACACTGAGAACAAGCTCCACAATTCCCTCCTGGCACTTTCCCTGTAGGAGATACCGCAAGACGTTTCTGTATATTGGGCACAGCGCTCTGCACGGTGTTAGCAGAGACTTTCCCGGGACAGTGAAACCCTATGTCAGAGACACTGAGAAGAAGCCCCAATGTTCCCTCCAGGCACTTTCAGTGTGGGTGCCTTCTCCACGCGGTTCCTGGTTTCACTGCAGCTCTGAAGAGAATGTTAGCAAAGAGGTAACCGGGACAGTGAAAACAGTACTCAAAGACAGGGAGAGCAAGCTCTCTCTTGGCACTTTGGATGTGGGACGTACAGCGAGATGTTTGCTGCTTTTGCGTTTGGCTGTTGGGAGATTTACAGCACAAAGATATCTAGTTGATTTGAAGCAGTTCCGAGAAAGTCTAAACATAATCCCCACTTCTCCCTCCTGGCACTTTCCATGTGGGAGATATAGCAGGATGTATATTGGTTTTGAGGACAACTCAATGGACAGTGTAGGGAGAAAAGGTCCTGGCTCCTTGAATGCCGTTTCTGGAGACACTGCGATCAATGTGGGAGATATGTCAAGATGTGTGTTTGTTTTGAGGACGGCTCTCTGGAGAGTCTTAGCAAAGAGGTCACAGGGATAATCAGAGCAATTCTCAGAGACACTGAGAACAAGCTCCACAATTCCCTCCTGGCACTTTCCCTGTAGGAGATACCGCAAGACGTTTCTGTATATTGGGCACAACGCTCTGCACGGTGTTAGCAGAGACTTTCCCGGGACAGTGAAACCCTATGTCAGAGACACTGAGAAGAAGCCCCAATGTTCCCTCCAGGCACTTTCAGTGTGGGTGCCTTCTCCACGCGGTACCTGGTTTCACTGCAGCTCTGAAGAGAATGTTAGCAAAGAGGTAACCGGGACAGTGAAAACAGTACTCAAAGACAGGGAGAGCAAGCTCTCTCTTGGCACTTTGGATGTGGGACGTACAGCGAGATGTTTGCTGCTTTTGCGTTTGGCTGTTGGGAGATTTACAGCACAAAGATATCTAGTTGATTTGAAGCAGTTCCGAGAAAGTCTAAACATAATCCCCACTTCTCCCTCCTGGCACTTTCCATGTGGGAGATATAGCAGGATGTATATTGGTTTTGAGGACAACTCAATGGACAGTGTAGGGAGAAAAGGTCCTGGCTCCTTGAATGCCGTTTCTGGAGACACTGCGATCAATGTGGGAGATATGTCAAGACGTGTGTTTGTTTTGAGGACGGCTCTCTGGAGAGTCTTAGCAAAGAAGTCACAGGGATAATCAGAGCAATTCTCAGAGACACTGAGAACAAGCTCCACAATTCCCTCCTGGCACTTTCCCTGTAGGAGATACCGCAAGACGTTTCTGTATATTGGGCACAGCGCTCTGCACGGTGTTAGCAGAGACTTTCCTGGGACAGTGAAACCCTATGTCAGAGACACTGAGAAGAAGCCCCAATGTTCCCTCCAGGCACTTTCAGTGTGGGTGCCTTCTCCACGCGGTTCCTGGTTTCACTGCAGCTCTGAAGAGAATGTTAGCAAAGAGGTAACCGGGACAGTGAAAACAGTACTCAAAGACAGGGAGAGCAAGCTCTCTCTTGGCACTTTGGATGTGGGACATACAGCGAGATGTTTGCTGCTTTTGCGTTTGGCTGTTGGGAGATTTACAGCACAAAGATATCTAGTTGATTTGAAGCAGTTCCGAGAAAGTCTAAACATAATCCCCACTTCTCCCTCCTGGCACTTTCCATGTGGGAGATATAGCAGGATGTATATTGGTTTTGAGGACAACTCAATGGACAGTGTAGGGAGAAAAGGTCCTGGCTCCTTGAATGCCGTTTCTGGAGACACTGCGATCAATGTGGGAGATATGTCAAGACGTGTGTTGGTTTTGAGGACGGCTCTCTGGAGAGTCTTAGCAAAGAGGTCACAGGGATAATCAGAGCAATTCTCAGAGACACTGAGAACAAGCTCCACAATTCCCTCCTGGCACTTTCCCTGTAGGAGATACCGCAAGACGTTTCTGTATATTGGGCACAGCGCTCTGCACGGTGTTAGCAGAGACTTTCCCGGGACAGTGAAACCCTATGTCAGAGACACTGAGAAGAAGCCCCAATGTTCCCTCCAGGCACTTTCAGTGTGGGTGCCTTCTCCACGCGGTTCCTGGTTTCACTGCAGCTCTGAAGAGAATGTTAGCAAAGAGGTAACCGGGACAGTGAAAACAGTACTCAAAGACAGGGAGAGCAAGCTCTCTCTTGGCACTTTGGATGTGGGACGTACAGCGAGATGTTTGCTGCTTTTGCGTTTGGCTGTTGGGAGATTTACAGCACAAAGATATCTAGTTGATTTGAAGCAGTTCCGAGAAAGTCTAAACATAATCCCCACTTCTCCCTCCTGGCACTTTCCATGTGGGAGATATAGCAGGATGTATATTGGTTTTGAGGACAACTCAATGGACAGTGTAGGGAGAAAAGGTCCTGGCTCCTTGAATGCCGTTTCTGGAGACACTGCGATCAATGTGGGAGATATGTCAAGATGTGTGTTTGTTTTGAGGACGGCTCTCTGGAGAGTCTTAGCAAAGAGGTCACAGGGATAATCAGAGCAATTCTCAGAGACACTGAGAACAAGCTCCACAATTCCCTCCTGGCACTTTCCCTGTAGGAGATACCGCAAGACGTTTCTGTATATTGGGCACAGCGCTCTGCACGGTGTTAGCAGAGACTTTCCCGGGACAGTGAAACCCTATGTCAGAGACACTGAGAAGAAGCCCCAATGTTCCCTCCAGGCACTTTCAGTGTGGGTGCCTTCTCCACGCGGTTCCTGGTTTCACTGCAGCTCTGAAGAGAATGTTAGCAAAGAGGTAACCGGGACAGTGAAAACAGTACTCAAAGACAGGGAGAGCAAGCTCTCTCTTGGCACTTTGGATGTGGGACGTACAGCGAGATGTTTGCTGCTTTTGCGTTTGGCTGTTGGGAGATTTACAGCACAAAGATATCTAGTTGATTTGAAGCAGTTCCGAGAAAGTCTAAACATAATCCCCACTTCTCCCTCCTGGCACTTTCCATGTGGGAGATATAGCAGGATGTATATTGGTTTTGAGGACAACTCAATGGACAGTGTAGGGAGAAAAGGTCCTGGCTCCTTGAATGCCGTTTCTGGAGACACTGCGATCAATGTGGGAGATATGTCAAGACGTGTGTTGGTTTTGAGGACGGCTCTCTGGAGAGTCTTAGCAAAGAGGTCACAGGGATAATCAGAGCAATTCTCAGAGACACTGAGAACAAGCTCCACAATTCCCTCCTGGCACTTTCCCTGTAGGAGATACCGCAAGACGTTTCTGTATATTGGGCACAACGCTCTGCACGGTGTTAGCAGAGACTTTCCCGGGACAGTGAAACCCTATGTCAGAGACACTGAGAAGAAGCCCCAATGTTCCCTCCAGGCACTTTCAGTGTGGGTGCCTTCTCCACGCGGTACCTGGTTTCACTGCAGCTCTGAAGAGAATGTTAGCAAAGAGGTAACCGGGACAGTGAAAACAGTACTCAAAGACAGGGAGAGCAAGCTCTCTCTTGGCACTTTGGATGTGGGACGTACAGTGAGATGTTTGCTGCTTTTGCGTTTGGCTGTTGGGAGATTTACAGCACAAAGATATCTAGTTGATTTGAAGCAGTTCCGAGAAAGTCTAAACATAATCCCCACTTCTCCCTCCTGGCACTTTCCATGTGGGAGATATAGCAGGATGTATATTGTTTTGAGGACAACTCAATGGACAGTGTAGGGAGAAAAGGTCCTGGCTCCTTGAATGCCGTTTCTGGAGACACTGCGATCAATGTGGGAGATATGTCAAGATGTGTGTTTGTTTTGAGGACGGCTCTCTGGAGAGTCTTAGCAAAGAGGTCACAGGGATAATCAGAGCAATTCTCAGAGACACTGAGAACAAGCTCCACAATTCCCTCCTGGCACTTTCCCTGTAGGAGACACCGCAAGACGTTTCTGTATATTGGGCACAGCGCTCTGCACGGTGTTAGCAGAGACTTTCCCGGGACAGTGAAACCCTATGTCAGAGACACTGAGAAGAAGCCCCAATGTTCCCTCCAGGCACTTTCAGTGTGGGTGCCTTCTCCACGCGGTTCCTGGTTTCACTGCAGCTCTGAAGAGAATGTTAGCAAAGAGGTAACCGGGACAGTGAAAACAGTACTCAAAGACAGGGAGAGCAAGCTCTCTCTTGGCACTTTGGATGTGGGACGTACAGCGAGATGTTTGCTGCTTTTGCGTTTGGCTGTTGGGAGATTTACAGCACAAAGATATCTAGTTGATTTGAAGCAGTTCCGAGAAAGTCTAAACATAATCCCCACTTCTCCCTCCTGGCACTTTCCATGTGGGAGATATAGCAGGATGTATATTGGTTTTGAGGACAACTCAATGGACAGTGTAGGGAGAAAAGGTCCTGGCTCCTTGAATGCCGTTTCTGGAGACACTGCGATCAATGTGGGAGATATGTCAAGACGTGTGTTTGTTTTGAGGACGGCTCTCTGGAGAGTCTTAGCAAAGAAGTCACAGGGATAATCAGAGCAATTCTCAGAGACACTGAGAACAAGCTCCACAATTCCCTCCTGGCACTTTCCCTGTAGGAGATACCGCAAGACGTTTCTGTATATTGGGCACAGCGCTCTGCACGGTGTTAGCAGAGACTTTCCCGGGACAGTGAAACCCTATGTCAGAGACACTGAGAAGAAGCCCCAATGTTCCCTCCAGGCACTTTCAGTGTGGGTGCCTTCTCCACGCGGTTCCTGGTTTCACTGCAGCTCTGAAGAGAATGTTAGCAAAGAGGTAACCGGGACAGTGAAAACAGTACTCAAAGACAGGGAGAGCAAGCTCTCTCTTGGCACTTTGGATGTGGGACATACAGCGAGATGTTTGCTGCTTTTGCGTTTGGCTGTTGGGAGATTTACAGCACAAAGATATCTAGTTGATTTGAAGCAGTTCCGAGAAAGTCTAAACATAATCCCCACTTCTCCCTCCTGGCACTTTCCATGTGGGAGATATAGCAGGATGTATATTGGTTTTGAGGACAACTCAATGGACAGTGTAGGGAGAAAAGGTCCTGGCTCCTTGAATGCCGTTTCTGGAGACACTGCGATCAATGTGGGAGATATGTCAAGACGTGTGTTGGTTTTGAGGACGGCTCTCTGGAGAGTCTTAGCAAAGAGGTCACAGGGATAATCAGAGCAATTCTCAGAGACACTGAGAACAAGCTCCACAATTCCCTCCTGGCACTTTCCCTGTAGGAGATACCGCAAGACGTTTCTGTATATTGGGCACAGCGCTCTGCACGGTGTTAGCAGAGACTTTCCCGGGACAGTGAAACCCTATGTCAGAGACACTGAGAAGAAGCCCCAATGTTCCCTCCAGGCACTTTCAGTGTGGGTGCCTTCTCCACGCGGTTCCTGGTTTCACTGCAGCTCTGAAGAGAATGTTAGCAAAGAGGTAACCAGGACAGTGAAAACACTACTCAAAGACAGGGAGAGCAAGCTCTCTCTTGGCACTTTGGATGTGGGACGTACAGCGAGATGTTTGCTGCTTTTGCGTTTGGCTGTTGGGAGATTTACAGCACAAAGATATCTAGTTGATTTGAAGCAGTTCCGAGAAAGTCTAAACATAATCCCCACTTCTCCCTCCTGGCACTTTCCATGTGGGAGATATAGCAGGATGTATATTGGTTTTGAGGACAACTCAATGGACAGTGTAGGGAGAAAAGGTCCTGGCTACTTGAATGCCGTTTCTGGAGACACTGCGATCAATGTGGGAGATATGTCAAGATGTGTGTTTGTTTTGAGGACGGCTCTCTGGAGAGTCTTAGCAAAGAGGTCACAGGGATAATCAGAGCAATTCTCAGAGACACTGAGAACAAGCTCCACAATTCCCTCCTGGCACTTTCCCTGTAGGAGATACCGCAAGACGTTTCTGTATATTGGGCACAGCGCTCTGCACGGTGTTAGCAGAGACTTTCCCGGGACAGTGAAACCCTATGTCAGAGACACTGAGAAGAAGCCCCAATGTTCCCTCCAGGCACTTTCAGTGTGGGTGCCTTCTCCACGCGGTTCCTGGTTTCACTGCAGCTCTGAAGAGAATGTTAGCAAAGAGGTAACCGGGACAGTGAAAACAGTACTCAAAGACAGGGAGAGCAAGCTCTCTCTTGGCACTTTGGATGTGGGACGTACAGCGAGATGTTTGCTGCTTTTGCGTTTGGCTGTTGGGAGATTTACAGCACAAAGATATCTAGTTGATTTGAAGCAGTTCCGAGAAAGTCTAAACATAATCCCCACTTCTCCCTCCTGGCACTTTCCATGTGGGAGATATAGCAGGATGTATATTGGTTTTGAGGACAACTCAATGGACAGTGTAGGGAGAAAAGGTCCTGGCTCCTTGAATGCCGTTTCTGGAGACACTGCGATCAATGTGGGAGATATGTCAAGATGTGTGTTGGTTTTGAGGACGGCTCTCTGGAGAGTCTTAGCAAAGAGGTCACACAGATAATCAGAGCAATTCTCAGAGACACTGAGAACAAGCTCCACAATTCCCTCCTGGCACTTTCCCCGTAGGAGATACCGCAAGACGTTTCTGTATATTGGGCACAGCGCTCTGCACGGTGTTAGCAGAGACTTTCCCGGGACAGTGAAACCCTATGTCAGAGACACTGAGAAGAAGCCCCAATGTTCCCTCCAGGCACTTTCAGTGTGGGTGCCTTCTCCACGCGGTACCTGGTTTCACTGCAGCTCTGAAGAGAATGTTAGCAAAGAGGTAACCGGGACAGTGAAAACAGTACTCAAAGACAGGGAGAGCAAGCTCTCTCTTGGCACTTTGGATGTGGGACGTACAGTGAGATGTTTGCTGCTTTTGCGTTTGGCTGTTGGGAGATTTACAGCACAAAGATATCTAGTTGATTTGAAGCAGTTCCGAGAAAGTCTAAACATAATCCCCACTTCTCCCTCCTGGCACTTTCCATGTGGGAGATATAGCAGGATGTATATTGGTTTTGAGGACAACTCAATGGACAGTGTAGGGAGAAAAGGTCCTGGCTCCTTGAATGCCGTTTCTGGAGACACTGCGATCAATGTGGGAGATATGTCAAGACGTGTGTTGGTTTTGAGGACGGCTCTCTGGAGAGTCTTAGCAAAGAGGTCACAGGGATAATCAGAGCAATTCTCAGAGACACTGAGAACAAGCTCCACAATTCCCTCCTGGCACTTTCCCTGTAGGAGATACCGCAAGACGTTTCTGTATATTGGGCACAGCGCTCTGCACGGTGTTAGCAGAGACTTTCCCGGGACAGTGAAACCCTATGTCAGAGACACTGAGAAGAAGCCCCAATGTTCCCTCCAGGCACTTTCAGTGTGGGTGCCTTCTCCACGCGGTTCCTGGTTTCACTGCAGCTCTGAAGAGAATGTTAGCCAAGAGGTAACCGGGACAGTGAAAACAGTACTCAAAGACAGGGAGAGCAAGCTCTCTCTTGGCACTTTGGATGTGGGACGTACAGCGAGATGTTTGCTGCTTTTGCGTTTGGCTGTTGGGAGATTTACAGCACAAAGATATCTAGTTGATTTGAAGCAGTTCCGAGAAAGTCTAAACATAATCCCCACTTCTCCCTCCTGGCACTTTCCATGTGGGAGATATAGCAGGATGTATATTGGTTTTGAGGACAACTCAATGGACAGTGTAGGGAGAAAAGGTCCTGGCTCCTTGAATGCCGTTTCTGGAGACACTGCGATCAATGTGGGAGATATGTCAAGATGTGTGTTTGTTTTGAGGACGGCTCTCTGGAGAGTCTTAGCAAAGAGGTCACAGGGATAATCAGAGCAATTCTCAGAGACACTGAGAACAAGCTCCACAATTCCCTCCTGGCACTTTCCCTGTAGGAGATACCGCAAGACGTTTCTGTATATTGGGCACAGCGCTCTGCACGGTGTTAGCAGAGACTTTCCCGGGACAGTGAAACCCTATGTCAGAGACACTGAGAAGAAGCCCCAATGTTCCCTCCAGGCACTTTCAGTGTGGGTGCCTTCTCCACGCGGTACCTGGTTTCACTGCAGCTCTGAAGAGAATGTTAGCAAAGAGGTAACCGGGACAGTGAAAACAGTACTCAAAGACAGGGAGAGCAAGCTCTCTCTTGGCACTTTGGATGTGGGACGTACAGTGAGATGTTTGCTGCTTTTGCGTTTGGCTGTTGGGAGATTTACAGCACAAAGATATCTAGTTGATTTGAAGCAGTTCCGAGAAAGTCTAAACATAATCCCCACTTCTCCCTCCTGGCACTTTCCATGTGGGAGATATAGCAGGATGTATATTGGTTTTGAGGACAACTCAATGGACAGTGTAGGGAGAAAAGGTCCTGGCTCCTTGAATGCCGTTTCTGGAGACACTGCGATCAATGTGGGAGATATGTCAAGACGTGTGTTGGTTTTGAGGACGGCTCTCTGGAGAGTCTTAGCAAAGAGGTCACAGGGATAATCAGAGCAATTCTCAGAGACACTGAGAACAAGCTCCACAATTCCCTCCTGGCACTTTCCCTGTAGGAGATACCGCAAGACGTTTCTGTATATTGGGCACAGCGCTCTGCACGGTGTTAGCAGAGACTTTCCCGGGACAGTGAAACCCTATGTCAGAGACACTGAGAAGAAGCCCCAATGTTCCCTCCAGGCACTTTCAGTGTGGGTGCCTTCTCCACGCGGTTCCTGGTTTCACTGCAGCTCTGAAGAGAATGTTAGCCAAGAGGTAACCGGGACAGTGCAAACAGTACTCAAAGACAGGGAGAGCAAGCTCTCTCTTGGCACTTTGGATGTGGGACGTACAGCGAGATGTTTGCTGCTTTTGCGTTTGGCTGTTGGGAGATTTACAGCACAAAGATATCTAGTTGATTTGAAGCAGTTCCGAGAAAGTCTAAACATAATCCCCACTTCTCCCTCCTGGCACTTTCCATGTGGGAGATATAGCAGGATGTATATTGGTTTTGAGGACAACTCAATGGACAGTGTAGGGAGAAAAGGTCCTGGCTCCTTGAATGCCGTTTCTGGAGACACTGCGATCAATGTGGGAGATATGTCAAGATGTGTGTTTGTTTTGAGGACGGCTCTCTGGAGAGTCTTAGCAAAGAGGTCACAGGGATAATCAGAGCAATTCTCAGAGACACTGAGAACAAGCTCCACAATTCCCTCCTGGCACTTTCCCTGTAGGAGATACCGCAAGACGTTTCTGTATATTGGGCACAGCGCTCTGCACGGTGTTAGCAGAGACTTTCCCGGGACAGTGAAACCCTATGTCAGAGACACTGAGAAGAAGCCCCAATGTTCCCTCCAGGCACTTTCAGTGTGGGTGCCTTCTCCACGCGGTTCCTGGTTTCACTGCAGCTCTGAAGAGAATGTTAGCAAAGAGGTAACCGGGACAGTGAAAACAGTACTCAAAGACAGGGAGAGCAAGCTCTCTCTTGGCACTTTGGATGTGGGACGTACAGCGAGATGTTTGCTGCTTTTGCGTTTGGCTGTTGGGAGATTTACAGCACAAAGATATCTAGTTGATTTGAAGCAGTTCCGAGAAAGTCTAAACATAATCCCCACTTCTCCCTCCTGGCACTTTCCATGTGGGAGATATAGCAGGATGTATATTGGTTTTGAGGACAACTCAATGGACAGTGTAGGGAGAAAAGGTCCTGGCTCCTTGAATGCCGTTTCTGGAGACACTGCGATCAATGTGGGAGATATGTCAAGACGTGTGTTGGTTTTGAGGACGGCTCTCTGGAGAGTCTTAGCAAAGAGGTCACAGGGATAATCAGAGCAATTCTCAGAGACACTGAGAACAAGCTCCACAATTCCCTCCTGGCACTTTCCCTGTAGGAGATACCGCAAGACGTTTCTGTATATTGGGCACAGCGCTCTGCACGGTGTTAGCAGAGACTTTCCCGGGACAGTGAAACCCTATGTCAGAGACACTGAGAAGAAGCCCCAATGTTCCCTCCAGGCACTTTCAGTGTGGGTGCCTTCTCCACGCGGTTCCTGGTTTCACTGCAGCTCTGAAGAGAATGTTAGCAAAGAGGTAACCGGGACAGTGAAAACAGTACTCAAAGACAGGGAGAGCAAGCTCTCTCTTGGCACTTTGGATGTGGGACGTACAGCGAGATGTTTGCTGCTTTTGCGTTTGGCTGTTGGGAGATTTACAGCACAAAGATATCTAGTTGATTTGAAGCAGTTCCGAGAAAGTCTAAACATAATCCCCACTTCTCCCTCCTGGCACTTTCCATGTGGGAGATATAGCAGGATGTATATTGGTTTTGAGGACAACTCAATGGACAGTGTAGGGAGAAAAGGTCCTGGCTCCTTGAATGCCGTTTCTGGAGACACTGCGATCAATGTGGGAGATATGTCAAGACGTGTGTTGGTTTTGAGGACGGCTCTCTGGAGAGTCTTAGCAAAGAGGTCACAGGGATAATCAGAGCAATTCTCAGAGACACTGAGAACAAGCTCCACAATTCCCTCCTGGCACTTTCCCTGTAGGAGATACCGCAAGACGTTTCTGTATATTGGGCACAGCGCTCTGCACGGTGTTAGCAGAGACTTTCCCGGGACAGTGAAACCCTATGTCAGAGACACTGAGAAGAAGCCCCAATGTTCCCTCCAGGCACTTTCAGTGTGGGTGCCTTCTCCACGCGGTTCCTGGTTTCACTGCAGCTCTGAAGAGAATGTTAGCAAAGAGGTAACCGGGACAGTGAAAACAGTACTCAAAGACAGGGAGAGCAAGCTCTCTCTTGGCACTTTGGATGTGGGACGTACAGCGAGATGTTTGCTGCTTTTGCGTTTGGCTGTTGGGAGATTTACAGCACAAAGATATCTAGTTGATTTGAAGCAGTTCCGAGAAAGTCTAAACATAATCCCCACTTCTCCCTCCTGGCACTTTCCATGTGGGAGATATAGCAGGATGTATATTGGTTTTGAGGACAACTCAATGGACAGTGTAGGGAGAAAAGGTCCTGGCTCCTTGAATGCCGTTTCTGGAGACACTGCGATCAATGTGGGAGATATGTCAAGACGTGTGTTGGTTTTGAGGACGGCTCTCTGGAGAGTCTTAGCAAAGAGGTCACAGGGATAATCAGAGCAATTCTCAGAGACACTGAGAACAAGCTCCACAATTCCCTCCTGGCACTTTCCCTGTAGGAGATACCGCAAGACGTTTCTGTATATTGGGCACAGCGCTCTGCACGGTGTTAGCAGAGACTTTCCCGGGACAGTGAAACCCTATGTCAGAGACACTGAGAAGAAGCCCCAATGTTCCCTCCAGGCACTTTCAGTGTGGGTGCCTTCTCCACGCGGTTCCTGGTTTCACTGCAGCTCTGAAGAGAATGTTAGCCAAGAGGTAACCGGGACAGTGAAAACAGTACTCAAAGACAGGGAGAGCAAGCTCTCTCTTGGCACTTTGGATGTGGGACGTACAGCGAGATGTTTGCTGCTTTTGCGTTTGGCTGTTGGGAGATTTACAGCACAAAGATATCTAGTTGATTTGAAGCAGTTCCGAGAAAGTCTAAACATAATCCCCACTTCTCCCTCCTGGCACTTTCCATGTGGGAGATATAGCAGGATGTATATTGGTTTTGAGGACAACTCAATGGACAGTGTAGGGAGAAAAGGTCCTGGCTCCTTGAATGCCGTTTCTGGAGACACTGCGATCAATGTGGGAGATATGTCAAGACGTGTGTTGGTTTTGAGGACGGCTCTCTGGAGAGTCTTAGCAAAGAGGTCACAGGGATAATCAGAGCAATTCTCAGAGACACTGAGAACAAGCTCCACAATTCCCTCCTGGCACTTTCCCTGTAGGAGATACCGCAAGACGTTTCTGTATATTGGGCACAGCGCTCTGCACGGTGTTAGCAGAGACTTTCCCGGGACAGTGAAACCCTATGTCAGAGACACTGAGAAGAAGCCCCAATGTTCCCTCCAGGCACTTTCAGTGTGGGTGCCTTCTCCACGCGGTTCCTGGTTTCACTGCAGCTCTGAAGAGAATGTTAGCAAAGAGGTAACCGGGACAGTGAAAACAGTACTCAAAGACAGGGAGAGCAAGCTCTCTCTTGGCACTTTGGATGTGGGACGTACAGCGAGATGTTTGCTGCTTTTGCGTTTGGCTGTTGGGAGATTTACAGCACAAAGATATCTAGTTGATTTGAAGCAGTTCCGAGAAAGTCTAAACATAATCCCCACTTCTCCCTCCTGGCACTTTCCATGTGGGAGATATAGCAGGATGTATATTGGTTTTGAGGACAACTCAATGGACAGTGTAGGGAGAAAAGGTCCTGGCTCCTTGAATGCCGTTTCTGGAGACACTGCGATCAATGTGGGAGATATGTCAAGACGTGTGTTGGTTTTGAGGACGGCTCTCTGGAGAGTCTTAGCAAAGAGGTCACAGGGATAATCAGAGCAATTCTCAGAGACACTGAGAACAAGCTCCACAATTCCCTCCTGGCACTTTCCCTGTAGGAGATACCGCAAGACGTTTCTGTATATTGGGCACAGCGCTCTGCACGGTGTTAGCAGAGACTTTCCCGGGACAGTGAAACCCTATGTCAGAGACACTGAGAAGAAGCCCCAATGTTCCCTCCAGGCACTTTCAGTGTGGGTGCCTTCTCCACGCGGTTCCTGGTTTCACTGCAGCTCTGAAGAGAATGTTAGCAAAGAGGTAACCGGGACAGTGAAAACAGTACTCAAAGACAGGGAGAGCAAGCTCTCTCTTGGCACTTTGGATGTGGGACGTACAGCGAGATGTTTGCTGCTTTTGCGTTTGGCTGTTGGGAGATTTACAGCACAAAGATATCTAGTTGATTTGAAGCAGTTCCGAGAAAGTCTAAACATAATCCCCACTTCTCCCTCCTGGCACTTTCCATGTGGGAGATATAGCAGGATGTATATTGGTTTTGAGGACAACTCAATGGACAGTGTAGGGAGAAAAGGTCCTGGCTCCTTGAATGCCGTTTCTGGAGACACTGCGATCAATGTGGGAGATATGTCAAGACGTGTGTTGGTTTTGAGGACGGCTCTCTGGAGAGTCTTAGCAAAGAGGTCACAGGGATAATCAGAGCAATTCTCAGAGACACTGAGAACAAGCTCCACAATTCCCTCCTGGCACTTTCCCTGTAGGAGATACCGCAAGACGTTTCTGTATATTGGGCACAGCGCTCTGCACGGTGTTAGCAGAGACTTTCCCGGGACAGTGAAACCCTATGTCAGAGACACTGAGAAGAAGCCCCAATGTTCCCTCCAGGCACTTTCAGTGTGGGTGCCTTCTCCACGCGGTTCCTGGTTTCACTGCAGCTCTGAAGAGAATGTTAGCAAAGAGGTAACCGGGACAGTGAAAACAGTACTCAAAGACAGGGAGAGCAAGCTCTCTCTTGGCACTTTGGATGTGGGACGTACAGCGAGATGTTTGCTGCTTTTGCGTTTGGCTGTTGGGAGATTTACAGCACAAAGATATCTAGTTGATTTGAAGCAGTTCCGAGAAAGTCTAAACATAATCCCCACTTCTCCCTCCTGGCACTTTCCATGTGGGAGATATAGCAGGATGTATATTGGTTTTGAGGACAACTCAATGGACAGTGTAGGGAGAAAAGGTCCTGGCTCCTTGAATGCCGTTTCTGGAGACACTGCGATCAATGTGGGAGATATGTCAAGACGTGTGTTGGTTTTGAGGACGGCTCTCTGGAGAGTCTTAGCAAAGAGGTCACAGGGATAATCAGAGCAATTCTCAGAGACACTGAGAACAAGCTCCACAATTCCCTCCTGGCACTTTCCCTGTAGGAGATACCGCAAGACGTTTCTGTATATTGGGCACAGCGCTCTGCACGGTGTTAGCAGAGACTTTCCCGGGACAGTGAAACCCTATGTCAGAGACACTGAGAAGAAGCCCCAATGTTCCCTCCAGGCACTTTCAGTGTGGGTGCCTTCTCCACGCGGTTCCTGGTTTCACTGCAGCTCTGAAGAGAATGTTAGCAAAGAGGTAACCGGGACAGTGAAAACAGTACTCAAAGACAGGGAGAGCAAGCTCTCTCTTGGCACTTTGGATGTGGGACGTACAGCGAGATGTTTGCTGCTTTTGCGTTTGGCTGTTGGGAGATTTACAGCACAAAGATATCTAGTTGATTTGAAGCAGTTCCGAGAAAGTCTAAACATAATCCCCACTTCTCCCTCCTGGCACTTTCCATGTGGGAGATATAGCAGGATGTATATTGGTTTTGAGGACAACTCAATGGACAGTGTAGGGAGAAAAGGTCCTGGCTCCTTGAATGCCGTTTCTGGAGACACTGCGATCAATGTGGGAGATATGTCAAGACGTGTGTTGGTTTTGAGGACGGCTCTCTGGAGAGTCTTAGCAAAGAGGTCACAGGGATAACCAGAGCAATTCTCAGAGACACTGAGAACAAGCTCCACAATTCCCTCCTGGCACTTTCCCTGTAGGAGATACCGCAAGACGTTTCTGTATATTGGGCACAGCGCTCTGCACGGTGTTAGCAGAGACTTTCCCGGGACAGTGAAACCCTATGTCAGAGACACTGAGAAGAAGCCCCAATGTTCCCTCCAGGCACTTTCAGTGTGGGTGCCTTCTCCACGCGGTTCCTGGTTTCACTGCAGCTCTGAAGAGAATGTTAGCAAAGAGGTAACCGGGACAGTGAAAACAGTACTCAAAGACAGGGAGAGCAAGCTCTCTCTTGGCACTTTGGATGTGGGACGTACAGCGAGATGTTTGCTGCTTTTGCGTTTGGCTGTTGGGAGATTTACAGCACAAAGATATCTAGTTGATTTGAAGCAGTTCCGAGAAAGTCTAAACATAATCCCCACTTCTCCCTCCTGGCACTTTCCATGTGGGAGATATAGCAGGATGTATATTGGTTTTGAGGACAACTCAATGGACAGTGTAGGGAGAAAAGGTCCTGGCTCCTTGAATGCCGTTTCTGGAGACACTGCGATCAATGTGGGAGATATGTCAAGACGTGTGTTGGTTTTGAGGACGGCTCTCTGGAGAGTCTTAGCAAAGAGGTCACAGGGATAATCAGAGCAATTCTCAGAGACACTGAGAACAAGCTCCACAATTCCCTCCTGGCACTTTCCCTGTAGGAGATACCGCAAGACGTTTCTGTATATTGGGCACAGCGCTCTGCACGGTGTTAGCAGAGACTTTCCCGGGACAGTGAAACCCTATGTCAGAGACACTGAGAAGAAGCCCCAATGTTCCCTCCAGGCACTTTCAGTGTGGGTGCCTTCTCCACGCGGTTCCTGGTTTCACTGCAGCTCTGAAGAGAATGTTAGCCAAGAGGTAACCGGGACAGTGAAAACAGTACTCAAAGACAGGGAGAGCAAGCTCTCTCTTGGCACTTTGGATGTGGGACGTACAGCGAGATGTTTGCTGCTTTTGCGTTTGGCTGTTGGGAGATTTACAGCACAAAGATATCTAGTTGATTTGAAGCAGTTCCGAGAAAGTCTAAACATAATCCCCACTTCTCCCTCCTGGCACTTTCCATGTGGGAGATATAGCAGGATGTATATTGGTTTTGAGGACAACTCAATGGACAGTGTAGGGAGAAAAGGTCCTGGCTCCTTGAATGCCGTTTCTGGAGACACTGCGATCAATGTGGGAGATATGTCAAGATGTGTGTTTGTTTTGAGGACGGCTCTCTGGAGAGTCTTAGCAAAGAGGTCACAGGGATAATCAGAGCAATTCTCAGAGACACTGAGAACAAGCTCCACAATTCCCTCCTGGCACTTTCCCTGTAGGAGATACCGCAAGACGTTTCTGTATATTGGGCACAGCGCTCTGCACGGTGTTAGCAGAGACTTTCCCGGGACAGTGAAACCCTATGTCAGAGACACTGAGAAGAAGCCCCAATGTTCCCTCCAGGCACTTTCAGTGTGGGTGCCTTCTCCACGCGGTTCCTGGTTTCACTGCAGCTCTGAAGAGAATGTTAGCAAAGAGGTAACCGGGACAGTGCAAACAGTACTCAAAGACAGGGAGAGCAAGCTCTCTCTTGGCACTTTGGATGTGGGACGTACAGCGAGATGTTTGCTGCTTTTGCGTTTGGCTGTTGGGAGATTTACAGCACAAAGATATCTAGTTGATTTGAAGCAGTTCCGAGAAAGTCTAAACATAATCCCCACTTCTCCCTCCTGGCACTTTCCATGTGGGAGATATAGCAGGATGTATATTGGTTTTGAGGACAACTCAATGGACAGTGTAGGGAGAAAAGGTCCTGGCTCCTTGAATGCCGTTTCTGGAGACACTGCGATCAATGTGGGAGATATGTCAAGACGTGTGTTGGTTTTGAGGACGGCTCTCTGGAGAGTCTTAGCAAAGAGGTCACAGGGATAATCAGAGCAATTCTCAGAGACACTGAGAACAAGCTCCACAATTCCCTCCTGGCACTTTCCCTGTAGGAGATACCGCAAGACGTTTCTGTATATTGGGCACAGCGCTCTGCACGGTGTTAGCAGAGACTTTCCCGGGACAGTGAAACCCTATGTCAGAGACACTGAGAAGAAGCCCCAATGTGCCCTCCAGGCACTTTCAGTGTGGGTGCCTTCTCCACGCGGTTCCTGGTTTCACTGCAGCTCTGAAGAGAATGTTAGCAAAGAGGTAACCGGGACAGTGAAAACAGTACTCAAAGACAGGGAGAGCAAGCTCTCTCTTGGCACTTTGGATGTGGGACGTACAGCGAGATGTTTGCTGCTTTTGCGTTTGGCTGTTGGGAGATTTACAGCACAAAGATATCTAGTTGATTTGAAGCAGTTCCGAGAAAGTCTAAACATAATCCCCACTTCTCCCTCCTGGCACTTTCCATGTGGGAGATATAGCAGGATGTATATTGGTTTTGAGGACAACTCAATGGACAGTGTAGGGAGAAAAGGTCCTGGCTCCTTGAATGCCGTTTCTGGAGACACTGCGATCAATGTGGGAGATATGTCAAGACGTGTGTTGGTTTTGAGGACGGCTCTCTGGAGAGTCTTAGCAAAGAGGTCACAGGGATAATCAGAGCAATTCTCAGAGACACTGAGAACAAGCTCCACAATTCCCTCCTGGCACTTTCCCTGTAGGAGATACCGCAAGACGTTTCTGTATATTGGGCACAGCGCTCTGCACGGTGTTAGCAGAGACTTTCCCGGGACAGTGAAACCCTATGTCAGAGACACTGAGAAGAAGCCCCAATGTTCCCTCCAGGCACTTTCAGTGTGGGTGCCTTCTCCACGCGGTTCCTGGTTTCACTGCAGCTCTGAAGAGAATGTTAGCAAAGAGGTAACCGGGACAGTGAAAACAGTACTCAAAGACAGGGAGAGCAAGCTCTCTCTTGGCACTTTGGATGTGGGACGTACAGCGAGATGTTTGCTGCTTTTGCGTTTGGCTGTTGGGAGATTTACAGCACAAAGATATCTAGTTGATTTGAAGCAGTTCCGAGAAAGTCTAAACATAATCCCCACTTCTCCCTCCTGGCACTTTCCATGTGGGAGATATAGCAGGATGTATATTGGTTTTGAGGACAACTCAATGGACAGTGTAGGGAGAAAAGGTCCTGGCTCCTTGAATGCCGTTTCTGGAGACACTGCGATCAATGTGGGAGATATGTCAAGACGTGTGTTGGTTTTGAGGACGGCTCTCTGGAGAGTCTTAGCAAAGAGGTCACAGGGATAATCAGAGCAATTCTCAGAGACACTGAGAACAAGCTCCACAATTCCCTCCTGGCACTTTCCCTGTAGGAGATACCGCAAGACGTTTCTGTATATTGGGCACAGCGCTCTGCACGGTGTTAGCAGAGACTTTCCCGGGACAGTGAAACCCTATGTCAGAGACACTGAGAAGAAGCCCCAATGTTCCCTCCAGGCACTTTCAGTGTGGGTGCCTTCTCCACGCGGTTCCTGGTTTCACTGCAGCTCTGAAGAGAATGTTAGCAAAGAGGTAACCGGGACAGTGAAAACAGTACTCAAAGACAGGGAGAGCAAGCTCTCTCTTGGCACTTTGGATGTGGGACGTACAGCGAGATGTTTGCTGCTTTTGCGTTTGGCTGTTGGGAGATTTACAGCACAAAGATATCTAGTTGATTTGAAGCAGTTCCGAGAAAGTCTAAACATAATCCCCACTTCTCCCTCCTGGCACTTTCCATGTGGGAGATATAGCAGGATGTATATTGGTTTTGAGGACAACTCAATGGACAGTGTAGGGAGAAAAGGTCCTGGCTCCTTGAATGCCCTTTCTGGAGACACTGCGATCAATGTGGGAGATATGTCAAGACGTGTGTTGGTTTTGAGGACGGCTCTCTGGAGAGTCTTAGCAAAGAGGTCACAGGGATAATCAGAGCAATTCTCAGAGACACTGAGAACAAGCTCCACAATTCCCTCCTGGCACTTTCCCTGTAGGAGATACCGCAAGACGTTTCTGTATATTGGGCACAGCGCTCTGCACGGTGTTAGCAGAGACTTTCCCGGGACAGTGAAACCCTATGTCAGAGACACTGAGAAGAAGCCCCAATGTTCCCTCCAGGCACTTTCAGTGTGGGTGCCTTCTCCACGCGGTTCCTGGTTTCACTGCAGCTCTGAAGAGAATGTTAGCAAAGAGGTAACCGGGACAGTGAAAACAGTACTCAAAGACAGGGAGAGCAAGCTCTCTCTTGGCACTTTGGATGTGGGACGTACAGCGAGATGTTTGCTGCTTTTGCGTTTGGCTGTTGGGAGATTTACAGCACAAAGATATCTAGTTGATTTGAAGCAGTTCCGAGAAAGTCTAAACATAATCCCCACTTCTCCCTCCTGGCACTTTCCATGTGGGAGATATAGCAGGATGTATATTGGTTTTGAGGACAACTCAATGGACAGTGTAGGGAGAAAAGGTCCTGGCTCCTTGAATGCCGTTTCTGGAGACACTGCGATCAATGTGGGAGATATGTCAAGACGTGTGTTGGTTTTGAGGACGGCTCTCTGGAGAGTCTTAGCAAAGAGGTCACAGGGATAATCAGAGCAATTCTCAGAGACACTGAGAACAAGCTCCACAATTCCCTCCTGGCACTTTCCCTGTAGGAGATACCGCAAGACGTTTCTGTATATTGGGCACAGCGCTCTGCACGGTGTTAGCAGAGACTTTCCCGGGACAGTGAAACCCTATGTCAGAGACACTGAGAAGAAGCCCCAATGTTCCCTCCAGGCACTTTCAGTGTGGGTGCCTTCTCCACGCGGTTCCTGGTTTCACTGCAGCTCTGAAGAGAATGTTAGCAAAGAGGTAACCGGGACAGTGAAAACAGTACTCAAAGACAGGGAGAGCAAGCTCTCTCTTGGCACTTTGGATGTGGGACGTACAGCGAGATGTTTGCTGCTTTTGCGTTTGGCTGTTGGGAGATTTACAGCACAAAGATATCTAGTTGATTTGAAGCAGTTCCGAGAAAGTCTAAACATAATCCCCACTTCTCCCTCCTGGCACTTTCCATGTGGGAGATATAGCAGGATGTATATTGGTTTTGAGGACAACTCAATGGACAGTGTAGGGAGAAAAGGTCCTGGCTCCTTGAATGCCGTTTCTGGAGACACTGCGATCAATGTGGGAGATATGTCAAGACGTGTGTTGGTTTTGAGGACGGCTCTCTGGAGAGTCTTAGCAAAGAGGTCACAGGGATAATCAGAGCAATTCTCAGAGACACTGAGAACAAGCTCCACAATTCCCTCCTGGCACTTTCCCTGTAGGAGATACCGCAAGACGTTTCTGTATATTGGGCACAGCGCTCTGCACGGTGTTAGCAGAGACTTTCCCGGGACAGTGAAACCCTATGTCAGAGACACTGAGAAGAAGCCCCAATGTTCCCTCC
Source organism: Chroicocephalus ridibundus (assembly GCF_963924245.1). Classification (NCBI taxonomy): domain Eukaryota; kingdom Metazoa; phylum Chordata; class Aves; order Charadriiformes; family Laridae; genus Chroicocephalus; species Chroicocephalus ridibundus. The sequence continues at coordinate 654,763 of NW_026961252.1, forward strand.
AGGCACTTTCAGTGTGGGTGCCTTCTCCACGCGGTTCCTGGTTTCACTGCAGCTCTGAAGAGAATGTTAGCAAAGAGGTAACCGGGACAGTGCAAACAGTACTCAAAGACAGGGAGAGCAAGCTCTCTCTTGGCACTTTGGATGTGGGACGTACAGCGAGATGTTTGCTGCTTTTGCGTTTGGCTGTTGGGAGATTTACAGCACAAAGATATCTAGTTGATTTGAAGCAGTTCCGAGAAAGTCTAAACATAATCCCCACTTCTCCCTCCTGGCACTTTCCATGTGGGAGATATAGCAGGATGTATATTGGTTTTGAGGACAACTCAATGGACAGTGTAGGGAGAAAAGGTCCTGGCTCCTTGAATGCCGTTTCTGGAGACACTGCGATCAATGTGGGAGATATGTCAAGACGTGTGTTGGTTTTGAGGACGGCTCTCTGGAGAGTCTTAGCAAAGAGGTCACACAGATAATCAGAGCAATTCTCAGAGACACTGAGAACAAGCTCCACAATTCCCTCCTGGCACTTTCCCTGTAGGAGATACCGCAAGACGTTTCTGTATATTGGGCACAGCGCTCTGCACGGTGTTAGCAGAGACTTTCCCGGGACAGTGAAACCCTATGTCAGAGACACTGAGAAGAAGCCCCAATGTTCCCTCCAGGCACTTTCAGTGTGGGTGCCTTCTCCACGCGGTTCCTGGTTTCACTGCAGCTCTGAAGAGAATGTTAGCAAAGAGGTAACCGGGACAGTGCAAACAGTACTCAAAGACAGGGAGAGCAAGCTCTCTCTTGGCACTTTGGATGTGGGACGTACAGCGAGATGTTTGCTGCTTTTGCGTTTGGCTGTTGGGAGATTTACAGCACAAAGATATCTAGTTGATTTGAAGCAGTTCCGAGAAAGTCTAAACATAATCCCCACTTCTCCCTCCTGGCACTTTCCATGTGGGAGATATAGCAGGATGTATATTGGTTTTGAGGACAACTCAATGGACAGTGTAGGGAGAAAAGGTCCTGGCTCCTTGAATGCCGTTTCTGGAGACACTGCGATCAATGTGGGAGATATGTCAAGACGTGTGTTGGTTTTGAGGACGGCTCTCTGGAGAGTCTTAGCAAAGAGGTCACAGGGATAATCAGAGCAATTCTCAGAGACACTGAGAACAAGCTCCACAATTCCCTCCTGGCACTTTCCCTGTAGGAGATACCGCAAGACGTTTCTGTATATTGGGCACAGCGCTCTGCACGGTGTTAGCAGAGACTTTCCCGGGACAGTGAAACCCTATGTCAGAGACACTGAGAAGAAGCCCCAATGTTCCCTCCAGGCACTTTCAGTGTGGGTGCCTTCTCCACGCGGTTCCTGGTTTCACTGCAGCTCTGAAGAGAATGTTAGCAAAGAGGTAACCGGGACAGTGCAAACAGTACTCAAAGACAGGGAGAGCAAGCTCTCTCTTGGCACTTTGGATGTGGGACGTACAGCGAGATGTTTGCTGCTTTTGCGTTTGGCTGTTGGGAGATTTACAGCACAAAGATATCTAGTTGATTTGAAGCAGTTCCGAGAAAGTCTAAACATAATCCCCACTTCTCCCTCCTGGCACTTTCCATGTGGGAGATATAGCAGGATGTATATTGGTTTTGAGGACAACTCAATGGACAGTGTAGGGAGAAAAGGTCCTGGCTCCTTGAATGCCGTTTCTGGAGACACTGCGATCAATGTGGGAGATATGTCAAGACGTGTGTTGGTTTTGAGGACGGCTCTCTGGAGAGTCTTAGCAAAGAGGTCACAGGGATAATCAGAGCAATTCTCAGAGACACTGAGAACAAGCTCCACAATTCCCTCCTGGCACTTTCCCTGTAGGAGATACCGCAAGACGTTTCTGTATATTGGGCACAGCGCTCTGCACGGTGTTAGCAGAGACTTTCCCGGGACAGTGAAACCCTATGTCAGAGACACTGAGAAGAAGCCCCAATGTGCCCTCCAGGCACTTTCAGTGTGGGTGCCTTCTCCACGCGGTTCCTGGTTTCACTGCAGCTCTGAAGAGAATGTTAGCAAAGAGGTAACCGGGACAGTGAAAACAGTACTCAAAGACAGGGAGAGCAAGCTCTCTCTTGGCACTTTGGATGTGGGACGTACAGCGAGATGTTTGCTGCTTTTGCGTTTGGCTGTTGGGAGATTTACAGCACAAAGATATCTAGTTGATTTGAAGCAGTTCCGAGAAAGTCTAAACATAATCCCCACTTCTCCCTCCTGGCACTTTCCATGTGGGAGATATAGCAGGATGTATATTGGTTTTGAGGACAACTCAATGGACAGTGTAGGGAGAAAAGGTCCTGGCTCCTTGAATGCCGTTTCTGGAGACACTGCGATCAATGTGGGAGATATGTCAAGACGTGTGTTGGTTTTGAGGACGGCTCTCTGGAGAGTCTTAGCAAAGAGGTCACAGGGATAATCAGAGCAATTCTCAGAGACACTGAGAACAAGCTCCACAATTCCCTCCTGGCACTTTCCCTGTAGGAGATACCGCAAGACGTTTCTGTATATTGGGCACAGCGCTCTGCACGGTGTTAGCAGAGACTTTCCCGGGACAGTGAAACCCTATGTCAGAGACACTGAGAAGAAGCCCCAATGTTCCCTCCAGGCACTTTCAGTGTGGGTGCCTTCTCCACGCGGTTCCTGGTTTCACTGCAGCTCTGAAGAGAATGTTAGCAAAGAGGTAACCGGGACAGTGAAAACAGTACTCAAAGACAGGGAGAGCAAGCTCTCTCTTGGCACTTTGGATGTGGGACGTACAGCGAGATGTTTGCTGCTTTTGCGTTTGGCTGTTGGGAGATTTACAGCACAAAGATATCTAGTTGATTTGAAGCAGTTCCGAGAAAGTCTAAACATAATCCCCACTTCTCCCTCCTGGCACTTTCCATGTGGGAGATATAGCAGGATGTATATTGGTTTTGAGGACAACTCAATGGACAGTGTAGGGAGAAAAGGTCCTGGCTCCTTGAATGCCGTTTCTGGAGACACTGCGATCAATGTGGGAGATATGTCAAGACGTGTGTTGGTTTTGAGGACGGCTCTCTGGAGAGTCTTAGCAAAGAGGTCACAGGGATAATCAGAGCAATTCTCAGAGACACTGAGAACAAGCTCCACAATTCCCTCCTGGCACTTTCCCTGTAGGAGATACCGCAAGACGTTTCTGTATATTGGGCACAGCGCTCTGCACGGTGTTAGCAGAGACTTTCCCGGGACAGTGAAACCCTATGTCAGAGACACTGAGAAGAAGCCCCAATGTTCCCTCCAGGCACTTTCAGTGTGGGTGCCTTCTCCACGCGGTTCCTGGTTTCACTGCAGCTCTGAAGAGAATGTTAGCAAAGAGGTAACCGGGACAGTGAAAACAGTACTCAAAGACAGGGAGAGCAAGCTCTCTCTTGGCACTTTGGATGTGGGACGTACAGCGAGATGTTTGCTGCTTTTGCGTTTGGCTGTTGGGAGATTTACAGCACAAAGATATCTAGTTGATTTGAAGCAGTTCCGAGAAAGTCTAAACATAATCCCCACTTCTCCCTCCTGGCACTTTCCATGTGGGAGATATAGCAGGATGTATATTGGTTTTGAGGACAACTCAATGGACAGTGTAGGGAGAAAAGGTCCTGGCTCCTTGAATGCCGTTTCTGGAGACACTGCGATCAATGTGGGAGATATGTCAAGACGTGTGTTGGTTTTGAGGACGGCTCTCTGGAGAGTCTTAGCAAAGAGGTCACAGGGATAATCAGAGCAATTCTCAGAGACACTGAGAACAAGCTCCACAATTCCCTCCTGGCACTTTCCCTGTAGGAGATACCGCAAGACGTTTCTGTATATTGGGCACAGCGCTCTGCACGGTGTTAGCAGAGACTTTCCCGGGACAGTGAAACCCTATGTCAGAGACACTGAGAAGAAGCCCCAATGTTCCCTCCAGGCACTTTCAGTGTGGGTGCCTTCTCCACGCGGTTCCTGGTTTCACTGCAGCTCTGAAGAGAATGTTAGCAAAGAGGTAACCGGGACAGTGAAAACAGTACTCAAAGACAGGGAGAGCAAGCTCTCTCTTGGCACTTTGGATGTGGGACGTACAGCGAGATGTTTGCTGCTTTTGCGTTTGGCTGTTGGGAGATTTACAGCACAAAGATATCTAGTTGATTTGAAGCAGTTCCGAGAAAGTCTAAACATAATCCCCACTTCTCCCTCCTGGCACTTTCCATGTGGGAGATATAGCAGGATGTATATTGGTTTTGAGGACAACTCAATGGACAGTGTAGGGAGAAAAGGTCCTGGCTCCTTGAATGCCGTTTCTGGAGACACTGCGATCAATGTGGGAGATATGTCAAGACGTGTGTTGGTTTTGAGGACGGCTCTCTGGAGAGTCTTAGCAAAGAGGTCACAGGGATAATCAGAGCAATTCTCAGAGACACTGAGAACAAGCTCCACAATTCCCTCCTGGCACTTTCCCTGTAGGAGATACCGCAAGACGTTTCTGTATATTGGGCACAGCGCTCTGCACGGTGTTAGCAGAGACTTTCCCGGGACAGTGAAACCCTATGTCAGAGACACTGAGAAGAAGCCCCAATGTTCCCTCCAGGCACTTTCAGTGTGGGTGCCTTCTCCACGCGGTTCCTGGTTTCACTGCAGCTCTGAAGAGAATGTTAGCAAAGAGGTAACCGGGACAGTGAAAACAGTACTCAAAGACAGGGAGAGCAAGCTCTCTCTTGGCACTTTGGATGTGGGACGTACAGCGAGATGTTTGCTGCTTTTGCGTTTGGCTGTTGGGAGATTTACAGCACAAAGATATCTAGTTGATTTGAAGCAGTTCCGAGAAAGTCTAAACATAATCCCCACTTCTCCCTCCTGGCACTTTCCATGTGGGAGATATAGCAGGATGTATATTGGTTTTGAGGACAACTCAATGGACAGTGTAGGGAGAAAAGGTCCTGGCTCCTTGAATGCCGTTTCTGGAGACACTGCGATCAATGTGGGAGATATGTCAAGACGTGTGTTGGTTTTGAGGACGGCTCTCTGGAGAGTCTTAGCAAAGAGGTCACAGGGATAATCAGAGCAATTCTCAGAGACACTGAGAACAAGCTCCACAATTCCCTCCTGGCACTTTCCCTGTAGGAGATACCGCAAGACGTTTCTGTATATTGGGCACAGCGCTCTGCACGGTGTTAGCAGAGACTTTCCCGGGACAGTGAAACCCTATGTCAGAGACACTGAGAAGAAGCCCCAATGTTCCCTCCAGGCACTTTCAGTGTGGGTGCCTTCTCCACGCGGTTCCTGGTTTCACTGCAGCTCTGAAGAGAATGTTAGCAAAGAGGTAACCGGGACAGTGCAAACAGTACTCAAAGACAGGGAGAGCAAGCTCTCTCTTGGCACTTTGGATGTGGGACGTACAGCGAGATGTTTGCTGCTTTTGCGTTTGGCTGTTGGGAGATTTACAGCACAAAGATATCTAGTTGATTTGAAGCAGTTCCGAGAAAGTCTAAACATAATCCCCACTTCTCCCTCCTGGCACTTTCCATGTGGGAGATATAGCAGGATGTATATTGGTTTTGAGGACAACTCAATGGACAGTGTAGGGAGAAAAGGTCCTGGCTCCTTGAATGCCGTTTCTGGAGACACTGCGATCAATGTGGGAGATATGTCAAGACGTGTGTTGGTTTTGAGGACGGCTCTCTGGAGAGTCTTAGCAAAGAGGTCACAGGGATAATCAGAGCAATTCTCAGAGACACTGAGAACAAGCTCCACAATTCCCTCCTGGCACTTTCCCTGTAGGAGATACCGCAAGACGTTTCTGTATATTGGGCACAGCGCTCTGCACGGTGTTAGCAGAGACTTTCCCGGGACAGTGAAACCCTATGTCAGAGACACTGAGAAGAAGCCCCAATGTTCCCTCCAGGCACTTTCAGTGTGGGTGCCTTCTCCACGCGGTTCCTGGTTTCACTGCAGCTCTGAAGAGAATGTTAGCAAAGAGGTAACCGGGACAGTGCAAACAGTACTCAAAGACAGGGAGAGCAAGCTCTCTCTTGGCACTTTGGATGTGGGACGTACAGCGAGATGTTTGCTGCTTTTGCGTTTGGCTGTTGGGAGATTTACAGCACAAAGATATCTAGTTGATTTGAAGCAGTTCCGAGAAAGTCTAAACATAATCCCCACTTCTCCCTCCTGGCACTTTCCATGTGGGAGATATAGCAGGATGTATATTGGTTTTGAGGACAACTCAATGGACAGTGTAGGGAGAAAAGGTCCTGGCTCCTTGAATGCCGTTTCTGGAGACACTGCGATCAATGTGGGAGATATGTCAAGACGTGTGTTGGTTTTGAGGACGGCTCTCTGGAGAGTCTTAGCAAAGAGGTCACAGGGATAATCAGAGCAATTCTCAGAGACACTGAGAACAAGCTCCACAATTCCCTCCTGGCACTTTCCCTGTAGGAGATACCGCAAGACGTTTCTGTATATTGGGCACAGCGCTCTGCACGGTGTTAGCAGAGACTTTCCCGGGACAGTGAAACCCTATGTCAGAGACACTGAGAAGAAGCCCCAATGTTCCCTCCAGGCACTTTCAGTGTGGGTGCCTTCTCCACGCGGTTCCTGGTTTCACTGCAGCTCTGAAGAGAATGTTAGCAAAGAGGTAACCGGGACAGTGCAAACAGTACTCAAAGACAGGGAGAGCAAGCTCTCTCTTGGCACTTTGGATGTGGGACGTACAGCGAGATGTTTGCTGCTTTTGCGTTTGGCTGTTGGGAGATTTACAGCACAAAGATATCTAGTTGATTTGAAGCAGTTCCGAGAAAGTCTAAACATAATCCCCACTTCTCCCTCCTGGCACTTTCCATGTGGGAGATATAGCAGGATGTATATTGGTTTTGAGGACAACTCAATGGACAGTGTAGGGAGAAAAGGTCCTGGCTCCTTGAATGCCGTTTCTGGAGACACTGCGATCAATGTGGGAGATATGTCAAGACGTGTGTTGGTTTTGAGGACGGCTCTCTGGAGAGTCTTAGCAAAGAGGTCACAGGGATAATCAGAGCAATTCTCAGAGACACTGAGAACAAGCTCCACAATTCCCTCCTGGCACTTTCCCTGTAGGAGATACCGCAAGACGTTTCTGTATATTGGGCACAGCGCTCTGCACGGTGTTAGCAGAGACTTTCCCGGGACAGTGAAACCCTATGTCAGAGACACTGAGAAGAAGCCCCAATGTTCCCTCCAGGCACTTTCAGTGTGGGTGCCTTCTCCACGCGGTTCCTGGTTTCACTGCAGCTCTGAAGAGAATGTTAGCAAAGAGGTAACCGGGACAGTGAAAACAGTACTCAAAGACAGGGAGAGCAAGCTCTCTCTTGGCACTTTGGATGTGGGACGTACAGCGAGATGTTTGCTGCTTTTGCGTTTGGCTGTTGGGAGATTTACAGCACAAAGATATCTAGTTGATTTGAAGCAGTTCCGAGAAAGTCTAAACATAATCCCCACTTCTCCCTCCTGGCACTTTCCATGTGGGAGATATAGCAGGATGTATATTGGTTTTGAGGACAACTCAATGGACAGTGTAGGGAGAAAAGGTCCTGGCTCCTTGAATGCCGTTTCTGGAGACACTGCGATCAATGTGGGAGATATGTCAAGACGTGTGTTGGTTTTGAGGACGGCTCTCTGGAGAGTCTTAGCAAAGAGGTCACAGGGATAATCAGAGCAATTCTCAGAGACACTGAGAACAAGCTCCACAATTCCCTCCTGGCACTTTCCCTGTAGGAGATACCGCAAGACGTTTCTGTATATTGGGCACAGCGCTCTGCACGGTGTTAGCAGAGACTTTCCCGGGACAGTGAAACCCTATGTCAGAGACACTGAGAAGAAGCCCCAGTGTTCCCTCCAGGCACTTTCAGTGTGGGTGCCTTCTCCACGCGGTTCCTGGTTTCACTGCAGCTCTGAAGAGAATGTTAGCAAAGAGGTAACCAGGACAGTGAAAACAGTACGCAAAGACAGGGAGAGCAAGCTCTCTCTTGGCACTTTGGATGTGGGACGTACAGCGAGATGTTTGCTGCTTTTGCGTTTGGCTGTTGGGAGATTTACAGCACAAAGATATCTAGTTGATTTGAAGCAGTTCCGAGAAAGTCTAAACATAATCCCCACTTCTCCCTCCTGGCACTTTCCATGTGGGAGATATAGCAGGATGTATATTGGTTTGGAGGACAACTCAATGGACAGTGTAGGGAGAAAAGGTCCTGGCTCCTTGAATGCCGTTTCTGGAGACACTGCGATCAATGTGGGAGATATGTCAAGATGTGTGTTTGTTTTGAGGACGGCTCTCTGGAGAGTCTTAGCAAAGAGGTCACAGGGATAATCAGAGCAATTCTCAGAGACACTGAGAACAAGCTCCACAATTCCCTCCTGGCACTTTCCCTGTAGGAGATACCGCAAGACGTTTCTGTATATTGGGCACAGCGCTCTGCACGGTGTTAGCAGAGACTTTCCCGGGACAGTGAAACCCTATGTCAGAGACACTGAGAAGAAGCCCCAATGTTCCCTCCAGGCACTTTCAGTGTGGGTGCCTTCTCCACGCGGTACCTGGTTTCAATGCAGCTCTGAAGAGAATGTTAGCAAAGAGGTAACCGGGACAGTGAAAACAGTACTCAAAGACAGGGAGAGCAAGCTCTCTCTTGGCACTTTGGATGTGGGACGTACAGTGAGATGTTTGCTGCTTTTGCGTTTGGCTGTTGGGAGATTTACAGCACAAAGATATCTAGTTGATTTGAAGCAGTTCCGAGAAAGTCTAAACATAATCCCCACTTCTCCCTCCTGGCACTTTCCATGTGGGAGATATAGCAGGATGTATATTGGTTTTGAGGACAACTCAATGGACAGTGTAGGGAGAAAAGGTCCTGGCTCCTTGAATGCCGTTTCTGGAGACACTGCGATCAATGTGGGAGATATGTCAAGACGTGTGTTGGTTTTGAGGACGGCTCTCTGGAGAGTCTTAGCAAAGAGGTCACAGGGATAATCAGAGCAATTCTCAGAGACACTGAGAACAAGCTCCACAATTCCCTCCTGGCACTTTCCCTGTAGGAGATACTGCAAGACGTTTCTGTATATTGGGCACAGCGCTCTGCACGGTGTTAGCAGAGACTTTCCCGGGACAGTGAAACCCTATGTCAGAGACACTGAGAAGAAGCCCCAATGTTCCCTCCAGGCACTTTCAGTGTGGGTGCCTTCTCCACGCGGTTCCTGGTTTCACTGCAGCTCTGAAGAGAATGTTAGCAAAGAGGTAACCGGGACAGTGAAAACAGTACTCAAAGACAGGGAGAGCAAGCTCTCTCTTGGCACTTTGGATGTGGGACGTACAGCGAGATGTTTGCTGCTTTTGCGTTTGGCTGTTGGGAGATTTACAGCACAAAGATATCTAGTTGATTTGAAGCAGTTCCGAGAAAGTCTAAACATAATCCCCACTTCTCCCTCCTGGCACTTTCCATGTGGGAGATATAGCAGGATGTATATTGGTTTTGAGGACAACTCAATGGACAGTGTAGGGAGAAAAGGTCCTGGCTCCTTGAATGCCGTTTCTGGAGACACTGCGATCAATGTGGGAGATATGTCAAGACGTGTGTTGGTTTTGAGGACGGCTCTCTGGAGAGTCTTAGCAAAGAGGTCACAGGGATAATCAGAGCAATTCTCAGAGACACTGAGAACAAGCTCCACAATTCCCTCCTGGCACTTTCCCTGTAGGAGATACCGCAAGACGTTTCTGTATATTGGGCACAGCGCTCTGCACGGTGTTAGCAGAGACTTTCCCGGGACAGTGAAACCCTATGTCAGAGACACTGAGAAGAAGCCCCAATGTTCCCTCCAGGCACTTTCAGTGTGGGTGCCTTCTCCACGCGGTTCCTGGTTTCACTGCAGCTCTGAAGAGAATGTTAGCAAAGAGGTAACCGGGACAGTGAAAACAGTACTCAAAGACAGGGAGAGCAAGCTCTCTCTTGGCACTTTGGATGTGGGACGTACAGCGAGATGTTTGCTGCTTTTGCGTTTGGCTGTTGGGAGATTTACAGCACAAAGATATCTAGTTGATTTGAAGCAGTTCCGAGAAAGTCTAAACATAATCCCCACTTCTCCCTCCTGGCACTTTCCATGTGGGAGATATAGCAGGATGTATATTGGTTTTGAGGACAACTCAATGGACAGTGTAGGGAGAAAAGGTCCTGGCTCCTTGAATGCCCTTTCTGGAGACACTGCGATCAATGTGGGAGATATGTCAAGACGTGTGTTGGTTTTGAGGACGGCTCTCTGGAGAGTCTTAGCAAAGAGGTCACAGGGATAATCAGAGCAATTCTCAGAGACACTGAGAACAAGCTCCACAATTCCCTCCTGGCACTTTCCCTGTAGGAGATACCGCAAGACGTTTCTGTATATTGGGCACAGCGCTCTGCACGGTGTTAGCAGAGACTTTCCCGGGACAGTGAAACCCTATGTCAGAGACACTGAGAAGAAGCCCCAGTGTTCCCTCCAGGCACTTTCAGTGTGGGTGCCTTCTCCACGCGGTTCCTGGTTTCACTGCAGCTCTGAAGAGAATGTTAGCAAAGAGGTAACCGGGACAGTGAAAACAGTACTCAAAGACAGGGAGAGCAAGCTCTCTCTTGGCACTTTGGATGTGGGACGTACAGCGAGATGTTTGCTGCTTTTGCGTTTGGCTGTTGGGAGATTTACAGCACAAAGATATCTAGTTGATTTGAAGCAGTTCCGAGAAAGTCTAAACATAATCCCCACTTCTCCCTCCTGGCACTTTCCATGTGGGAGATATAGCAGGATGTATATTGGTTTTGAGGACAACTCAATGGACAGTGTAGGGAGAAAAGGTCCTGGCTCCTTGAATGCCGTTTCTGGAGACACTGCGATCAATGTGGGAGATATGTCAAGACGTGTGTTGGTTTTGAGGACGGCTCTCTGGAGAGTCTTAGCAAAGAGGTCACAGGGATAATCAGAGCAATTCTCAGAGACACTGAGAACAAGCTCCACAATTCCCTCCTGGCACTTTCCCTGTAGGAGATACCGCAAGACGTTTCTGTATATTGGGCACAGCGCTCTGCACGGTGTTAGCAGAGACTTTCCCGGGACAGTGAAACCCTATGTCAGAGACACTGAGAAGAAGCCCCAATGTTCCCTCCAGGCACTTTCAGTGTGGGTGCCTTCTCCACGCGGTTCCTGGTTTCACTGCAGCTCTGAAGAGAATGTTAGCCAAGAGGTAACCGGGACAGTGAAAACAGTACTCAAAGACAGGGAGAGCAAGCTCTCTCTTGGCACTTTGGATGTGGGACGTACAGCGAGATGTTTGCTGCTTTTGCGTTTGGCTGTTGGGAGATTTACAGCACAAAGATATCTAGTTGATTTGAAGCAGTTCCGAGAAAGTCTAAACATAATCCCCACTTCTCCCTCCTGGCACTTTCCATGTGGGAGATATAGCAGGATGTATATTGGTTTTGAGGACAACTCAATGGACAGTGTAGGGAGAAAAGGTCCTGGCTCCTTGAATGCCGTTTCTGGAGACACTGCGATCAATGTGGGAGATATGTCAAGACGTGTGTTGGTTTTGAGGACGGCTCTCTGGAGAGTCTTAGCAAAGAGGTCACAGGGATAATCAGAGCAATTCTCAGAGACACTGAGAACAAGCTCCACAATTCCCTCCTGGCACTTTCCCTGTAGGAGATACCGCAAGACGTTTCTGTATATTGGGCACAGCGCTCTGCACGGTGTTAGCAGAGACTTTCCCGGGACAGTGAAACCCTATGTCAGAGACACTGAGAAGAAGCCCCAATGTTCCCTCCAGGCACTTTCAGTGTGGGTGCCTTCTCCACGCGGTTCCTGGTTTCACTGCAGCTCTGAAGAGAATGTTAGCAAAGAGGTAACCGGGACAGTGAAAACAGTACTCAAAGACAGGGAGAGCAAGCTCTCTCTTGGCACTTTGGATGTGGGACGTACAGTGAGATGTTTGCTGCTTTTGCGTTTGGCTGTTGGGAGATTTACAGCACAAAGATATCTAGTTGATTTGAAGCAGTTCCGAGAAAGTCTAAACATAATCCCCACTTCTCCCTCCTGGCACTTTCCATGTGGGAGATATAGCAGGATGTATATTGGTTTTGAGGACAACTCAATGGACAGTGTAGGGAGAAAAGGTCCTGGCTCCTTGAATGCCGTTTCTGGAGACACTGCGATCAATGTGGGAGATATGTCAAGACGTGTGTTGGTTTTGAGGACGGCTCTCTGGAGAGTCTTAGCAAAGAGGTCACAGGGATAATCAGAGCAATTCTCAGAGACACTGAGAACAAGCTCCACAATTCCCTCCTGGCACTTTCCCTGTAGGAGATACCGCAAGACGTTTCTGTATATTGGGCACAGCGCTCTGCACGGTGTTAGCAGAGACTTTCCCGGGACAGTGAAACCCTATGTCAGAGACACTGAGAAGAAGCCCCAATGTTCCCTCCAGGCACTTTCAGTGTGGGTGCCTTCTCCACGCGGTACCTGGTTTCACTGCAGCTCTGAAGAGAATGTTAGCAAAGAGGTAACCGGGACAGTGAAAACAGTACTCAAAGACAGGGAGAGCAAGCTCTCTCTTGGCACTTTGGATGTGGGACGTACAGCGAGATGTTTGCTGCTTTTGCGTTTGGCTGTTGGGAGATTTACAGCACAAAGATATCTAGTTGATTTGAAGCAGTTCCGAGAAAGTCTAAACATAATCCCCACTTCTCCCTCCTGGCACTTTCCATGTGGGAGATATAGCAGGATGTATATTGGTTTTGAGGACAACTCAATGGACAGTGTAGGGAGAAAAGGTCCTGGCTCCTTGAATGCCGTTTCTGGAGACACTGCGATCAATGTGGGAGATATGTCAAGACGTGTGTTGGTTTTGAGGACGGCTCTCTGGAGAGTCTTAGCAAAGAGGTCACAGGGATAATCAGAGCAATTCTCAGAGACACTGAGAACAAGCTCCACAATTCCCTCCTGGCACTTTCCCTGTAGGAGATACTGCAAGACGTTTCTGTATATTGGGCACAGCGCTCTGCACGGTGTTAGCAGAGACTTTCCCGGGACAGTGAAACCCTATGTCAGAGACACTGAGAAGAAGCCCCAATGTTCCCTCCAGGCACTTTCAGTGTGGGTGCCTTCTCCACGCGGTTCCTGGTTTCACTGCAGCTCTGAAGAGAATGTTAGCAAAGAGGTAACCAGGACAGTGAAAACAGTACTCAAAGACAGGGAGAGCAAGCTCTCTCTTGGCACTTTGGATGTGGGACGTACAGCGAGATGTTTGCTGCTTTTGCGTTTGGCTGTTGGGAGATTTACAGCACAAAGATATCTAGTTGATTTGAAGCAGTTCCGAGAAAGTCTAAACATAATCCCCACTTCTCCCTCCTGGCACTTTCCATGTGGGAGATATAGCAGGATGTATATTGGTTTTGAGGACAACTCAATGGACAGTGTAGGGAGAAAAGGTCCTGGCTCCTTGAATGCCGTTTCTGGAGACACTGCGATCAATGTGGGAGATATGTCAAGACGTGTGTTGGTTTTGAGGACGGCTCTCTGGAGAGTCTTAGCAAAGAGGTCACAGGGATAATCAGAGCAATTCTCAGAGACACTGAGAACAAGCTCCACAATTCCCTCCTGGCACTTTCCCTGTAGGAGATACCGCAAGACGTTTCTGTATATTGGGCACAGCGCTCTGCACGGTGTTAGCAGAGACTTTCCCGGGACAGTGAAACCCTATGTCAGAGACACTGAGAAGAAGCCCCAATGTTCCCTCCAGGCACTTTCAGTGTGGGTGCCTTCTCCACGCGGTTCCTGGTTTCACTGCAGCTCTGAAGAGAATGTTAGCAAAGAGGTAACCGGGACAGTGAAAACAGTACTCAAAGACAGGGAGAGCAAGCTCTCTCTTGGCACTTTGGATGTGGGACGTACAGCGAGATGTTTGCTGCTTTTGCGTTTGGCTGTTGGGAGATTTACAGCACAAAGATATCTAGTTGATTTGAAGCAGTTCCGAGAAAGTCTAAACATAATCCCCACTTCTCCCTCCTGGCACTTTCCATGTGGGAGATATAGCAGGATGTATATTGGTTTTGAGGACAACTCAATGGACAGTGTAGGGAGAAAAGGTCCTGGCTCCTTGAATGCCGTTTCTGGAGACACTGCGATCAATGTGGGAGATATGTCAAGATGTGTGTTGGTTTTGAGGACGGCTCTCTGGAGAGTCTTAGCAAAGAGGTCACAGGGATAATCAGAGCAATTCTCAGAGACACTGAGAACAAGCTCCACAATTCCCTCCTGGCACTTTCCCTGTAGGAGATACCGCAAGACGTTTCTGTATATTGGGCACAGCGCTCTGCACGGTGTTAGCAGAGACTTTCCCGGGACAGTGAAACCCTATGTCAGAGACACTGAGAAGAAGCCCCAATGTTCCCTCCAGGCACTTTCAGTGTGGGTGCCTTCTCCACGCGGTTCCTGGTTTCACTGCAGCTCTGAAGAGAATGTTAGCAAAGAGGTAACCGGGACAGTGAAAACAGTACTCAAAGACAGGGAGAGCAAGCTCTCTCTTGGCACTTTGGATGTGGGACGTACAGCGAGATGTTTGCTGCTTTTGCGTTTGGCTGTTGGGAGATTTACAGCACAAAGATATCTAGTTGATTTGAAGCAGTTCCGAGAAAGTCTAAACATAATCCCCACTTCTCCCTCCTGGCACTTTCCATGTGGGAGATATAGCAGGATGTATATTGGTTTTGAGGACAACTCAATGGACAGTGTAGGGAGAAAAGGTCCTGGCTACTTGAATGCCGTTTCTGGAGACACTGCGATCAATGTGGGAGATATGTCAAGACGTGTGTTGGTTTTGAGGACGGCTCTCTGGAGAGTCTTAGCAAAGAGGTCACAGGGATAATCAGAGCAATTCTCAGAGACACTGAGAACAAGCTCCACAATTCCCTCCTGGCACTTTCCCTGTAGGAGATACCGCAAGACGTTTCTGTATATTGGGCACAGCGCTCTGCACGGTGTTAGCAGAGACTTTCCCGGGACAGTGAAACCCTATGTCAGAGACACTGAGAAGAAGCCCCAGTGTTCCCTCCAGGCACTTTCAGTGTGGGTGCCTTCTCCACGCGGTTCCTGGTTTCACTGCAGCTCTGAAGAGAATGTTAGCAAAGAGGTAACCAGGACAGTGCAAACAGTACTCAAAGACAGGGAGAGCAAGCTCTCTCTTGGCACTTTGGATGTGGGACGTACAGCGAGATGTTTGCTGCTTTTGCGTTTGGCTGTTGGGAGATTTACAGCACAAAGATATCTAGTTGATTTGAAGCAGTTCCGAGAAAGTCTAAACATAATCCCCACTTCTCCCTCCTGGCACTTTCCATGTGGGAGATATAGCAGGATGTATATTGGTTTTGAGGACAACTCAATGGACAGTGTAGGGAGAAAAAGTCCTGGCTCCTTGAATGCCGTTTCTGGAGACACTGCGATCAATGTGGGAGATATGTCAAGATGTGTGTTTGTTTTGAGGACGGCTCTCTGGAGAGTCTTAGCAAAGAGGTCACAGGGATAATCAGAGCAATTCTCAGAGACACTGAGAACAAGCTCCACAATTCCCTCCTGGCACTTTCCCTGTAGGAGATACCGCAAGACGTTTCTGTATATTGGGCACAGCGCTCTGCACGGTGTTAGCAGAGACTTTCCCGGGACAGTGAAACCCTATGTCAGAGACACTGAGAAGAAGCCCCAATGTTCCCTCCAGGCACTTTCAGTGTGGGTGCCTTCTCCACGCGGTTCCTGGTTTCACTGCAGCTCTGAAGAGAATGTTAGCAAAGAGGTAACCGGGACAGTGAAAACAGTACTCAAAGACAGGGAGAGCAAGCTCTCTCTTGGCACTTTGGATGTGGGACGTACAGCGAGATGTTTGCTGCTTTTGCGTTTGGCTGTTGGGAGATTTACAGCACAAAGATATCTAGTTGATTTGAAGCAGTTCCGAGAAAGTCTAAACATAATCCCCACTTCTCCCTCCTGGCACTTTCCATGTGGGAGATATAGCAGGATGTATATTGGTTTTGAGGACAACTCAATGGACAGTGAAGGGAGAAAAGGTCCTGGCTCCTTGAATGCCGTTTCTGGAGACACTGCGATCAATGTGGGAGACATGTCAAGATGTGTGTTTGTTTTGAGGACGGCTCTCTGGAGAGTCTTAGCAAAGAGGTCACAGGGATAATCAGAGCAATTCTCAGAGACACTGAGAACAAGCTCCACAATTCCCTCCTGGCACTTTCCCTGTAGGAGATACCGCAAGACGTTTCTGTATATTGGGCACAGCGCTCTGCACGGTGTTAGCAGAGACTTTCCCGGGACAGTGAAACCCTATGTCAGAGACACTGAGAAGAAGCCCCAATGTTCCCTCCAGGCACTTTCAGTGTGGGTGCCTTCTCCACGCGGTTCCTGGTTTCACTGCAGCTCTGAAGAGAATGTTAGCAAAGAGGTAACCGGGACAGTGAAAACAGTACTCAAAGACAGGGAGAGCAAGCTCTCTCTTGGCACTTTGGATGTGGGACGTACAGCGAGATGTTTGCTGCTTTTGCGTTTGGCTGTTGGGAGATTTACAGCACAAAGATATCTAGTTGATTTGAAGCAGTTCCGAGAAAGTCTAAACATAATCCCCACTTCTCCCTCCTGGCACTTTCCATGTGGGAGATATAGCAGGATGTATATTGGTTTTGAGGACAACTCAATGGACAGTGTAGGGAGAAAAAGTCCTGGCTCCTTGAATGCCGTTTCTGGAGACACTGCGATCAATGTGGGAGATATGTCAAGATGTGTGTTTGTTTTGAGGACGGCTCTCTGGAGAGTCTTAGCAAAGAGGTCACAGGGATAATCAGAGCAATTCTCAGAGACACTGAGAACAAGCTCCACAATTCCCTCCTGGCACTTTCCCTGTAGGAGATACCGCAAGACGTTTCTGTATATTGGGCACAGCGCTCTGCACGGTGTTAGCAGAGACTTTCCCGGGACAGTGAAACCCTATGTCAGAGACACTGAGAAGAAGCCCCAGTGTTCCCTCCAGGCACTTTCAGTGTGGGTGCCTTCTCCACGCGGTTCCTGGTTTCACTGCAGCTCTGAAGAGAATGTTAGCAAAGAGGTAACCGGGACAGTGAAAACAGTACTCAAAGACAGGGAGAGCAAGCTCTCTCTTGGCACTTTGGATGTGGGACGTACAGCGAGATGTTTGCTGCTTTTGCGTTTGGCTGTTGGGAGATTTACAGCACAAAGATATCTAGTTGATTTGAAGCAGTTCCGAGAAAGTCTAAACATAATCCCCACTTCTCCCTCCTGGCACTTTCCATGTGGGAGATATAGCAGGATGTATATTGGTTTTGAGGACAACTCAATGGACAGTGTAGGGAGAAAAGGTCCTGGCTCCTTGAATGCCGTTTCTGGAGACACTGCGATCAATGTGGGAGATATGTCAAGACGTGTGTTGGTTTTGAGGACGGCTCTCTGGAGAGTCTTAGCAAAGAGGTCACAGGGATAATCAGAGCAATTCTCAGAGACACTGAGAACAAGCTCCACAATTCCCTCCTGGCACTTTCCCTGTAGGAGATACCGCAAGACGTTTCTGTATATTGGGCACAGCGCTCTGCACGGTGTTAGCAGAGACTTTCCCGGGACAGTGAAACCCTATGTCAGAGACACTGAGAAGAAGCCCCAATGTTCCCTCCAGGCACTTTCAGTGTGGGTGCCTTCTCCACGCGGTTCCTGGTTTCACTGCAGCTCTGAAGAGAATGTTAGCAAAGAGGTAACCGGGACAGTGAAAACAGTACTCAAAGACAGGGAGAGCAAGCTCTCTCTTGGCACTTTGGATGTGGGACGTACAGCGAGATGTTTGCTGCTTTTGCGTTTGGCTGTTGGGAGATTTACAGCACAAAGATATCTAGTTGATTTGAAGCAGTTCCGAGAAAGTCTAAACATAATCCCCACTTCTCCCTCCTGGCACTTTCCATGTGGGAGATATAGCAGGATGTATATTGGTTTTGAGGACAACTCAATGGACAGTGTAGGGAGAAAAAGTCCTGGCTCCTTGAATGCCGTTTCTGGAGACACTGCGATCAATGTGGGAGATATGTCAAGATGTGTGTTTGTTTTGAGGACGGCTCTCTGGAGAGTCTTAGCAAAGAGGTCACAGGGATAATCAGAGCAATTCTCAGAGACACTGAGAACAAGCTCCACAATTCCCTCCTGGCACTTTCCCTGTAGGAGATACCGCAAGACGTTTCTGTATATTGGGCACAGCGCTCTGCACGGTGTTAGCAGAGACTTTCCCGGGACAGTGAAACCCTATGTCAGAGACACTGAGAAGAAGCCCCAGTGTTCCCTCCAGGCACTTTCAGTGTGGGTGCCTTCTCCACGCGGTTCCTGGTTTCACTGCAGCTCTGAAGAGAATGTTAGCAAAGAGGTAACCGGGACAGTGCAAACAGTACTCAAAGACAGGGAGAGCAAGCTCTCTCTTGGCACTTTGGATGTGGGACGTACAGCGAGATGTTTGCTGCTTTTGCGTTTGGCTGTTGGGAGATTTACAGCACAAAGATATCTAGTTGATTTGAAGCAGTTCCGAGAAAGTCTAAACATAATCCCCACTTCTCCCTCCTGGCACTTTCCATGTGGGAGATATAGCAGGATGTATATTGGTTTTGAGGACAACTCAATGGACAGTGTAGGGAGAAAAGGTCCTGGCTCCTTGAATGCCGTTTCTGGAGACACTGCGATCAATGTGGGAGATATGTCAAGACGTGTGTTGGTTTTGAGGACGGCTCTCTGGAGAGTCTTAGCAAAGAGGTCACAGGGATAATCAGAGCAATTCTCAGAGACACTGAGAACAAGCTCCACAATTCCCTCCTGGCACTTTCCCTGTAGGAGATACCGCAAGACGTTTCTGTATATTGGGCACAGCGCTCTGCACGGTGTTAGCAGAGACTTTCCCGGGACAGTGAAACCCTATATCAGAGACACTGAGAAGAAGCCCCAACGTTCCTTCCAGGCACTTTCAGTGTGGGTGCCTTCTCCACGCGGTTCCTGGTTTCACTGCAGCTCTGAAGAGAATGTTAGCAAAGAGGTAACCGGGACAGTGCAAACAGTACTCAAAGACAGGGAGAGCAAGCTCTCTCTTGGCACTTTGGATGTGGGACGTACAGCGAGATGTTTGCTGCTTTTGCGTTTGGCTGTTGGGAGATTTACAGCACAAAGATATCTAGTTGATTTGAAGCAGTTCCGAGAAAGTCTAAACATAATCCCCACTTCTCCCTCCTGGCACTTTCCATGTGGGAGATATAGCAGGATGTATATTGGTTTTGAGGACAACTCAATGGACAGTGTAGGGAGAAAAGGTCCTGGCTCCTTGAATGCCGTTTCTGGAGACACTGCGATCAATGTGGGAGATATGTCAAGACGTGTGTTGGTTTTGAGGACGGCTCTCTGGAGAGTCTTAGCAAAGAGGTCACAGGGATAATCAGAGCAATTCTCAGAGACACTGAGAACAAGCTCCACAATTCCCTCCTGGCACTTTCCCTGTAGGAGATACCGCAAGACGTTTCTGTATATTGGGCACAGCGCTCTGCACGGTGTTAGCAGAGACTTTCCCGGGACAGTGAAACCCTATGTCAGAGACACTGAGAAGAAGCCCCAATGTTCCCTCCAGGCACTTTCAGTGTGGGTGCCTTCTCCACGCGGTTCCTGGTTTCACTGCAGCTCTGAAGAGAATGTTAGCCAAGAGGTAACCGGGACAGTGAAAACAGTACTCAAAGACAGGGAGAGCAAGCTCTCTCTTGGCACTTTGGATGTGGGACGTACAGCGAGATGTTTGCTGCTTTTGCGTTTGGCTGTTGGGAGATTTACAGCACAAAGATATCTAGTTGATTTGAAGCAGTTCCGAGAAAGTCTAAACATAATCCCCACTTCTCCCTCCTGGCACTTTCCATGTGGGAGATATAGCAGGATGTATATTGGTTTTGAGGACAACTCAATGGACAGTGTAGGGAGAAAAGGTCCTGGCTCCTTGAATGCCGTTTCTGGAGACACTGCGATCAATGTGGGAGATATGTCAAGACGTGTGTTGGTTTTGAGGACGGCTCTCTGGAGAGTCTTAGCAAAGAGGTCACAGGGATAATCAGAGCAATTCTCAGAGACACTGAGAACAAGCTCCACAATTCCCTCCTGGCACTTTCCCTGTAGGAGATACCGCAAGACGTTTCTGTATATTGGGCACAGCGCTCTGCACGGTGTTAGCAGAGACTTTCCCGGGACAGTGAAACCCTATGTCAGAGACACTGAGAAGAAGCCCCAGTGTTCCCTCCAGGCACTTTCAGTGTGGGTGCCTTCTCCACGCGGTTCCTGGTTTCACTGCAGCTCTGAAGAGAATGTTAGCAAAGAGGTAACCGGGACAGTGAAAACAGTACTCAAAGACAGGGAGAGCAAGCTCTCTCTTGGCACTTTGGATGTGGGACGTACAGCGAGATGTTTGCTGCTTTTGCGTTTGGCTGTTGGGAGATTTACAGCACAAAGATATCTAGTTGATTTGAAGCAGTTCCGAGAAAGTCTAAACATAATCCCCACTTCTCCCTCCTGGCACTTTCCATGTGGGAGATATAGCAGGATGTATATTGGTTTTGAGGACAACTCAATGGACAGTGTAGGGAGAAAAGGTCCTGGCTCCTTGAATGCCGTTTCTGGAGACACTGCGATCAATGTGGGAGATATGTCAAGACGTGTGTTGGTTTTGAGGACGGCTCTCTGGAGAGTCTTAGCAAAGAGGTCACAGGGATAATCAGAGCAATTCTCAGAGACACTGAGAACAAGCTCCACAATTCCCTCCTGGCACTTTCCCTGTAGGAGATACCGCAAGACGTTTCTGTATATTGGGCACAGCGCTCTGCACGGTGTTAGCAGAGACTTTCCCGGGACAGTGAAACCCTATGTCAGAGACACTGAGAAGAAGCCCCAATGTTCCCTCCAGGCACTTTCAGTGTGGGTGCCTTCTCCACGCGGTTCCTGGTTTCACTGCAGCTCTGAAGAGAATGTTAGCAAAGAGGTAACCGGGACAGTGCAAACAGTACTCAAAGACAGGGAGAGCAAGCTCTCTCTTGGCACTTTGGATGTGGGACGTACAGCGAGATGTTTGCTGCTTTTGCGTTTGGCTGTTGGGAGATTTACAGCACAAAGATATCTAGTTGATTTGAAGCAGTTCCGAGAAAGTCTAAACATAATCCCCACTTCTCCCTCCTGGCACTTTCCATGTGGGAGATATAGCAGGATGTATATTGGTTTTGAGGACAACTCAATGGACAGTGTAGGGAGAAAAGGTCCTGGCTCCTTGAATGCCGTTTCTGGAGACACTGCGATCAATGTGGGAGATATGTCAAGACGTGTGTTGGTTTTGAGGACGGCTCTCTGGAGAGTCTTAGCAAAGAGGTCACAGGGATAATCAGAGCAATTCTCAGAGACACTGAGAACAAGCTCCACAATTCCCTCCTGGCACTTTCCCTGTAGGAGATACCGCAAGACGTTTCTGTATATTGGGCACAGCGCTCTGCACGGTGTTAGCAGAGACTTTCCCGGGACAGTGAAACCCTATATCAGAGACACTGAGAAGAAGCCCCAACGTTCCTTCCAGGCACTTTCAGTGTGGGTGCCTTCTCCACGCGGTTCCTGGTTTCACTGCAGCTCTGAAGAGAATGTTAGCAAAGAGGTAACCGGGACAGTGCAAACAGTACTCAAAGACAGGGAGAGCAAGCTCTCTCTTGGCACTTTGGATGTGGGACGTACAGCGAGATGTTTGCTGCTTTTGCGTTTGGCTGTTGGGAGATTTACAGCACAAAGATATCTAGTTGATTTGAAGCAGTTCCGAGAAAGTCTAAACATAATCCCCACTTCTCCCTCCTGGCACTTTCCATGTGGGAGATATAGCAGGATGTATATTGGTTTTGAGGACAACTCAATGGACAGTGTAGGGAGAAAAGGTCCTGGCTCCTTGAATGCCGTTTCTGGAGACACTGCGATCAATGTGGGAGATATGTCAAGACGTGTGTTGGTTTTGAGGACGGCTCTCTGGAGAGTCTTAGCAAAGAGGTCACAGGGATAATCAGAGCAATTCTCAGAGACACTGAGAACAAGCTCCACAATTCCCTCCTGGCACTTTCCCTGTAGGAGATACCGCAAGACGTTTCTGTATATTGGGCACAGCGCTCTGCACGGTGTTAGCAGAGACTTTCCCGGGACAGTGAAACCCTATGTCAGAGACACTGAGAAGAAGCCCCAGTGTTCCCTCCAGGCACTTTCAGTGTGGGTGCCTTCTCCACGCGGTTCCTGGTTTCACTGCAGCTCTGAAGAGAATGTTAGCAAAGAGGTAACCGGGACAGTGAAAACAGTACTCAAAGACAGGGAGAGCAAGCTCTCTCTTGGCACTTTGGATGTGGGACGTACAGCGAGATGTTTGCTGCTTTTGCGTTTGGCTGTTGGGAGATTTACAGCACAAAGATATCTAGTTGATTTGAAGCAGTTCCGAGAAAGTCTAAACATAATCCCCACTTCTCCCTCCTGGCACTTTCCATGTGGGAGATATAGCAGGATGTATATTGGTTTTGAGGACAACTCAATGGACAGTGTAGGGAGAAAAGGTCCTGGCTCCTTGAATGCCGTTTCTGGAGACACTGCGATCAATGTGGGAGATATGTCAAGACGTGTGTTGGTTTTGAGGACGGCTCTCTGGAGAGTCTTAGCAAAGAGGTCACAGGGATAATCAGAGCAATTCTCAGAGACACTGAGAACAAGCTCCACAATTCCCTCCTGGCACTTTCCCTGTAGGAGATACCGCAAGACGTTTCTGTATATTGGGCACAGCGCTCTGCACGGTGTTAGCAGAGACTTTCCCGGGACAGTGAAACCCTATGTCAGAGACACTGAGAAGAAGCCCCAATGTTCCCTCCAGGCACTTTCAGTGTGGGTGCCTTCTCCACGCGGTTCCTGGTTTCACTGCAGCTCTGAAGAGAATGTTAGCAAAGAGGTAACCGGGACAGTGCAAACAGTACTCAAAGACAGGGAGAGCAAGCTCTCTCTTGGCACTTTGGATGTGGGACGTACAGCGAGATGTTTGCTGCTTTTGCGTTTGGCTGTTGGGAGATTTACAGCACAAAGATATCTAGTTGATTTGAAGCAGTTCCGAGAAAGTCTAAACATAATCCCCACTTCTCCCTCCTGGCACTTTCCATGTGGGAGATATAGCAGGATGTATATTGGTTTTGAGGACAACTCAATGGACAGTGTAGGGAGAAAAGGTCCTGGCTCCTTGAATGCCGTTTCTGGAGACACTGCGATCAATGTGGGAGATATGTCAAGACGTGTGTTGGTTTTGAGGACGGCTCTCTGGAGAGTCTTAGCAAAGAGGTCACAGGGATAATCAGAGCAATTCTCAGAGACACTGAGAACAAGCTCCACAATTCCCTCCTGGCACTTTCCCTGTAGGAGATACCGCAAGACGTTTCTGTATATTGGGCACAGCGCTCTGCACGGTGTTAGCAGAGACTTTCCCGGGACAGTGAAACCCTATGTCAGAGACACTGAGAAGAAGCCCCAATGTTCCCTCCAGGCACTTTCAGTGTGGGTGCCTTCTCCACGCGGTTCCTGGTTTCACTGCAGCTCTGAAGAGAATGTTAGCAAAGAGGTAACCGGGACAGTGAAAACAGTACTCAAAGACAGGGAGAGCAAGCTCTCTCTTGGCACTTTGGATGTGGGACGTACAGCGAGATGTTTGCTGCTTTTGCGTTTGGCTGTTGGGAGATTTACAGCACAAAGATATCTAGTTGATTTGAAGCAGTTCCGAGAAAGTCTAAACATAATCCCCACTTCTCCCTCCTGGCACTTTCCATGTGGGAGATATAGCAGGATGTATATTGGTTTTGAGGACAACTCAATGGACAGTGTAGGGAGAAAAGGTCCTGGCTCCTTGAATGCCGTTTCTGGAGACACTGCGATCAATGTGGGAGATATGTCAAGACGTGTGTTGGTTTTGAGGACGGCTCTCTGGAGAGTCTTAGCAAAGAGGTCACAGGGATAATCAGAGCAATTCTCAGAGACACTGAGAACAAGCTCCACAATTCCCTCCTGGCACTTTCCCTGTAGGAGATACCGCAAGACGTTTCTGTATATTGGGCACAGCGCTCTGCACGGTGTTAGCAGAGACTTTCCCGGGACAGTGAAACCCTATATCAGAGACACTGAGAAGAAGCCCCAACGTTCCTTCCAGGCACTTTCAGTGTGGGTGCCTTCTCCACGCGGTTCCTGGTTTCACTGCAGCTCTGAAGAGAATGTTAGCAAAGAGGTAACCGGGACAGTGAAAACAGTACTCAAAGACAGGGAGAGCAAGCTCTCTCTTGGCACTTTGGATGTGGGACGTACAGCGAGATGTTTGCTGCTTTTGCGTTTGGCTGTTGGGAGATTTACAGCACAAAGATATCTAGTTGATTTGAAGCAGTTCCGAGAAAGTCTAAACATAATCCCCACTTCTCCCTCCTGGCACTTTCCATGTGGGAGATATAGCAGGATGTATATTGGTTTTGAGGACAACTCAATGGACAGTGTAGGGAGAAAAGGTCCTGGCTCCTTGAATGCCGTTTCTGGAGACACTGCGATCAATGTGGGAGATATGTCAAGACGTGTGTTGGTTTTGAGGACGGCTCTCTGGAGAGTCTTAGCAAAGAGGTCACAGGGATAATCAGAGCAATTCTCAGAGACACTGAGAACAAGCTCCACAATTCCCTCCTGGCACTTTCCCTGTAGGAGATACCGCAAGACGTTTCTGTATATTGGGCACAGCGCTCTGCACGGTGTTAGCAGAGACTTTCCCGGGACAGTGAAACCCTATGTCAGAGACACTGAGAAGAAGCCCCAATGTTCCCTCCAGGCACTTTCAGTGTGGGTGCCTTCTCCACGCGGTTCCTGGTTTCACTGCAGCTCTGAAGAGAATGTTAGCAAAGAGGTAACCGGGACAGTGCAAACAGTACTCAAAGACAGGGAGAGCAAGCTCTCTCTTGGCACTTTGGATGTGGGACGTACAGCGAGATGTTTGCTGCTTTTGCGTTTGGCTGTTGGGAGATTTACAGCACAAAGATATCTAGTTGATTTGAAGCAGTTCCGAGAAAGTCTAAACATAATCCCCACTTCTCCCTCCTGGCACTTTCCATGTGGGAGATATAGCAGGATGTATATTGGTTTTGAGGACAACTCAATGGACAGTGTAGGGAGAAAAGGTCCTGGCTCCTTGAATGCCGTTTCTGGAGACACTGCGATCAATGTGGGAGATATGTCAAGACGTGTGTTGGTTTTGAGGACGGCTCTCTGGAGAGTCTTAGCAAAGAGGTCACAGGGATAATCAGAGCAATTCTCAGAGACACTGAGAACAAGCTCCACAATTCCCTCCTGGCACTTTCCCTGTAGGAGATACCGCAAGACGTTTCTGTATATTGGGCACAGCGCTCTGCACGGTGTTAGCAGAGACTTTCCCGGGACAGTGAAACCCTATGTCAGAGACACTGAGAAGAAGCCCCAATGTTCCCTCCAGGCACTTTCAGTGTGGGTGCCTTCTCCACGCGGTTCCTGGTTTCACTGCAGCTCTGAAGAGAATGTTAGCCAAGAGGTAACCGGGACAGTGAAAACAGTACTCAAAGACAGGGAGAGCAAGCTCTCTCTTGGCACTTTGGATGTGGGACGTACAGCGAGATGTTTGCTGCTTTTGCGTTTGGCTGTTGGGAGATTTACAGCACAAAGATATCTAGTTGATTTGAAGCAGTTCCGAGAAAGTCTAAACATAATCCCCACTTCTCCCTCCTGGCACTTTCCATGTGGGAGATATAGCAGGATGTATATTGGTTTTGAGGACAACTCAATGGACAGTGTAGGGAGAAAAGGTCCTGGCTCCTTGAATGCCGTTTCTGGAGACACTGCGATCAATGTGGGAGATATGTCAAGACGTGTGTTGGTTTTGAGGACGGCTCTCTGGAGAGTCTTAGCAAAGAGGTCACAGGGATAATCAGAGCAATTCTCAGAGACACTGAGAACAAGCTCCACAATTCCCTCCTGGCACTTTCCCTGTAGGAGATACCGCAAGACGTTTCTGTATATTGGGCACAGCGCTCTGCACGGTGTTAGCAGAGACTTTCCCGGGACAGTGAAACCCTATGTCAGAGACACTGAGAAGAAGCCCCAGTGTTCCCTCCAGGCACTTTCAGTGTGGGTGCCTTCTCCACGCGGTTCCTGGTTTCACTGCAGCTCTGAAGAGAATGTTAGCAAAGAGGTAACCGGGACAGTGAAAACAGTACTCAAAGACAGGGAGAGCAAGCTCTCTCTTGGCACTTTGGATGTGGGACGTACAGCGAGATGTTTGCTGCTTTTGCGTTTGGCTGTTGGGAGATTTACAGCACAAAGATATCTAGTTGATTTGAAGCAGTTCCGAGAAAGTCTAAACATAATCCCCACTTCTCCCTCCTGGCACTTTCCATGTGGGAGATATAGCAGGATGTATATTGGTTTTGAGGACAACTCAATGGACAGTGTAGGGAGAAAAGGTCCTGGCTCCTTGAATGCCGTTTCTGGAGACACTGCGATCAATGTGGGAGATATGTCAAGACGTGTGTTGGTTTTGAGGACGGCTCTCTGGAGAGTCTTAGCAAAGAGGTCACAGGGATAATCAGAGCAATTCTCAGAGACACTGAGAACAAGCTCCACAATTCCCTCCTGGCACTTTCCCTGTAGGAGATACCGCAAGACGTTTCTGTATATTGGGCACAGCGCTCTGCACGGTGTTAGCAGAGACTTTCCCGGGACAGTGAAACCCTATGTCAGAGACACTGAGAAGAAGCCCCAATGTTCCCTCCAGGCACTTTCAGTGTGGGTGCCTTCTCCACGCGGTTCCTGGTTTCACTGCAGCTCTGAAGAGAATGTTAGCAAAGAGGTAACCGGGACAGTGCAAACAGTACTCAAAGACAGGGAGAGCAAGCTCTCTCTTGGCACTTTGGATGTGGGACGTACAGCGAGATGTTTGCTGCTTTTGCGTTTGGCTGTTGGGAGATTTACAGCACAAAGATATCTAGTTGATTTGAAGCAGTTCCGAGAAAGTCTAAACATAATCCCCACTTCTCCCTCCTGGCACTTTCCATGTGGGAGATATAGCAGGATGTATATTGGTTTTGAGGACAACTCAATGGACAGTGTAGGGAGAAAAGGTCCTGGCTCCTTGAATGCCGTTTCTGGAGACACTGCGATCAATGTGGGAGATATGTCAAGACGTGTGTTGGTTTTGAGGACGGCTCTCTGGAGAGTCTTAGCAAAGAGGTCACAGGGATAATCAGAGCAATTCTCAGAGACACTGAGAACAAGCTCCACAATTCCCTCCTGGCACTTTCCCTGTAGGAGATACCGCAAGACGTTTCTGTATATTGGGCACAGCGCTCTGCACGGTGTTAGCAGAGACTTTCCCGGGACAGTGAAACCCTATGTCAGAGACACTGAGAAGAAGCCCCAATGTTCCCTCCAGGCACTTTCAGTGTGGGTGCCTTCTCCACGCGGTTCCTGGTTTCACTGCAGCTCTGAAGAGAATGTTAGCAAAGAGGTAACCGGGACAGTGAAAACAGTACTCAAAGACAGGGAGAGCAAGCTCTCTCTTGGCACTTTGGATGTGGGACGTACAGCGAGATGTTTGCTGCTTTTGCGTTTGGCTGTTGGGAGATTTACAGCACAAAGATATCTAGTTGATTTGAAGCAGTTCCGAGAAAGTCTAAACATAATCCCCACTTCTCCCTCCTGGCACTTTCCATGTGGGAGATATAGCAGGATGTATATTGGTTTTGAGGACAACTCAATGGACAGTGTAGGGAGAAAAGGTCCTGGCTCCTTGAATGCCGTTTCTGGAGACACTGCGATCAATGTGGGAGATATGTCAAGACGTGTGTTGGTTTTGAGGACGGCTCTCTGGAGAGTCTTAGCAAAGAGGTCACAGGGATAATCAGAGCAATTCTCAGAGACACTGAGAACAAGCTCCACAATTCCCTCCTGGCACTTTCCCTGTAGGAGATACCGCAAGACGTTTCTGTATATTGGGCACAGCGCTCTGCACGGTGTTAGCAGAGACTTTCCCGGGACAGTGAAACCCTATATCAGAGACACTGAGAAGAAGCCCCAACGTTCCTTCCAGGCACTTTCAGTGTGGGTGCCTTCTCCACGCGGTTCCTGGTTTCACTGCAGCTCTGAAGAGAATGTTAGCAAAGAGGTAACCGGGACAGTGAAAACAGTACTCAAAGACAGGGAGAGCAAGCTCTCTCTTGGCACTTTGGATGTGGGACGTACAGCGAGATGTTTGCTGCTTTTGCGTTTGGCTGTTGGGAGATTTACAGCACAAAGATATCTAGTTGATTTGAAGCAGTTCCGAGAAAGTCTAAACATAATCCCCACTTCTCCCTCCTGGCACTTTCCATGTGGGAGATATAGCAGGATGTATATTGGTTTTGAGGACAACTCAATGGACAGTGTAGGGAGAAAAGGTCCTGGCTCCTTGAATGCCGTTTCTGGAGACACTGCGATCAATGTGGGAGATATGTCAAGACGTGTGTTGGTTTTGAGGACGGCTCTCTGGAGAGTCTTAGCAAAGAGGTCACAGGGATAATCAGAGCAATTCTCAGAGACACTGAGAACAAGCTCCACAATTCCCTCCTGGCACTTTCCCTGTAGGAGATACCGCAAGACGTTTCTGTATATTGGGCACAGCGCTCTGCACGGTGTTAGCAGAGACTTTCCCGGGACAGTGAAACCCTATGTCAGAGACACTGAGAAGAAGCCCCAATGTTCCCTCCAGGCACTTTCAGTGTGGGTGCCTTCTCCACGCGGTTCCTGGTTTCACTGCAGCTCTGAAGAGAATGTTAGCCAAGAGGTAACCGGGACAGTGAAAACAGTACTCAAAGACAGGGAGAGCAAGCTCTCTCTTGGCACTTTGGATGTGGGACGTACAGCGAGATGTTTGCTGCTTTTGCGTTTGGCTGTTGGGAGATTTACAGCACAAAGATATCTAGTTGATTTGAAGCAGTTCCGAGAAAGTCTAAACATAATCCCCACTTCTCCCTCCTGGCACTTTCCATGTGGGAGATATAGCAGGATGTATATTGGTTTTGAGGACAACTCAATGGACAGTGTAGGGAGAAAAGGTCCTGGCTCCTTGAATGCCGTTTCTGGAGACACTGCGATCAATGTGGGAGATATGTCAAGATGTGTGTTGGTTTTGAGGACGGCTCTCTGGAGAGTCTTAGCAAAGAGGTCACAGGGATAATCAGAGCAATTCTCAGAGACACTGAGAACAAGCTCCACAATTCCCTCCTGGCACTTTCCCTGTAGGAGATACCGCAAGACGTTTCTGTATATTGGGCACAGCGCTCTGCACGGTGTTAGCAGAGACTTTCCCGGGACAGTGAAACCCTATGTCAGAGACACTGAGAAGAAGCCCCAGTGTTCCCTCCAGGCACTTTCAGTGTGGGTGCCTTCTCCACGCGGTTCCTGGTTTCACTGCAGCTCTGAAGAGAATGTTAGCAAAGAGGTAACCGGGACAGTGCAAACAGTACTCAAAGACAGGGAGAGCAAGCTCTCTCTTGGCACTTTGGATGTGGGACGTACAGCGAGATGTTTGCTGCTTTTGCGTTTGGCTGTTGGGAGATTTACAGCACAAAGATATCTAGTTGATTTGAAGCAGTTCCGAGAAAGTCTAAACATAATCCCCACTTCTCCCTCCTGGCACTTTCCATGTGGGAGATATAGCAGGATGTATATTGGTTTTGAGGACAACTCAATGGACAGTGTAGGGAGAAAAGGTCCTGGCTCCTTGAATGCCGTTTCTGGAGACACTGCGATCAATGTGGGAGATATGTCAAGACGTGTGTTGGTTTTGAGGACGGCTCTCTGGAGAGTCTTAGCAAAGAGGTCACAGGGATAATCAGAGCAATTCTCAGAGACACTGAGAACAAGCTCCACAATTCCCTCCTGGCACTTTCCCTGTAGGAGATACCGCAAGACGTTTCTGTATATTGGGCACAGCGCTCTGCACGGTGTTAGCAGAGACTTTCCCGGGACAGTGAAACCCTATGTCAGAGACACTGAGAAGAAGCCCCAGTGTTCCCTCCAGGCACTTTCAGTGTGGGTGCCTTCTCCACGCGGTTCCTGGTTTCACTGCAGCTCTGAAGAGAATGTTAGCAAAGAGGTAACCGGGACAGTGAAAACAGTACTCAAAGACAGGGAGAGCAAGCTCTCTCTTGGCACTTTGGATGTGGGACGTACAGTGAGATGTTTGCTGCTTTTGCGTTTGGCTGTTGGGAGATTTACAGCACAAAGATATCTAGTTGATTTGAAGCAGTTCCGAGAAAGTCTAAACATAATCCCCACTTCTCCCTCCTGGCACTTTCCATGTGGGAGATATAGCAGGATGTATATTGGTTTTGAGGACAACTCAATGGACAGTGTAGGGAGAAAAGGTCCTGGCTCCTTGAATGCCGTTTCTGGAGACACTGCGATCAATGTGGGAGATATGTCAAGATGTGTGTTTGTTTTGAGGACGGCTCTCTGGAGAGTCTTAGCAAAGAGGTCACACAGATAATCAGAGCAATTCTCAGAGACACTGAGAACAAGCTCCACAATTCCCTCCTGGCACTTTCCCTGTAGGAGATACCGCAAGACGTTTCTGTATATTGGGCACAGCGCTCTGCACGGTGTTAGCAGAGACTTTCCCGGGACAGTGAAACCCTATGTCAGAGACACTGAGAAGAAGCCCCAGTGTTCCCTCCAGGCACTTTCAGTGTGGGTGCCTTCTCCACGCGGTTCCTGGTTTCACTGCAGCTCTGAAGAGAATGTTAGCAAAGAGGTAACCGGGACAGTGAAAACAGTACTCAAAGACAGGGAGAGCAAGCTCTCTCTTGGCACTTTGGATGTGGGACGTACAGCGAGATGTTTGCTGCTTTTGCGTTTGGCTGTTGGGAGATTTACAGCACAAAGATATCTAGTTGATTTGAAGCAGTTCCGAGAAAGTCTAAACATAATCCCCACTTCTCCCTCCTGGCACTTTCCATGTGGGAGATATAGCAGGATGTATATTGGTTTTGAGGACAACTCAATGGACAGTGTAGGGAGAAAAGGTCCTGGCTCCTTGAATGCCGTTTCTGGAGACACTGCGATCAATGTGGGAGATATGTCAAGACGTGTGTTGGTTTTGAGGACGGCTCTCTGGAGAGTCTTAGCAAAGAGGTCACAGGGATAATCAGAGCAATTCTCAGAGACACTGAGAACAAGCTCCACAATTCCCTCCTGGCACTTTCCCTGTAGGAGATACCGCAAGACGTTTCTGTATATTGGGCACAGCGCTCTGCACGGTGTTAGCAGAGACTTTCCCGGGACAGTGAAACCCTATGTCAGAGACACTGAGAAGAAGCCCCAGTGTTCCCTCCAGGCACTTTCAGTGTGGGTGCCTTCTCCACGCGGTTCCTGGTTTCACTGCAGCTCTGAAGAGAATGTTAGCAAAGAGGTAACCAGGACAGTGCAAACAGTACTCAAAGACAGGGAGAGCAAGCTCTCTCTTGGCACTTTGGATGTGGGACGTACAGCGAGATGTTTGCTGCTTTTGCGTTTGGCTGTTGGGAGATTTACAGCACAAAGATATCTAGTTGATTTGAAGCAGTTCCGAGAAAGTCTAAACATAATCCCCACTTCTCCCTCCTGGCACTTTCCATGTGGGAGATATAGCAGGATGTATATTGGTTTTGAGGACAACTCAATGGACAGTGTAGGGAGAAAAGGTCCTGGCTCCTTGAATGCCGTTTCTGGAGACACTGCGATCAATGTGGGAGATATGTCAAGACGTGTGTTGGTTTTGAGGACGGCTCTCTGGAGAGTCTTAGCAAAGAGGTCACAGGGATAATCAGAGCAATTCTCAGAGACACTGAGAACAAGCTCCACAATTCCCTCCTGGCACTTTCCCTGTAGGAGATACCGCAAGACGTTTCTGTATATTGGGCACAGCGCTCTGCACGGTGTTAGCAGAGACTTTCCCGGGACAGTGAAACCCTATGTCAGAGACACTGAGAAGAAGCCCCAATGTTCCCTCCAGGCACTTTCAGTGTGGGTGCCTTCTCCACGCGGTTCCTGGTTTCACTGCAGCTCTGAAGAGAATGTTAGCAAAGAGGTAACCGGGACAGTGAAAACAGTACTCAAAGACAGGGAGAGCAAGCTCTCTCTTGGCACTTTGGATGTGGGACGTACAGCGAGATGTTTGCTGCTTTTGCGTTTGGCTGTTGGGAGATTTACAGCACAAAGATATCTAGTTGATTTGAAGCAGTTCCGAGAAAGTCTAAACATAATCCCCACTTCTCCCTCCTGGCACTTTCCATGTGGGAGATATAGCAGGATGTATATTGGTTTTGAGGACAACTCAATGGACAGTGTAGGGAGAAAAGGTCCTGGCTCCTTGAATGCCCTTTCTGGAGACACTGCGATCAATGTGGGAGATATGTCAAGATGTGTGTTTGTTTTGAGGACGGCTCTCTGGAGAGTCTTAGCAAAGAGGTCACACAGATAATCAGAGCAATTCTCAGAGACACTGAGAACAAGCTCCACAATTCCCTCCTGGCACTTTCCCTGTAGGAGATACCGCAAGACGTTTCTGTATATTGGGCACAGAGCTCTGCACGGTGTTAGCAGAGACTTTCCCGGGACAGTGAAACCCTATGTCAGAGACACTGAGAAGAAGCCCCAATGTTCCCTCCAGGCACTTTCAGTGTGGGTGCCTTCTCCACGCGGTTCCTGGTTTCACTGCAGCTCTGAAGAGAATGTTAGCCAAGAGGTAACCGGGACAGTGAAAACAGTACTCAAAGACAGGGAGAGCAAGCTCTCTCTTGGCACTTTGGATGTGGGACGTACAGCGAGATGTTTGCTGCTTTTGCGTTTGGCTGTTGGGAGATTTACAGCACAAAGATATCTAGTTGATTTGAAGCAGTTCCGAGAAAGTCTAAACATAATCCCCACTTCTCCCTCCTGGCACTTTCCATGTGGGAGATATAGCAGGATGTATATTGGTTTTGAGGACAACTCAATGGACAGTGTAGGGAGAAAAGGTCCTGGCTCCTTGAATGCCGTTTCTGGAGACACTGCGATCAATGTGGGAGATATGTCAAGACGTGTGTTGGTTTTGAGGACGGCTCTCTGGAGAGTCTTAGCAAAGAGGTCACAGGGATAATCAGAGCAATTCTCAGAGACACTGAGAACAAGCTCCACAATTCCCTCCTGGCACTTTCCCTGTAGGAGATACCGCAAGACGTTTCTGTATATTGGGCACAGCGCTCTGCACGGTGTTAGCAGAGACTTTCCCGGGACAGTGAAACCCTATGTCAGAGACACTGAGAAGAAGCCCCAATGTTCCCTCCAGGCACTTTCAGTGTGGGTGCCTTCTCCACGTGGTTCCTGGTTTCACTGCAGCTCTGAAGAGAATGTTAGCAAAGAGGTAACCGGGACAGTGAAAACAGTACTCAAAGACAGGGAGAGCAAGCTCTCTCTTGGCACTTTGGATGTGGGACGTACAGCGAGATGTTTGCTGCTTTTGCGTTTGGCTGTTGGGAGATTTACAGCACAAAGATATCTAGTTGATTTGAAGCAGTTCCGAGAAAGTCTAAACATAATCCCCACTTCTCCCTCCTGGCACTTTCCATGTGGGAGATATAGCAGGATGTATATTGGTTTTGAGGACAACTCAATGGACAGTGAAGGGAGAAAAGGTCCTGGCTCCTTGAATGCCGTTTCTGGAGACACTGCGATCAATGTGGGAGATATGTCAAGATGTGTGTTTGTTTTGAGGACGGCTCTCTGGAGAGTCTTAGCAAAGAGGTCACAGGGATAATCAGAGCAATTCTCAGAGACACTGAGAACAAGCTCCACAATTCCCTCCTGGCACTTTCCCTGTAGGAGATACCGCAAGACGTTTCTGTATATTGGGCACAGCGCTCTGCACGGTGTTAGCAGAGACTTTCCCGGGACAGTGAAACCCTATGTCAGAGACACTGAGAAGAAGCCCCAATGTTCCCTCCAGGCACTTTCAGTGTGGGTGCCTTCTCCACGCGGTTCCTGGTTTCACTGCAGCTCTGAAGAGAATGTTAGCAAAGAGGTAACCGGGACAGTGAAAACAGTACTCAAAGACAGGGAGAGCAAGCTCTCTCTTGGCACTTTGGATGTGGGACGTACAGCGAGATGTTTGCTGCTTTTGCGTTTGGCTGTTGGGAGATTTACAGCACAAAGATATCTAGTTGATTTGAAGCAGTTCCGAGAAAGTCTAAACATAATCCCCACTTCTCCCTCCTGGCACTTTCCATGTGGGAGATATAGCAGGATGTATATTGGTTTTGAGGACAACTCAATGGACAGTGTAGGGAGAAAAAGTCCTGGCTCCTTGAATGCCGTTTCTGGAGACACTGCGATCAATGTGGGAGATATGTCAAGATGTGTGTTTGTTTTGAGGACGGCTCTCTGGAGAGTCTTAGCAAAGAGGTCACAGGGATAATCAGAGCAATTCTCAGAGACACTGAGAACAAGCTCCACAATTCCCTCCTGCCACTTTCCCTGTAGCAGATACCGCAAGACGTTTCTGTATATTGGGCACAGCGCTCTGCACGGTGTTAGCAGAGACTTTCCCGGGACAGTGAAACCCTATGTCAGAGACACTGAGAAGAAGCCCCAGTGTTCCCTCCAGGCACTTTCAGTGTGGGTGCCTTCTCCACGCGGTTCCTGGTTTCACTGCAGCTCTGAAGAGAATGTTAGCAAAGAGGTAACCGGGACAGTGCAAACAGTACTCAAAGACAGGGAGAGCAAGCTCTCTCTTGGCACTTTGGATGTGGGACGTACAGCGAGATGTTTGCTGCTTTTGCGTTTGGCTGTTGGGAGATTTACAGCACAAAGATATCTAGTTGATTTGAAGCAGTTCCGAGAAAGTCTAAACATAATCCCCACTTCTCCCTCCTGGCACTTTCCATGTGGGAGATATAGCAGGATGTATATTGGTTTTGAGGACAACTCAATGGACAGTGTAGGGAGAAAAGGTCCTGGCTCCTTGAATGCCGTTTCTGGAGACACTGCGATCAATGTGGGAGATATGTCAAGACGTGTGTTGGTTTTGAGGACGGCTCTCTGGAGAGTCTTAGCAAAGAGGTCACAGGGATAATCAGAGCAATTCTCAGAGACACTGAGAACAAGCTCCACAATTCCCTCCTGGCACTTTCCCTGTAGGAGATACCGCAAGACGTTTCTGTATATTGGGCACAGCGCTCTGCACGGTGTTAGCAGAGACTTTCCCGGGACAGTGAAACCCTATGTCAGAGACACTGAGAAGAAGCCCCAATGTTCCCTCCAGGCACTTTCAGTGTGGGTGCCTTCTCCACGCGGTTCCTGGTTTCACTGCAGCTCTGAAGAGAATGTTAGCAAAGAGGTAACCGGGACAGTGCAAACAGTACTCAAAGACAGGGAGAGCAAGCTCTCTCTTGGCACTTTGGATGTGGGACGTACAGCGAGATGTTTGCTGCTTTTGCGTTTGGCTGTTGGGAGATTTACAGCACAAAGATATCTAGTTGATTTGAAGCAGTTCCGAGAAAGTCTAAACATAATCCCCACTTCTCCCTCCTGGCACTTTCCATGTGGGAGATATAGCAGGATGTATATTGGTTTTGAGGACAACTCAATGGACAGTGTAGGGAGAAAAGGTCCTGGCTCCTTGAATGCCCTTTCTGGAGACACTGCGATCAATGTGGGAGATATGTCAAGACGTGTGTTTGTTTTGAGGACGGCTCTCTGGAGAGTCTTAGCAAAGAGGTCACAGGGATAATCAGAGCAATTCTCAGAGACACTGAGAACAAGCTCCACAATTCCCTCCTGGCACTTTCCCTGTAGGAGATACCGCAAGACGTTTCTGTATATTGGGCACAGAGCTCTGCACGGTGTTAGCAGAGACTTTCCCGGGACAGTGAAACCCTATGTCAGAGACACTGAGAAGAAGCCCCAATGTTCCCTCCAGGCACTTTCAGTGTGGGTGCCTTCTCCACGCGGTTCCTGGTTTCACTGCAGCTCTGAAGAGAATGTTAGCCAAGAGGTAACCGGGACAGTGAAAACAGTACTCAAAGACAGGGAGAGCAAGCTCTCTCTTGGCACTTTGGATGTGGGACGTACAGCGAGATGTTTGCTGCTTTTGCGTTTGGCTGTTGGGAGATTTACAGCACAAAGATATCTAGTTGATTTGAAGCAGTTCCGAGAAAGTCTAAACATAATCCCCACTTCTCCCTCCTGGCACTTTCCATGTGGGAGATATAGCAGGATGTATATTGGTTTTGAGGACAACTCAATGGACAGTGTAGGGAGAAAAGGTCCTGGCTCCTTGAATGCCGTTTCTGGAGACACTGCGATCAATGTGGGAGATATGTCAAGACGTGTGTTGGTTTTGAGGACGGCTCTCTGGAGAGTCTTAGCAAAGAGGTCACAGGGATAATCAGAGCAATTCTCAGAGACACTGAGAACAAGCTCCACAATTCCCTCCTGGCACTTTCCCTGTAGGAGATACCGCAAGACGTTTCTGTATATTGGGCACAGCGCTCTGCACGGTGTTAGCAGAGACTTTCCCGGGACAGTGAAACCCTATGTCAGAGACACTGAGAAGAAGCCCCAATGTTCCCTCCAGGCACTTTCAGTGTGGGTGCCTTCTCCACGCGGTTCCTGGTTTCACTGCAGCTCTGAAGAGAATGTTAGCAAAGAGGTAACCGGGACAGTGCAAACAGTACTCAAAGACAGGGAGAGCAAGCTCTCTCTTGGCACTTTGGATGTGGGACGTACAGCGAGATGTTTGCTGCTTTTGCGTTTGGCTGTTGGGAGATTTACAGCACAAAGATATCTAGTCGATTTGAAGCAGTTCCGAGAAAGTCTAAACATAATCCCCACTTCTCCCTCCTGGCACTTTCCATGTGGGAGATATAGCAGGATGTATATTGGTTTTGAGGACAACTCAATGGACAGTGTAGGGAGAAAAGGTCCTGGCTCCTTGAATGCCGTTTCTGGAGACACTGCGATCAATGTGGGAGATATGTCAAGACGTGTGTTGGTTTTGAGGACGGCTCTCTGGAGAGTCTTAGCAAAGAGGTCACAGGGATAATCAGAGCAATTCTCAGAGACACTGAGAACAAGCTCCACAATTCCCTCCTGGCACTTTCCCTGTAGGAGATACCGCAAGACGTTTCTGTATATTGGGCACAGCGCTCTGCACGGTGTTAGCAGAGACTTTCCCGGGACAGTGAAACCCTATGTCAGAGACACTGAGAAGAAGCCCCAATGTTCCCTCCAGGCACTTTCAGTGTGGGTGCCTTCTCCACGCGGTTCCTGGTTTCACTGCAGCTCTGAAGAGAATGTTAGCAAAGAGGTAACCGGGACAGTGCAAACAGTACTCAAAGACAGGGAGAGCAAGCTCTCTCTTGGCACTTTGGATGTGGGACGTACAGCGAGATGTTTGCTGCTTTTGCGTTTGGCTGTTGGGAGATTTACAGCACAAAGATATCTAGTTGATTTGAAGCAGTTCCGAGAAAGTCTAAACATAATCCCCACTTCTCCCTCCTGGCACTTTCCATGTGGGAGATATAGCAGGATGTATATTGGTTTTGAGGACAACTCAATGGACAGTGTAGGGAGAAAAGGTCCTGGCTCCTTGAATGCCGTTTCTGGAGACACTGCGATCAATGTGGGAGATATGTCAAGACGTGTGTTGGTTTTGAGGACGGCTCTCTGGAGAGTCTTAGCAAAGAGGTCACAGGGATAATCAGAGCAATTCTCAGAGACACTGAGAACAAGCTCCACAATTCCCTCCTGGCACTTTCCCTGTAGGAGATACCGCAAGACGTTTCTGTATATTGGGCACAGCGCTCTGCACGGTGTTAGCAGAGACTTTCCCGGGACAGTGAAACCCTATGTCAGAGACACTGAGAAGAAGCCCCAACGTTCCTTCCAGGCACTTTCAGTGTGGGTGCCTTCTCCACGCGGTTCCTGGTTTCACTGCAGCTCTGAAGAGAATGTTAGCAAAGAGGTAACCGGGACAGTGCAAACAGTACTCAAAGACAGGGAGAGCAAGCTCTCTCTTGGCACTTTGGATGTGGGACGTACAGCGAGATGTTTGCTGCTTTTGCGTTTGGCTGTTGGGAGATTTACAGCACAAAGATATCTAGTTGATTTGAAGCAGTTCCGAGAAAGTCTAAACATAATCCCCACTTCTCCCTCCTGGCACTTTCCATGTGGGAGATATAGCAGGATGTATATTGGTTTTGAGGACAACTCAATGGACAGTGTAGGGAGAAAAGGTCCTGGCTCCTTGAATGCCGTTTCTGGAGACACTGCGATCAATGTGGGAGATATGTCAAGACGTGTGTTGGTTTTGAGGACGGCTCTCTGGAGAGTCTTAGCAAAGAGGTCACAGGGATAATCAGAGCAATTCTCAGAGACACTGAGAACAAGCTCCACAATTCCCTCCTGGCACTTTCCCTGTAGGAGATACCGCAAGACGTTTCTGTATATTGGGCACAGCGCTCTGCACGGTGTTAGCAGAGACTTTCCCGGGACAGTGAAACCCTATGTCAGAGACACTGAGAAGAAGCCCCAATGTTCCCTCCAGGCACTTTCAGTGTGGGTGCCTTCTCCACGCGGTTCCTGGTTTCACTGCAGCTCTGAAGAGAATGTTAGCAAAGAGGTAACCGGGACAGTGAAAACAGTACTCAAAGACAGGGAGAGCAAGCTCTCTCTTGGCACTTTGGATGTGGGACGTACAGCGAGATGTTTGCTGCTTTTGCGTTTGGCTGTTGGGAGATTTACAGCACAAAGATATCTAGTTGATTTGAAGCAGTTCCGAGAAAGTCTAAACATAATCCCCACTTCTCCCTCCTGGCACTTTCCATGTGGGAGATATAGCAGGATGTATATTGGTTTTGAGGACAACTCAATGGACAGTGTAGGGAGAAAAGGTCCTGGCTCCTTGAATGCCCTTTC
Organism: Chroicocephalus ridibundus; assembly: GCF_963924245.1. NCBI lineage: Eukaryota > Metazoa > Chordata > Aves > Charadriiformes > Laridae > Chroicocephalus > Chroicocephalus ridibundus. The sequence goes on from NW_026961252.1 coordinate 693,899, forward strand.
TGGAGACACTGCGATCAATGTGGGAGATATGTCAAGACGTGTGTTGGTTTTGAGGACGGCTCTCTGGAGAGTCTTAGCAAAGAGGTCACAGGGATAATCAGAGCAATTCTCAGAGACACTGAGAACAAGCTCCACAATTCCCTCCTGGCACTTTCCCTGTAGGAGATACCGCAAGACGTTTCTGTATATTGGGCACAGCGCTCTGCACGGTGTTAGCAGAGACTTTCCTGGGACAGTGAAACCCTATGTCAGAGACACTGAGAAGAAGCCCCAGTGTTCCCTCCAGGCACTTTCAGTGTGGGTGCCTTCTCCACGCGGTTCCTGGTTTCACTGCAGCTCTGAAGAGAATGTTAGCAAAGAGGTAACCGGGACAGTGCAAACAGTACTCAAAGACAGGGAGAGCAAGCTCTCTCTTGGCACTTTGGATGTGGGACGTACAGCGAGATGTTTGCTGCTTTTGCGTTTGGCTGTTGGGAGATTTACAGCACAAAGATATCTAGTTGATTTGAAGCAGTTCCGAGAAAGTCTAAACATAATCCCCACTTCTCCCTCCTGGCACTTTCCATGTGGGAGATATAGCAGGATGTATATTGGTTTTGAGGACAACTCAATGGACAGTGTAGGGAGAAAAGGTCCTGGCTCCTTGAATGCCGTTTCTGGAGACACTGCGATCAATGTGGGAGATATGTCAAGACGTGTGTTGGTTTTGAGGACGGCTCTCTGGAGAGTCTTAGCAAAGAGGTCACAGGGATAATCAGAGCAATTCTCAGAGACACTGAGAACAAGCTCCACAATTCCCTCCTGGCACTTTCCCTGTAGGAGATACCGCAAGACGTTTCTGTATATTGGGCACAGCGCTCTGCACGGTGTTAGCAGAGACTTTCCCGGGACAGTGAAACCCTATGTCAGAGACACTGAGAAGAAGCCCCAGTGTTCCCTCCAGGCACTTTCAGTGTGGGTGCCTTCTCCACGCGGTTCCTGGTTTCACTGCAGCTCTGAAGAGAATGTTAGCCAAGAGGTAACCGGGACAGTGAAAACAGTACTCAAAGACAGGGAGAGCAAGCTCTCTCTTGGCACTTTGGATGTGGGACGTACAGCGAGATGTTTGCTGCTTTTGCGTTTGGCTGTTGGGAGATTTACAGCACAAAGATATCTAGTTGATTTGAAGCAGTTCCGAGAAAGTCTAAACATAATCCCCACTTCTCCCTCCTGGCACTTTCCATGTGGGAGATATAGCAGGATGTATATTGGTTTTGAGGACAACTCAATGGACAGTGTAGGGAGAAAAGGTCCTGGCTCCTTGAATGCCGTTTCTGGAGACACTGCGATCAATGTGGGAGATATGTCAAGACGTGTGTTGGTTTTGAGGACGGCTCTCTGGAGAGTCTTAGCAAAGAGGTCACAGGGATAATCAGAGCAATTCTCAGAGACACTGAGAACAAGCTCCACAATTCCCTCCTGGCACTTTCCCTGTAGGAGATACCGCAAGACGTTTCTGTATATTGGGCACAGCGCTCTGCACGGTGTTAGCAGAGACTTTCCCGGGACAGTGAAACCCTATGTCAGAGACACTGAGAAGAAGCCCCAGTGTTCCTTCCAGGCACTTTCAGTGTGGGTGCCTTCTCCACGCGGTTCCTGGTTTCACTGCAGCTCTGAAGAGAATGTTAGCAAAGAGGTAACCGGGACAGTGAAAACAGTACTCAAAGACAGGGAGAGCAAGCTCTCTCTTGGCACTTTGGATGTGGGACGTACAGCGAGATGTTTGCTGCTTTTGCGTTTGGCTGTTGGGAGATTTACAGCACAAAGATATCTAGTTGATTTGAAGCAGTTCCGAGAAAGTCTAAACATAATCCCCACTTCTCCCTCCTGGCACTTTCCATGTGGGAGATATAGCAGGATGTATATTGGTTTTGAGGACAACTCAATGGACAGTGTAGGGAGAAAAGGTCCTGGCTCCTTGAATGCCGTTTCTGGAGACACTGCGATCAATGTGGGAGATATGTCAAGACGTGTGTTGGTTTTGAGGACGGCTCTCTGGAGAGTCTTAGCAAAGAGGTCACAGGGATAATCAGAGCAATTCTCAGAGACACTGAGAACAAGCTCCACAATTCCCTCCTGGCACTTTCCCTGTAGGAGATACCGCAAGACGTTTCTGTATATTGGGCACAGCGCTCTGCACGGTGTTAGCAGAGACTTTCCCGGGACAGTGAAACCCTATGTCAGAGACACTGAGAAGAAGCCCCAGTGTTCCCTCCAGGCACTTTCAGTGTGGGTGCCTTCTCCACGCGGTTCCTGGTTTCACTGCAGCTCTGAAGAGAATGTTAGCAAAGAGGTAACCGGGACAGTGAAAACAGTACTCAAAGACAGGGAGAGCAAGCTCTCTCTTGGCACTTTGGCTGTGGGACGTACAGCGAGATGTTTGCTGCTTTTGCGTTTGGCTGTTGGGAGATTTACAGCACAAAGATATCTAGTTGATTTGAAGCAGTTCCGAGAAAGTCTAAACATAATCCCCACTTCTCCCTCCTGGCACTTTCCATGTGGGAGATATAGCAGGATGTATATTGGTTTTGAGGACAACTCAATGGACAGTGTAGGGAGAAAAGGTCCTGGCTCCTTGAATGCCGTTTCTGGAGACACTGCGATCAATGTGGGAGATATGTCAAGACGTGTGTTGGTTTTGAGGACGGCTCTCTGGAGAGTCTTAGCAAAGAGGTCACAGGGATAATCAGAGCAATTCTCAGAGACACTGAGAACAAGCTCCACAATTCCCTCCTGGCACTTTCCCTGTAGGAGATACCGCAAGACGTTTCTGTATATTGGGCACAGCGCTCTGCACGGTGTTAGCAGAGACTTTCCCGGGACAGTGAAACCCTATGTCAGAGACACTGAGAAGAAGCCCCAATGTTCCCTCCAGGCACTTTCAGTGTGGGTGCCTTCTCCACGCGGTTCCTGGTTTCACTGCAGCTCTGAAGAGAATGTTAGCAAAGAGGTAACCGGGACAGTGAAAACAGTACTCAAAGACAGGGAGAGCAAGCTCTCTCTTGGCACTTTGGATGTGGGACGTACAGCGAGATGTTTGCTGCTTTTGCGTTTGGCTGTTGGGAGATTTACAGCACAAAGATATCTAGTTGATTTGAAGCAGTTCCGAGAAAGTCTAAACATAATCCCCACTTCTCCCTCCTGGCACTTTCCATGTGGGAGATATAGCAGGATGTATATTGGTTTTGAGGACAACTCAATGGACAGTGTAGGGAGAAAAGGTCCTGGCTCCTTGAATGCCGTTTCTGGAGACACTGCGATCAATGTGGGAGATATGTCAAGACGTGTGTTGGTTTTGAGGACGGCTCTCTGGAGAGTCTTAGCAAAGAGGTCACAGGGATAATCAGAGCAATTCTCAGAGACACTGAGAACAAGCTCCACAATTCCCTCCTGGCACTTTCCCTGTAGGAGATACCGCAAGACGTTTCTGTATATTGGGCACAGCGCTCTGCACGGTGTTAGCAGAGACTTTCCCGGGACAGTGAAACCCTATGTCAGAGACACTGAGAAGAAGCCCCAGTGTTCCCTCCAGGCACTTTCAGTGTGGGTGCCTTCTCCACGCGGTTCCTGGTTTCACTGCAGCTCTGAAGAGAATGTTAGCAAAGAGGTAACCGGGACAGTGAAAACAGTACTCAAAGACAGGGAGAGCAAGCTCTCTCTTGGCACTTTGGATGTGGGACGTACAGCGAGATGTTTGCTGCTTTTGCGTTTGGCTGTTGGGAGATTTACAGCACAAAGATATCTAGTTGATTTGAAGCAGTTCCGAGAAAGTCTAAACATAATCCCCACTTCTCCCTCCTGGCACTTTCCATGTGGGAGATATAGCAGGATGTATATTGGTTTTGAGGACAACTCAATGGACAGTGTAGGGAGAAAAGGTCCTGGCTCCTTGAATGCCCTTTCTGGAGACACTGCGATCAATGTGGGAGATATGTCAAGACGTGTGTTGGTTTTGAGGACGGCTCTCTGGAGAGTCTTAGCAAAGAGGTCACAGGGATAATCAGAGCAATTCTCAGAGACACTGAGAACAAGCTCCACAATTCCCTCCTGGCACTTTCCCTGTAGGAGATACCGCAAGACGTTTCTGTATATTGGGCACAGCGCTCTGCACGGTGTTAGCAGAGACTTTCCCGGGACAGTGAAACCCTATGTCAGAGACACTGAGAAGAAGCCCCAGTGTTCCCTCCAGGCACTTTCAGTGTGGGTGCCTTCTCCACGTGGTTCCTGGTTTCACTGCAGCTCTGAAGAGAATGTTAGCAAAGAGGTAACCGGGACAGTGAAAACAGTACTCAAAGACAGGGAGAGCAAGCTCTCTCTTGGCACTTTGGATGTGGGACGTACAGCGAGATGTTTGCTGCTTTTGCGTTTGGCTGTTGGGAGATTTACAGCACAAAGATATCTAGTTGATTTGAAGCAGTTCCGAGAAAGTCTAAACATAATCCCCACTTCTCCCTCCTGGCACTTTCCATGTGGGAGATATAGCAGGATGTATATTGGTTTTGAGGACAACTCAATGGACAGTGTAGGGAGAAAAGGTCCTGGCTCCTTGAATGCCGTTTCTGGAGACACTGCGATCAATGTGGGAGATATGTCAAGACGTGTGTTGGTTTTGAGGACGGCTCTCTGGAGAGTCTTAGCAAAGAGGTCACAGGGATAATCAGAGCAATTCTCAGAGACACTGAGAACAAGCTCCACAATTCCCTCCTGGCACTTTCCCTGTAGGAGATACCGCAAGACTTTTCTGTATATTGGGCACAGCGCTCTGCACGGTGTTAGCAGAGACTTTCCCGGGACAGTGAAACCCTATGTCAGAGACACTGAGAAGAAGCCCCAGTGTTCCCTCCAGGCACTTTCAGTGTGGGTGCCTTCTCCACGCGGTTCCTGGTTTCACTGCAGCTCTGAAGAGAATGTTAGCCAAGAGGTAACCGGGACAGTGAAAACAGTACTCAAAGACAGGGAGAGCAAGCTCTCTCTTGGCACTTTGGATGTGGGACGTACAGCGAGATGTTTGCTGCTTTTGCGTTTGGCTGTTGGGAGATTTACAGCACAAAGATATCTAGTTGATTTGAAGCAGTTCCGAGAAAGTCTAAACATAATCCCCACTTCTCCCTCCTGGCACTTTCCATGTGGGAGATATAGCAGGATGTATATTGGTTTGGAGGACAACTCAATGGACAGTGTAGGGAGAAAAGGTCCTGGCTCCTTGAATGCCGTTTCTGGAGACACTGCGATCAATGTGGGAGATATGTCAAGACGTGTGTTGGTTTTGAGGACGGCTCTCTGGAGAGTCTTAGCAAAGAGGTCACAGGGATAATCAGAGCAATTCTCAGAGACACTGAGAACAAGCTCCACAATTCCCTCCTGGCACTTTCCCTGTAGGAGATACCGCAAGACGTTTCTGTATATTGGGCACAGCGCTCTGCACGGTGTTAGCAGAGACTTTCCCGGGACAGTGAAACCCTATGTCAGAGACACTGAGAAGAAGCCCCAGTGTTCCTTCCAGGCACTTTCAGTGTGGGTGCCTTCTCCACGCGGTTCCTGGTTTCACTGCAGCTCTGAAGAGAATGTTAGCAAAGAGGTAACCGGGACAGTGAAAACAGTACTCAAAGACAGGGAGAGCAAGCTCTCTCTTGGCACTTTGGATGTGGGACGTACAGCGAGATGTTTGCTGCTTTTGCGTTTGGCTGTTGGGAGATTTACAGCACAAAGATATCTAGTTGATTTGAAGCAGTTCCGAGAAAGTCTAAACATAATCCCCACTTCTCCCTCCTGGCACTTTCCATGTGGGAGATATAGCAGGATGTATATTGGTTTTGAGGACAACTCAATGGACAGTGTAGGGAGAAAAGGTCCTGGCTCCTTGAATGCCGTTTCTGGAGACACTGCGATCAATGTGGGAGATATGTCAAGACGTGTGTTGGTTTTGAGGACGGCTCTCTGGAGAGTCTTAGCAAAGAGGTCACAGGGATAATCAGAGCAATTCTCAGAGACACTGAGAACAAGCTCCACAATTCCCTCCTGGCACTTTCCCTGTAGGAGATACCGCAAGACGTTTCTGTATATTGGGCACAGCGCTCTGCACGGTGTTAGCAGAGACTTTCCCGGGACAGTGAAACCCTATGTCAGAGACACTGAGAAGAAGCCCCAGTGTTCCCTCCAGGCACTTTCAGTGTGGGTGCCTTCTCCACGCGGTTCCTGGTTTCACTGCAGCTCTGAAGAGAATGTTAGCAAAGAGGTAACCGGGACAGTGAAAACAGTACTCAAAGACAGGGAGAGCAAGCTCTCTCTTGGCACTTTGGATGTGGGACGTACAGCGAGATGTTTGCTGCTTTTGCGTTTGGCTGTTGGGAGATTTACAGCACAAAGATATCTAGTTGATTTGAAGCAGTTCCGAGAAAGTCTAAACATAATCCCCACTTCTCCCTCCTGGCACTTTCCATGTGGGAGATATAGCAGGATGTATATTGGTTTTGAGGACAACTCAATGGACAGTGTAGGGAGAAAAGGTCCTGGCTCCTTGAATGCCGTTTCTGGAGACACTGCGATCAATGTGGGAGATATGTCAAGATGTGTGTTTGTTTTGAGGACGGCTCTCTGGAGAGTCTTAGCAAAGAGGTCACAGGGATAATCAGAGCAATTCTCAGAGACACTGAGAACAAGCTCCACAATTCCCTCCTGGCACTTTCCCTGTAGGAGATACCGCAAGACGTTTCTGTATATTGGGCACAGCGCTCTGCACGGTGTTAGCAGAGACTTTCCCGGGACAGTGAAACCCTATGTCAGAGACACTGAGAAGAAGCCCCAATGTTCCCTCCAGGCACTTTCAGTGTGGGTGCCTTCTCCACGCGGTTCCTGGTTTCACTGCAGCTCTGAAGAGAATGTTAGCAAAGAGGTAACCGGGACAGTGAAAACAGTACTCAAAGACAGGGAGAGCAAGCTCTCTCTTGGCACTTTGGATGTGGGACGTACAGCGAGATGTTTGCTGCTTTTGCGTTTGGCTGTTGGGAGATTTACAGCACAAAGATATCTAGTTGATTTGAAGCAGTTCCGAGAAAGTCTAAACATAATCCCCACTTCTCCCTCCTGGCACTTTCCATGTGGGAGATATAGCAGGATGTATATTGGTTTTGAGGACAACTCAATGGACAGTGTAGGGAGAAAAGGTCCTGGCTCCTTGAATGCCGTTTCTGGAGACACTGCGATCAATGTGGGAGATATGTCAAGACGTGTGTTGGTTTTGAGGACGGCTCTCTGGAGAGTCTTAGCAAAGAGGTCACAGGGATAATCAGAGCAATTCTCAGAGACACTGAGAACAAGCTCCACAATTCCCTCCTGGCACTTTCCCTGTAGGAGATACCGCAAGACGTTTCTGTATATTGGGCACAGCGCTCTGCACGGTGTTAGCAGAGACTTTCCCGGGACAGTGAAACCCTATGTCAGAGACACTGAGAAGAAGCCCCAGTGTTCCCTCCAGGCACTTTCAGTGTGGGTGCCTTCTCCACGCGGTTCCTGGTTTCACTGCAGCTCTGAAGAGAATGTTAGCAAAGAGGTAACCGGGACAGTGAAAACAGTACTCAAAGACAGGGAGAGCAAGCTCTCTCTTGGCACTTTGGATGTGGGACGTACAGCGAGATGTTTGCTGCTTTTGCGTTTGGCTGTTGGGAGATTTACAGCACAAAGATATCTAGTTGATTTGAAGCAGTTCCGAGAAAGTCTAAACATAATCCCCACTTCTCCCTCCTGGCACTTTCCATGTGGGAGATATAGCAGGATGTATATTGGTTTTGAGGACAACTCAATGGACAGTGTAGGGAGAAAAGGTCCTGGCTCCTTGAATGCCCTTTCTGGAGACACTGCGATCAATGTGGGAGATATGTCAAGACGTGTGTTTGTTTTGAGGACGGCTCTCTGGAGAGTCTTAGCAAAGAGGTCACAGGGATAATCAGAGCAATTCTCAGAGACACTGAGAACAAGCTCCACAATTCCCTCCTGGCACTTTCCCTGTAGGAGATACCGCAAGACTTTTCTGTATATTGGGCACAGCGCTCTGCACGGTGTTAGCAGAGACTTTCCCGGGACAGTGAAACCCTATGTCAGAGACACTGAGAAGAAGCCCCAATGTTCCCTCCAGGCACTTTCAGTGTGGGTGCCTTCTCCACGCGGTTCCTGGTTTCACTGCAGCTCTGAAGAGAATGTTAGCAAAGAGGTAACCGGGACAGTGAAAACAGTACTCAAAGACAGGGAGAGCAAGCTCTCTCTTGGCACTTTGGATGTGGGACGTACAGCGAGATGTTTGCTGCTTTTGCGTTTGGCTGTTGGGAGATTTACAGCACAAAGATATCTAGTTGATTTGAAGCAGTTCCGAGAAAGTCTAAACATAATCCCCACTTCTCCCTCCTGGCACTTTCCATGTGGGAGATATAGCAGGATGTATATTGGTTTTGAGGACAACTCAATGGACAGTGTAGGGAGAAAAGGTCCTGGCTACTTGAATGCCGTTTCTGGAGACACTGCGATCAATGTGGGAGATATGTCAAGATGTGTGTTGGTTTTGAGGACGGCTCTCTGGAGAGTCTTAGCAAAGAGGTCACAGGGATAATCAGAGCAATTCTCAGAGACACTGAGAACAAGCTCCACAATTCCCTCCTGGCACTTTCCCTGTAGGAGATACCGCAAGACGTTTCTGTATATTGGGCACAGCGCTCTGCACGGTGTTAGCAGAGACTTTCCCGGGACAGTGAAACCCTATGTCAGAGACACTGAGAAGAAGCCCCAGTGTTCCCTCCAGGCACTTTCAGTGTGGGTGCCTTCTCCACGCGGTTCCTGGTTTCACTGCAGCTCTGAAGAGAATGTTAGCAAAGAGGTAACCGGGACAGTGCAAACAGTACTCAAAGACAGGGAGAGCAAGCTCTCTCTTGGCACTTTGGATGTGGGACGTACAGCGAGATGTTTGCTGCTTTTGCGTTTGGCTGTTGGGAGATTTACAGCACAAAGATATCTAGTTGATTTGAAGCAGTTCCGAGAAAGTCTAAACATAATCCCCACTTCTCCCTCCTGGCACTTTCCATGTGGGAGATATAGCAGGATGTATATTGGTTTTGAGGACAACTCAATGGACAGTGTAGGGAGAAAAGGTCCTGGCTCATTGAATGCCGTTTCTGGAGACACTGCGATCAATGTGGGAGATATGTCAAGATGTGTGTTGGTTTTGAGGACGGCTCTCTGGAGAGTCTTAGCAAAGAGGTCACAGGGATAATCAGAGCAATTCTCAGAGACACTGAGAACAAGCTCCACAATTCCCTCCTGGCACTTTCCCTGTAGGAGATACCACAAGACGTTTCTGTATATTGGGCACAGCGCTCTGCACGGTGTTAGCAGAGACTTTCCCGGGACAGTGAAACCCTATGTCAGAGACACTGAGAAGAAGCCCCAGTGTTCCCTCCAGGCACTTTCAGTGTGGGTGCCTTCTCCACGCGGTTCCTGGTTTCACTGCAGCTCTGAAGAGAATGTTAGCAAAGAGGTAACCGGGACAGTGCAAACAGTACTCAAAGACAGGGAGAGCAAGCTCTCTCTTGGCACTTTGGATGTGGGACGTACAGCGAGATGTTTGCTGCTTTTGCGTTTGGCTGTTGGGAGATTTACAGCACAAAGATATCTAGTTGATTTGAAGCAGTTCCGAGAAAGTCTAAACATAATCCCCACTTCTCCCTCCTGGCACTTTCCATGTGGGAGATATAGCAGGATGTATATTGGTTTTGAGGACAACTCAATGGACAGTGTAGGGAGAAAAGGTCCTGGCTCCTTGAATGCCGTTTCTGGAGACACTGCGATCAATGTGGGAGATATGTCAAGACGTGTGTTGGTTTTGAGGACGGCTCTCTGGAGAGTCTTAGCAAAGAGGTCACAGGGATAATCAGAGCAATTCTCAGAGACACTGAGAACAAGCTCCACAATTCCCTCCTGGCACTTTCCCTGTAGGAGATACCGCAAGACGTTTCTGTATATTGGGCACAGCGCTCTGCACGGTGTTAGCAGAGACTTTCCCGGGACAGTGAAACCCTATGTCAGAGACACTGAGAAGAAGCCCCAGTGTTCCCTCCAGGCACTTTCAGTGTGGGTGTCTTCTCCACGCGGTTCCTGGTTTCACTGCAGCTCTGAAGAGAATGTTAGCAAAGAGGTAACCGGGACAGTGCAAACAGTACTCAAAGACAGGGAGAGCAAGCTCTCTCTTGGCACTTTGGATGTGGGACGTACAGCGAGATGTTTGCTGCTTTTGCGTTTGGCTGTTGGGAGATTTACAGCACAAAGATATCTAGTTGATTTGAAGCAGTTCCGAGAAAGTCTAAACATAATCCCCACTTCTCCCTCCTGGCACTTTCCATGTGGGAGATATAGCAGGATGTATATTGGTTTTGAGGACAACTCAATGGACAGTGTAGGGAGAAAAGGTCCTGGCTCCTTGAATGCCCTTTCTGGAGACACTGCGATCAATGTGGGAGATATGTCAAGACGTGTGTTTGTTTTGAGGACGGCTCTCTGGAGAGTCTTAGCAAAGAGGTCACAGGGATAATCAGAGCAATTCTCAGAGACACTGAGAACAAGCTCCACAATTCCCTCCTGGCACTTTCCCTGTAGGAGATACCGCAAGACGTTTCTGTATATTGGGCACAGAGCTCTGCACGGTGTTAGCAGAGACTTTCCCGGGACAGTGAAACCCTATGTCAGAGACACTGAGAAGAAGCCCCAATGTTCCCTCCAGGCACTTTCAGTGTGGGTGCCTTCTCCACGCGGTTCCTGGTTTCACTGCAGCTCTGAAGAGAATGTTAGCCAAGAGGTAACCGGGACAGTGAAAACAGTACTCAAAGACAGGGAGAGCAAGCTCTCTCTTGGCACTTTGGATGTGGGACGTACAGCGAGATGTTTGCTGCTTTTGCGTTTGGCTGTTGGGAGATTTACAGCACAAAGATATCTAGTTGATTTGAAGCAGTTCCGAGAAAGTCTAAACATAATCCCCACTTCTCCCTCCTGGCACTTTCCATGTGGGAGATATAGCAGGATGTATATTGGTTTTGAGGACAACTCAATGGACAGTGTAGGGAGAAAAGGTCCTGGCTCCTTGAATGCCGTTTCTGGAGACACTGCGATCAATGTGGGAGATATGTCAAGACGTGTGTTGGTTTTGAGGACGGCTCTCTGGAGAGTCTTAGCAAAGAGGTCACAGGGATAATCAGAGCAATTCTCAGAGACACTGAGAACAAGCTCCACAATTCCCTCCTGGCACTTTCCCTGTAGGAGATACCGCAAGACGTTTCTGTATATTGGGCACAGCGCTCTGCACGGTGTTAGCAGAGACTTTCCCGGGACAGTGAAACCCTATGTCAGAGACACTGAGAAGAAGCCCCAATGTTCCCTCCAGGCACTTTCAGTGTGGGTGCCTTCTCCACGCGGTTCCTGGTTTCACTGCAGCTCTGAAGAGAATGTTAGCAAAGAGGTAACCGGGACAGTGCAAACAGTACTCAAAGACAGGGAGAGCAAGCTCTCTCTTGGCACTTTGGATGTGGGACGTACAGCGAGATGTTTGCTGCTTTTGCGTTTGGCTGTTGGGAGATTTACAGCACAAAGATATCTAGTTGATTTGAAGCAGTTCCGAGAAAGTCTAAACATAATCCCCACTTCTCCCTCCTGGCACTTTCCATGTGGGAGATATAGCAGGATGTATATTGGTTTTGAGGACAACTCAATGGACAGTGTAGGGAGAAAAGGTCCTGGCTCCTTGAATGCCGTTTCTGGAGACACTGCGATCAATGTGGGAGATATGTCAAGACGTGTGTTGGTTTTGAGGACGGCTCTCTGGAGAGTCTTAGCAAAGAGGTCACAGGGATAATCAGAGCAATTCTCAGAGACACTGAGAACAAGCTCCACAATTCCCTCCTGGCACTTTCCCTGTAGGAGATACCGCAAGACGTTTCTGTATATTGGGCACAGCTCTCTGCACGGTGTTAGCAGAGACTTTCCCGGGACAGTGAAACCCTATGTCAGAGACACTGAGAAGAAGCCCCAATGTTCCCTCCAGGCACTTTCAGTGTGGGTGCCTTCTCCACGCGGTTCCTGGTTTCACTGCAGCTCTGAAGAGAATGTTAGCAAAGAGGTAACCGGGACAGTGCAAACAGTACTCAAAGACAGGGAGAGCAAGCTCTCTCTTGGCACTTTGGATTTGGGACGTACAGCGAGATGTTTGCTGCTTTTGCGTTTGGCTGTTGGGAGATTTACAGCACAAAGATATCTAGTTGATTTGAAGCAGTTCCGAGAAAGTCTAAACATAATCCCCACTTCTCCCTCCTGGCACTTTCCATGTGGGAGATATAGCAGGATGTATATTGGTTTTGAGGACAACTCAATGGACAGTGTAGGGAGAAAAGGTCCTGGCTCCTTGAATGCCGTTTCTGGAGACACTGCGATCAATGTGGGAGATATGTCAAGACGTGTGTTGGTTTTGAGGACGGCTCTCTGGAGAGTCTTAGCAAAGAGGTCACAGGGATAATCAGAGCAATTCTCAGAGACACTGAGAACAAGCTCCACAATTCCCTCCTGGCACTTTCCCTGTAGGAGATACCGCAAGACGTTTCTGTATATTGGGCACAGCGCTCTGCACGGTGTTAGCAGAGACTTTCCCGGGACAGTGAAACCCTATGTCAGAGACACTGAGAAGAAGCCCCAACGTTCCTTCCAGGCACTTTCAGTGTGGGTGCCTTCTCCACGCGGTTCCTGGTTTCACTGCAGCTCTGAAGAGAATGTTAGCAAAGAGGTAACCGGGACAGTGCAAACAGTACTCAAAGACAGGGAGAGCAAGCTCTCTCTTGGCACTTTGGATGTGGGACGTACAGCGAGATGTTTGCTGCTTTTGCGTTTGGCTGTTGGGAGATTTACAGCACAAAGATATCTAGTTGATTTGAAGCAGTTCCGAGAAAGTCTAAACATAATCCCCACTTCTCCCTCCTGGCACTTTCCATGTGGGAGATATAGCAGGATGTATATTGGTTTTGAGGACAACTCAATGGACAGTGTAGGGAGAAAAGGTCCTGGCTCCTTGAATGCCGTTTCTGGAGACACTGCGATCAATGTGGGAGATATGTCAAGACGTGTGTTGGTTTTGAGGACGGCTCTCTGGAGAGTCTTAGCAAAGAGGTCACAGGGATAATCAGAGCAATTCTCAGAGACACTGAGAACAAGCTCCACAATTCCCTCCTGGCACTTTCCCTGTAGGAGATACCGCAAGACGTTTCTGTATATTGGGCACAGCGCTCTGCACGGTGTTAGCAGAGACTTTCCCGGGACAGTGAAACCCTATGTCAGAGACACTGAGAAGAAGCCCCAATGTTCCCTCCAGGCACTTTCAGTGTGGGTGCCTTCTCCACGCGGTTCCTGGTTTCACTGCAGCTCTGAAGAGAATGTTAGCAAAGAGGTAACCGGGACAGTGAAAACAGTACTCAAAGACAGGGAGAGCAAGCTCTCTCTTGGCACTTTGGATGTGGGACGTACAGCGAGATGTTTGCTGCTTTTGCGTTTGGCTGTTGGGAGATTTACAGCACAAAGATATCTAGTTGATTTGAAGCAGTTCCGAGAAAGTCTAAACATAATCCCCACTTCTCCCTCCTGGCACTTTCCATGTGGGAGATATAGCAGGATGTATATTGGTTTTGAGGACAACTCAATGGACAGTGTAGGGAGAAAAGGTCCTGGCTCCTTGAATGCCCTTTCTGGAGACACTGCGATCAATGTGGGAGATATGTCAAGACGTGTGTTGGTTTTGAGGACGGCTCTCTGGAGAGTCTTAGCAAAGAGGTCACAGGGATAATCAGAGCAATTCTCAGAGACACTGAGAACAAGCTCCACAATTCCCTCCTGGCACTTTCCCTGTAGGAGATACCGCAAGACGTTTCTGTATATTGGGCACAGCGCTCTGCACGGTGTTAGCAGAGACTTTCCCGGGACAGTGAAACCCTATGTCAGAGACACTGAGAAGAAGCCCCAGTGTTCCCTCCAGGCACTTTCAGTGTGGGTGCCTTCTCCACGTGGTTCCTGGTTTCACTGCAGCTCTGAAGAGAATGTTAGCAAAGAGGTAACCGGGACAGTGCAAACAGTACTCAAAGACAGGGAGAGCAAGCTCTCTCTTGGCACTTTGGATGTGGGACGTACAGCGAGATGTTTGCTGCTTTTGCGTTTGGCTGTTGGGAGATTTACAGCACAAAGATATCTAGTTGATTTGAAGCAGTTCCGAGAAAGTCTAAACATAATCCCCACTTCTCCCTCCTGGCACTTTCCATGTGGGAGATATAGCAGGATGTATATTGGTTTTGAGGACAACTCAATGGACAGTGTAGGGAGAAAAGGTCCTGGCTCCTTGAATGCCGTTTCTGGAGACACTGCGATCAATGTGGGAGATATGTCAAGACGTGTGTTGGTTTTGAGGACGGCTCTCTGGAGAGTCTTAGCAAAGAGGTCACAGGGATAATCAGAGCAATTCTCAGAGACACTGAGAACAAGCTCCACAATTCCCTCCTGGCACTTTCCCTGTAGGAGATACCGCAAGACGTTTCTGTATATTGGGCACAGCGCTCTGCACGGTGTTAGCAGAGACTTTCCCGGGACAGTGAAACCCTATGTCAGAGACACTGAGAAGAAGCCCCAGTGTTCCCTCCAGGCACTTTCAGTGTGGGTGCCTTCTCCACGCGGTTCCTGGTTTCACTGCAGCTCTGAAGAGAATGTTAGCCAAGAGGTAACCGGGACAGTGAAAACAGTACTCAAAGACAGGGAGAGCAAGCTCTCTCTTGGCACTTTGGATGTGGGACGTACAGCGAGATGTTTGCTGCTTTTGCGTTTGGCTGTTGGGAGATTTACAGCACAAAGATATCTAGTTGATTTGAAGCAGTTCCGAGAAAGTCTAAACATAATCCCCACTTCTCCCTCCTGGCACTTTCCATGTGGGAGATATAGCAGGATGTATATTGGTTTTGAGGACAACTCAATGGACAGTGTAGGGAGAAAAGGTCCTGGCTCCTTGAATGCCGTTTCTGGAGACACTGCGATCAATGTGGGAGATATGTCAAGACGTGTGTTGGTTTTGAGGACGGCTCTCTGGAGAGTCTTAGCAAAGAGGTCACAGGGATAATCAGAGCAATTCTCAGAGACACTGAGAACAAGCTCCACAATTCCCTCCTGGCACTTTCCCTGTAGGAGATACCGCAAGACGTTTCTGTATATTGGGCACAGCGCTCTGCACGGTGTTAGCAGAGACTTTCCCGGGACAGTGAAACCCTATGTCAGAGACACTGAGAAGAAGCCCCAGTGTTCCTTCCAGGCACTTTCAGTGTGGGTGCCTTCTCCACGCGGTTCCTGGTTTCACTGCAGCTCTGAAGAGAATGTTAGCAAAGAGGTAACCGGGACAGTGAAAACAGTACTCAAAGACAGGGAGAGCAAGCTCTCTCTTGGCACTTTGGATGTGGGACGTACAGCGAGATGTTTGCTGCTTTTGCGTTTGGCTGTTGGGAGATTTACAGCACAAAGATATCTAGTTGATTTGAAGCAGTTCCGAGAAAGTCTAAACATAATCCCCACTTCTCCCTCCTGGCACTTTCCATGTGGGAGATATAGCAGGATGTATATTGGTTTTGAGGACAACTCAATGGACAGTGTAGGGAGAAAAGGTCCTGGCTCCTTGAATGCCGTTTCTGGAGACACTGCGATCAATGTGGGAGATATGTCAAGACGTGTGTTGGTTTTGAGGACGGCTCTCTGGAGAGTCTTAGCAAAGAGGTCACAGGGATAATCAGAGCAATTCTCAGAGACACTGAGAACAAGCTCCACAATTCCCTCCTGGCACTTTCCCTGTAGGAGATACCGCAAGACGTTTCTGTATATTGGGCACAGCGCTCTGCACGGTGTTAGCAGAGACTTTCCGGGGACAGTGAAACCCTATGTCAGAGACACTGAGAAGAAGCCCCAGTGTTCCCTCCAGGCACTTTCAGTGTGGGTGCCTTCTCCACGCGGTTCCTGGTTTCACTGCAGCTCTGAAGAGAATGTTAGCAAAGAGGTAACCGGGACAGTGAAAACAGTACTCAAAGACAGGGAGAGCAAGCTCTCTCTTGGCACTTTGGCTGTGGGACGTACAGCGAGATGTTTGCTGCTTTTGCGTTTGGCTGTTGGGAGATTTACAGCACAAAGATATCTAGTTGATTTGAAGCAGTTCCGAGAAAGTCTAAACATAATCCCCACTTCTCCCTCCTGGCACTTTCCATGTGGGAGATATAGCAGGATGTATATTGGTTTTGAGGACAACTCAATGGACAGTGTAGGGAGAAAAGGTCCTGGCTCCTTGAATGCCGTTTCTGGAGACACTGCGATCAATGTGGGAGATATGTCAAGACGTGTGTTGGTTTTGAGGACGGCTCTCTGGAGAGTCTTAGCAAAGAGGTCACAGGGATAATCAGAGCAATTCTCAGAGACACTGAGAACAAGCTCCACAATTCCCTCCTGGCACTTTCCCTGTAGGAGATACCGCAAGACGTTTCTGTATATTGGGCACAGCGCTCTGCACGGTGTTAGCAGAGACTTTCCCGGGACAGTGAAACCCTATGTCAGAGACACTGAGAAGAAGCCCCAATGTTCCCTCCAGGCACTTTCAGTGTGGGTGCCTTCTCCACGCGGTTCCTGGTTTCACTGCAGCTCTGAAGAGAATGTTAGCAAAGAGGTAACCGGGACAGTGAAAACAGTACTCAAAGACAGGGAGAGCAAGCTCTCTCTTGGCACTTTGGATGTGGGACGTACAGCGAGATGTTTGCTGCTTTTGCGTTTGGCTGTTGGGAGATTTACAGCACAAAGATATCTAGTTGATTTGAAGCAGTTCCGAGAAAGTCTAAACATAATCCCCACTTCTCCCTCCTGGCACTTTCCATGTGGGAGATATAGCAGGATGTATATTGGTTTTGAGGACAACTCAATGGACAGTGTAGGGAGAAAAGGTCCTGGCTCCTTGAATGCCGTTTCTGGAGACACTGCGATCAATGTGGGAGATATGTCAAGACGTGTGTTGGTTTTGAGGACGGCTCTCTGGAGAGTCTTAGCAAAGAGGTCACAGGGATAATCAGAGCAATTCTCAGAGACACTGAGAACAAGCTCCACAATTCCCTCCTGGCACTTTCCCTGTAGGAGATACCGCAAGACGTTTCTGTATATTGGGCACAGCGCTCTGCACGGTGTTAGCAGAGACTTTCCCGGGACAGTGAAACCCTATGTCAGAGACACTGAGAAGAAGCCCCAGTGTTCCCTCCAGGCACTTTCAGTGTGGGTGCCTTCTCCACGCGGTTCCTGGTTTCACTGCAGCTCTGAAGAGAATGTTAGCAAAGAGGTAACCGGGACAGTGAAAACAGTACTCAAAGACAGGGAGAGCAAGCTCTCTCTTGGCACTTTGGATGTGGGACGTACAGCGAGATGTTTGCTGCTTTTGCGTTTGGCTGTTGGGAGATTTACAGCACAAAGATATCTAGTTGATTTGAAGCAGTTCCGAGAAAGTCTAAACATAATCCCCACTTCTCCCTCCTGGCACTTTCCATGTGGGAGATATAGCAGGATGTATATTGGTTTTGAGGACAACTCAATGGACAGTGTAGGGAGAAAAGGTCCTGGCTCCTTGAATGCCCTTTCTGGAGACACTGCGATCAATGTGGGAGATATGTCAAGACGTGTGTTGGTTTTGAGGACGGCTCTCTGGAGAGTCTTAGCAAAGAGGTCACAGGGATAATCAGAGCAATTCTCAGAGACACTGAGAACAAGCTCCACAATTCCCTCCTGGCACTTTCCCTGTAGGAGATACCGCAAGACGTTTCTGTATATTGGGCACAGCGCTCTGCACGGTGTTAGCAGAGACTTTCCCGGGACAGTGAAACCCTATGTCAGAGACACTGAGAAGAAGCCCCAGTGTTCCCTCCAGGCACTTTCAGTGTGGGTGCCTTCTCCACGTGGTTCCTGGTTTCACTGCAGCTCTGAAGAGAATGTTAGCAAAGAGGTAACCGGGACAGTGAAAACAGTACTCAAAGACAGGGAGAGCAAGCTCTCTCTTGGCACTTTGGATGTGGGACGTACAGCGAGATGTTTGCTGCTTTTGCGTTTGGCTGTTGGGAGATTTACAGCACAAAGATATCTAGTTGATTTGAAGCAGTTCCGAGAAAGTCTAAACATAATCCCCACTTCTCCCTCCTGGCACTTTCCATGTGGGAGATATAGCAGGATGTATATTGGTTTTGAGGACAACTCAATGGACAGTGTAGGGAGAAAAGGTCCTGGCTCCTTGAATGCCGTTTCTGGAGACACTGCGATCAATGTGGGAGATATGTCAAGACGTGTGTTGGTTTTGAGGACGGCTCTCTGGAGAGTCTTAGCAAAGAGGTCACAGGGATAATCAGAGCAATTCTCAGAGACACTGAGAACAAGCTCCACAATTCCCTCCTGGCACTTTCCCTGTAGGAGATACCGCAAGACGTTTCTGTATATTGGGCACAGCGCTCTGCACGGTGTTAGCAGAGACTTTCCCGGGACAGTGAAACCCTATGTCAGAGACACTGAGAAGAAGCCCCAGTGTTCCTTCCAGGCACTTTCAGTGTGGGTGCCTTCTCCACGCGGTTCCTGGTTTCACTGCAGCTCTGAAGAGAATGTTAGCAAAGAGGTAACCGGGACAGTGAAAACAGTACTCAAAGACAGGGAGAGCAAGCTCTCTCTTGGCACTTTGGATGTGGGACGTACAGCGAGATGTTTGCTGCTTTTGCGTTTGGCTGTTGGGAGATTTACAGCACAAAGATATCTAGTTGATTTGAAGCAGTTCCGAGAAAGTCTAAACATAATCCCCACTTCTCCCTCCTGGCACTTTCCATGTGGGAGATATAGCAGGATGTATATTGGTTTTGAGGACAACTCAATGGACAGTGTAGGGAGAAAAGGTCCTGGCTCCTTGAATGCCGTTTCTGGAGACACTGCGATCAATGTGGGAGATATGTCAAGACGTGTGTTGGTTTTGAGGACGGCTCTCTGGAGAGTCTTAGCAAAGAGGTCACAGGGATAATCAGAGCAATTCTCAGAGACACTGAGAACAAGCTCCACAATTCCCTCCTGGCACTTTCCCTGTAGGAGATACCGCAAGACGTTTCTGTATATTGGGCACAGCGCTCTGCACGGTGTTAGCAGAGACTTTCCCGGGACAGTGAAACCCTATGTCAGAGACACTGAGAAGAAGCCCCAGTGTTCCCTCCAGGCACTTTCAGTGTGGGTGCCTTCTCCACGCGGTTCCTGGTTTCACTGCAGCTCTGAAGAGAATGTTAGCAAAGAGGTAACCGGGACAGTGAAAACAGTACTCAAAGACAGGGAGAGCAAGCTCTCTCTTGGCACTTTGGATGTGGGACGTACAGCGAGATGTTTGCTGCTTTTGCGTTTGGCTGTTGGGAGATTTACAGCACAAAGATATCTAGTTGATTTGAAGCAGTTCCGAGAAAGTCTAAACATAATCCCCACTTCTCCCTCCTGGCACTTTCCATGTGGGAGATATAGCAGGATGTATATTGGTTTTGAGGACAACTCAATGGACAGTGTAGGGAGAAAAGGTCCTGGCTCCTTGAATGCCGTTTCTGGAGACACTGCGATCAATGTGGGAGATATGTCAAGACGTGTGTTGGTTTTGAGGACGGCTCTCTGGAGAGTCTTAGCAAAGAGGTCACAGGGATAATCAGAGCAATTCTCAGAGACACTGAGAACAAGCTCCACAATTCCCTCCTGGCACTTTCCCTGTAGGAGATACCGCAAGACGTTTCTGTATATTGGGCACAGCGCTCTGCACGGTGTTAGCAGAGACTTTCCCGGGACAGTGAAACCCTTATGTCAGAGACACTGAGAAGAAGCCCCAGTGTTCCCTCCAGGCACTTTCAGTGTGGGTGCCTTCTCCACGCGGTTCCTGGTTTCACTGCAGCTCTGAAGAGAATGTTAGCAAAGAGGTAACCGGGACAGTGAAAACAGTACTCAAGAGACAGGGAGAGCAAGCTCTCTCTTGGCACTTTGGATGTGGGACGTACAGCGAGATTGTTTGCTGCTTTTGCGTTTGGCTGTTGGGAGATTTACAGCACAAAGATATCTAGTTGATTTGAAGCAGTTCCGAGAAAGTCTAAACATAATCCCCACTTCTCCCTCCTGGCACTTTCCATGTGAGATATAGCAGGATGTATATTGGTTTTGAGGACAACTCAATGGACAGTGTAGGGAGAAAAGGTCCTGGCTCCTTGAATGCCGTTTCTGGAGACACTGCGATCAATGTGGGAGATATGTCAAGACGTGTGTTGGTTTTGAGGACGGCTCTCTGGAGAGTCTTAGCAAAGAGGTCACAGGGATAATCAGAGCAATTCTCAGAGACACTGAGAACAAGCTCCACAATTCCCTCCTGGCACTTTCCCTGTAGGAGATACCGCAAGACGTTTCTGTATATTGGGCACAGCGCTCTGCACGGTGTTAGCAGAGACTTTCCCGGGACAGTGAAACCCTATGTCAGAGACACTGAGAAGAAGCCCCAGTGTTCCCTCCAGGCACTTTCAGTGTGGGTGCCTTCTCCACGCGGTTCCTGGTTTCACTGCAGCTCTGAAGAGAATGTTAGCAAAGAGGTAACCGGGACAGTGAAAACAGTACTCAAAGACAGGGAGAGCAAGCTCTCTCTTGGCACTTTGGATGTGGGACGTACAGCGAGATGTTTGCTGCTTTTGCGTTTGGCTGTTGGGAGATTTACAGCACAAAGATATCTAGTTGATTTGAAGCAGTTCCGAGAAAGTCTAAACATAATCCCCACTTCTCCCTCCTGGCACTTTCCATGTGGGAGATATAGCAGGATGTATATTGGTTTTGAGGACAACTCAATGGACAGTGTAGGGAGAAAAGGTCCTGGCTCCTTGAATGCCCTTTCTGGAGACACTGCGATCAATGTCGGGAGATATGTCAAGACGTGTGTTTGTTTTGAGGACGGCTCTCTGGAGAGTCTTAGCAAAGAGGTCACAGATAATCAGAGCAATTCTCAGAGACACTGAGAACAAGCTCCACAATTCCCTCCTGGCACTTTCCCTGTAGGAGATACCGCAAGACTTTTCTGTATATTGGGCACAGCGCTCTGCACGGTGTTAGCAGAGACTTTCCCGGGACAGTGAAACCCTATGTCAGAGACACTGAGAAGAAGCCCCAATGTTCCCTCCAGGCACTTTCAGTGTGGGTGCCTTCTCCACGCGGTTCCTGGTTTCACTGCAGCTCTGAAGAGAATGTTAGCAAAGAGGTAACCGGGACAGTGAAAACAGTACTCAAAGACAGGGAGAGCAAGCTCTCTCTTGGCACTTTGGATGTGGGACGTACAGCGAGATGTTTGCTGCTTTTGCGTTTGGCTGTTGGGAGATTTACAGCACAAAGATATCTAGTTGATTTGAAGCAGTTCCGAGAAAGTCTAAACATAATCCCCACTTCTCCCTCCTGGCACTTTCCATGTGGGAGATATAGCAGGATGTATATTGGTTTTGAGGACAACTCAATGGACAGTGTAGGGAGAAAAGGTCCTGGCTACTTGAATGCCGTTTCTGGAGACACTGCGATCAATGTGGGAGATATGTCAAGATGTGTGTTGGTTTTGAGGACGGCTCTCTGGAGAGTCTTAGCAAAGAGGTCACAGGGATAATCAGAGCAATTCTCAGAGACACTGAGAACAAGCTCCACAATTCCCTCCTGGCACTTTCCCTGTAGGAGATACCGCAAGACGTTTCTGTATATTGGGCACAGCGCTCTGCACGGTGTTAGCAGAGACTTTCCCGGGACAGTGAAACCCTATGTCAGAGACACTGAGAAGAAGCCCCAGTGTTCCCTCCAGGCACTTTCAGTGTGGGTGCCTTCTCCACGCGGTTCCTGGTTTCACTGCAGCTCTGAAGAGAATGTTAGCAAAGAGGTAACCGGGACAGTGAAAACAGTACTCAAAGACAGGGAGAGCAAGCTCTCTCTTGGCACTTTGGATGTGGGACGTACAGCGAGATGTTTGCTGCTTTTGCGTTTGGCTGTTGGGAGATTTACAGCACAAAGATATCTAGTTGATTTGAAGCAGTTCCGAGAAAGTCTAAACATAATCCCCACTTCTCCCTCCTGGCACTTTCCATGTGGGAGATATAGCAGGATGTATATTGGTTTTGAGGACAACTCAATGGACAGTGTAGGGAGAAAAGGTCCTGGCTCATTGAATGCCGTTTCTGGAGACACTGCGATCAATGTGGGAGATATGTCAAGACGTGTGTTGGTTTTGAGGACGGCTCTCTGGAGAGTCTTAGCAAAGAGGTCACAGGGATAATCAGAGCAATTCTCAGAGACACTGAGAACAAGCTCCACAATTCCCTCCTGGCACTTTCCCTGTAGGAGATACCACAAGACGTTTCTGTATATTGGGCACAGCGCTCTGCACGGTGTTAGCAGAGACTTTCCCGGGACAGTGAAACCCTATGTCAGAGACACTGAGAAGAAGCCCCAATGTTCCCTCCAGGCACTTTCAGTGTGGGTGCCTTCTCCACGCGGTTCCTGGTTTCACTGCAGCTCTGAAGAGAATGTTAGCAAAGAGGTAACCGGGACAGTGAAAACAGTACTCAAAGACAGGGAGAGCAAGCTCTCTCTTGGCACTTTGGATGTGGGACGTACAGTGAGATGTTTGCTGCTTTTGCGTTTGGCTGTTGGGAGATTTACAGCACAAAGATATCTAGTTGATTTGAAGCAGTTCCGAGAAAGTCTAAACATAATCCCCACTTCTCCCTCCTGGCACTTTCCATGTGGGAGATATAGCAGGATGTATATTGGTTTTGAGGACAACTCAATGGACAGTGTAGGGAGAAAAGGTCCTGGCTCCTTGAATGCCGTTTCTGGAGACACTGCGATCAATGTGGGAGATATGTCAAGACGTGTGTTGGTTTTGAGGACGGCTCTCTGGAGAGTCTTAGCAAAGAGGTCACAGGGATAATCAGAGCAATTCTCAGAGACACTGAGAACAAGCTCCACAATTCCCTCCTGGCACTTTCCCTGTAGGAGATACCG